>NC_137276.1:86075681-86725000 GCF_054371585.1 Giraffa tippelskirchi | reverse complement strand
ACACTAGCACTTAACCCAAGCAGAAAGGGACACATGACTAAACGCACAATGAAAGATCCCCAAATCATTAATGGTTGTCAAATAAGATGTTTCACTGACTCACGGTATGATCATACATACATGCACATGCATCATATAGCTGATGGAATTAATATCACCATGTGATGAAAAGTCATCTTAGCCCTTTGATTTCTGAAGGAAGAAAAAGGTAATCCTAGTATAGTTTGCTTTTGCTGTTAAATATATTTTAGTAAGTTAAATAATGCACAAAATATACAGGAATCAGCCAAATGCTGTCTAACCCTATCAAACACAGGTCAGTGCCATCATAGCAACTGAGTGAAATTTCCTCCAGTGTAGCTGGTGAATGCTCAGGACACAGAAAGCCTAGAATTGAGACAGAATTACACTGGCATTGTATAAATAATCTAACTGTGACCTATGGGGTTAAAACCTATAATTGGAGTGCTACTTCAAAGCAATGACTACTTTTTCAATGCTATTTTGTGCAGCCAGATAGGAAGATGACTTGTCGGGGTTTTATTGGCCAGGAACAGTACTGCAAAAGTGATATTTTCAACAGCTGCTGGTGCATTTGTGCTCTGACAAATTAGAGGCTAAATCAAAGCATTAAAGAACATCAAAGGCTTAATTTAATGCAAAAACAAGTACTCCAACTGGATCTATTTTACAGTGAATTAATAATGCAGATTTACACAGAATGTAAATGCTTTGGGTTTTTTAAGACTTGGAAGAGAATTTTGTGCTACAAAATATAAGATCCATAGACTGTCATTTTTTATGAAAAAAATGCCAAGTGGTTTGGTATTTTGTATAAATTCTAGAAGTTTACTAAGTGATTAACTATTTAAATTGAAATATGTAGTGCTGGCAAAAATGAAGGATATTTGTCATGAACATGGTGGCAAAATAGACCCACAATTGAACCACTAGGCTCAGGTACAATCCTTATTAAGGGATACATGACAATTACTGTAGATGCCAAAAGTATTTGTCTATTAATATGATACAAGGAAATGTACATACATTTGCATATGTATTACTTATGCTGTATCAAGGATTTACACACACTCAGTACACTTGCTTATGTATTTACCAACAGTTCTTTTCAAAGATGAAAAATAATTTGTTAAATATTTAGTAGAAATTGAAAATGCAGACTAAAATGCAACTTTACAAATGCTACTCAGTGTTGATATGAACAAAAACAAATCTAAGAATTGAAGATGGTAATTTTTTAACTCCTAAGAAATGTTAACAAATGTAAGTTGTCCTTCCCGGGTTGGAAGTTAACCTAAGCTTTAAAATTGATATTATGATATTTGAAAAGTCATCTAGCAGAAGTGTCACCTAGATTTATTCTATTAGTTCTCAACAAATTCTAAATACTGATCTTAGTCCAGGACTACTCTAGCTATCTCTTCAAGCATTATACCAAAATATACAAGTCACAAAAAGAAATGAGTTAGAGTTTTCCAGAAAATATTCCCTTATAGTTAGAAGACTGTGGAACAGAATCTTTTGGAGAAACTAAGAACGAATTTCAGATTGTTTCTCATGTGAGCATATTTAGTCATATATGCAATCAGTATTTAATGGTGTAATGTTTCAAATGATTTTTTAAAAAATATTTAAGATATGCTTAGTTAAACTTTTTAAAAAAATCACAATGACCACTAAATATATCATCTAAATTAATTTCTTACTTGAGCCAATAGGGGAAAGCATTGGAAGTAATTAGTGCCCATTTTTCCTTTAGAAGAGAACAGATTTTGCCAACACACTACAGTGAAAAGCATACAAAGTATCTGAGATCTGATGTAAGCAGCATGCCCAGTTTGGAAATAGTGAATTTGTATCTATTATATATTACAATAAGTCCCCCTTCCTCATTAATTTTACTGAAGTCTCCAGATGGGAAACAAAATATTAATTTTGTTCAGCCTTAGGCATTGTTGACTGTTAAGGTACTCACTAAATCACTGATCTTATTCACATTAATATTAGATTCCTGCTATAAAAATTTA
Source organism: Giraffa tippelskirchi (assembly GCF_054371585.1). Lineage (NCBI taxonomy): Eukaryota > Metazoa > Chordata > Mammalia > Artiodactyla > Giraffidae > Giraffa > Giraffa tippelskirchi. The sequence goes on along the minus strand of NC_137276.1, from coordinate 86,722,952 downwards.
GGACCCTTGGGTATAGGGTTCAGTTTGTCATAAGTATAATTAATTGTTTTTAAAAATGATTAATTTGTCAAAATAGCAAAACAAAAAATTGGGCAGACAAGGCTACTGAGCAAGCTAGCCTACCTTAAAGTCATGGTAATACTCATGAAATTATGCAAATTAATTGACTCTTTCAATGTTGCATAAAATGCTACTTCTAGTACAGTGCATGGAACATTAGGCTGTTCATCCAGCAAAAAAAGATGAAAAAAAGTTGCATTTCAAAGGCTGGAATCTACAAGCGAGGCCAAATGGTTGAGGATGTTCACAACTACAGTCTATTTTTCTACAAAGAAATTGGCTTTCAACCATTGCACACAGAACTTGTGCTGTTTATTACAAATTTTTCCCTAGACAACTGTCAAGAAAAAGTCAGCTTTGTCTTGCGGGTTTTCCCTCCTTTTAATACAAAGAAAGGGAAAATATTTCCACTGTTTAATCACACTAAAGTGAAATGTGTTCTAAAATTATTAGCAAAACATGTTTTTACTCAGAAAGGCTCATTGACAAGTCCCCCAAAACATTGTATGAGTATGTAAAAATCTCAGAGGTTAACGAAATTATGTAAAGTTATATACTAAAGAGTAAAACTCAGTGACAATAGTAAAAAAAAAAAAAAAAGTACCTTCAGACTATACCATCCAAAAGAAAATCCAGAAGTCAATTTCAAAGACTAGTGTGAGAATAGCAATTGCTTTTAGTTTTTTAAATTAATTTATTTGTAATTGGGGGATAATTGCTTTACAATATTGTGTTGGTTTCTGCCATATATCAGCATGCATCAGCCATAGTTATACATATGTTCCCTCCCTCTTGAAGAAAATAACAATTTTAGAATGTCATATATTACTGAAATTTGTAATATAAATGAATTCTTACTTTAAACCATCTCTAGCAAATGAGCAATATAATTCAAAAATATTCAACAATTGATTTGTTTAAATTAACAAAACTGCCCTATGAATTGTCAGACCTACTGTAAGAAAAACAGAATCTCCCACATAAGATTTAAGTTTGCATTACAGGGTTTCCACCAAAGAAAGACTGTATCCCCTGGTTTGTAAATGTGCTCTGCCATTAAACAAGCAAACTCATGTAATCAATTATTATGGTTTGAGGCAACAACTCCAGCCTTAGTCTAACAGACATATATTAATCTTCAACTCTCCATCAATAATATTACATTAATAAGCGTATCAAAGCACTTCTGTTACAGTGAAATCTGTTCCTCAGAGTTCTATTACATTAGCTTTACTCATTCTTTTACACTAGTTTAAAACTGTCCAGTTAATTATAAAATTGGAATAACTGAGTTTATATTATGACCATTCTATCTTCACATAGAATTAAATTCTGTAGGTGAGAGTTCGTGCTTTATTGTGGTTCAAAAAAACCTTATTTGACTTACATCTAATAAGAAAATCAAAACAGAAGAGATAGTTCCAATAGCACCTAATGTACATTCTAAAATAAAATGTTAACCTATTTTAAAGAATTTCTGATGGTATATATAAGACATTTCACAAAATATTATTAAATCACAAATTTTTTAATTTGTTAACTAACATAGCTAAACTAACTAACATTTCCTAAGGAGAATTGGTATTCTGTGATGTTGTGGTAGTTAACAATACTTAAAATCCATTTATTCATTTTAGATATGTATTATTCAGACAGAGTTTCTCACTGTACGCAGTTAATGGTAAGGCTATGTTGCATAGTTGTCTAAACAACTCTAACCAGTAGGTGTTTACATGTAAAAAAAAAAAGTCAGATTCCCCAAACTACTTTCCTACTCAGAAGAAATCAATATATTGAAAATACAGCATGTGCTATAACTTTACCCTTTCCTGTATTCATAACATATGACTTTTAAAAATTTATTTGAAAACTAGAAAATCAGGACAACACAAACATGCAAACACATTCATCTCCCAAAAAGAATATGACAGGAAGCAACTACCTAATAATCTAACATTCTTCTCAATGAGTACACTAGTTAGTGGAAAAAAAAAAATCAGAAATAATTAAAAGAGATATGCTTATTTAAACTAATTATGGCCCATTGATATAACTACCCATTTCTGTTACTCCAAGTATGTTCTAATCATACATATTTATAATTCTATAGTTTGTGCACCTTTCTACACAGTCAAATGATCTGAGTACACTAAGGCACTGTGTAGACCGTTAGATCTACACTTGCGTGCTATTATTTCCTGATACACTTGCTGAAACCAATATGAACTGGGTTACCATATTTTCTTTTAAAACATGAGTTCCATGTCTCCATATCACCGGAGGTAGTTTCAGCTCCAATTGGGAGCCTCCAGCTTTTTGGCCCAACTTGAGACAGGCACAGGGCCAACGCCACCCAGTCATGTTCACTGCTGTGTGAAGTTCCCTGTGTGGCCTCCAATTTCAATGCACAGTGGAAAGGTGGCACAAGATAAAATATGCCAACAGGTGGCATCGTTAGCAATGTCCAAGTATTACCCTCATCATCCCTTAGATGAATTTTGAGTCTTTCTGCTCATAAAGAATCCCCAGTTCAGATTATTCCAGTTCTAAGAATCTATCTTTCAAATGTATACAAAGGACTGCTAACATTGTGTACTAAAGTTAGCACAAAAAAATGTTATGATTTCCCAAATATAACATCTCGTTGGTTGTTTTTCCCTACAGTTGTCTCTAAATTGTGAGCAGCAAATTTGGAAATAAAGCAAGTTTGAAGCCAATGTCTATATACTGGGAAGATTCTTAGGAAATTGACCATTGAAATGAATGATTAAAATTATGAAAGATTAAGCAGCTACCAAGAAAGGTCCATGAAACTTCAGGAACTTGAGGAAAACAACTTTAAAACCTGTTTTAAAACATCTTCACATTTGCTCATTCAAACAATGCATAAATGTCAAAACATGTTAAGTTTTCATGGTCACATCTTATTAAGTGCTTACCATGTATCTTACCATAGAGACCAGCTCTGTGTCCTGGTCTATACTTGACATTGTATTTAAACTTCATAACCATCCTATGAAAAAGATATTTTGCCCACGTCTTAAACATGAGGAAACAAACGCATAGAGAGATTAAATACCTTGCTCTAGGGTCTCAGACACACAACTTGCAAGTCACACAGCCAAAATTCAATAACTCAAAACTGTCTGCCACTGAAGCTTGTATTCTCAGCTACTGACCTTTACTACCTATTTTGTCATTTACACCAAGAAACCTCCCCGGCTACTGTCTCCCAGATCAGCAATGGGCCCTGGCCCTAGTGTGACAGTAGCATTTTTTTCAGTGACTTCATTCTGCCTAAAAGCAGGAACTGATTTTTCTTTGTCACACTGACAACTACCACAGCATCAGGCATAAAGTAAGTACTCACGAAATGTTAAGAGGAAGGGAATCTAGAAGAGAGACCAGAACCAAATAATTGTCATTGTCACTATCAATGTTCACTTTCCACAGTAAAAAAGATTTAGCCCCAAACACGAATTTATGTGAAAACAGGTGGCCCATATAGCAACTTAATAGACATCACTGGTATTATCGCTGAGTATTCATGAGTCACCAGAAATGAAGTCGTCCTGCTTTTGAAGAATCCCAGAGGTTGGGAATATAGGTTTACCCAAACCAAAATGGTTGACAGACTCCACTTCCATAAGAGTCTTCGAGAAAGAACAGCAGGAATCAGTCAATTTATGCCTCTGCCCTGAAAGCTCTCACACCAGAAGGCCCAGATTTGTTTCAGAAGCAGCAGTGTGTTATGGATTAGCAATCCACCTAGAAAAAGGACCGAGCAACACATACTCAAAAACCTCATTTGCATTACAAATAGGTAACCTGCCATGGCATTTTGCTACCCCACTGACATGTTGCCAGGGAACAACAGAAAAATACAAACCAGTGTGTCTCCTCACAGGTGAGGAGCAAGGCTTGAATAAAGTGAAACTGCTATTCAATCTGTTATTTGGCTTGACACATAAACACATACCCACTCTCCTCCTCAGCCAAGAGAAAAAAGATGGCAGGGGCAGCCACCCCTGCCTACTGGAGGTCCCCAGCACGGAGAGACCCTAAGGTTCTGCACATCCTGAAAGGAATGTTGAGAAAACAAAGAAAAGGACATGGAATGGAGAAAGGGACTGTGAATCCCATCCAGAGAAAAGCCATTTTCAGTCTAAACAATAGCGGCATTCCAAAATAAAAGCATGATAGTTGTCTGTAGCAACTGTCAGCCGTAAACTAAGACTGTTTGAAAAGCAGTCAAAGCAAACTCATTAAGAAAACTCATCCAAAACAAATCTTTCTTAAATGCACCATAATATGGCTGGTTGTCATAAAGTTCATGGCCATGGCTCTTGACAGTTTGTATTTGTTGTGTTTGATCCCTGCCTCAGTTTGTCCTGTAAGGCAGTTGCAGTCTTGGGGTAACCAATAATATATAAGTTGTGTCTGAGATGGCAGTCATTCACCTGGTAAGTAAGATGATTGAGAAATCCAAAACTCGAATCCAAATACAGTATATCAGACTTGAAAACCCTCCTGTTGTTCTGTACTGTGCCAAGGCGCTTTATGGGGTACCAGCATTTCGAGCAATCCCAGGCTTCCAAGAGTTGGTAAAGGTGGGGAATCAAGCAAGGTTGCAGGAACCATTCTCTTGCTAAGTCAGATATACGACATAATCTTGTGTTTCTGCCATCTTTACTTATATAACATTCCTTTGATCCCTCTGGTCAGTGTCTGAATTCTATGAGTCCACTGATTACCCACACCATCTCCTATGCTCCTGTTAATCCTGGGAAGATTCTTGTTGAAGGCAAAGGAAATTGTTGTGCTGGGAAAAGTCTACAGGAGATACTCTACACAAGCATATGGTCATCATTGCTTCACAGCACCCACCAATTCCTCTCCAGCCAGCCAGACAACAAATCAAAAGTCAGAGGAGACCTAGGTGTCACTGAGAACCCAAGTCTCTCCCTATTTCATCCTAAACCAAGATGTCCTACCCTGGCTACCTAGGCCATTAACATTGGCATCACCTGGGAGCTTGTTAGAACAGCAGTATCTCAGCCTTCCAGATTTACCGAATCAGAATCAGAACCTTCCAGATTGTGCAGGTAATATGTATGCCCATTGAAGTTTGAAAAGCAGTGCTTCCTCACTCAGGACCATTAAAAAGAAAGGTTCTTTTACTGTGGAAGAAACTTGTGCAGGTGACAGTTGTCAGAGGGGTAAGTTTAGATAGGACAAAGGCCCAAAGTGGAGGAAGTGTAAGGAATAATACTTGCCCTTGGTTGTTCTAATTGAATCACTGTGATATTGTGCTCTGGCTTATGACTCAGAAAAATGAGCATGCTAGATCTGAAATTTCATCCTATGCAATGGCTACTTCCGGGGTTGATAGGCTGGAAAAGATTTCTAAGCTGTTTGCAAAATTCCTAGATAACACTTCATTGTACCTGATATTGTGGAGACACCAAGTCTCCCATAGGTTCTAGAATCAGATGGGACTCTAGGAAAGTACAGCACCTCATGATTGTTAACAACCAAATGGACAATGGCAAATTTTTCTTGACCAAAGAACATGCTGGAATCTTCAGATGTATGTACTTTCATCTTTAAGGCAATACAAAATCTTCACTACAATAAGAAAAATATCACTAATTTGGTGGATCTGAGTGAAGACTGGCAGAAATGAATTGATTCTATTGTAACTTCCTTAAACTGAATGAAACTCACTAGGCCAGAGATTACACTAACGTGGGATAAAACAATTTCTCTAATCATATTAAGCACTAGTACTTTGAAATTAGAATTTAGAAAAATAAATCTAATGTTATATAAAGTCTGACATTTTTTCTACGTAAATTCTGACGTACGTGTCTGTTTTGACCTTTATTAATATATTTTTCAAGCATTATGTACCATATTGTTTTCATAGTTAATTATTGTGAAATATAGAAGGTATATCTAACTTTATATATATATATATACACACATATATATATATATATATATATAATTTAAGGTTAAGGCAAATTATACACAATGTAATTTTTCCTGGATCTGTATACATTCTCTATTGTTGAATTGTTTTGGTTAGATAGATACATAGCAAGAATGTGTTTCAGTGGTAAACAGTGACTTTTTAATCAGCAATTTATAAACTCCAGATTGCCAGCAGATGGGGTAAGAGGAAAAACCTATTCTGATGAAATTAATTGCCATGTAAGCTTGGATAACATTGATACCAAGGACAGAACTGTATTTTCTGAATCATAATAACTACAATCTATGTAGTAGAGCCTATAACAGCAGTATTCACCAGTAACAAAAGGTGTGATGCTTATGCTGCCCTGTCTTCAGAATTTATAAACATTTTCTTCCTATAATAAAATACACAAAAAGGAAATGTGATAGAAAAGGAATAAGGGGATTAAAGAGGGTATTTTCTTCAATACTTGAACTTCTAAAAGGCTAATATTCATGCCAAGTCCAATTATTTAGGTGATAACTCCATGGCATTCTTTGAAAAGTGTCCATTTCTTGCCAAAAAAATGTAACTAATACCCTGAATATCTGTGTACATAAACATAAAGATATTAACTAATATGTACTTGGTGCTTAAAAATGCCAGCTACTGTCCTAAGAACTTTATATATCTTAACTCATTTAACACTCACAACAATTCTCTGAAATAAGTACTATTATTCAGTTCAGTTCAGTTCAGTCACTCAGATGTGTCCGACCCTTTGTGACCCCATGAACTGCAGCACACCAGGCCTCTCTGTCCATTACCAACTTCCACAGTTTACCCAAACTCATATCCATTGAGTCGGTGATGCCATCCAACCATCTCATCCTTGTCACCACCTTCTCCTCCTACCCTCAAACTTTCCCAGCATCAGGGTCTTTTCAAATGAGCCAGCTCTTTGCATCAGTAGGGCCAAAGTATTGGAATTTCAGCTTCAACATCAGTCCTTCCAATGAACACCCAGGACTGATCTCCTTTAGGATGAACTGGTTGGATCTTCTTGCAGTCCAAGGGACTCTCAAGTCTTCTCCAACACCACAGTTCAAAAGCATCAATTCTTTGGCACTCAGCTTTCTTTATAGTCCAACTCTCACATCCATACATGACTACTGGAAAAACCATAGCCTTGACTAGACAGACCTTTGTTGACAAAGTAATGTCTCTGCTTTTTAATATGCTCTCTAGCTTGGTCATAACTTTCCTTCCAAGGAGTAAGTGTCTTTTACTTTCATGGCTGCAATCACCATCTGCAGTGATTTTGGAGCCCCCAAAAATAAAGTCAGCCACTGTTTCCACTGTTTCCCCATCTATTTTCCATGAAGTGATGGGACTGGATGTCATGATCTTAGTTTTCTGAATGTTGAGCTTTAAGCCAACTTTTTCACTCTCCACTTTCACTTTCATCAAGAGGCTCTTTAGTTCTTCTTCACTTTCTGCCATAAGGGTGGTGTCATCTGCATATATGAGGTTATTGATATGTCTCCCGGCAATCTTGATTCCAGCTTGTGTTTCTTCCAGCCCAGCGTTTCTCATGAGGTACTCTGCATAGAAGTTAAATAAGCAGGGTGACAATATACAGCCTTGACGTACTCCTTTTCCTATTTGGAATCAGTCTGTTGTTTCATGTCCAGTTCTAACTATTGCTTCCTGTCCTGCATACAGGTTTCTCAAGAGGCAGGTCAGGTGGTCTGGTATTCCCATTTCTTTCAGAATTTTCCGGAGTTTACTATTATCGTTACTAATCCCTTTTATTAGATGAAGAAACAGGGGCACTGTTACCGACCATGGTTTTTGGCCTTCCTTAATCACTAGAAATTGATAACAGGCAAGAAATCGGGGAAAGTCTGTACTGGGGCTCCTGCTGTAGCCGGAGGGAGCAAGAACAAGTAACAGGTTATTTGGCTCATTCCCAGAGTAGGAAGAGAGCTGATTCCTTATCTGAGGGGAGGGTGGGGCCCAAGGGTCAGGCCCAAGGGGTGGCTTAGTTTGTTTGCCCACTCCTTTGGTGGTGCTGTGTGCAGGGTGCATGCATAGTACCCTGCTTTTTCTCCTGGCTCTTCAAAAGTGGCAGCTGGGTTTTTAATCTTTTTGTATCTTGTCCATAAATTGCCCCAACTGTGCATATGTACATGCACATAGCTATTTTTAATCCCATAAAGTTTCTTTGTATTTTGTTTCTGGAGGAGACGTTTGTTCAGGTGCAAGCCTGCAGCAAAGGGTCCCAGGTCCCAGCCTGACTAAGCAGGACAGTATTAGGTAATTAACCCAAGGTCACTAAGTAACAAGTACTAGAACCAGGATTTGAGCCAAGAAAGTTTGGCTACAGAGCCTGTATGCTTAAGCTCAACACTTAACTGTCTCTCACTTTGATGTGCAAAATATTTAAATGGTGCTTTCTCTTTCCAATAATTTATAGTATTTCTAAGTATTTTATTTTTAATCTATGTCAATATAGATCACTTATTTATAATTAAGTTTTCTAAGAGGAATGTGTCCCCATTCCAAGTTCACAGCAATTTTACTTTCTTTAGAATCTCTGGAATCTGTATGCACATTCACTTGCCCTGATGTGAAAATATATACATCCCACATATATAGATATTTAAGACTAACTCAGAAAGAGAGGGAGTGCTTCCCAGGTGGTGCTAGTGGTAAAGAGCCCACCTGCCAATTCAGGAGATGTAAGAGACACCGATTTGATCCCTGGGTCAGGAAGGTGCCCTGGAGGAGGGCATGGCAACCTGCTCCAGTACTCTTGCCTGGAGAGTTCCATGTACAGAGGAGCCTGGCAGGCTACAGTCCATAGGATCGCAAAAAGTCAGACACAATTGAAATGACTTAACACGCACACATGCAGAAAGAGGAAGAGAGAGCAAGCACATTTTATGAAGTTCTTTAGGGCTATTGTTTTATTCAAGAGGGAAAATTAAATTCTCTATTAGGTTCAAGTCTATTTTACATCGTTTAATAGAAAATAAAATAATCAGTTCTGTTTCCAGAAAGTTGCTAAGAAGATAGAAGTCAAGAAAATGAACACCCAGTTTTATTTCTGCATGAGACTATAGACAACAAAGTATATACAACAGAAACCAGGTGTTAGATGGAAAAAGTGAGTTTAATAGTATTTATATCTTTAGTATAAAATTCAGCCTTATATATTTGATTCTGGGTTTATGGCTGCTCATGATTAGCTCAGGATACTTGATAAAAGATTATTTTATCAAAGAAAAAGATTATTATTTTCTTCTTTTTTTTTAATTGGACGCTAATTACTTTACAATATTGTGGTGGTTTTTGCCAAAGACAAAGATTATTGAAATATGACAAAGAAAGATATTGCTACCACATGCTAAAAGGTTATCATGAGGGCAGGGAAACACAACTGCTGAGACAACATTGAATTTCTGAAGCCATTACTCTGGTTGTTCTTACAGTCAGGAGCAACAACTTAAAACAGCTAAATAGTTCATTTAGTTTCTGATGTTCAAAAGCAGCTATCAAATAAGATTTTGATTTTATATTAAATATTAATATTTGGTTAATTCTCATGTTACTTATTGGAGAAGGAAATGGCAACCCACTCTAGTGTTCTTGCCTAGAGAATCCCAGGGACGGGGGAGCCTGCTGGGCTGCCGTCTATGGGGTCACACAGAGTCGGACATGACTGAAGCGGCTTAGCAGCAGCAGCAGCAGCAGTAGGTTACTTATAAATTGTTTAATAAATCTGTATTAACTTTACCATTCTCAGCAATTATTCAACCTCTGAGTAAGCAGAGGAGATTTTAAAGATTTTTAAAGATGCCTAAGTAAATCATATTGCACTAAATGGTGCTCCCCAAACTTGCCTGGTCATTAAAATCACCTGGATTGCTTGTTTTCTATACAGGCTTTGAGTCCCATCTCAGACCTACTAAGTCTTAAAAAGGTCTCTGTAAATATATGCTTTAAGCAGTGGCTCCAAGTGATTTTTATGATTGAAGAAGTCTGGGAAACACTAGTAAAATAATCAATTTCAACTTGAAACCCTCCTTACATGATTAGCTCTTGAGTTTGAGTGTCTACACCATCTTTGGTGGGGGCAGTTTCTGGGACTGTGGTGGCTTATGTGGAAAATGAGGCTGCTAAATATTTGACTTATGTTTTGACTGAAATAGCCAAATCAACTGAATCTCTGGAGTTCTATACTAGCACAAATACTATAAGCTAAACATTTTATCCAACATGAATACAATGATTGCAAGAACTAATAATTTTTGTCATTTGTTTCTGTTACTACACTACTAAAATTCAAACACATTAAATAATTTTACTAATATTTCATGATGATAAGAATTTTTTAAAATAAGTAACAAAATTAAAAGGCATTGAGTACTTTTAAATTCTATCCAAAATAACAGGATTTTTTTTATTAAACATTTTCACCTTGTATCAATTTTTTTTTAATCCTGTAAAATTCTATTTTATCCCTCAGAGTCCCAAATACCATATTCTTTCACTTTTAAGTTAAATTAATTTTTCCATGGGAAAATATTTTTAACACATTTTTATTGATCAAAAATTAGTACGACAACCAAAGCATTTCAAACCCATGTTTACTTTATACATATAAATTGCTGGTATAGTGTCATAGCTATAAACACTGTTGTTGAGCTCAAAATATATGGAAAATCCCACAAATATCTGTAATTTGAGGGAGGGGAATAATTACAAATTGAATTTAACTATACCATTTTCCATATCAGGTTTTTCATGTATTTGAAATTCATAGGAAAATGATACTGCAAACTTACTCAATGATTATAAAGGTGATGTGAACATTGATGCCTCATCTGAGATGTAAATGTATTTTTATAAAGAAATACTTGAAAATAAAACATATTATAAATCAAAGTCCTCTCATACTCATAAACAAAGAACACTGTCCATTATCATTCTGCCTAATTTAATAACTGCAAAACAGAGAGCTTTCGGCATCTTGAAAAGAAAACAGATAAGTGATTTCCTGCCTGCACGGAAGCATCAGAACCTTGGGTTTGAGATGTGACACCCAGAGAAGACGTTAGTGTTTCACTTAAAACAGAAAGCCATCTTGGGCCACTGTTTTATAAAATTTAAATGCACTGGGTTGTAGAACTATATATATTGCATCTCCCTTCTGTGAGAACCACCAGGGCACCCATGAAAAGAAGATGTATCTCAGTAGAGTTTTCCTTGTAAAATATTTAAATGAAAAACTGAGCATTTTAAGGCTTTCACAATCATTCTTTTTCATCATACAATAAAATATTCATACAATGCAAAAGCACTGCAGTTGTTACAGCATTTTAATTTAAAAAAATAAACAATACAATGGTGATTTCTAAGAATGACATGCAATAGGGTAAAGGAAATACCAAGAGAAGAAAGGAAATTATATTTTTAATCTCCTAGAATTTAATATTTAACAAAGCAACCCCTCACTTTTATTTCAAACAAAAGCCTTTTTTATTAGAGAAATCAAGACAAATGTAGTAGACACAGCACAGACTATTTACTTGTTTTATGGGTTCTCAGTTTGTAAAGTGGAATTATCACTTTTATTGCTTTAGCTCATCACATGACTATGTTTGTAAATCCAAAAGACTCCTCCATTAACTTCTTAGGAAGTAATTTGGATTGCTTATTGAGTTGGCTGCTGGAACATTTGACTATAAGAATAGTTGTTGAAGATAACTCTACTACAAGCTGAAAAAATTATACCACAAAAATATTTTACAAGTTTCTCAAAGGAAGTTTTTCTATAGATATATTTTCTACCTTCTATTTGGGTCCATGATACAGTGAAAGACAACTGACTGAGCTCAAATATAAAGGGTATGTAAATTAAATTTATGCATTTATATAGGGTAAATATAACAAATATAATTAAATAATATATCATGAATATTTAAAGCAGCATAGGAACAGATCAATGCATATTTCAGTCTCCATAGGAAAAAGGCAAGTAACTCTTGGTCAAAGAAATTGGATTAGGGGTAAATTAAGTTCATAGGTCACAATATAAATCAGAGAAAACTTGGTCTTCATTTCCTTTTTAAAACTCATTGGCACCACCTCTGGAGCATACCTCAAGTAAAGGCATTATTTGTTTTGACTGGAATTAACAGTTATTATATTATTATAATATAATACTATTGTATTATTAGCAATTATTTATAATGTCCTTTCAAAGGCATTAGCATTCTTCCATTTAAATATGAATGGATATATTTGTTTCTCACACACTAGGCATTTGAAGAGAACTGTCAGTTATTTAGATGTTTACATTTTGTTTCTAGAAATAATTTTCCCAGAACACACTATAGATGGGGATGATCCTTAATGCCTCATCAGTAAAACATACAAAAAAGAGGCTACTGAAACACAGGGCTTGAGGATTCCTTTGATGTCACTCAACTTTGTATTAAAATTAAATGTCAGAACTCTGCAGGAAATAAGCACACTGGGTGTACAGGGGTTAACCTATGAGCCAGGGTCAAGAGGAATGGGAGTCAGCAGGAGTAACCAGATGTTAGAGAACCCCAGGCATCACCTCTCAGTTGGCGATCCACCTCTCTGGCCCCACCTTGTCCCAGTCCATGTGCTTGAATCATGGTGCTTCCCATTGCCTTCCTGACTGACCTCCAGGGTTCCTGACCTTAGTCTGCCAACCTGGCTTTGCTCTGTGGTAAGCCTGACTTTGACCTGGCAATCTGATCCTAATGTTCTGCTCTGTTTCTGATCTGGCTTCCTGTTTGCTCTGCCTACAGTATCACAGGTCTTAATCTCTCTATTTCTACAACCAAATCTTTACTCTTGACCACTTGTGTTTGATGTTTTGGTATTTTTCTGACTTGGCCTATACTTTAGCCAACCTATTCTACAAAAGAAGGAATGATGGTAGCTTATTCCATCACAAATTTTAGATTCCATTGATATATCAAGTGTTCTAGATTTTTAAGTTATATGTAAGCCATATATCTTTATATACTATATATGTGTATATGTGTGTGTGTGTCATCAGTAAATTGAAGATATCAAGAAGAGTTAAATTTTGAAGAATGATTTACTTTCAGAATCTAAGCCTGATAGAATCAACTGTGTATTTTCAAAACATGTAACAAAAAATGTAACAGCTTCCTTTCATTTATCTTAAGGCAGTTGGCTTAAAACTCAACATTCAGAAAACTAAGATCATAGCATCCGGTCCCATTACTTTATGGCAAATAGATGGGGAAACAGTGGAAACAGTGGCTGACTTTCTTTTGGGGGGCTCCAAAATCACTACAGATGGTGATTGCAGCCATGAAATTAAAAGACGCTTACTCCTTGGAAGAAAAGTTATGACCAACCTAGAGAGCATATTAAAAAGCAGAGACATCATTTTGTCCATCTAGTCAAAGCTTTTGTTTTTGCAGTAGTCTTGTATGGATGTGAGAGTTGGACTATAAAGAAAGCTGAGCACTGAAGAATTGATGCTTTTGAACTGTGGTGTTGGGGAAGACTCTTGAGAGTCCCTTGGTCTGCAAAGAGATCCAACCAGTCCATCCTAAAGGAAATCAGTCCTGAATATTCATTGGAAGGACTGATGCTGAAGCTGAAACTCCAGTACTTTGGCTACCTGATGCAATAACTGACTCATTTGAAAAGACCCTGATGCTGGGAAAGATTGAAGGCAGGAGGAAAAGAGGATGACAGAGGATGAGATGGTTGGATGGCATCACTGACTCGATGGACATGAGTTTGAGTAAGCTCTGGGAGTTGGTGATGGACAGGGAAGCCTGGCGTAGTTCAGTAAATGGAGTAGCAAAGCATCGGACATGACTGAGCGACTGAACTGAACTGAACCAAACTACCAGATGTGTATGAAAAGACAAAGTAGAAATTTCCTTCCTAATAAACAAATAGATAAAATAAAACTTCATTTCATGTGGCATCCTTTTTGGAAATATGATGTGGGATGAAGGTGTCACACTGTGAAATTTTAATTAAAGCCTGGATAAAATCCCAGTGCTTGGCCAAAAAATTATAATTAATCTGACTTTGCATTTCCATCAAAGTTTGTGATGTAGTATAACTGCAAATAAAAGTTTAATACACATCATTAAAAAATGTCCACTTGTGGTTAAGTAACTGAACTGGGTAACTGTTTACTATCATCACATGAAACCGTAGTGCACAGAGTAAATCAACTAAGACCTACAAGATAACAGTCAGCAAGCTCTAGCGCATATTCAGCACTCCAAAGAATAAAAATTATTTATACTCATAAATCCCCATGTATGTTCATAAACCCAATTAAACATCACACATTCCAGCACTTTCTGAGAAGTATTTTATAAACAACTGCAGTTTAATGGAGCTGACAAAATATGAAGTCCAGAAACAATCCATGTTTAAATCAAATGAGTTATTGTGCATCTTCTTGACAGATCTTGGTTCAGAAAATTCAGGACCCCAAACTGTGTGTCTTGATTATTCTGCTAGCCCACATGTACAAGTCTGGGAGCACAATCACAGACAAATAAACAGGATGGAAAACTAAGGGTGATTTCAGAACCACTCTGAAGTATATTCTGAATACTTGCTTGCAGGCTAGATAAGGATGGAAATTCTGTGAGAAAATAATATCCACCCTCATTCTGATAAAATGGTCATGTTTTGAAGTACTCATCAAGAAACAAGTGTGGATTTCAGTAAACCTCATTCCAGTTTCTAACTCTTTGAAAATCAAATTATATCTTCACTTGTTTCAACCTATTAATTCCTTCTGAAAGCAAAAGCTCCCACAAATCTTGGAATGTCAATTATTTAAAGTGTCTTCTCTACAGGAGCAAATCACCACATGGTACCATCATTGGAATAGAAGATGCAGTGAGATGTCTCTCACAGGAAACAGGAGCCATTGTCAGACAAGAAGAAGAGGATTAGTAGATTCCCTGCATTCAACCTGGTAAACACTTACTCCAGTGTCTTAACTAGAGTAGAAGCTTAATCTATATTTTCTTTAATAGTTTGACTGCATCCCAAATGGAATTACAGTGTTTGTGTAAGAAGAAACAAAGCAAAAGGGAAGGAACCAAAAATGAATCTACAAACCAAAAGATGATTCCCTCATGAGAAAAATCATCTGGTGTTATTTTTCTGCCCCCTACCCCCGCCCCCATCTCCTGTCCGCTTGGCCTGAGCCGCCTAGAACTGCAGGTGAAATACTCAGGGGGGCGACCTAACCCTCTCTCCAGTGCAACCAAGTGAATAGAGCCTTAGCCCCAGCCTGGCTTAAGATGTACAGTCTTGAAAAGATCCAGCGCTGGGGCTACATTCTGCACCTGGAAACAGTCTGGCTGAAGCAGCGTTTGAAGTCTGATGGAGAAGCTCGAGGTGGCAGAAGCTGCTGTGACATTTGTATGAACAGCCATATTATAAATTTGAGAATGTGCACCGTCCTTTATGGGATGGCTCTATAGTTTCTAAGAGCGCCAAAGACCTGTCCGAGTCAACACAGAAACCTTCCCCTCAGACACCAAACACAGACAATCCAATGGCTAGTTTTTCCAGGCTCAAAACCTGTCTAGGAATTAGAGACTATTTAATGGAACAAATAACTTAGTCAGAGGCAGATGAAAAAAGCGATGTTCCAAATTGTAGACAGGAGTGCTATGTCTACATATGAAACTAGTGAAAAATCACAATGGTCCTATCATTTATTTAGCATCATTTATCTAAGAAACCTCGCGGTTTCTATTGATTTTTTTTTCTCCTTTACAGTTGTTTTCATATCTGAAGAAATACCCCTTTAAACCTTCACCTGGAAAACAAAACAAAACAAAAAAACCTGAACTTGGTACCCTTTGAAAACTGAGCTAGACTGAAAAGAAACTATGCTGCTGGTCACTTCCCTGGTCTCCACCAGCGCTGTTGACTTTAAACCACCTTGTCTCAGATAAGCAGCTGTGTAGACCCTTCTAACCACTGAGGGAGGTAGAATCTCTCCACTCTTTTAAAGCATTTCCATTTTCTACTGTTTTGTAGCACTGTTGTAACTCTTCTCTTTCAACTAAAATCAGTCTTTTCTCCCCACTGATTTCAATAAGAAGTGAGCAGGAGTAAAAATTACTACTTGACTAGTAAACCTGAAGTTAAACATCCTTCTGGAGAAAAATATATATATATATATGTCATTTAGGACAGTAAGCTGGAAAAACTGAAGAAGTGAGGGAAATTGTAGAGCAACTACAATTAATCTGAATAAGGCAACTTTCTCTAGACTTTTCTTTCCTCCTTTTTCTAAGAAGAGAGAGAGAGAGAAGGTTTTTTAATACAATGTTTCAGCCACACTTCATTTTCCTCCATATCACAATGGAGAGATTTTTTATGTTAGCAGAAGCATCTAAGCTGCAAAAAAATATATAGTAGCTCTTTGGTTATGATCAGACACATTTTAAAAGACATCTTAAATAACATGATGCCCATTTTGATCTGAATTTTAAACACTAATATGTAGGAATAAGTGTAGAAGTACCCAATCAACAAATGATCCCTGATTTTCCACCTATTTTTTCATAGGACTGTAGAGTTTATATTTTACCTGTATTTACCTCAAACATTTTCAGCTAATTTGGTGACTAGTAACTATTATTTAAATGTAAGTCCAACCTCTAATTGCAGTCTATAAATAAATTTAAGAAGGAAAAGTATTACTTCTTTAGTAGATAGACCAGTAGAGGTAAAGAGACTTTTTGATGGGAACAGCAGAAATGTTTTTGCAAAAATCAATCAATCAATCAATCAATATATATATATATATAGATAGATCAATAATACAATTTATGACTGGGTATTCTGACAGATAGGTTACAAACTACAGGTGAACCAATGAGCATAGGGACTTTAGTCTTAATTCTGGCCATTACCTAAGTGAGTGATCAAGTCTGAACCTTTCAGAGAGAACGGCTTTTTTTCTAGATACCTTTCTACTTAGCAGCCTAAAGGGACCTGTCACATCAGTAACACCTTCTATGCGCTGTCGCGTCCCAGCTTGAACACACTAAACTCAGGGGCCTTTGAAACCTTTAAAGCCAATCACACATAAGACAGATTCTATATTGCAGGGCTGGCTGGCTACACTTCAGCACAAAACAATATTTCAAGCTTTCTGATATACATGTGTCACTGCTTTGTGACAAATAGCTGGTATTAATTAGGCACTAGACTTGGTGAGATTGCTGTTATTAACTGAGAGAAGATGGGTTGGATTTAATTGTGTGTGACATCAAAGTCAAGTGACTGATATTTCAAGCATCATTTAAAATGTTTGATATTGAAGTCATTGTATTCACATAAAGACTGTCTAAAAATATAAAGGAGACTGATGAGAAAAGAACTGAAATGCATTTGTACATCTATCTTACGAAGTATATTTGATGTCACTGTACTGATATTGTCAATCCACATATGTAATATTTGTTTGTTTAGCTGCATAAAATTTTCATTTCATAATAGACATTAAAGTTCTCCGAATTAACACTGAACCAAATATGGTCTGTTTATAGTTATAAGTGCTCATAAAAAGACAGGTTATCAATTCATTTAAAATGTGTTTTAATGTAAACAAAAATAGAATAAGGATATAGAGAAAAATTATTTTAATAAAATATTATATTATCTATAAATGACCACGAGGAATAACTAAAATAACTAGTAAGCACTTGAAATTTTTAAAATAAAGCTTTATAAGATTTTTATAAAGAAAGCAATTATGCTATCTTAAAAGTAAACTGAAACACTATCACTGAAATTATGTAATAATGACCAACATTTCCTATGTTATGTTAATACCTGAAAATATAGGAAACATTGTTAGTCAAAATCAATACAATAAATCCAATTAGTTAAAGAAAGGATGTTCTAATATAAAAATAGTATAATTGTTTAATTACTTTCATAGAAAATATTAAGATATTTATTCAACAATTGACAAAATACACAAGAAAATTACATAGAAATCAGCTTAATTGAAATGTAATATATTGTAACAAAATACCCCTTGGGTATTGTTTTAAGAACAGAAATACAATTCACAATAGCCAAAAGTTAATGTTTTCTGACATATCACCAAATGCTCTAAAAAAGCTGAGGAAAGATACCCAAATATAAAAATGTGAGAGTCAAGTAAATAGTGTGAAATCATTGTATTTGAATATTCTTTTCATTTTTCTTCTTGATCTTTCTTAACCATATAGATACATTCTTATGAAAATTTAGTCAAAAGAGTATGCTTACATTTTTTAACCACATTCTGGTTTTGTATTATATAATTTCCCCTTTATTGTTACTTAAAATATTCTGAATTACGTATGAAAATAATCATGACAAATCATTTGGTTTTTTTACATATTTGACTAATGATCAAAATGTAACTTTAGGAAAAAATACATTGATTCTTAAAATAGAATTGCTAAAATTTGATCTCTAAAATTACTTCTATCCCCTCAAAATTTAATTTAATATTTTAAGGTGGTCATGAGCCCTTAATTCTACAGACAAATGGTAAGATAAGTGAGGTACCTATGCATATGTGTCAATTTACACAGAGTAAGCTCCAAAAATAATTAGGAGGAAATCCATAACCTTTGCTTTCTATGGACCTGATCAAAAAATTTTAATTTAAAAACTAACTTTACTAGATTCATAGACCTAAGAGATTTGTTAAAATAATTTAAACTTTATGCCTCAAAATTCAAAACATTTTAAGAATATTAAGATGAAAAGTAAGCCATGTGTTTAAAATTATTCATTACCAATTATTTCTTTGACTTTCTAAACTTATAATATGCAAAAAAAAAAAATTCTATGTTCTGTTCTGTATTTCTGTCTGTTACATTTGGCCTTCAAAAGAGCTGATTTTAAAATTACATCCAACTTAGTATACTTACTTCAAATGGTATTTATAAATTGTAGAGAAGTATTCATTTGAGTAAAAATTATTAGTGGTATAAAAATCATAGAACTAATGTCCTCTTTATAAAAGTATCTAGCTTTTCACTACAAGGACATTTTTGTTAACAGAATGAATCAGACTCAATAATTACACTCTAGATCCATCATAGGCAACACTTTGTACTAAATAACAATTTGATAACTTACTTTACCAATCATATTATTGTTTACAAAGTATTTTTGTTTTACTTTTCTAATATTTACAATAAGCTAAGGCACATGGCCTTTTCTTTGTTCCTTCACACTCTACCCTTCTCTACCATATCGTTATTTGTTAGATGAATGATTGACTAAATTATGTGAAAGTATTAAAGCGAAATGATTGTTTAATGTAAATCAATCCCAGATCAACTCATTTCAAACAGGACCCTCAGAATTTAACCAGAGAAGTACTTAATGTTGAGGCCACCTGACACCATGACATTTCAATGTAGCAGGTAAACCAGGGTTAGAGGACTTTCCCTGATGCTAGGAAAGAATGAGGGCAGGAGGAGAAGGTGGTGACAGGGGATGAGATGATTGGATGGTATCATCGACTCAATGGACATGAGTTTGAGCAAACTCCGGGAGATGGTGAAAGATAGGGAAGCCTGGCACACTGCAGTTTGTGTTTGCAAAGAGTCAGACACGACTGAGCACCTGAAGTACAACCACCATAACTACATCCTTCCAATCTGACGGTAGTCTCCTATTTCCATGTGTGCAGAGTAGGTCCAGATCTAACATGACTGCTTGCTTTTTTTCCCCTCCATCTTTCCCAGTGTATTTTACTGGTTGTCCTTATCAATGACAGATTCGAGAATATTGCTAAGGAAGCTATATTAATAAGCTTGATTCATCTGTGAGAATAAGCATACCCCTAGATCTGCCATGAAGGGCACAGACAAAACCTTGTGCACACCAGGACCCAGGAGAAAGGAGCAGTGACCCCACAAGAGACTCACCAAACTTGCCCGTGAGTGTCCAAGAGTCTCTGGCAGAGGCATGGGAGAGTGGTGGCCTGCTTCAGGGTTGGGAGCAATGAGTGTAGCAGTGCGTGAGTGAAGGAGGTCTCCATTATCTTCATAACCTCCACCATAGTTTGGCCTCAGGTCAAATAACAGTGAGGGAACACACTCCGGACCATCAACAGAAAATTGGATTAAAGATTTACTGAGCATGGCCCTGCCCATCAGAACAAGACCCAATTTCCCCCTCAGTCAGTCTCTCCCATCCAGAAGCTTCCATAAGCCTCTCATCCTTCTCCATCAGAGGGCAGACAGTCTGAAAACCACAGTCACATAAAACTAACCAATCTAATCACGTGGACCACAGTCTTGTCTAACTCAGTGAAACTGTGACACATGCCTTGTAGGGCCACCCAAGACTGACGGGTCATGGTGGAGAGGTCTGACAAAACATGGTCCACTGGAGAAGGGAATGGCAAACCACTTCAGTATTCTTGCTTTGAGAACCCCATGAACAATATGAAATGCAAAAAGATAGGGCACTGAAAGATGAACTCCCCAGGTCGGTAAGTGCCCAATATGCTACTGGAGATCAGTGGAGAAATAACTCCAGAAAGAATGTTGGGATGGAGCCAAAGCAAAAACCATACCCAGCTGTGGATGTGACTGGTGATAGAAGCAAAGTCCGATTGTATAAAGAGCAATATTGCATAGGAGACTAGAATGAATCAGGGCAAAGGTTAAGAGTTTTGCCAAGAGAATGCACTGGTCATAGCAAACACCCTCTTCCAACAACACAAGAGAAGACTCTGCACATGGACATCACCAGATAGTTATACCGAAATAAGATTGATTATATTCCTTGCAGCCAAAGATGGACAAGCCCTATACAGTCAGCAAAAAACAAGACTGGGAGCTGACTGTGGCTTAGATCGTGAACTCCTTATTGCCAAATTCAGACTTAAATTGAAAAAAGTAGGGAAAACCACTAGACTATTCAGGTATGACCTGAATCAAATCCCTTATGACTGTACAGTGGAAGTGACAAATAGATTCAAGGGATTAGATCTGAAAGTGTGCCAGAAGAACTATGGACATAGGTTCGTGACATGGTACAGGAGGCAGTCATCAAGACCATCCCTAAGAGAAAGAAATGTAAAAAAGGCAAACTGGTTGTCTGAGGAGGCCTTATAAACACCTATGAAAAGAAGAGAAGTGAAAGGCAAAGGAGAAAGGGAAGATATACCCATTTGAATGCAGAGTTCCAAAGAATAGCAAGGAGAGGTTAAAAAAAAAAAGCCTTCCTCAGTGATTAGTGCAAAGAAATAGAGCGAAACAATAGAATGGGAAAGACTAGAGATATCTTCAAGAAAATTAGAGATACCAAAAGAACTTTTCATGCAAAGATGGACACAATAAAAGACAGAAATGGTATGGACCTAACAGAAGCAGAAGATATTAAGAAGAGGTGGTAAGAATACACAGAAGAACTATACAAAAAAGATATTCATAACCCAGATAATCATGATGATGTGATCACTCACCTAGAGCCAGTCATTCTGGAATGTGAAGCCAAGTGGGCCTTAGGAAGCATCACTACAAACAAAGCTAGTGGAGGTGATGGAATTCCACTAGAGCTATTTCAAATCCTGAAAGATGATGCTGTGAAAGTGCAGCACTCAAAATGCCAGCAAATTTGGAAAACCCATCAGTGGCCACAGGCCTGGAAAATGTCTGTTTTCATTCCAATCTTAAAGAAAAGCAATGCCAAAGAATGCTCAAACTACCACACAATTGCACTCATCTCATACTAGTAAAGTAATGCTCAAAATTCTCCAAGCCAATCTTCAACAGTACATGAACCATGAACTTTCAGATGTTCAAGCTGCATTTAGAAAAGGCAGAGGAACCAGAGATCAAATTGCCAACATCCATTGGATCATCGAAAAAGCAAAACAGGTCCAGAAAAAACATCTACTTCTGCTTTATTGACTACACCTTTGACTGTGTGGATCACAACAAACTGTGGAAAATTCTTCAAGAGATGGGAATGCCAGATCACCTGACCTGCCTCTTGAGAAACCTATATGCAGGTCAAGAAGCAACAGTTAGAACTGGACATGGAACAACAGACTGGTTCCAAATTGGGAAAGGAGTACGTCAAGGCTGTATAATGTCACCCTGCTTATTTAACTTATATGCAGAGTATATCATGAGAAGTGTTGGACTGGATGAAGCACAAGCTGGAATCAAGATTGCTGGGAGAAATATCAATAACCTCAGATATGCAGATGACACCACCCTTATGGCAGAAAGTGAAGAAGAACTAAAGAGCCTCTTGATGAAAGTGAAAGAGAAGAGTGAAAAAGTTGGCTTAAAACTGAACATTCAGAAAACTAAGATCATGGCATCTGGTCCCTTCATTTCATGGAAAATAAATGGGGAAACAGTGGCTGACTTTATTTTGGGGGGCTCTAAAATCACCACAGATGGTGACTGCAGCCATGAAATTAAAAGACGCTTGCTCCTTGGAAGAAAAATTATGACCAACCCAGACAGTATATTAAAAAGCAGAGACATTACCTTGCCAACAAAGATCCGTTTAGTCAAAGCTATGGTTTTTTCCAGTAGTCATGTATGGAGAGTAGTCATGTGAGAGCTGAACTATAAAGAAAGCTGAGTGCTGAAGAATTGATGCTTTTGAACTGTGGTGTTGGGGAAGACTCCTGAGAGTTCCTTGAACAGCAAGGAGATCCAACCAGTCCATCCTAAAGGAAATCAGTCCTGAATATTCATTGGAAGGACTGATGCTGAAGCTGAAACTCCAATAGTTTGGCCACCTGATGCGAAGAACTGACTCATTTGAAAAGACCCTGATACTGGGAAAGATTGAAAATGGGAGGAAAAGGGGACAACAGAGGATGAGATAGTTGGATGGCATCGCCGACTCAATGGACGTGAGTTTGCGTGAACTCCGGGATCTGGTGATGGACAGGAAGGCCTGCCGTGCTGCAGTCCATGGGATCGCAAAGAGTCAGACACGACTGAGCTACTGAACTGGACTGAACTGAGATCTGTCAGATGTTTTGTGAATTTGTGTTCCTAGTCATATTAAGAGACAGGTAGTTGGATTGGCCTACTCTATCCCACTGTTAGATGGATAGATAGATTTCTGAAATAAAACATAAACCTATGGGGTTGGAAACTGATCAAGGAGAAGTGTCCGCCTGGTCACTCTTAGAGGCAGTAGAAACTCAGGGCTCTTGCTCTCAACCTCACCTGGACCAATCATTCTAACTGGCCAAGTTCCCCACTCTCCCCTCATCTGTAGAAGGTTTATAAATTCTATGGTAATAAAGACTTTTTCATTATTGTATCTCTAGCTTCTAGGATAGAAACTATCACAGAGTAGATGCTCAATAAAGATTTTCTTGTCTTAGCCTCTTAAAAGCTCTACATGGGAGAACTTAAGTAATAATTTCTGATACAGAAACAATCCAACAAATATGGAGCCCTGGGATCTGGGTGAACCTAAGTCCTGTACCTCCTACTCCTAGCTGGCCTCTTAATTTAATTATATAACTTTAAAGATAAACATTTTTCAAGGTAGTATTTCATTATACTAAGACAAAATTTTTTTTTCTTTCCATTTAGAAATTTTAAGTTGGGCCACCATAATATTCTTGACAATAGCAAAACAAATATTGGGCACACATTAGCTTTAGCCTTCATAGTTTATTTACATTAACCAAGAATCTGATTATAAAATTAAGATTGTCTCCTTTTGAGAGTTTAAATCCAGACTGCACAACAGACAGCTTAAAGTTAAGAACTTATGGTCAGAAAAAGAGAGACTTAAAAATCATAAGAGCATACTCCTTGACTATGCTGAGATATTAAGAATATTCTATGATTCAGAAAAAAGCAAGATAAAGCCATGTGGCCAAGGAAAGAAGGGCCTTAGTTTATTGCACAGGAGGCATTCATGAGGTTTGATGTTTTGTATATGTGTATCTAAAGCATCTGCCTTAAAATTTTTATCACATAATTTGTAAAACAAACTATTATGCTTGGTAATATATATACTGGTGATCATAACATCTTGCAGTGACTACAGCATAAGAACATTCAGACAATATATTCAGAATGAAATCTAAAATACTAAAAGAAAAATATCAAGTAACACATCATAAATTTTTTCCATATGAACAAACTGAGGTTTTAGAAATGCTCCTAGATTTCAAAGTCTTATTTTCAGGTTAACAAATTCACAAATAGATACATATATTCACACACAAGCAAACACATAAATCAGGTAATTTATACAAACTAACTGATTGAAGATTATAGAAAACTTCAAAGTCATGGGTTTCAGGAAGTTTATGTCTATACACATATATGTACAACACACATAAACTCTAACACACACTCACATATTCAAATTAGCTTCGTTTGGGGGTGTGTGGAGGAGGAAGATAGTAAAATTCATCCAGGATCCAGATATTATGCAATTTATTGATTTAATGCAGATAACTACTTATCCGTCACAGCCTCAAGAGATTCCAAAAAGCTGTTTTTTCCACTCCTATTGAAATATGTTGGTTACTTCTCTGAAAGTTGTTCAGTCATGTCCAGCTCTTTGTAACCACATGCACTATACAGTCCATGCAATTCTCCAGGCCAGAATATTGGAGTGGGTAGCCTTTCCCTTCCTCAGGGAATCTTCCCAATCCAGGGATCAAACCCAGGTCTCCCACGTTGCAGGCGGATTCTTTACCAGCTGAGTCACTAGGGAAGCCCAAGAATACTGGAGTGGGTAGCCTTCTTAGTTTGTTTTTAAAAATATTTTAAATGACAATGTTTTTTCTAGTCATGAAAGTAATACCCACTAGATGTGTTAAACTTAGAATATACAGAGAAGCACCAAAAAAATCAAAACCACTGAAAGACATCAGACACAAAAAAAGATAGCAGGATAAAAAGAACAGTGGATGTAAAAAAAAAAAAAGCCAAAAACAATGAACAAAATGACAAGAATAAGTCCTTACCTTACCGATCAATAATTACTATAAATGGATTAAATTCTCCAATCAAAAGACATGGATACAGAATGGACAAAGAAACAAGATCAAATGATATTCTGCCCACACAAGACTCACTTTCATCCTAAAGACAAGCATAGACTGAGAGTAAAGGGATGAAAAAAGGTATTTCAAGTAAGTGGTAACCAAAAAAGATAACAGTATCTATACTTATGTCAGATAAAATAGACTTTAAAATGGTTAAGAAGAAAGAAAAAGAGAGAGAAAGGTCATTATAAATGATAAAGGAGTCAATCCATCAAGAATACATAACAATTATTAATATATGTTCACCTGAGACTGGAGCACCTAAACATAGAAAACAGAAACTAACATTAAAGGGAGATATAAGCAGCAATTCAGTAGTAGTTGGGGAATATAATATTCCACTCCCAACCACACTCTCTTATCTCAAAAAAATACTAGCAAACCAAATTTAGCAGCATCTTAGAAGGATCATTTACCATGATGAATCAGGATTTATCCCTTTGATGCAAGGGTGTTTCAAATACTCAAATCAATCAGTATGATATATCACATTAACAGAATGAAAAAAAAAGAAATCATATCAACATATGCATAAAAAAATTTGACAAAATTCAACATCCATTCATGATAAAAATTAAGCCAATTAGGTATAGAAGGAACATATCTCAACTTAATAAAGGCCATCTATGACAAGCCCATAGCTAAGCCGTACTTAATGGGGAAACGCTGAAAGCTTTTTCTCTAAGATAAGGAATAAGACAAGAGTTCTCACTCTAACCACTTCTATTTAGCATAGTACTAAAAGTCCTAGCCAAAACAATCAGGTAAGAAAAAGAAGCAGAAGTCATCAGAATTGAAAAGCAAGTAAAATTGGCTTTATTCACAGATGAAATGATTTTATACATAGAAAATTCTGTTTTCTATATATACCAAAAATCTGTTAGAACTAATAAAATGAATTCAATAAATTGCAGGATTCAAAATCAACATATAAAAATCAATATTGCTTTGGTACACTAACAACAAATTATATGAAAAAATTAAGCAACCCTATTTATAATAGCATCAAAAATGGTAAAATATTTGGGAATAAATTTAAGCCAGGAGGTATAAGATCTTTATACTGAAAACAACAAGACACTGATTAAAGAAATTTTAAAAGGCACAAATAAATGGAAATGTATATATGTTAATAGATTGGAAGTATAAATATTCTTAAAATATTCATACTACTCAAAGCCATGTATATCCCTATCAAGATTCTAATGCATTTTTTAGAGAAATAGAAAAAAAAATCCCTAAAATGTATATGGAACCATCAAGACCATGAATAGCCAAAATGACCACGAGAAAGAAACACAAAATGGGAGACTCTTCACTTCCTGATTTCAAGCTATGTTAGAAAACTACAGTGATCAAAAAGGTACAGTACTAGCATTAAAAACAAGCACAGAGACCAATGGAATATAATTAAGAGCCCCCCAAATAAATCCATGTATATACAGTCAACTAATATTTGACAAGGAAGCCAAGAATATTCAGGAGAGGAAAGAGAATTTCTTCAATAAATGGTGCTGGGAAAATTAGATATTGACACATAAAAGAGTGAAATTAGACTAATAACTTACACCACTCATAAGAATTAAATCAAAATTGATTAAAACTTAAATATAACACCAGAAATCACACAATTCCTAGAAGAAAACATGGGGGAAAATCTCCTTGACATGGGTCTTGGTGATGATTTTTTTAGATATGAAACCAAAAGCACAAGCACAAATCAAAAACAAATAAGTGAGATGACATCAATCTTTTTAACATTCAGCATAAAAAAGAAACTATCAATAAAATGAAAAATCCTGTAGAATGAGGAACATACATCATACAGCAATGTTGGGTGTTTGCAAACCATGGATCAGATAAATGATTCATATCAAAAATACATAAAGAACTCATACAACTAAACAAAAAAAAAACAAATAATTCAATTAAAAATTGGCAAAGGACTCAACTAGACATCTTTCCAAAAAAGACATGTGAATGCCCACAGGATGCATGAAAAGGTACTCAACGTCATTATTCATTCAGTTCAGTTCCTCAATTGTGTCTGACTCTCTGTGACCCCATGGACTGCAGCAGGCCAGGCTTCCCTGTCATCACCAACTCCCAGAGTTTACTAAAACTAATGTCCATTGAGTCAGTGATGCCATCCAACTATATCATCCTCTGTCAGCCACTTCTCCTCCTGCCTTCAACCTTTTCCCAGCATCAGGGTCTTTTCAAATGAGTCAGTTCTTTGCATCAGGTGACCAAAGTATTGGAGTTTCAGCTTCAGCATCAGTCCTTCCAATGAATATTCAGGACTGAGTTCCTTTAGGATGGACTGGTTGGATCTCCTTGCTGTCCAAGGGACTCTCAAGAGTCTTCCCCAACATCACAGTGCAAAAGCATCAATTCTTTGGTGCTCAGCTCTTTATAGTCCAACTCTCATATCCATACATGACTACTGGAAAAACCATAGCTTTGACTAGACGGACTTTTGTTGGCAAAGTAATGCCTCTGCTTCTTAATATGCTAACTAGGTTAGCATATGAACTAGGTTATTCATAACTTTTTGTCCAAGGAGCAAGCATCTTTTAATTTCATGGCTGCAGTCACCATCTGTGGTGATTTTGGAGCCCAAAAAAATAGTCTGTTTCCATTGTTTCTCCATCTATTTGTCATGAAGTAAGGGGACCAGATACCATGATCTTATCTTTCTGAATGTTGAGTTTTAAGCCAACTTTATCACTCTCCTCTTTCACTTTCATCAAAAGGCTCTTTAGTTCTTCTTCGCTTTCTGCCATAAGGGTAGTGTCATCTGCATATCTGAGGTTATTGATATTTCTCCCAGCAATCTTGATTCCAACTTGTGTTTCAACCAGCCCAGCATTTCTCAAGATGTACTCTTCATATAAGTTAAATAAGCAGGGTGACATTATTCAGCCTTGACGTACTCCTTTCCCAATTTGGAACCAGTCTGTTGTCCCATGTCCAGTTCTAACTGTTGCTTCTTGACCTGCATACAGATTTCTCAGGAGGCAGGTCAGGTGGTCTGGTATTCCCATCTCTTGAAGAATTTTCCACAGTTTGTTGTGATCCACACAGTCAAAGGTGTAGTCAATAAAGCAGAAGTAGATGTTTTTCTGGAACTGTTTTGCTTTTTCAATGATCCAATGGATGTTGGCAATTTGATCTCTGGTTCCTCTGCCTTTTCTAAATGCAGCTTGAACATCTGGAAATTCATTGTTCACGTACTATTGAAGCTTGGCTTGGAGAATTTTGAGCATTACTTTGCTAGCATGTAAGATGAGTACAATTGTGTGGTAGTTTGAGAATTCTTTGGCATTGCCTTTCTTTGGGATTGGAATGAAAACTGATCTTTTCCAGTCCTGTGGCCACGGATGAGTTTTCCAAATTTGCCTGCCATATTGAATGCAGCACTTTCACAGCATCGTCTTTTAGGATTTGAAACAGCTCAAGTGGAATTCCATCACCTCCACTAGCTTTGTTTGTAGTGATGCTTCCTAAGGCCACTTGACTTTGCCTTCCAGGATGTCTGGCTCTAGGTGAGTGATCACACTTTCATGGTTATCTGGGTCATGAATATCTTTTTTGTATAGTTTTTCTATGTATTCTTGCCACCTCTTCTTAATATCTTCTGCTTCTGTTAGGTCCATATCATTTCTGTCCTTTATTGTGCCTATCTTTACATGAAGTGTTCCCTTGGTATCTCTAATTTTCTTGAAGATATCTCTAGTCTTTTCCATTCTATTATTTTCCTCTATTTCTTTGCATTGATTGCTGAGGAAGCCTTTTTTAAATCTCTCCTTGCTATTCTTTGGAACTCTGCATTCAAATAGGTATATCTTTCCTTTTCTCCTTTGCCTTTCGCTTCTCTTCTTTTCATAGGTGTTTGTAAGGCCTCCTCAGACACCCTGTCTGCCTTTTTGCATTTTTTTCTCTTAGGGATGGTCTTGATCACTGCCTCCTGTACCATGTCACGAACCTATGTCCATAGTTCTTCTGGCACACTTTCAGATCTAATCCCTTGAATCTATTTGTCACTTCCACTGTATAATCATAAGGGATTTGATTTCGGTCAATCTGAATGGTCTAGTGGTTTTTCCTACTTTCTTCAATTTAAGTCTGAATTTAGCAATAAGGAGTTCATGATCTGAGCCACAGTCAGCTCCCAGTGTTTGCTGGCTCTATAGAGCTTCTCTTTCTTTGGCTGCAAGGAATACAATCAATCTTATTTCGGTATTGACCATCTGGTGATGTCCATGGGTAGAGTCTACTCTTGTGTTGTTGGAAGAGGGTGTTTGCTATGACCAGTGCATTCTCTTGGCAAAACTCTGTTAACCTTTGTCCTGCTTCATTCTATACTCCAAGGCCAAATTTGCCTGTTACTCCAGGTATTTCTTGACTTCCTACTTTTGCATTCCAGTCCCCTCTAATGAAAAGGACATCTTTTTTGGGTATTAGTTCTAGAAGGCCTTGTAGGTCTTCATAGAACCATTCAGCTTCAGCTTCTTCAACATTACTGGTTGGGGCATGGACTTGGATTACTGTGATATTGAATGGTTTACCTTGGAAACAAACAGAGCTCATTCTGTTGTTTTTGCGATTGCATCTAAGTACTGCATTTCAGACTCTTTTGTTGACCATGATGGATACTCCATTTCTTCTAAGGGATTCTTGCCCATAGTAGTAGATATAATGGTCATCTGAGTTAAATTCACCCATTCCAGTCCATTTTAGTTCACTGATTCCTAAAATGTTGATCTTCACTCTTGCCATCTCCTGTTTGAGCACTTCTAATTTGCCTTGATTCATGGATATAACATTCCAGATTCCTATGAAATATTGTTCTTTACAGCATCAGACTTTACTTCCATCACCAGTCACATTCACAACTGGGTGTTGTTTTCACTTTGACTCCATCTCTTCATTCTTTCTGGAGTTATTTTTCCACTGATCTCCTACCGACCTGGGGAGTTCATCTTTCAGTGTCCTATGTTTTTGCCTTTTCATACTATTCATTAGGGAAATGCAAATCAAAACCAATGAGTTTTCACGTCATACCTGTTAGAATGTACATCTTTAAAATGACAAGACAAGACAGACTATCAAGGATGTAGAGAAAGCAGAACTCTCTTGACTTATTGGTGGGATTGCAAATTGGTACAGTCACTATGTAAAAGAGTGTGGAGGTTCCTTTTAAAAATTAAATAGAACTACCATATATTCCAGCAATTCTACTTTTGGGAATATATCTATAAGCAATGAAAACACTAATTCAAAAACATATTTGCGCCCTCATGTTTATAACAGCACTATTTACGACTATTTACAGCCACAGCATGGAACATGGAAACAACCTAAGTGTACATTAATAGGAATGCATGGATAAAGATGTTGTGGTATAATATTTCATACAGTGGAATATTTTCCAGCCACATGAAAGGAGAAAATTCTGCCATTTACAACAACATGGACTGAACTTAAAGCACTATGCTAAGTAAAATATTTCTAATAAAGATAAATACTGTATGATCTCACATGTAGAATCTTTAAAAAATAAAATAAAACAACCTGACTCATAGAAAAGGTCAGATTTGTGGTTACCAGAAGTGGAGAATGAGTGGGAAGGGAATTGGATGAAGCCATTCAAAAGGTAGAAACTTCCAGTTATAAGACAAATAAGTACAGGCATATAATGTATAATATGATAACTATATTTCACATTCCTGTATAGTATATTTGAAAGTAAAGAGAGTAAATTCTAATGTTCTCATTACAAGAAAAAATTTTTCTCTTATTTTGTATCTATATGAGATGATGGATGTTAACTATACTTATTATGGTAGTTATTTCACAATATATGTAGGTCAAATCATTATGTTATACACTTTCAATATATATACTGCTGTATATCAATTACAATGCAATCAAACTGGGAAAAAATTTATATAGTCCTGGTAGAAATGAAAATACTGTAAAATTTTTAGAAAATCATTTAGTCATATATTAACAAGACAAATATATTCATGATCTCTGACTTGATATTCTGCTTTGAGTCTATTATAATTACATTTTGAAAAATATGGAAAAATCATACCACAAATATGTTCATGATTATTTTACATATAACTGTAAAAATGGTAGAAGGAACATAAATGCAACATGGGAAATAGTTGATGTAAATTATACATATCAAAATGGAAGAATACTATGTATTCATTCAAAATAACATGAAATTATGCATAAAATAAGCTACAAGGATATATTGTACAACATAGGATATAATTGATATTTTAAGGTAATTATAAATGGAATATAATTTTTAAATATTGTGACTCACTACATTGTACACCTATAACATATAATATTGTACTTCAACTACACTTCAATAAAAAATAAATAAAACATTTAAAAACAACATGAAGAAGCTAATGATGTAATATCATAGAAAAAAAAAACAGAATGCACAATTATATATACATGGCAATTGCACTTTATGTTAGGGATAATTTTCTGAACAGCACATGAAATTCAAGACAACCATTCACATAGAAATAAATGTCAATGGAGTGATGAATTTGTAGAATATGTACATCTACAGTCAAGTTAGCATATTTTTACCATAGGCTTCTTTCATATTTTCAGGCTTATCTCTTAACATTTCTCAGCATTCTCTCCAAAGGTCAGCACTGAGTAAAATCATGATTGTTTGGCCTTCTTCACGGTATTTTTTTCCAACTCAAATTCAATTCCAGCACTATTGATTTCCACACCAATGTTTCAGCACCAGAGCAACCCAACATTTGTGGAACACTTGAAAGACAGTACTCACACGCTAGTAAAGTAATGCTCAAAATTCTCCAAGCCAGGCTTCAGCAATACACGAACTTGAACTTCTAGATATTCAAATTGGTTTTAGAAAAGGCAGAGGAACCAGAGATCAAATTGCCAACAGCCGCTGGATCATCAAAAGAGCAAGAGGGTTCCAGAAAAACATCTATTTATGCTTTATTGACTATGCCAAAGCCTTTGATTGTGTGAATCACAATAAACTGTGGAAAATTCTGAAAGAATTTTCTGAAAGAAAATTTTCTGAAAATTCTGAAAGAATACCAGACCACCTGACCTGCCTCTTGAGAAACCTGTATGTAGGTCAGGAAGCAACAGTTAGAACTGGACATGGAACAACAGACTGGTTCCAAATAGGAAAAGGGTACATGAAGGCTGTATATTGTCACCCTGCTTATTTAACTTATATGCAGTGTACATCATAAGAAACGCTGGGCTGAAAGAAGCACAAGCTGGTATCAAGATTGCCGAGAGAAATATCAATAACCTCAGATATGCAGATGACACCACCCTTACGGCAGAAAGTGAAGAGGAACTAAAAAGCCTCTTGATGAAAGTGAAAGAGGAGAGTGAAAAAGTTGGCTTAAAACTCAACATTCAGAAAACTAAGATCATGGCATCTGGTCCCATCATTTCATGGCAAATAGATGGGGGAACAGTGGAAACAGTGGCTGACTTTATTTTTGGGGGCTCCAAAATCACTGCAGATGGTGATTGCAGTCATGAAATTAAAAGACGCTTACTCCTTGGAAGGAAGGTTATGACCAACCTAGATAGCATATTAAAAAGCAGAGACATTACTTTGTCAACAAAGGTCCATCTAGTCAAGGCTATGGTTTTTCCAGTAGTCATGTATGGATGTGAGAGTTGGACTGTGAAGAAAGCTGAGCGCCGAAGAATTGATGCTTTTGAACTGTGGTGTTGGAGAAGACTCTTGAGAGTCCCTTGGACTGCAAAGAGATCCAACCAGTCCATCCTAAAGGAGATCAGTCCTGGGTGTTCATTGAAGGTCTGATGTTGAAGCTGAAACTCCAATACTTTGGCCACCTCATGCAAAGAACTGACTCATTTGAAAAGACCCTGATGCTGGGAAGGATTGGGGGCAGGAGGAGAAGGGGACGACAGAGGATGAGATGGCTGGATGGCATCACTGACTCGATGGACATGAGTTTGGGTAAACTCTGGGAGTTGGTGATGGACAGGGAGGCCTGTTGTGTTGCAATTCATGGGGTCGCAAAGAGTCGGACACGACTGAGCAACTGAACTGAACTGAACTGGAAGACAGTGTTATAAAGGACTATAAATTTTTAAATTATGAAAATTGAACACAGATAAAAATATAGCCTCAAAGTTGCCAAAATCATTTACAGAATTTCTAATGTATATAAACTATAGCATGTTTCACATGATACTGAAAAAAAGATAGTGGGCATTTCATTTAGCAGTTAAGATGACACATATGAAAATAGCACAAACCCAGTTTATAATTCATGCCAGCTGTGATATTGAAATAATGAATTTTTACATTTATTTCAGCGAGTTATTTAAATGTATGACCAATCCTAAATGACACATGAGCTGAAACGTGTCTTATGAAGCAAAATTAACTTTAAACCTATCTAGTCCAGCCCCAGTGAAATATGGGAATAACCATCTATATTGTAGGTTGAAATGTAGATCACACAAAATATATCCATGCCTTAACCCCCAGAACATGCAAATTTGAACTTGCTTGGAAAAAGGGTTTTTGCACATATAATTAAGTTAAGGTTCTTGAGTTAAGATCATCCTGGACCATCTAGAG
Organism: Giraffa tippelskirchi; assembly: GCF_054371585.1. Classification (NCBI taxonomy): domain Eukaryota; kingdom Metazoa; phylum Chordata; class Mammalia; order Artiodactyla; family Giraffidae; genus Giraffa; species Giraffa tippelskirchi. The sequence goes on along the minus strand of NC_137276.1, from coordinate 86,689,118 downwards.
GGGTCCTCAATCCAGTGATAGATGTGCTTATAAAAGACAAAGGAGAGACACAGAGAATGGGACCACATGAAGACAGGGGCAGAGACTGGAATGCTGGCTACAAGCCAAGAAACACACCTGAAGTTAACGGAAGCTGGAACAGGCCAGGAAAAGCATATTCTCCAGAGCCTCTGGAGTGAGCGTCACCTTGCTCAAACCTGGATATCAGACTTTTGACCTCCAGAACTATGAGAGTATAAATCCACGTTGTTTAAAAACACCAAATCTGTGGTAATTCATTGGGCAAGCAACAAGAAACTAACACACCTACTTTTCACTTTTCTCTTTTCTAAATAAAACCTTTTAATTTCTAGTAGCAAAAATATCCCTGTATAAATATGCACTAACCCTTGAGGGTCAGAATGGAAAACACACACACAAATATATATGTAGCCAACAAAGGTTCATATATTCAAAGCTAAGATTTTTACAGTAATCGTGTATGAATGTGAGAATTGGACCGTAAAGACAGTTGAGCGCCAAAGAATCGATGCTATTGAATTGTGGTTTTGGAGAAGACCCTTGAGAGTCCCTTGGACTGCAAGGAGATCAAACCAGTCAATCCTAAAGGAAATCAATCCTGAATATTCATTGAAAGGACTGATGCTGAAGCTGAAGCTCTAATACTTTGGCCACCTGATGTGAAGAACTGACTCATTGGAAAAGACCCTGATGCTGGATAAGATTGAAGGCAGGAGAAGAAGGAAATTACATAGGATGAGATGGTTGCATGGCATCACCGACTCGATGGATGTAAGTTTGAGCAAGCTCTGGGAGTTGGTGATGGACAGGGGAGCCTGGTGTTTTGCAGTCCATAGGGTCTCAAAAAGTCAGACACAACTGAGTGACTGAACTGAACTATAGGACTAACAAATCAATATATATTTACCCTTTAAGTTATTTTGACCAGGGTAATCTGTTGTTTCTTATAATGCTTCAGAATAAATTGGTTCCTAGTTTTCAAAAGGATGTTAGTTTTAAAAGCATCAAAGTCCTTCAATATACTCATCATTAATTCTTCCCAAAAAAGTGACTTGAATATATCAAAAAGGAATATCAAATTCCTCTGAGAATTATAGTGTTTATTATTAAGTGAATTTATCATTGTGCTTACATATAATAGAACCCAGCAACTACAAAAAGAGAGATCATAGAATTCTAGATAAATACGAACTAGGAAAACACAATAAAGTCTGCCTTTTAAACTTATTCATTTACTGCTGAGAGATGAGGATCAGAGATATACCTGTCTGTTTGTGGCAGGAAGAATCTGAAATATGTGGATTCTATTTGCAACTCATCACCTACCCCTATTAGACATCCCTTGGCCTCCTTGGCATTATTTAGAAAAATAATAAACTCCCCAAATTCACTCAAGGATCCAAATTGTGAAAACTATTTTATTGATCAGACCATCCAATGAAATGGTATACCTAATAATAAAAACTTTCTAGTATGCATACTGGAGAAGGCAATGGCAACCCACTCCAGTACTCTTGCCTGGAAAATCCCATGGACGGGAGAGCCTGGTAGGCTGCAGTCCCTGGGGTCGTGAAGAGTCGGACACGACTGAGCAGCTTCACTTTCACTTTTCACTTTCATGCATTGGAGAAGGAAATGGCAACCCACTCCCGTGTTCTTGCCTGGAGAATCCCAGGGACGGGGGAGCCTGGTGGGCTGCTGTCTCTGGGGTCGCACAGAGTCGGACATGACTGAAGCGACTTAGCAGCAGCAGCAGCAGGATGCATACATACTAATTTTTTAAAAGAATAAAAATCATAAATAAAATACACGTGCTAAATTTAAGGGACCATTTCCTCAAATTTTCTCTGGACCAACACAGTTCCCTCCAAACTCGGGACAGATTCCTTCACATGTGCCATGACAACTTTTCACCAACATTTTATGTGTAGAGTGGGTAAGGAGATAATATGGCCAAAGAATTTACAGCTCTGGAGGCTCAGCCAGCCAACATGGCCTGAATCTGCCTCACCTATATTAGAATCATTTTACATCCAAACTCTCTTTAAAACCCTGAATCCAGAAAATTTCACATATCTCTTAACTTTACATAATTCTTTTCTCTGTTCACCTTGCTCTGGCTGAAGGGTCAAAAAGTTCATGAAGGTGATAAGAATTATAGTATTCCCCCATCATCCATGGCTAAGACAGTAAAGAATCTGCCTGCAACGCAGGAGATCTGGATTTGATCCCTGGGTCAGGAAGATCCCCTGAAAAAAAAACTCATTCCAATATTCTTGCCTGGAAAATCTCATGGACATAGGAGTCTGGTGGGCTACAGTCCATGGAGTTTCAAAGAGTCAGACATGACTGAGCAACTAACACTTTTCCAATCATCCAAGGTTTCACTTTTCTTGGTTTCATTACCCTGAGGTCAACCACAGCCCAAAAATATTAAATGGAAAATTTCAGAAATAAACAATTCATAAGTTTTAAAATACAAGATATTCTGAGAACTGTGATGAAATTTCTCATTCTTCAGCTTCATTCTGCTTGGAACAGTAGTCATCCTTTGTCCAGCGAATCACACCCTTTTAGGCACTTACTAGCAGCACCTGTATTTTACTTAATAATGACACTAAAGCACAAGAGTAGTGATGCTGGCAGTTCAGATATGCCAAAGAGAAGTGAAAAGTGGTCTCATTTTAGTGAAAAGGTAAAAGTTCTTGACTTAATGAGGAAAGAAAAAAATTCATACTATAAGTTTACTAAGATCTACAGTAACTTTTATTATGCTGCATTATTATAATTATTCTATTTCATAATTCAGTTCAGTTCAGTCACTCAGCCATTTCCGACTCTTTACAACCCCATGAATCCCAGCACGCCAGGCCTCCTGGTCCATCACCAACTCCCGGAGTTTACCCAAACTCATGTCCATCGAGTCGGTGATGCCATCCAACCATCTCATCCTCTGTCATCCTCTTCTCCTCCTGTCCCCAATCCTTCCCAGCATCAGGGTCTTTTCCAATGAGTCAACTCTTCACATGAGGTTATTGTTAATCTGACTGTGCCTAATTTATCAATGAAACTTTATCATAGGTGTGTATATATAGTAAAAATCATAATATATACATGGTTTAGTACTATTGTGGTATCAGGCATCCATTGGGGGTCTTGGAACATATCCCCTGTGAATAAGGAGGGTTTGTTGTAATATTATTATCCATAAAAGCAACAAACAAATGTAAGGAAAAGGAAAGGGAAGAAAATGGACAGAAAAGGAAAGAAAAAAGGTGAAGCAAGGCTATTGAAGAAAATAACTTTGTAAAAACAAGTATCCCCACGCAACTCCTTCCAAGGAAAAGTAAATTTTCCCCAACTATAGTGACTGCTCAGTCTCTCCTTTCTTGCCTCACATACACCAGTCAAGCCACTGCAATCTAGCTTCTACTCCATTATTTCACTTAAGCTGTTACACCAGAGTCATCAATAATCTCCTAGCTGCTAAGTCCAGTGGACTCTTTTAAATGTTTTCTTTCTTGGTCTCACTTCAGTGCTGGACTACTTTATCTTAAAATACTCATCCCTTGCCTCTCTACCACCACTGGCTGCCTTTGCCCAACCATTCTAAACAACCCATTTTTTTAATGGCATGAGAACATTCTAATAATATATTGCTAAATAGAAATAATTTGAGTATATAGAACTTTAGTTATGTAAATATAGATGTATATCACATCACTAAAGACTCTAAAAAACATCAAATGTGATTATTTTCTCTAGGTAATGAATAATATGAGCAATTTGAATTTTTTCCTTATCTTTCAAAATTCAGCAGACAACCAGATAAAGGTCATTTTTATATTCACATGGAAGAACAATTTAAATATATGTAGAGACAGAGAAATGTCTCTTTACACAGATCTTTATTTTGTATATGCCAAAATTAACATGACCTTTCCAAATGTTTTGAATAATACCATATTTAGATACTTATATTTACAAAATATATGCAAAAGAATGTTAATAGCAATATTATATGTAATAACCCCAATTTGGAAACTAAAATATCTATCAAGACTAGAATATATAAATAAGTTGTGATATACTCACTGAATAGAATACTATACAACAATGAAAATGAACAAACTGCAGTCATGTAACAAATGGAAAAAAAATCTCAGAAACAAAATGTTGAGTGAAAACACTGTATACATATATACTGTAGATTTCATCTAATATGAAATTAGGAATCTGGAAAAACTATTACATGATATCAGGATAGGCTATCACTGGGGAGCATGAAAATGAAAGAAGACACAGCTGGGGCTTCTTGGTTATTGATGACATATTCTTTTTTTTATTTGAATCTTGTCCACATGGGTATGTTAACAACTTACAAAAAGTCTAGTTTCACAGCTGTAATTTGTGTATTTTTTTCCATATTTGTGTTATATTTCAATAAAAGTTCTCAACATTTCATTAAGAACAACTGCCAATTTTTAGTGAGGAAGTATCACCACTGTGTTTCTACATGGATCATGATTTTCCCTTCAAAGATGTCTGGACCGTGGTACAGCCGCTATGAAAACAGTCATGAGGCTCCTTAGAAAACTAAAAGTAGAGTTACCATATGATACAGTAATCCCACACCTGAGCATATATCCAGATAAGATAAAAACTCTAATTTTAAAAGATACTTGCATTCTAATGTTCATAGCAGCACTATTTACAATGGCCAAGACATGGAAGCAACCTAAATGTCCATTGACAGATGAATGGATAAAGAAGATGTGGTACATATATACAATGGAACCATGAAAAAGAACAAACCAACTCCATAAGTCAAAGAAAAAAGGACAAATATATGATATTGTTTATATGTGGAATCTAAAAGAAGGTTACAAATGAAATTATCTATGTGAGAAAAATAGAGTTACAAATGTAGAAAACAAAGTTATAGTTCCCAGAGGGTAAGAAGTAGGGGAGGGATAGATTGGGATTGACATATACACACTCTTATATATAAAATAGATAACTAATAAGGACATACTGTATAGTTCAGGGAACTCTACTCAGCACTCTACTGGCCTAAATGGGAAAAGAATCTGAAAAAGAGTGTATATATGTATATGTATGTGTGTGTGTTAGTCGCTCAGTCATGTCCGACTCTTTGCAACTGCATGGACTATAGCCTGCCAGGCTCCTCTATCCATGAAATTCTCCAGGCAAGAATACTGGAGTGGGTTGCCATTTCCTTCTCCAGGGGATCTTCCCAACCCAGGGATCGAACCCAGGTCTCCTGCATTGCAGGCAGATTATCATCTGAGCTACTAGGGAAGCCCATATATATGTATAACAGATTCATTTTGCTGTACACTTGAAACTAACACAACATTGTAAATCAACTATACACCAATAAAATTTTGTTAATTAAAAAAAAAAAAGAATATTTGGAATATATATATGATGGCATGAGCTTCCCCTGTGGCTCAGTGGTAAAGAATCTTCCTGTAAGGCAAGACCACAGGAGACACAGGTTTGATTCTTGGATCAGGAAGATCCCCTGGAGGAGGAAATGGCAATCCACTCCAGTATTCTTGCCTGGAAAATTCCATGGACAGTGGAACCTGGTGGGCTACAGTCCATGGGGTCACGTAGAGTTGGACCCGACTGACGTGACTTAGCACATACAATAGTATATTATTTATCCATAAAAAAATAAAATATTACCATTGTAGCAACATGGATGGACCTAGAGATTATTGCACTAAGTGAAGCAAGTCAGACAGAGAAAGACAAATATATATATATATATCACATATGTGGAATCTTGAACACAAATCAACTTATTTACAAAACGGAAATAGACTCATGGACATAGAAAACAAACTTATAGTTATGAAAAGGGAAAGGAGAGGGGAAGGGATAAATTAGGAGTATGGATTAATGGATCCACTACTATATATAAAACAGATAACCAATAAGGACTTACTGCATAGCACAGGGAACAATATTTAATGTCTTATAATAACCTATAAGGAAAAGAATCTGAAGCTGTACACCTGAAATTAACACAATATTATAAATCAACTGTAGTTAAGTAAAAAATAAATAGATAAATAAAAATAAATGTCTGGACCATATTAAATATCATCATACTTCCTTCACAAAATAGTGAAAAGAAGAAGATGAAATCAAAAAAATGATAAAATCAATTTTTTTTTTTAAGACTTAACTCTTCGGAATTACTTTTCCTCTGGAGAATAGTTAGTGCCTATATGTGTGTGCATGTTAGAATCTGAGTTCAACACCTGAAAATTTTCTCTTTGTTCTATTATCTAATCTAACATTAACACACAGAAAACAGAAAAAAAAAAAAAACACTTTTATAAAAACAAATTAGGTCAGGGGAACAAGGGAGGCCAGAATCAGAGTGTAACTAAAGAGTAAATGAAACACATGGACGATCTAGTCAGAGGATCACCTATTTCAATCAATCCTGACTCATCCCTTTAGAAACTGTGTAATTTTAGAGGAGTCACTTCACAATTTTCAGTCTCGGTGCCCTCACCTGCAACAGAATACTGAGTGAACTTTCTTAGAAAATAAAAGGAAAAAACGACTTTGGGAATAAGAAATGTATCTCAAAATAGAATATTTTAAGTGTGCTTCACTTAAGTTAATAATGCTGCAATATAATCAAACATCTGTGTTTTATAGAAAACTACTTTGAGACCATATTTGCACAACTTGCTTTTGTATTATGTTATCCACATGTGTGTGAGTCTGTATACAAACACATATATATATATATATATATGTCTGTTTGCTTTATGAGTCTACATCCTTTCATATATTAAGTGGAGAAACTTTGAGAGTGTCATTTATTCCTTTCTGACATTTTATTTGTGAAAACAGAGAATGTTAATAAGCAAATTTTTAGCTCCTGTTGATAAAATGATAGCTTACTCAGTCTAGACATTTTAGAAGGAACTCTCAATGTTCAATGAAATGTTCAAAGATGGAATTCTCATTAACCTTGAACATCCTCCAGATGCTCCTTTGATAATATTAACTACCTTAAAAACCATGTGGTTTCAGCTCATTGACCCATACAATACATGGCACGAATGCACATGTGAAACTTGAAATCAAAGTTTGAGAAAGGTGGGCTGTCCAATTTCAGATGAACCTCTACAGACTCAATATTTTTGTTAGCCCTTGTTGAATAAAGTTCACAATGTGTTTTTTTTTCTTTAGTTATTTATCCAGATGGAATCATGTGTTCTATACTGTCTTTAAATTTAAGGGCAGCAGAAGCATCCACATAGCAGGCATCTAAAACCCCACATAAAGAGTTTCCGAAACATTTTTGTTTCCAACAGTGATCTTAACTAAAATATTGCTAAGAATTTTTAAGCTCTAAATTTAGAATTATAATAGCAATCTACTCTGAACTTTTACATTTTAAGGTGCAAAAAATCAGTGGGAGCTCTTTGAATACAGGAATATTTTGTGTTTTTTTCCCTTTCTTATCTGCAACCCCAGTACAACACTTGGCACACAGAGGAGCTCATAACTATTCAATGAATGAATGAGTGAGTGAATACAGTTTCCTCACTAGTGGAGAAGGAAATTAATCTACATTGCTGAACCTTGATTTCCCCACCAGATAACTCTAGGAAAGTTTGACTATTATAGACTTTACATCTCATCATTCTAATAATTTCCTTTCCTGTATTTCCTTCAGTAACTTTTAGGATTTATCATTTGAAATAATTTTCAGATATTTATTATACCAAGTGTCTTCTTATAAAATGCAATGCTCAGAACTAAGTTCAGTAACACAGACATGGTTTAATCAGAACATGTATCGTGATTCTATTTCTTTTCTCATTCCAGACACTGTATTTTTAACTTAAAATAAAATAAATCTTGAAATTATGCCAGTCTTGGTCATGAAAGGATTATGGTGTTAGTATACGTTAAAACTGAAGTCAACTAAATTTCTTCAACCAGATCTCACCACTATAAAAATACACCAATGATTTTATTAGGACCCAAATTGCAAGTTTTACATTGATCTCTATGATTTTAAAGACTTGGGCATATTATTTCCAACTATTAAAGTCTTTTACATATTATCAGTGGTCAAGATATTAACCATCATTGTGGAGAAGTACCAGAAATGCCTTTGTGTATGGTCCTTCTGTATAGCTGAATTATACTTGTTCAAAGCCATTTGTCCTCTTAGAGACAAAGAGAGGTTTGGTAGTTCCTAAAACAGCAGGAATTCTACATCCCTAAACACTTTTCACTGAGTTTAGCTAGCACTTCAGGTGCAGGACAGGGTGCCTGCACAGTGATTGTCAAATTCAGGAGATAAGAGATCACACAGCAGTACAAAAGAGAAAAAACTGAAACAGGGAAAGGGCAACATTCAAAAGGTCCTACCTGCTGGCACTGAAGCGAGAAAGAGTTTTACTCACAAATGCTCAGCATTCTGCTAGCAATTCCTTGCCCTTGTGGTCCTCTCTCTTCATGCTTGCCTTTCTGGAATCTCAGAAATAACGGAGCATGTGGCATATTCCAGTGCATGACCACTGATTCTTCTTTATTGAAATAAGTCTTCCTTATTCAAAGAATCAGTGAAATCCTATGACAAATCAGTGAAATCCTATGAAATCCTAACCAGACATTCCCAAATGCCTTTCGAAACATAAAACTCATATGATACACTTCTTATCTTCCTACATATACATTTAACATTAGATTTGCAACCTCTGTATTATAGACTACATGTACATGTTCTGTTTTTTTGATGTCTTTATATTTTTTTCTGCTTTCTTTGAAACAATGAGTGTTTTGAGGAGAAAATCTACATCTCAATGATACCAGAAAGTAGTAACGTAATGCATTGTGATGATGACAATGCCGGTGCCGGCAAGTATGAAATATACTCACAAAAATTTTCAACAAGCAATGGTTCAAGAAAAGCATCATATATAGAGGTATTATTTGGACTGTTAACTTAAATTTCTCAAAAAATGAGAATGCTTACTTTTGCTTTTTAGATCATTCAACATATATGTATTAAGCACTAGTCCAGGCACTAAAGATACAGGAGGAAGCATAACTTGCCGCTGGTCCTGATAGAGCGTTCATTTCTTTCTTTCTTCCAGCTCTCTTTCCCCCTACCTTGCAATCCTCTTCCTGCTTCTTTCCCTTCTCAGTTCAGTTCACTTCAGTTCAGTCACTCAGTCGTGTCTGACTCTTTGCGACCCCATGAACTGCAGCACGCCAGGCCTCTCTGTCCATCACCAACTCCCAGAGTCCACCCAAACCCATGTTCATCGAGTCAGTGATGCCATCCAACCATCTCATCCTCTGTCGTCCCCTTCTCCTCCTGCCCCCAATCCTTCCCAGCATCAGGGTCTTTTCCAATGAGTCAACTCTTCGCATGAGGTGGCCAAAGGATTGGAGTTTCAGCTTCAACATCAGTCCTTCCAATGAACACCCAAGACTGATCTCTTTTAGGATGGATTGATTGGATCTCCTTGCAGTCCAAGGGACTCTCAAGAGTCTTCTCCAACACCACAGTTCAAAAGCATCAATTCTGCGGCGCTCAGCTTTCTTCACCGTCCAACTCTCACATCCATACATGACCACTGGAAAAACCATAGCCTTGACTAGACGGATTTTTGTTGGCAAAGTAATGTCTCTGCTTTTAAATATGCTATCTAGGTTGGCCATAACCTTCCTTCCAAGGAGTAAGCGTCTTTTAATTTCATGGCTGCAATGACCATCTGCAGTGATTTTGGAGCCCAAAAAATAAAGTCTGACACTGTTTGCACTGTTTGCCCCTCTATTTGCCATGAAGTGATGGGACCAGATGCCATGATCTTAGTTTTCTGAACGTTGAGCTTTAAGCCAACTTTTTCACTCTCCTCTTTCACTTTCATCAAGAGGCTCTTTAGTTCTTCTTCATTTTCTGCCATAAGGGTGGTGTCATCTGCATATCTGAGGTTATTGATATTTCTCCCAGCAATCTTGCTACCAGCTTGTGTTTCTTCCAGCCCAGCATTTCTCATGATGTACTCTGCTTATAAGTTAAATAAGCAAGGTGACAATATACAGCCTTGACGTACTCCTTTTCCTATTTGGAACCAGTCTGTTGTTCCATGTCCAGTTCTAACTGTTGCTTCCTGACCTGCATATAGGTTTCTCAAGAGACAGGTCAGATGGTCTGGTATACCCATCTCTTTCAGAATTCTCCACAGTTTATTGTGATCCACACAGTCAAGGGCTTTGGCATAGTCAATAAAGCAGAAATAGATGTTTTTCTGGAACTCTCTTGCTTTTTCGATGATCCAGTGGATATTGGCCATTTGATCTCTGGTTCCTCTGCCTTTTCTAAAACCAGCTTGAACATCTGGAAGTTCACAGTTCATGTATTGCTGAAGCCTGGCTTGGAGAATTTTGAGCATTACTTTACTAGCGTGTGAGTTGAGTGCAATTGTGCAGTAGTTGCAGCATTCTTTGGCATTGCCTTTCTTTGGGATTGGAACGAAAACTGACCTTTTCCAGTCCTGTGGCCACTGCTGAGTTTTCCAAATTTGCTGGCATATCGAGTGCAGCACTTTCACAGCATCATCTTTCAGGGTTTGAAATAGCTCAACTGGAATTCCATCACCTCCACTAGCTTTGTTCGTAGTGATGCTTTCTAAGGCCCACTTGACTTCACATTCCAGGATGTCTGGCTCTAGGTGAGTGGTCACACCATCGTGATTATCTGGGTCGTGAAGATCTTTTTTGTCCAGTTCTTCTGCGTATTCTTGCGACCTCTTCTTAATATCTTCTGCTTCTGTTAGGTCCATACCATTCTGTCCTTTATCTTTCCCTTCTCTTCCCTCCTAAATAAATACTGCCAACAAGACAATTATTGCTTATTAATTATCACTTAAAAACAGTTATAGACAAGGACCTACCTCACAGCACAGAGTAGGTCTGTGGTAGGTCTATATTCAATATCTTGTAATAACCTATAATGGAAAAGAATCTAAAAAAGAATAGATATATGTATCACTGAATCACTTTCCTATATATGAGAAATTAACACAACATTGTAAATCAATTATACTTCAAAAAATTACAGAAAAGCAACATAAGGCTAGTCATCTACTAAGTGTAAGAAGTCATGACCATAAGCAGCTATTCGCAATTTTCTTAGCTATGACACCTTGAAAAAGTGTTTTAACCACAATGAGCTAGTTTCCTTAACTAGTATTATACAAGGATAACAAAATCCACCTTAAAAGTTTTGCTATAAACTGTGGAAATAATGTATAAATTTCCTACTAATCACAAGTACAGAATATGCAGCAAATGCTCACTGTAAACCATCTACTTAGAGCAGAATGTACTTCAAAAGATCTCCACAACAATTTCTCCAATCACACACATTCTTCTGCAGTAAGATCCTCTTACATCCCCATCAAGAGAATCATATTTTTCCACACCCCCAACCCATGAATCTAGGTAGCTTTGAAACAGCAAAAGTAAAACCATACCAAAACAGAATCACAGACTTCAAAAACAAATTTATGGTTACTAAAGGGGAAATGTGGGGGGCAGGGATTAGTTAGGAGTTTGGAGTTAACATGTACACACTACTGTGTATAAAACAGATAATCAACAAGAACCTACTGTATAGCATAGGGAACTCAATGCAATATTCTGTGATAACCTATATGAGAAAAGCAACTGAAGGAGAATGGACATATGGATGTGTATAACTGAATCATTTTGCTGTAGACCCGCAATAACACAACACTGTAAATCAACTAGAGCCCAATGTGAAATAAAAATTAAATTAAAAGAAGTAACACTGTATCAAGTCTAGGTGTAGTTCTTATCTCTCCTGGAAGACTCTGCTTTCTTTTCCTTAGAGCTCTGGGCTGCCATATAAGAAGTGTAGGCTTCTGTGTTGGGAAGAGACACCAGGCATGTGAGGGAAGAAGCCATATTCACTGTCCTGTCTGCTGAAGCCTTCAGACGATTCCATATTAGCAGTTGTCTGACAGAGCAGCTGAACCTACTTCACTCCAAAACCATAAAAAATAGTTAAAATGACTATTTTAAGCCACTAAGTTTTGGGGTGATTAGTTACAATGGATAACTGGAAGAGTACAATATATTAAATAACAGAAGCTTTTCGATCCTCATGTATTGGACTTTTCTAGGTTTAATTTTAGCTGAATATTTCCTCTTCCAAAACTTCAAGAATTCCCTTTCTTTTGGTCTGTCCTTTGCTTGTTCTCTTGCTGCCTCTCTCTTCATTATTAATGTTGTCATTCCTTGGAACTCCATACTATATAGCAGTGACTCCCAAGCACATATAGACAGACTAACCATTTCCTGACCTCAAAATCGAAATAGTTAACCTCTATTTGGAATCACTTCTTGAAAGTTTCACATCTCAGGTAGGGAATTCACTAGTCCTTTTCTTTTATTTCCCTCACCTTACTCCAAACTCCAGGCTCCTTATTCATAAATACAAAACTATCGTCCATTTAGTTATTTAAGCAGAGAACTAGGTGTTACGCTTCAAACATGAGATTAGTTAAGCTTTGTCATTTGTGTCTCTTCAGTATCCCTGAAATTCACCTACTACTTTCTGCATCCATATGCCTAATTAAAAGTTTCCTACTATTTAGTCTTGGTTTAAAAGGCATTTCTTTCCTCTAATGTCTTCAGACTAGGTTAGGTCTTGGCATGTACTTACATAGAACTGTGTACATGTCTTTTTGTAACATAGATTTCAATTGAAATTAACTCTTCCATATCTGTCTTCTCTAGTTCTGGTACTGCAAGTTTCACAAAGGAAGAACCATATATGTCTTGTTTAGTTCCACTTCCATTTGCATTGTAAGTACTCAAAGAATATTTGTTGAGTGAGTAAATAAACAGTTGCAAAGAGAAACTATACATCTGTCCCAAAGCTCATCCTTTTGTTAACATGAGCAACCAGTAGTAACAGGCAATCAAAACCTAGAAGTAATCCTGGGTCCAGTCTCTGATTACCAATCTACAATCTAGTATTTTGTTTTATTAACACATAGAACAAATATATATATTTTTTCTACTAGTGGTCAGGGTGCTATGCAAACCTTAAAGAAAGTTCATTGATTTCCAAGATTATCATGTGTTATCTTTCAATTTCTGTGGTATTTTTTTTTTTACTGTGAATTGTTTATATTGCTGGAAAACTTTTCTTATATTTTGAATTTATCTTCCCAGCTACATATTAATTGAGTCTTTCCAGGTGAATCAGTAGGTAAAGAATCTGCCTGCAGTGTGGGAAACCCAGTTTTGATCCCTGAATTGGGAAGATCCACAGGAAAATAAATGGCAACTCACTCCAGTATTCTTGCCTGGAGAATTCCACAGACAGAGAAACCTGGCAGGCTATAGTCCATGGGGTCGCAAAGAGTCGGACATGACTGAGCGACTTCACTTCACTCACTTCACTAACTTCATACTTTATCACTGGAGAAGGAAATGGCAACCCACTCCAGTATTCTTGCCTGGGGAATCCCATGGACAGAGGAGCCTGGCTGGCCATGGTCCATGGGGTCGCAGAGAGTCGGACATGACTGAAGTGACTAAGCACACACACAGGTTGGTCATAGCTTTTCCTCCAAGGAGCAAGGGTCTTTTAATTTCATGGCTGCAGTCACCATCTGCAGTGATTTTGGAGCCCCCCAAAATAAAGTCTGTCACTGTTTCCATTGTTTCCCCATCTATTTACCATGAATTGATGGGACCTGATACCATTTCTTAGTTTTTGGAATATTGAGTCTTAATCCAGCTTTTTCACTCTCCTGTTTCACTTTCATCAAGAGTGCCTTTAGTTCTTTTTCACTTTCTGCCATAAGGGTGGTGTCATCTGCGTACATGAAGCTATTGATATTTCTCCCAGCAAACTTGATTCCAGATTGTGCTTCACCCAGTCTGGCATTTCGCATGATGTACTTCGCATATAAGTTAAATAAGCAGGTTGACATTATACAGCCTTGACATACTCCTTTCCCAATTTGGAACCAGTCTGTTCTTCCATGTACATTTCTAACTATTGCTCCTTGACCTGCATACAGTCTTCACAGGAGGAAGGTCTGGTAGTCTGGTATTCCCATCTCTTGAAGAATTTACCACAACTTGTTGTGATCCACACAGTCAAAGGCTTTGGCATAATCAGTAAAGCAGAAGTAGATGTTTTTCTGGAACTCTCTTGCCTTTCCAATGATCCAATGGATGTTGGCAATTTGATCTCTGGTTTTTCTGCCTTTTCTAAAACCAGCTTGAACATCTGGAATTTCACAGTTCACGTATTGTTGAAGCCTGGCTTGGAGAATTTTGAGCATTACTTTGCTAGCATGTGGGATGAGTGCAACTGTGTGGTAGTTTAAACATTCTTTGACATTGCCCTTCTTTAGGATTAGAATGAAAACTGACTTTTTCCAGTCCTGTGACCACTGTTGAGTTTTCCAAATTTGCTGGCATATTGAGTGCAGCACTTTCACAGCGTCATCTTTCAGGATTTGAAATAGTTCAAGTGGAATTCCACCACCTCCACTAGTTTTGTTCATAGTGAAGCTTCCTAAGGCCCACTTGACTTTGCATTCCAGGGTGTCTGGGTCTAGGTGAGTGATCACACCGTCATGATTATCTGGGTCATGAGGATCTTTTTTGTATAGTTCTACCGTGTATCCTTGCCACCTCTTCTTAATATCTTCTGCTTCTGTTAGGTCCATACCATTTCTGTCCTTTATTGTGCTTATCTTTGCATGAAATTTTCCCTGGGTGTCTCTAATTTTCTTGAAGAGATCTCTAGTCTTTCCCATTCTATTGTTTGCCTCTATTTCTTTGCATTGATCACTGAGGAAGGCATTCTTATCTCTCCTTGTTATTCTTTGGAACTCTGCATTCAAATAGGTATATCTTTCCTTTTTTCCTTTCCTTTTACTTCTCTTCTATGTTCAGCTATTTGTAAGGCCTTCTCAGACAACAATTTTGCCTTTTTGCATTTCTTTTTTGGGGATGGTCTTGATCACTGCCTCCTGTACAATATCATGAATCTCCATCCATAGTTCTTCAGGAACTTTATCAGATCCAATCCCTTGACTCTGTTACTTCCACTGTATAATAGTAAGGGATTTGATTAAGATCATACCTTAATGGCCTAGTGGTTTTTCCTACTTTCTTCAATTTAAGTCCAAATTTGGCAATAAGGAGCTCATGATCTGAGTCACAGTCAGCTCCCAGTCTTGTTTTTGCTGACTGTATAGAGCTTCTCCAAATTTGGCTATGAAGAATATAATCAATCTGATTTCTGGTATTGACCATCTGGTGATGTCCATGTGTAGTCTTCTCTTGTGTTATTGGAAAGAGAGTGTTTTCTATGACAAGTGTGTTCTCTTGGCCAAACTCTATTAGCCTCTGCCCTGCTTCATTCTGTACTCCAAGGCCAAATTTGCTTGTTACACCAGGTATGGCATGCATACCTTATTTCCCTTGATAATTACATCAGACCTTGGCACATAGTAGGTTTTCAAAAATAGTCTTGAAGTACAAAATAACTCATAGTTGATGAAATAATAAGCAAAAGTAAATGCTACATATGTTATGGCCAGTCAAATAATAAGTTTATTTCATTCATGGTCATGAGAACCCTTCAAAGGATACAGATAGGGGTGATATCAATTTTATTCCACAATATGTGGCCTTTTAGTACATGGGCCACAATTCCTTAATGTGTTTAGTTATTTTTGTCTGCTCTGTGTCTTCATCGCCATGTGTGAATTTTATCTAGTTGGGGCGCATGAACTTTTTGTTGCAGTGGCATCTCTCATGGATCACAGGCTCTAGGCAGATAGGCTTCTGTAGTTGTAGCATGCAGGCTCAGTAGTTGTGAGCTCATGGGCTCATGCTCATGGGCTCTAGAGCACAGGCTTAGTAGTTGTAGTAAAGGGGCTCAGTTGCTCCACAGCATGTGGAGTCTTCCTGGACCAGGGATCAAACCCATGTCCCTTGGATTGGCAAGTGAATTCTTAACCACTGGACTACCAGGGAAGTCCCGCAATTCCCTTTGTTTTCACCTCAGGAGTACTCCAAAGCTATCGCAGTCTTCAAAGTTAAACTCATCTGGCCCCCTCAGGCCATCAAGCAGAAGAAACAGAGATGGTCCTCTTGGGCCTATAGTAGAACCCTCAAAGCCCTAAGGGCCTGATGGTCTGCAGAGTTTCCAGAGCTTTTTCAGGTTGCAGGGCCCATATACCTTCAAGAACAAACGTCAAAATCAGTCTAACGTATAGTTAATTCCATGCTTTAGTTATTTCTACATGTGAATGTTTATGGCCCTGTACCCTTCTCATTCTCTAGTTATTAAAACCTAAGTAATAAATACCCATATTCATGCAATCCAGGAATTCTACTGTCTTTTCCAAACTGTAAGCACTGGTGTGATGTGATAAACTTCCATGGGTAATCAAGGGCTGGAGTCTCCTGGATGCCACATTCAGGACTAGTTCTGCTGAAAAGTGAGACTTGTGTGCTCTGACATGGGTTCAGACACGTCTTTTCTTTGAATGCCTCCCTTCTGCACATACCAGGCTCTGATATGGCTTTCCTATCCCTTCACCTTTTTATTACTCCAAGCCACTGAATTTCAGAATTTATTTTTGAACTGTTACATCAGAGTTCTGTGCTGTCAAATGTTGTATTTATGAACTGGACGCTTTCAGTTTTTGCATGTGAGAAAAGTGGGAGTTTCTTGGCAAAAGTCAGCTGGGATTTCCCAGTGATGGCACAAAAACTTCATATCAGACATTAGTTCATGTGTGTAACATGGGTTACACAGAGTCTCCTGTTCCATCAATGTCTTATTAAAGCATAAAACTTAGAAAGAATGCTTTTCTAGTACTTGAGATATTTTAGGATGGTGGAGAAAAGGTATATTCCATTCTACACTATTCCATAAAACAAGTTCCTTGGGGAATAAGGGAAAAAATTAGATAGGAAATATCTGTTATACTTTCTTATGCCACCAGCTATTAAATATAGAGGGAAAACAGTTCTTCCTCCCTAATCCTGACAACCTGCAGAGGAATCTCTGCCCTAGATCCTGCATAAAACTTGTTATAAATTACATGTGAAAGACTCTTTATTGTTCAGGCCAACATACAAATTTTTTTCTATCACATATCTAAAACAATTATTGTTTATAAATATGGCCAAGTATATATGTGATGATAAAACCCTTTTTATCATTTTACATTTACAGTATTCACTTACATTTACAGTATTAATGTTTGATATCATTTTTCAGCACCTATTTTAAGTATATATTTAGTAAATTTAAGATAAAACATCAGAGATCAATTGAAAATATTTTATCACTAGGAATTGTAGTTACTCAATATATGAATATGCTTAAGAGTTAAATACTGAAACAACTTACAAACACATTCAAGTCACTTAAAAACTCAAGAAAAAATTAAGTGGGGATTGAGAGCAACGGGTGTCAGCCAACATGTTTCTAGTGGAAGCAGATTGTTTGGGGGAAAGAGGAGCCTCCTGTGCCTCTGGAGTAACTGTCTTGTTGAACTGCATCTGGGAGTCCTTGTTTCTTTTTCTTCATGGCTTCTATCTCATTTCCTGCATTTTTCAATTTCCTGCATTTTTCCATTTCCTGATTTCAGTATCTATTTTCTTTGCTTTCATATATAAGAAAGCCAATGGGATCTCTTTGTTTATAAAGTATAGAGACCTGACAAATTTTCTAGTCTATGGAAATTAATTCTATTTTGAGAAGGTTATGAGAAAGACAAAGAAAATTTCTTGAAATGTGCCTTTTAAACTCCAAGAATCATCAAAATGGAAACTTGCTGAGGAAGAAAATTTAATATAACTTTCCTTTTTAAAAGTTTTCTCGATGGCCAGTCCTGGTGTCTGAGTGATTCCCTGGGCCCAGCAAAGGGACCAAGTTTCCAGAGCCTTGAAGACAAGGGGTAACACCCCAAAATACGGACTCATTTTCCACTCTACCTTCATTGGGCGAGCAGCTGCCAAGAACAAAGGTCGCATCTCCCGATACCTGGCAAACAAATGCAGTATTGCCTCACGAATCGACTGCTTCTCTGAGGTGCCCACCAGTGTTTTTGGGGAGAAGCTTCGAGAACAAGTTGAGGAGCGGCTGTCCTTCTATGAGACTGGAGAGATTACCCGAAAGAATCTGGATGTCATGAAAGAGGCAATGGTTCAGGCAGAGGAAGCGGCTGCCGAGATTACTAGGAAGCTCGAGAAACAGAAGAAACGCTTGAAGAAAGAAAAGAAAAGGCTGGCTGCAATTGCCCTGGCTTCTTCAGAAAATAGCAGTGCCCCGGAGGAGTGTGAGGAGACAAGTGAAAGACCCAAAAAGAAGAAAAAGCAAAAGCCCCAGGAGGCTTTTCAGGAGAATGGAATGGAAGACCCATCTGTCTCTTTTTCCAAACCCAAGAAAAAGAAATCTTTTTCCAAGGAAGAGCTAGTTAGTAGTGATCTTGAAGAGACAGCTGGTACTGGAAGTCTTCCCAAGAGGAAGAAATCTTTTCCCAAAGAAGAACCAGTTACTGACCCTGATGAGTCAGAAAACAAGAGGGTCCCCAAGAAAAAGCGGAAATTGCCTTCCAAGGAGGAGCCACTCAGCAGTGGACCTGAAGAGGCTGCTGCCAGGAAGAGCAGCGGCTCCAAGAAAAAGAAAAAGCTCCGAAAGCTATCCCAGGAAAGTTAGAATGGACATCTTCCTAGTGGGGCATAACTTACAGAGGTATTCCCCATCCCATCCCCTAGACCCAGTAAAATAAAAACAAATTCACAAGAAAAAAAAAAAAAGTTTTCTCGCTTAAAATTATAATATCTATACAATATAGAAGAAAAAATACTTTTTTAATGCATTATTGTTAGAAAAGCTATTTTAAATGTATTCATTATATTTTAAAAGAAAATGAATAATGTAAATATATTTTGTAAAACAGGATTTTAATTAATTTCAAGGGTAGAAATATTAACATTATCTTCTATCTTTCTATAACCTGAATTATAGACTTGGCTGATAATTTATTTTAATACAGTGCTAATATTGTAAATCATTATATACTTAATGATTTTTAAATATACCTGAGGGACATAAATATACTATATAAAAAGTAAGCAAAGTATAAACACATAATTGTTGAGATAAGTACTCTAGTACTTTTTACTTTTCTAAAACAAGTAAAATGTCAAAAGGTAATAAGTTTCCATAAAATGAATTAATAATCACATTGGTGTTAATACATTTAACATTTATTTTTCATGTCCTGCATGCTGTGCTTCTGTGCTCAATTGTATCCAACTCTCTGCGATCCCATGGACTATAGTCTGCCAGGCTCCTCTGTCCATGATTTGCCAGTTTTGGTGGAAGAAAATGAGAGAAACTTTAAAGCACATTGAGCATAATGAAAAGAGGTAGGAATGAGCAAGACTTATAAGTAGTATTTCAGAAGAGAATCAGAGTATCATAATTATTGTAAAATTTGAGGAAATTTGATAAATGCAGAATTTTAGGTTTCTTAGGATAAAGGACTGAGGAGCATATGCTTTAGTGCAGCAAATAACTGAATTAAAATGTGCATTTTAAAAATGTACTTGAAACAAATATTTAAAAATAAAAAGATTTTACCTGCTAAGATTATCTTTCTGTATCAAAAATATACACATTCCCTACTGGCAAAAAACGAATATCACACATTTCGTGCATTTTCCCAAGTGGTAGAATCAATGAGAAAGCAAATGAATTAAAGAATATAAATTAATTTAAAACTGTAAAACTGCTCTCTGCTTTGAAACATAACTGCAATGGAAGAAGTCAAAGTCATGAGGTCTGTGGTCACCATTTTTCTTAGGGTAATATATCACCATTCATCACTCTCTATCTTACTTCTCTGACATTTTTGTTCTTATAAAACACCAGGAGGCTAAATAAACCTATATGACATTCTTAAGTCTATTCCTAACAAGATGGCCTCACTTTCAAACTTCTATACTTTGATCAGATACATAAAGGTTAAAATCATTTTTCTGGATAATGCTTTCTTCAATAGTTATATAAACAAAGCAATAAAATTAGGAAGCATAGAAGAACATATTATTAAACTGCTATTATAATTTTAATATCCTTGAGCTTTGTACTGGAAAGCAAAACATAGTCTGATAGCAAGAAAACAAACATATTAAAACTTTAGACATAAAAATGTAGTAATTTTCATTCCTTGTGTGTTTGGTTCATATTTGCCTTAAGACTTAATCCTAATACTTAATTAAAATAAGAATTTCATTTAAACACATTTCTGTGTTCTATGTTTTCTCTTATCTCTGAAAAACATATATTCTGTCATTTTTCTACTTGATAGATTTAAAATATGTATATCTTTTAGATATAAAAGTAAGGGTTTCCTGGTTCCCATCAAAATATTTTGTTGAGTACTTCCCGGGTGGTCCAATGGTTAATAATCCATCTTCCAATCCAGGGGACATGGGTTCAATCCTTGATCAGGGAACTAATATCTCACATGCTGCAGAGCAATTGAGCCCATGCACTGCAACTAACAAGCCCACACACCACAACTAGTGATTCCATGCACCACCATGAAAGATACTGCATGATATAATGAAGACCCCACATACTGCACCTAAGACCTAATGAGGCCAAATAAATAAACATATTTTTAAAAATAAGTTTTGTTGGATTTTTGAAATGTGACTTCATATATTATAAACCCATTTTAAATTTTACTTCAATATCATATAATATTTTAAAATATATTCAAAAGGTAATGGTAACATTCAGTTCAGTTCAGTTGCTTAGTCGTGTCTGACTCTTTGCAACCCCATGAACTGTAGCACGTCAGGCCTCCCTGTCCAACACCAACTCCTGGAGTCCACTCAAACCCATGTCTATTGAGTCAATGATGCCATCCAACCATCTCATCCTCTGTCGTCCCCTTCTCCTCCTGCCCTCTATCTTTCCCAACATCAGGGTCTTTTCAAATGAGTGAGCTCGTCACATCAGGTGGCCGAAGTATTAGAGTTTCAGCTTCAAATCAGACCTTCCAATGAACGCCCAGGACTGATCTCCTTTAGAGTGGACTGGTTGGATCTCCTTGCAGTCCAAGGGACTCTCAACAGTCTTCTCCAACACCGCAGTTCAAAAGTGTCAATTCTTTGGTGCTCAGCTTTCTTTAAAGTCCAACTCTCACATCCATACATGACTACTAGAAAAACCATAGCCTTGACTAGATGGACCTTTGTCAGCAAAGTACTGTCTCTGCTTTTTAATAAACTGTCTAGGTTGGTCATAACCTTCCTTCCATGGAGTAAGCATCTTTTAATTTCATGGCTGCAATCACCATCTGCAGTGATTTTGGAGCCCACAAAATAAAGTCAGCCACTGTTCCCACTGTTTGCCCCTCTATTTGCCATGAAGTGATGGGACCAGATGCCATGATCTTAGTTTTCTGAATGTTGAGCTTTAAGCCAACTTTTTCACTCTCCTCTTTCACTTTCATCAAGAGGCTCTTTAGTTCTTCTTCACTTTCTGCCATAAGGGTGGTGTCATCTGCATATCTGAGGTTATTGATATTTCTCCCGGCAAACTTGATTCCAGCTTGTGCTTCCTCCAGCCCAGCATTTCTCATGATGTACTCTGCATATAAGTTAAATAAGCAGGGTGACAATATACAGCCTTGACGTACTTCTTTTCCTATTTGGAACCAGTCTTTTGTTCCATGTCCAGTTCTAACTGTTGCTTTCTGATCTACATACAGGTTTTTCAGTGGTAACATATGTTAGATGAAAAGGTTAGGTCACCAACCATTTCTATTTTCTCTTCACTTTGTCCACTTTAGACTAAAAAAGTGTCAATTCTGACAGTTCTAAGAGTTTGGAGAAAATTTTATTAATAATAAACTCAGCTTTTAAATGGTCAATATAGGATATATCATTTTAAATATTAAAGCACTTTGATTTCTCCCTAGTGTTGGATCATTACATGTGTCTATAAGTTCATAATGTTAAAAAATGTAAAAAAAAAAAAAAATGTACAAATGTAGCACTTCTCTGATGGCTCAGTGGTAAAGAATCTTCCCACCAGTGCAGGACACATAGGTTCGATCCCTGATCTGGGAAGATTCCACGTGCTGCAGAGCAACTAAGCCCATGAGCCTGTGCTCTAGAGCCCAGGAGCTAGAACCACTGAGCCCACATGCCACAACTACTGAAGCCTGTGCACCCTAGAGCCTGTGCTCTGCAACAAGAGAAGCCACTGCAATGAGCATCCCACACACCCCAACTAGAGAGTAGCCTCCACTGGCCACAACTAGAGAAAGCCTATATGCAACAACAAAGACCCACCGTAGCCAAAAATAAATAAATAAAATTATTTTAAAATATAAACAAATGTAAAAATCTCTTGATTTTTGTGAATCTCTTGTTAAAATGTTTTCCCACTAGTACAAATTATCATTGATTTGTTTTAAATAACATATAAAAGAATTACTTTTTTGACTGGTAACATTTTTATTGCTTCCTTTCTATGACAGTAAAACAATTCCAAAAATTAAAGTTATTCAGAAATTTTATAAAATTCTCAAAGACTATAAGCCCCTGAACCTCTTCTCAATAGCAAGCAATGTTCATCTTGCCTTTATAGGTACAGTTTCAAAGCTCTGATTAAAAACATAGTGCCACTTTTTTAAGGGGAAAGCTTTCTCAAACTCACTCCATATTCTTTATTCTTAATTACTCTAACTTCTAACAGAGATCACTATTTCATGGTCTTATATTCTCTTTTCATTGTCATTTTTAACCTCTTAAGTTGGTTTCAAACTTCCACATCAAATTTAGGAATTTTCAAAACATTAGCATTCAAAAAGAATGAACCTAAACAGTGTAAGCTAATTTTAGATCCTAATGAAATGTTACAAAGAGAGAAATGAAGAACTAACACCTGGAATTATTTAAAGTGCTAAGAACATGTCCTTCTTTCAGTACATCCTTGTATGCTTGTGTCACTAGCAGTGGATAATTTCCATCTAAACTAGATTATTTTATATCATTATATTTCTAATATGCATGAATGATTTGCCTTTCTATACTTGTTTGGACTATTACTTATTTATAGCAAAAAGTAATCTTTATGATTTTAGGCTTTTATTCAAAGTTCAAATTTCATGATATTACACTGACTAGTTTGGAATGCTGTATAATACTTATATTTACTTTAATATATATTCTCAGGAACTTGGGTTACATGAATATAATAATATTGACTATTCCAGTGCTTAACATGCTTAATTAAATAAATCTCTATTTGTAGAATAGAGGAAAATATGCGTGACTAGTACTGCAAATTTCAGTTTTAAGAGAAAATGGATGTATTTTCTGCTAGCTCAAAGATACAAGGGAAAAATTTATCTTGTGTATTATCTAATAGGCCTTCCAGAACTAAAGACCACAGGAGGTAAGGCTAACAAAATTAATATGCAAAGAAGCTCAACACTAGGGACCTATAATTTTCTTGCAAATGGTTTCACTTTAAGGATGAAACAACACAAGACAATACCAATTTCTTTCTTTTTTTGCAAATAGATGAAGCTTTGAAAAAAAAATGAACACATGACAGCAGGTGGGAAGAATCTAGACAAGTGGGTATTCAAAGTAAGGAGAATCCAAATTTGATTTGCCTAACATTTCACAAACTAATTTGAATTCATTGATATGTCTTCTAAAACGCAACTTGGGTATATATATTTAGTTAATAAAGGATTGACTATCTGTCAGAATCAAAGTAAACACTTAGTAGATGTGGTGAGATGTTATGTATTTATGAACATGAAAGGGTTTACAAAAATAAAGTTGGTGGAACTTAACTCACTAAAAATATTTGTGAACATTTCATCTGTAATTGCTTAACTTTCAGTCCTTTTACTTAACATATTAATGTGTTATTGATTACTAATAATCTATGTGGATTAGTAGATAAACACTCTCCAAGTACATTTTAACTATTCACTCTTCCTAGATTCTTAGAAGGTCAAGCAGAAAATGAAACATTAGCATTTTAAACAATGCAATTTTCCTCAATCTTCAAATGAAAATAAGTTAAAATTAAATGATTTGCTAGCTCATCTTTAAATGATATTTTCATACGTGTTCTTCTCAGTTAATAATATATGTGTTATCTATCATATAGTAAAGAATTCAGTGTTGTTAAATTTTTAAAAATATTCCTGCACACCAGGAATGGTTTGGTGCTGTACTATTCCTATCAATTTAAACCATGTCGGTGTCAGAAGAGCTTCGAAACTAACAAATCAGTTCAGTATAATTTGAAATTTTAAAATCTGGGCTTTCAAGAGAAAAGATCAGTATGACAGATTGAATATCTCATTTCAACTTTCATAATTTGATTTTATGATGTGTCCAAAAATGATCTGCTGTAATAATAAAATAGCTTATATCCTAACAACTCTAGAGATAGGAACAAAACCACGTGCATTTTGATTGTGAATCCTTGTGTGAATAAATAATAAATGCAATTGGCTAATGATCTTTAATTTATTTAAAGACCATTTAATGGAGCAAATTTGGAGGTTTTGTGGTTTTAACAATTGTCTTTAAAATAATTGATAAAGTTGAAATACAACAATTTTTTGGATATCACAGAAAAAATAATTATTTTGCCATATTAGGCACACTTTTACCTCTTAATGATGAATTTATAATCAAAGTTATTAATATACTAGATTAATGCAGTATAATACCATGCTTTACAACAGTGTACTAGAAAAGTCTAAATGATTCATACCCAAGGGAAGACTTGGTGCTATCAATTTAAAGTGTTTAATATACATTTATTTAAATGTGAAGTTGCACTTTGTCAGAGGAATGAGTATTTAAATTGACAGTCTAATAAAATTCCTAAGTAATGTAGTCTTTTCCCCCCATTTACTTATTAGTCATATTTAAAATCATTCATTTAGAGATACCAGAAAAGCATGTGAACTAAGGGGAATTAAACATTAATTCTATGGCTATCTTCTTTTTCATCATAAATATAAAGCTTTGATCTTCAATCTCACTTATTGAGAGCAAATAAATTTCTGGACTAAGGGCCCCAAATGAATGATTCCATAAATAAGAGCAGTCAGAATATTTTAAATGAATAAAACATATTATTAACATCATGTAGAACTGTCCGAAGGTTAGGTCCAAATTTTAATTCTTAAACTAAATTGTGTTTTAGTATAAAATTATAAAATAATCTGAATTTTATAATATATATATATCATATGTATACTTGTTAATATGTAAAAAAATAAATCCTCTTATGGAAACATTTTGATATCTGAAATTTCAGATTATCATGCTTTTTTCTATTTTCATAATTTATGGGTCTTGATAAATTTAATTTTTGTAGACATCATAAAATTGAATTACTTTTCATGAAATCAGATTAGTTACATTAATTATTTGCTGGAGTTATGAATACGGAAACTCAATAAAGAAACAGTTTTCAGCTTTTCCACATAAACAGTTATGAATCCATTTTCCTTTTGTTTTGGACAAAATGGAAATTGTCCTAATAAGGAGGTAGAAATTTTAACTAATTTACTAGTTTAACATATATTATTTATCTGCTTTATTTTGCCCTCACCAGGAGTTATCTATTAGTCAGCCAAAGTCTGCTCAAGCGTCCACAAGCTATAAGTGGTAGATTCCTAGACTACTTGTAATCTATTAGTATCTCTGAAATCTAGTGAAATTTCCCTTCTGGAACAGTTTCAACCAGTTACTGTACGCTTCCCACTCTTCATCTCCTTAGGGACTTCATGGCTAGAAACTGAGAACACACACACACAAAGTTAAATTTTCAGGGGTTGCTAAGTGACAACCCTATTGGATAAATTTAGCTTTCAGAAGCCTGCTTTGGCATCATAGCGTTTTTCAAATTTCTCCATTTACTTGCGTCTAAGCAGACATGCCCTTGCAAGTTAGTTCTTCCCAAGCCCACCATTCCCTGTGGCCATATACTGGCATGATTCATACACTGACAGGTGCGTGTAGATATTTGGATTTGTTATCCCTACTTTGGCCTGACAAGAAACATGTTCTCACAGAAATGATTGGATTCTTCTGACTTAGAAAAAGCTCCACTGTTTTCACTCTATCCTTTTTAGTCACTTCTTTCAGATCCTAAAATTATCCTCTGCTTCTTCCTAACCCTGATGGTTCACACAGTGTGAAGGTAACATTATTTTCATTAATCTACAATGTAGTGACCACAACCTGTTCAAAAGTATCAGCCATAGTGAATAGAAGAAGAAATAAAAAATACGCTTCCATGTGGAAATATCACTTATTGCTGCAAAAGTATACAAAAATTAAACATTAAGAGAGGTGTTATATGTCAGTTGTATATTAAGCAGAACATTAAATGGTTTTTCTTTCAACATAAAACATTAATAGCCATTTTGTGCTTGTACTGGAAGCAAATATTGTTCTCTTAATAGAGAAGCTTTTTCATTACAAAATACCATAACACTATGTACCACCAAAAATCTCAAGATGTACTTAGAAAATAAGTTCAAGAATGTCTCAAAGTGTCTCTTGTTTTCATATTTTAATGCACAAAATTAAAGATGATTAAAAATGACATCTTTGTATATGCTTGCTTTTGTTATAGTGATTTAAGTATTACTAATCTTTTCAAATCTTTGAAAGGAATAATTTGTATTTGTCTATTATCTAGGTTAAACTTATATATTCAACTTATATATTCTTTCAAACTATGAAAGATATTTTAAATTTATCGGACGCCTGGAAGGCTTTCAGACAACATAAAACATAAGTACATATCACAGCATACTTCTTTAGAGAAACTGAGAGTCTTAAAACATCAGAAGTATATTTTATTGAAAGTATGCTCTCAATAATTTCATTTTTCCCAGTTTCAGAGAAGAAATTGCCAGGATGAAATCACATTCATTCATAGCCGAGGAATGTGGCTTCCAAATGTCTTCCTGGAATCACTTAGTATAAATGTGTTAATTCATAACAATATTGGGTTAAATAAATGTTGCTGTTGGTATAGTGTAATTTTCTTTTGTGATAAATGCCATTGATTTGCTATTTACTTTTCAAGTGATTTTATTTGCCAAATTATATACCAAACAGTCCCATGGGCTTACTGAATATATGAGGGCTAACAATGAAAAATGTGCATAGTTTTAGCACCAACTTTGTAAATTGCCTTAATAATAGCTGGTATAATGTAATAGTATTTTCAACCAGTACTTTTAATTTCTAGCTCATAAAGCCTTTTCATTGAACCCCAAGGGTGTAGCCATAAAAGTAAGATTTAATTTTGTATATAATGTGGCCTAAATTAGCTTTAAAGCGATAGGAGAAACATGCAGTTATGAAACATAGGCTGAAATTATTATAACGATATGAATTTCTATAACAAAATTAATTATTATTTCAATTGTGACTTAATTTGTAGTGAAATTTTAAGCCTATTCAGAATAAATATTTTAAGTCTTATTATTTTTAAAACTTTGACAAATATATGGAAACCCTTCATGGACATATAATAAGAAGAACCCACTGGCTAAGCATGTTTTTCCCATAACTTCGAAGGCCCAGGTGGTCATAAAGTTTAGAGATACTTATATGTTAGACTATTTCTTTGCTACACAATTTCTTGTTAATTATTTGCCCTTTGAGACAAAGCAAGGAAAATTCAATATTATACTTTGGTCCCTGATATTTGTATATAAGGAATAAAATAGGTACTTTGTTATGTCTGTATGGTGCTTTACAATTAATAATAAATTCATATTTGTGATTTCATTTTGTCCCTGTCTGCGTGTTTATGGCAAGCATTATTATCTCTGTCTCATGGGTGAATAAGCTTAGTACTTCATCTAACACTAATCCATTAAGATGACTAACATCATCTTGTATGCCAGGTACAAAGTATAATTTTTGAGGTATATAATAAAGTGACAATACTTAGTTCTGGGAAAAACACTTGCAGAGTGTACTTGTTGAACTGGACAATCAATTAAATCTACAATACCAACTACTGAATTGGACAATCAATTTTAATATACCAGTATTATTTCAAGTCTTTCTTAAATGACCTATAGTTTGCTTCTTTTTATATTTCTAAAAGAAAAAATTAATAAATAAGGCACAGCCATTCTTATTAAAGTGAATAATAGCCACACAAATTGTTACAGAAGTACTTGATATTTGTTGACTGATATATTCAAGACGCATCTTTAGATGGAATTCTCTTCTCAGTAAATTTTTAACATTAAAAGTAAGAATTTAAGCAAATTCTGGAAGATAGTGAAGTTCAGGGAAGCCTGGCATGCTGCAGTCCATGGGGTCACAAAGAGCTGGACACAACTTAGCAACTGAACAACAACAATAGATATCTATTTGAAAATGGCATTGTGCTTTTATTCCTTTCTTTTTTAAACTTTGGAAATAATACTCTTTATTTTGTGTTTTGAAGTCTCTTCATACTTCATTATAAGGAAGAGGCAGAATAATATATAAGAAAATATTGCTAAATCTGAGAGCCAGGAGGATTCTTTACCAGCTGAGCTACCCGGGAATCCCACATCTGAGTTTTAGAGTCAGTTAAAAAACTAATTTGATGAACTCAAGCAAGTTGTTTCAGATTCCAGGGTCTCAATTTCTACATCACAAAATAATTGGAATATATAAATTCTAAGGGGCACACCCAGCTCCAAAATTTGTACAAATATATATGAAAGAGACTTAAATTTTTTTTCCAGAATTGCTAATTTTCAATCTTTGTTAGCTTAATTCATTCTTCTCCTAAAAGAAAAGAGTCATATTACTTAACAATCAAATTGAAAAATTCTGTACACACCAACAGATTGGGAAAGACTAGAGACCTCTTCAAGAAAATTAGAGATACCAAGGGAACATTTCAAGCAAAGATAGGCTCGATAAAGGACAGAAATGGTATGGACCTAACAGAAGCAGAAGATATTAAGAGGAGGTGGCAAGAATACACAGAAGAACTGTACAAAAAAGATCTTCACGACACAGATAATCACGATGGTGTGATCACTCACCTAGAGCCAGACATTCTGGAATGTGAAGTCAAGTGGGCCTTAGAAAGCATCACTATGAACAAAGCTAGTGGAGGTGATGGAATTCCAGTTGAGCTATTTCAAATCCTCAAAGGTGATGCTGTGAAAGTGCTGCACTCGATATGCCAGCAAATTTGGAAAACTCAGCAGTGGCCACAGGACTGGAAGAGGTCAGTCTTCGTTCCAATCCCAAAGAAAGGCAATGCCAAAGAATGCTCAAACTACCGCACAATTGCACTCATCTCACATGCTAGTAAAGTAATGCTCAAAATTCTCCAAGCCAGGCTTCAGCAATACGTGAACCATGAACTTCCAGATGTTCAAGCTGGTTTTAGAAAAGTCAGAGGAACCAGAGATCAAATTGCCAATATCCGCTGGATCATCGAAAAAGCAAGAGAGTTCTAGAAAAACATCTATTTCTGCTTTATTGACTATGCCAAAGCCTTTGACTGTGTGGATCACAATAAACTGTGGAAAATTCTGAAAGAGATGGGAATACCAGATCATCTGACCTGTCTCTTGAGAAACCTGTATGCAGGTCAGGAAGCAACGATTAGAACTGGACATGGAACAACAGACTGGTTCCAAATAGGAAAAGGAGTACTTCAAGGCTGTATATTGTCACCCTGCTTATTTAACTTATATGCAGAGTACATCATGAGAAACGCTGGGCTGGAAGAAACACAAACTGGAATCAAGATTGCCGGGAGAAATATCAATAACCTCAGATATGCGGATGACACCACCCTTATGGCAGAAAGTGAAGAAGAACTAAAGAGCCTCTTGATGAAGGTGAAGGAGGAGAGTGAAAAAGTTGGCTTAAAGCTCAATGTTCAGAAAACTAAGATCATGGCATCTGGTCCCATCACTCCATGGGAAATAGATGGGGAAACAGTGGAAACAGTGTCAGACTTTACTTTTTTGGGCTCCAGAATCACTGCTGATGGTGACTGCAGCCATGAAATTAAAAGACGCTTACTCCTTGGAAGGAAGGTTATGGACAACCTAGATAGCATGTTTAAAAGCAGAGACATTACTTTGCCAACAAAAGTCCGTCTAGTCAAGACTATGGTTTTTCCAGTGGTCATGTATGGATGTGAGAGTTGGACGGTGAAAAAATCTGAGCGCCGCAGAATTGATGCTTTGAACTGTGGTGTTGGAGAAGACTCTTGAGAGTTTCTTGGACTGCAAGGAGATCCAATCAATCCATCCTAAAAGAGATCAATCCTGGGTGTTCATTGGAAGGTCTGATGTTGAAGCTGAAGCTCCAATACTTTGGCCACCTCATGTGAAGGGTTGACTCATTGGAAAAGACCCTAATGCTGGGTAGGATTGGGGGCGGGAGGAGAAGGGGACGACAGAGGATGAGATGGTTGGATGGCATCACCGACTCGATGAACATGGGTTTGGGTAGACTCTGGGAGTTGGTGATGGACAGAGAGGCCTGGCGTGCTGCAATTCATGGGGTCGCAGAGAGTCGGACACGACTGAGCAACTGAACTGAACTGAACTGAACTGTACACACCAAAAAAATGGATAATGGGAGAACAGTAAAGTAGTATTTGGGAGGAGGTGTTCAAATGATAAACTTTAACCTGTAGGGGAGGAAATTTATGCAATAAAATGTTAATCTCACTTTCAGTAAACATGGAAAATATTGAAATTGCATTTATCTTAAAGTAGCAAAAGATATATATTACTTATCTTGCTGTCACAAAAATAAATGATATATGCTTTGAAACACGGTGTGAGAATAATCTAAAATTATTTTTTAAAAGATGGCCATTGTTGCTGCTGTTACTAAACAAAGGAGAACTCAGGAGCCCTGGGTCTGTGCAGTGCAGCCCATCCGGCAGGAGAGGAGCTCTCCCTCCGTTGATCACGTGGCCCCCTGGCAGCACTAGAAAGGTCTGGCTCTAACACCATTGACTAAAAAATCTGACATGGCATTAATTTATTACCAATCTGGGGGCTTTTCTTTCCCATACTCAGTGTTTTTTTTGTTTTGTTTTCTTTAGGGGGTGGGGGCTTGTCTTTAACCGAACATTTAATTTGTTCTAGTCACTGTGATTATGCTTTGGTCACATTTGGCAATGGGAGCAATCTGAAAGCTTAGAGGGAACACATTATGGTGCCATAAATTTGAGATGGAGGTATGTTTTTGTATTTCTGCCAGGAGTATCAGACTGCAAGTTACTGTTCGAAAATCTGCTTTCTCTGTCTGCTCTGCTAACACAAGGGTGGGTGGTCCTGAGGTCATCTCATTCCATCCTCTAAAGACAATCCCTATTCCTGTTGTGTCCTGCGTCTCTCATGATGGCCAAGTCTGCAGGGGTGGGGTGGGGGGTTCCTTTCTCTCCCTGAATGGATTTAATAAATAAACGTGCATGGTGTTTGTTTTAATTTTCTCTTGCACCAACAGAGATTCCTCATAGATCTGGCTTTTCTTATTTCTCAAGTCCTCTGCAAAAGTTGCACATTCCACACCTGAGGTGGAATGACGGCATTCTCCCAGCCCTAGACCGTGAAGAATGTGTTCCTGATCTGCATGTGCATCCTGGCTGCCTGCAAGATAAAGAGGGATTCAGGCATAAAGACTGGGAATTCCCATGAAGAGATGAAAACAAATAATGTGGTTCAAAGGAGAAATTGTTACAAGGAGAGAGGCATTCCTGATGTTGTGCAAAGGATTGTGAGCATTCTCTACACTGCAGAAGTTGCCTGAGAGCAGTTACATTTGCCAATTCAATGTCTCCATGAGTTATCTGACTCACAAGTGTTTATTGTGAAAAGATATGTTGCCTGGCAACAGCTTTAACATGGTGCAACTTATTTTTCTGCACTTCTAAAAAGATGTTTTATTCATTAGTTGCCTTCCTTTGCTTATGTGTGTGGGTACACCCTCCCTTTCTGTATCAAAATGCTACTGTCTGGTTGTGAACATCTCCTTTTGCTTCTAGATTAAATGTGCCATTGTTCACCATTAATACATATATACATTCATACAACAAATAGGAAATAGAGTGGCTGATTCCTGTCATGGGATGAGCAAGCAGTTATCATTGGGAATTACTTTATATTATATCAAAGATGTCCTCAGCATTTAAAATTGTTGTCTAAAATTCAGGCTATTTAGAGGCTAAGAGACAGAAAGAAAGACACTGATGATGTGAATAGTCAACTACTGGATTGTATTCTGAATTTTTATCCATAGCAATGAGCTTTGGTAATATATACACAGTGATATAAATAATATCAAACTTTTTCTACATATATATATATATATATATATCTCAAAAGAGGTATTTTATATTTTTGTTTTTTTTCTGGTTTTTTTTTGTGGCTGGACCATGAGACTTGCAGAATCTTAGTGCCCTGACCAGGGACTGAGCCCAGGCCATGGCCAGTGCAAGTTTAAAATTCTAACCACTAGACTACAAGGGAACTCCCCCACGGATGAGGTGTTTTAGACTTCAGGTTGTCACAAGCTTTATTTATCCCAAATTTCGCTGGGTAAAACACTGATAGTATTAGAGCCTATCCCTCTATATCTCCTCCCTGCTCCAACTGTCGAAAGCAAGCCAGTCATTATATTCACAGGTCTGAAAGTCTGAAAGAAGGGCTGAACCTTCAGACAATGATTTAGGCTTTTGAGATTTGGTCAAAGAAGTTCCATCCTGAGATTATTTCATCTGAGAATGTTTTAAACCCAACTAGAGCCCTAGAAGTGTTATGTAACTCTGCCAAAGTCACAAAGCTAGTAACTCAGGTCACATGAAGCCCAGCCTCATGGGGTACTTCCAACATCATGAGGTCTTCCCTCTTAGGATTTACAGCAAGATACAAATACCATTTCTGAAGAAACTCTATTACAGAAGAAGCAAATCTGACCATGACAATTATCTAACATTGCAGCTACTTATATAGATGCTAGGGTTTCTACTGCTAGTAGTACTCATTGTCAGGCTTCCCAGGAGGTTCAATGGTAAAGAATTCAGCTACCAATGCAGGAGACACAAGAAATACAAGTTCGATCCCTAGGTTAGGAAGATACCCTGGAGGAGGAAATGACAATGCACTCCAGTATTCTTGCCTGGGAAATGCCATGGACAGAGGAGCCTGGCAGGCTATAGCCCATTGGATCACAAAGAGTCGGACATGACTGTGTGACTGAGCACACAGACACAGTATTGATTATAAAAAAATAAAAAGGAAAACATATATTTCATACTTATAACATGCCAACATCACCTTATATATTCATTTAAGCCTCACAGCACTAAAAGAGAAGCATTATTATTTTTGTTTTAGAGAATATGCCTTTAAAGTTGAAATAATTGAACTTGAAATAATCAAGTTCAGTTCAGTCGCTCAATATTGTGTGACTCTTTGCGACCCCATGGACTGCAGCACGCCAGGCCTCCCTGTCCATCATCAACTTCCCAGGTTTACTCAAACTCAAGTCCATTGAGTCGGTGATGTCATCCAACCATCTCATCCTCTGTCATCCCCTTCTCCTCCTGCCTTCAATCTTTTCCAACATCAGGGTCTTTTTCAGTGAGTCAGTTCTTCACATCAGGTGGCCAAAGTATTGGAGTTTCAGCTTCAACATCAGTCCTTCCAATGAATATTCAGGACTAATTTCCTTTAGGATGGACTGGTTGGATCTCCTTGCAGTCCAAGGGACTCTCAAGAGTCTTCTCCAACATCACAGTTCAAAAGCATCAATTCTTTGGCACTTAGCTTTCTTTATAGTTCAACTCTCGCAATCATAGATGACTACTGGAAAAACCATAGCCTTAACTAGATGGACCTTTGTAGGCAAAGTAATGTCTCTGCTTTTTAATATGCTGTCTAGGCTGGTCATATCTTTTCTTCCAAGGAACAGGCATCTTTTAATTTCATGGCTGCAATCGTCATCTGCAATGATTTTGACACCCAAAAAAATAAAGTCTCTCACTGTTTTCACTGTCTCCCCATCTATTTGCCATGAAGTGATGGGACCAGATGCCATGCTCTTAGTTTTCTGAATGTTGAGTTTTAAGCCAGCTTCTTCACTCTCCTCTTTCACTTTCATCAAGAGGCTCTTTAGTTCTTCTTCACTTTCTGCCATAAGGGTGGTGTCATCTGCATATCTGAGGTTATTGATAATTCTCCTGGCAATCTTGATTCCAGCTTGTGCTTCATCCAGTCCAGCATTTCTCATGATGTACTCTGTATATAAGTTAAATAAGCAGGGTGACAATATACAGCCTTGACATACTCCTTTCTCAATTTGGAACCAGTCTGTTGTTCCATGTCCAGTTCTAACTGTTGCTTCTTGACCTGCACATAGGTTTCTCAAGAGGCAGGTCAGGTGGTCTGGTATTCCCATGTCTTTAAAAATTTTCCAAAGTTTATTGTGATCCACAAAATCAAAGTCTTTGGCATAGTCAATAAAGCAGAAATAGATGTTTTTCTGGAACTCTCTTGCTTTTTTGATGATCCAATGGATGTTGGCAACTTGATCTCTGGTTCCTCTGCCGTTTCTAAATCCAGCTTGAACATCTGGAAGTTCACGGTTCACGCACTGTTGAAACCTGGCTTGGAGAATTTTGAGCATTACTTGCTAGCGTGTGAGATGAGTACAATTGTGCAGTAGTTTGAGCATTCTTTGGCATTGCCTTTCTTTGGGATTGAAATGAAAATGGACCTGTTCCAGTCCTGTGGCCACTGATGAGTTTTCCAAATTTGCTGGCATATTGAGTGCAGCACTTTCATAGCATCATCTTTTAGGATTTGAAATAGCTCAAGTGGAATTCCATCACCTCCACTATATTTGTTCGTAGTGATGCTTCCTAAGGCCCACTTGATTTTGCCTTCCAGGATGTCTGGCTCTAGGTGAGTGATCACACCTTTATGATTATCTGGGTCGTGAATATCTTTTATGTATAGTTCTTCTGAGTATTCTTGCCACCTCTTCTTAATATCTTCTACTTCTGTTAGGTCCATATCATTTCTGTCCTTTATTGTGCCCATCTTTGCATGTAATGTTCCCTTGGTATCTCTAATTTTCTTGAAGAGATCTCTAGTCTTTCCCATTCTAATGCTTTCCTCTATTTCTTTGCACTGATCACTGAGGAAAGGTTTCTTATCTCTCCTTGCTATTCTTTGGAAATCTGCATTCAAATGGGTATATCTTTCCTTTTCTCCTTTGCCTTTCACTTCTCTTCTTTTCATAGGTGTTTGTAAGGCCTCCTCAGACAACCATTTTGCCTTTTTGCATTTCTTTCTCTTGGGGATGGTCTTGATCACTGCCTACTGTACAATGTCATGAGCCTCTGTCCATAGTTCTTCAGGCACTCTGTCTATCAGATCTAATCCCTTGAATCTATTTGTCACTTTCACTGTATAGTCCTAAGGGATTTGACTTAGGTCATACCTGAATGGTCTAGTGGCTTTCCCTACTTTATTCAATTTAAGTCTGAATTTTGCAATAAGGAGTTCATGATCTGAGCCACAGTCAGCTCCCAGTCTTGTTTTTGCTGACTCTATAGAGCTTTTCCATCTTTGGCTGCAAGGAATATAATCAATCTTATTTTGGCATTGACAATCTGGTGATGTCCATGTGTAGAGTCTTCTCTTGTGTTGTTGGAAGAGGGTGTTTGCTATGACCAGTGCATTTTATTGGCAAAACTCTGTTAGCCTTTGCCCTGCTTCATTCTGTACTCCAAGGCTAAATTTGCCCATTACTCCAGGTTCTTCTTGACTTCTTACTTTTGCTTTCCAGTCCCCTATAATGAAAAGGACATCTTTTTTGGGTGTTAGTTCTAAAAGGCCTGTAGGTCTTCATAGAACTGTTCAACTTCAGCTTCTTCAGCATTATTGGTTGGGGCATAGACTTGGATTACTGTGATATTGAATGGTTTGCTTTGGAAATGAAGAGAGATTATTCTGTCATTTTTGAGATTGCATCCAAGTACTGCATTTCAGACTCTTTCGTTGACTATGATAGCTACTCCATTTCTTCCAGGGAATTTTTGCCCACAGTAGTAGATATGATGGTTATCTGAGCTAAATTCACCCATTCCAGTCCATTTTAGTTCTCTGATTCCTCAAATGTCAATGTTCACTCTTGCCATCTCCTATTTGAGCACTTCCAATTTGCCTTGATTCATGGACCTAACATTCCAGGTTCCTATGCAATATTGCTCTTTAGAGCATCAGACTTTACTTCCATCACCAGTCACATCCACAACTGGGTGTTGCTTTTGCTTTGGTTCTGTCTCTTCATTCTTTCTGGAGTTTTTTCTCCACTGATCTCCAGTAGCGTATTGGAAATAATCCATGCAGCTTGCAAATATAACAAAGTCAGCATTTTCATTGGAGCATTTAACTGTGCCCTCTAAGAGCATGTAAATATAAATAACTACATTTGTACCTGGGCACACATTATATGAAACAATTTGGATTTGGATTTTAGAGCTGGAAAATTTGTTGAAAACAATATTGGCTTAGTAACAACTTTGGTATATGATTTTCCAAGCATTCAGTGTGTTAAATGCTGGGGAATTCAACAAACATACACTGTTCTCCTACTGCAGGCAGGATACTATGCCTAGCAGTGAGGCAGAGCCATGAAGAAGGAAAACTTGCCTTCTGTCTTCACCACGCTCACTTTCCTACAAGGTAAGTAGACGATTATGATAACAGCCACATGCCTGAGAATGTCGAGTTGGACTAAGATGACAGTTAGGTAAGTCTCTGACAGAGAAAGGAGCAGAGTGAGTTTCAGGAGCTGAAGAAGGTCATTGCAGCTGGAGAGCTGTTAGCAAGCAGAAGGGCAGAAGGTGAGGCTCATGAGAAAGGGATGATCCCACATGCAGGGCTGGTGGGCCAAGATGAGGAGCCAGGGGATCCCTACCTTCACAGAGATAGCAGTTCAGCAGAAGCACTGAATTCTTGACAAACCCATATTTTATAGGTAGCATGGGATAAACTAGTTTACAGTAGGGTCACTTTCTCAAAATATTCCATTACCGACACAGTCTTAGCACCTTTTGACACAGATCAGCAATCTCAGACACTGACGAACATTTCCAAAGAACTTGATTTCCAAGCCATCCTTTTTGCCAAATATACATATGTTCATCACATCTATGTGAAATAAATGTGGTCTCATTCCCAGTTCATATCGTCCTTTCCCTTCTAATTTACTCTTCTCTCAAATGATAAATTATATTACCAGAAATACATAATTGATGGAAAAACTATAAAATGTAAAATACAAATTAAATTATGCTCAACTAATCATTGCCTTAATGTTATTTCAAAAGTAGATTTATTCATTTATACTTGGATAATAGAGGGAAATGAGTACCTACCACATTTACAGAAAGATGCTCATGAAGAGAAGCAATCAATTATGGCAAATCCTCACAGTATTAAACTAAAATAAGAAGAATTAAATGGTGTGTGTATAATTATATGTGCTTCTTACTACTCAGTTATGTTTCTAACTTGGTTTAAGAATGGCTTATTTTTAAACAAAAACTTAAATTAATGAACAGAAGAATCATGGATTATTGTTTAGTTCTTATGCTTTCAAAGGATGAAGAAATAGTCTTCATAACCAAAAAGTTGATTACAAACTGAAATGTATTTGAAATTTTTGATGCATAATTTAGAAGTAATTGAATCCATATTTGCAGAAACCACTAAAATTACTTACAAACTACTCTACAGTGTTTCCATTCATAGTAGGTTATTCAAACTATTGAAATTTCAAAATTAGAATCAATAGAATTTAGAGCTTCTGACTTCACCATGTTAAACACTTTAATGTGATTACTACATTTATGAAAGTTGAAATTAACAATGCTGGCATATCTTCTATGAAAAGAATAGTCTTCATTTGCTGTTCTAAAACAAATACCATGTTTCATACAAACATTTCATCATGCTTTTATGTTTTGATAATTCAGATGCAGAGCAACTGGTTCATCAGCCTTATTTTTTCACTACTGGGAGTTGCAATAAAGTGTAAATGAAACAAAAAACTAATTAAATTGTCTTCTCTAAGCCCTACCTCATATGTATATCATGACATATATGTCAGAGCAAAGGCAATGAACCAGATAATTGCCCCAAATTAGGAGACTGTGCCTCTGCTGACATTTAAGTTTTAACCTAATAACGTCACTATTTAACTGAACTTTGCTCTACTAATTATGGGCACTTGTAACATTAAATATTTTTTAAATGTCAGTATATTGCCTAGTTAGGGAAAATATTAATGTAGTATAATCAGCAGGCATTTGATAATACTGACAACACTACTCAGTTTAAACATGCAAAGCAAGACTTCCCTAGTGGTCCAGCGGTTAAGAGTTTGCCTGTCAATGCAGGGGACACTGGTTCTCTGCTCCAGGAAGATTCCAAGTGCTGCGGGGCAAGTAACCCCATGAGACACAGCTACTGAGCCTGCAAGCCTAGAACTCATACTCGGCAACAAGAGAAGCCACCATGATGTGGAGCCTGAGCACCACAACTAGAAAGTAGCCCCCACTCACTGCAACTAGAAAGTAGCCCCCACTCACTCACTGCAACTAGAGAGCAGCACTGCCCTCCCCCTCCCCGCTCACCACAACTAGAGAAAAACCTGCACAGCAGTGAAGACCCAGCACAGCTAAAAATTTAAAAAAAGGAAAATAAATAAACCCACAAAGCACCAGGTAGGAAACAACAATGTTAACACAAGCCCAGCTTACTAATTTGCTAATCATTTATAGATATTGATCAATTTATGCTAGTCATAATGCATATACATGTATATGTTCTCAATATATTTTGTAACAGAATAGATAGGTTTTTTAAACTTTTTATTTATTTTATTTTGGGAAGCTACTCTCTAGTTGTGGTGCATGGGCTTCTCATTGTGGTGACTTCTCTTAGTGTGGAGCAGGTCTCCAGGATGTGTGGGTTCAGTAGTTGCAGCTCCCAAGCGCAACTAGACTTGCGGTGCATGGGCCTAATTCCTCCACAGCATGTGGGAACTTCCTAGATCAGATCAAACCCTTGTCTCCTACATTGGCAAGTGGATTCTTCACCACTGAGTGCCCAGGGAAGCCCTCGATTTATCTTTGAAAAATCTACACAGAGCAATACTTATTTACTATTACTACCTCAGGCTTGACAAGTGGAACTAAGTCTGAGATGGTGTAAGAAGCAGGTAAAATAATGGTTAAGATTTGTTTAGTGCTCCAGTACTCTTGCCTGGAAAATCCCATGGATGGAGGAGCCTGGTAGGCTGTAGTCCATGGGGTCGAGAAGAGTCAGACATGATTGAGTGACTTCACATTCACTTTTCACTTTCATGCAGTGGAGAAGGAAATGGCAACCCACTCCAGTGTTCTTGCCTGGAGAATCCCAGGGACGGCGGAGCCTGGTGGGCTGCCATCTATGGGGTCTCCCAGAGTCGGACACGACTGAAGCGACTTAGCTTCAGCAGCAGCAGCAGGCAGCAGGCACTTTTTGAAGAACTTTTCATGTACTATCTGATTTATCATATCCTCACAATAACTCTAGTAATATAGGTATTAATATTGCTATTATATGGAGAAAAATAAACCCTCCTACATCAAAAAAGCAAGAGAGTTCCAGAAAAACATCTATTTCTGCTTTATTGACTATGCCAAAGCCTTTGACTGTGTGGATTGCAATAAACTGTGGAAACTTCTGAAAGAGATGGGAATACCAGACCATCTGACCTGTCTCTTGAGAAACCTGTATGCAGGTCAGGAAGCAACAGTTAGAACTGGACATGGAACAACAGACTGGTTCCAAATAGGAAAAGGAGTACATCAAGGCTGTAT
The DNA here is from genome assembly GCF_054371585.1 of Giraffa tippelskirchi. Classification (NCBI taxonomy): domain Eukaryota; kingdom Metazoa; phylum Chordata; class Mammalia; order Artiodactyla; family Giraffidae; genus Giraffa; species Giraffa tippelskirchi. The sequence continues at coordinate 86,648,986 of NC_137276.1, read as the reverse complement.
ATTGTCACCCTGCTTATTTAACTTATATGCAGAGTACATCATGAGAAACGCTGGGCTGGAAGAAACACAAGCTGGAATCAAGATTTCTGGGAGAAATATCAATAACCTCAGATTTGCAGATGACACCACCCTTATGGCAGAAAGTGAAAAAGAACTAAAGAGCCTCTTGATGAAAGTGAAAGAGGAGAGTGAAAAAGTTGGCTTAAAGCGCAACATTCAGAAAACTAAGATCATGGCATCTGGTCCCATCACTTCATGGCAAATAGATGGGGAAACAGTGCAAACAGTGTCAGACTTTATTTTTTGTGGCTCCAAAATCACTGCTGATAGTGATTGCAGCCGTGAAATTAAAAGACACTTACTCCTTGAAAAGAAGGTTATGACCAACCTAGATAGCATATTTAAAAGCGGAGACATTACTTTGCCAACAAAGGTCCGTCTAGTCAAGGCTATAGTTTTTCCAGTAGTCACGTATGGATGTGAGAGTTGGACGGTGAAGAAAGCTGAGCGCTGCAGAATTGATGCTTTTGAACTGTGGTGCTGGAGAAGACTCTTGAGAGTCCCTTGGACTGCAAGGAGATCCAACCAGTCTATCCTAAAGGAGATCAGTCCTGGGTGTTCATTGGAAGGACTGATGTTGAAGCTGAAACTCCAAGCCTTCGGCCACCTCATGCGAAGAGTTGACTCATTGGAAAAGACCCTGATGCTGGGAAGGATTGGGGGCAGGAGGAGAAGGGGACGACAGAGGATGAGATGGTTGGATGGCATCACTGACTCGATGGACATGGGTTTGGGTAAACTCCGGGAGTTGATGATGGACAGGGAGGCCTGGCGTGCTGTGATTCATGGGGTCGCAAAGAGTTGGACATGACTGAGCGACTGAACTGAATTGAACACTGATGGTGGGAATAAAAATTGGTGCAGTCACTATGAAGAACAGTGTAGAGGTTCCTTAAAAAACTAAAGATAGAGCTACCATACAGTCCTGTGATCCAACTCCTGGGCATAGATCCAGACAAAACTATAATTCAAAAAGATACATGCATTCCAATGTTCACACAGCAGCACTATTTACAAGAGCCAAGACATGGAAACTTAAATGGTGACAGATGAATGGATAAAGATATGGTACATATATACAGTGGAATATTAGCCATAAAAAAGAATGAAATAATGTCATTTGTAGCAACATGGATGGATCTAGAGATTATCATCCTAAGTGAAGTAAGCAAGACAGAGAAAGACAAATATCATAGGATACCACTTATATGTGGAATCTAGAAAAATTACAAACAAACTCATTTACAAAACAGAAATAGGCTCAGACATAGAAAACAAACTTATAGTTACCAATGGGGATATTGGTGGGTGGGGAAGAGATAAATTAGGCATTTGGGATTATATATACACACTACTATGTATAAAATAATGCATAAAATAAGTAAACAGCAAATATCTACTGTATAGCACAGGGAAATATACTCAGTATCTTGTGATAACCTATAATGGAAAAGAATCTGAAAAAAATATGTATGTGTGTGTGTGTGTATGTGTGTATGAGTGTGTGGAACTAAATCTCTTTGCCATTATATATACTTGAAACTAACACATTGTAAATTAACTATGCATGCTAAGTCACTTCAGTTGTGTCCTACTCTTTGCGACCCCATGGACCATAGCCCACTAGGCTCCTCTGTCCATGGAATTCTCCAGGCAAGAATACTGGAGTTGGTTGCCATGCCCTCCTCCAGCGTATCCTCCCAACCCAGGGATCGAAACCACATCTCTTAGGTCTCCTGCATTGGCAAGTGGCTTCTTTACCACTAGTGCCAACTGGGAAGCCCAAACTTAACTATACTTCAGCTTAAAAATTGCTATTCTAATATTCATTTTACAGATTAAGAAACTGAGGCTGAGAGAGGTTACCATCTCTAAGTAGAACTCTTCAAGACACTGTTCTACTGCCTCTTTGCATGTAAGACAGAGATTTTCTAAAGGCCTGCTCTGAAATATATTTAAATTGATGTCTTAAAGAGATTTTTGCCAGCTAATATACAGGGGTATCAAACTTCACCTGCCTCCTATGGAGACAGTCCTCTTTTCAATACAGCCACTTCAGGCAATGGAACAAGTTGAACACTAGTTACTTAGCACACTGCCTTTGCTGTTTGTTTATTTGTTGGATATGCTACTAAACCAGAAAAACTTGCACAGAATTTCAGTAGAGAAAGTAGTCCTGGAAATCCTTCTCTGCTGGCATACCTACTCTAGTTCTGATGCAACCCATGACTCAAAATTCAAATCTCCTACAAACTAGGCAAAGAAAAGGAACAAATATCCTTAGCTGCCCTCTCCATGACCATGAAGCGGTCTGCACCCAGCGCTTATCTCAAGGGGGACTCATCCCCCCCAGCTGAACGCAGCTGTGGGGACTCCCTAGACCCCTTACCAGGGGTCAGTAAGTGACCACCTGCACACCAAGTCCTTCTGGTAGATATGTGAGATGTTTTTATTTTTTCAAATATTTAAGAACACTTGGACATCAGAGGATTTCACAATAAATCTGGATTTATGGTCTTATATGGGGCTTCCCAGGTGGTGCTAGTGGTAAATAATCCGTTTGCCAATGCAGGAGATGTAAGAGACATGGGTTTGATCCCTGAGTCTGGAAGATCCCCTGGAAGAGGGCATAGCAACCCACTCCAGTATTCTTGCCTGGGAAATCTCATGCACAGAGGAGTCTGGTGGGTTACAGTCCACAGGGTCACAAAGAGTTAGACATGACTGAAGTGACTTAGTATGCATGCACACCTGAAAAATATAAAGGTCAAGCCTGGGCAGAGTCTCTTACGACAACAATCAGCCATGAGCTGCTGCCCCCGACTAGACTGGGCACTGGATCACTAGTAGACCATAATTGTCGTCACTTTTTAAAAAATTTTTTTCACCATGTAGCATGTGAGATCTTAGTTCTCAGGCCAAGGATCAAATCCTCACCACCCTGCTTTGGAAGCTCAGAGTCTTAACCACTGGACCTCCAGGGAAGTCCTCCTCATCACTTTCTATCATCTGACATCAGGCCCATTTCATACATTACCTATGATCCCTCAGTCTAGACACTTGAATTTCTGTTCCTTTCTCTAATCCAAGATTTCTCTCACTTTAGAAATTCTGTTTCACAAAGAGAGAACAGAGACATCACTGAATTGTTCCCAGTGACTTGTTCAAGATCATTAGGCTAGGACTAGCTAAGAGCATGGCCAAACTAAAATCCAGCTGTCCTGAAGTCCAGGCTGTTGCCTTTTCCAGCTCATCTGACTGCCTCTTACTTACACATGAAGTGATGTGATTCCCGTATGGAGAAACCAGGAATATTTTTCTTACAGCTATGAGGAAAGCTAACTCAGCCTCCAGAAGGGATAGAAAAATCTGGATGTTAGATTAGGGTTTGAATAAATGGCTTTCATAAATCCTATTTATAGAAAATATTTCAAAAGCTGAGAATGAATAGGAAAGAATATAAATGTAGGGTTATAGGAAAGAGAAGGCCCTGCTATAGTTTGGGCTGCTTCTGTGAATTTCCTGAGAATTTCCTGTATGGTCTGGATCACCTGCATGTAGATGTGGCTTCAAAGTTCCCTCCACCCCAGGGTGGGACCTGGCTTCCCATGGGCCTTTAAGAAGTACTATAAGCACATTCTGACTTATGGCAAAAACCATGATAGGCCTACAGGTCATCCAAAGATTAGAATTAAAAACTTGTCCAAATGTTTTATACTGAATTGCTGAGAAAATTAATCCCTCTGACGGAATCATACACAACAATTTACAAATGAATAGGATATATAAAATAATTTGATATTCTTTTCCCAGAAATCCTATCATTCAAACAGGACTTCACACTAATTAGTCATTATTTTTATTCAGAAGCACCAGTCAGAAAGCACTAGGGAAGAAACCAAATTTAAACAGTTCCTGAAACAAAACTCTTTTTGCCTAAAAACTAACAGATTTATTCCCGTAATAAAAATTCATGCCCTTATTCATGCACATATTATTACACCCATATTAATTCAAAATAAACTGCTGTGTACATGCATTTCTACAGCTTTTAACAAGTAGAACTCTAGATTTTCATTTCTGCAGAGATCAGGTAAGTGAAAATAAAAAACTTTATGGTTATGTATTCAATTAGTGTTTTTCTAAATGCAAAACAAAAACCTAGATTTTTTTTCCCTAAATGATTAATTATTAAATTGGTTTTGACATCGGCAATACAAAGCCTTCAAATATTCCACGGCTCGATAGAGAGCACAGTGCCAGCAAGCTGTACACTCTCGCTTTGACTGTTTGCTCTGGTTAGGGTGGGAGTAAAATGATGTTTACCCTCACAGCTTATAAATCATCTGGGTCTGCTCAGAGGAAAGGCACTGGATCATTATTATCACTATTATTTCTGCTAATTTGCAACCTGAATTTTCTAAAAACTAATTGCTTTCTCTATTGTAAATCTTTTGTTGCAAGCATATTCTGTCTTTCAAATCTTTAAAATGTTCTCAACTGAAACAAAATAAGAGAGTTGTTTTTTTTTCCCCAAATGATATCTCACTGAAGAAAAATGTGGAAGAAAATGAGTCTTCCAGTCGACAGTTGGTCATGTACCTCAAACATCTGTTTCTCATAAGCTAAAGTTGCATATTTCACCTATCCTGATGTCATTAAGTTATTATGTGGGAAAAACATAGACTTTCAAATAAAACAAAATTGAAGCAATAAGCCTAGCTGTTACAGCTATGGCCTCTGGAGTTACACAGACGAAGGTTCAAACCCAAGGGCTCCTCCCAACACCAACACCACATTATCAATTTCTGTAAACCTCAGATTCCTCATCTATAAAATAAGACAACGATACCTACATATGGAATTAGGTACCTAAACAGAGATAATGTTCTAAAGTGTTCAGCATGTTACCGAGATGGCCATGCAGTTGTATGAGGTTCTATTGTTCCACCCAACAGTCACACTACACAGAGTGCAGGCATGACTGCTACTAACCATGTTCTCACCCACTCCAGTGTTCTTGCCTGGAGAATCCCAGGGACAGGGGAGCCTGGTGAACTGCCATCTATGGGGTCACACAGACGCCCAGCAGCAACCTGTACAGCTTGGAAAGGGAGTGGACAGAGGTGGATCAGGAGGAGTCACACCCTTGTGTGTTGTTATGTGCTACCCTTCTAACAATTTACTTACTAATAAAATAGTTGAAAGGGATTAGAGGCAGGAAACATGCAGAATTGAACACTCCCTCACCCATAAATAGGGTCAGAGTGAAAGGATAGGAGGAAAGCAATGGAGAGGTCATGGAAAGGGGAAAGCGGGAAAAGCACAAACGGGAAGAAGCATGAAGCATCATTGATGACAGAGTTGACAGAGTTGCTCTGTCTGGCAACTCTCCCCAACTGAGGGAAGGCATATCTCACGGAAGTCATGTATTGGTCCTGAGGTAGAAGAATTACTGTCAGCAACACAGTGGAGAGAAGGTGAAGGAAGGCTGAAATAACACTGTGTGTGCACACACACATATATCACCTGATTCTGTAAAAGTGTATGGATATCTATCCATATGGCTTTTAAAGAATATATAGATATTGATATCTACAGCGATATGATTGAGATTGTTAGTCTCTATATCAATAGATGATAGATAGATAGGTATGAATATATATCTGGATATCTATCTGTCTAGGGCTTCCCTGGTGGCTCAGACAGTAAAGAATGTGCCTGCAATGCAGGAGACCCGATCCCTGGGTCAGGAAGTTGCCCTAGAGAAGGGAATGGCAACCCACACCAGTATTCTTGCTTGGGCAATCCCACGGACAGAGGAGCCTGGTGGGCTACAGTCCATGGGGCCGCAAAGAGTTGGATATGACTGAAGAACTAACATTTTCACTTTCATCTATCTATCTATGTAAACAGAGATGTAGATATATTTCTGGATCGTATAAAGAGATCTAGATATCTAATGATCTAGATTTTAAAGAATAGATGTAGATATACAGAGATATACATATTAAGATCCACATATTTCATATATAGCAATCTGGATATTCTTTAAAATCTATATTTATAAACACAAAGAACTAGAGGGAGATTGTTCTTTAAAAATGGCATGTGTCTGCTTTTTAAATTTCTGTACACACAGTAGCCAGTACTGTTACCTACACATCTAAAGGCTGAAATGCTACCTTGACAGTAATGAAAAGCCCACCATGTGATTATTAATAGGTCAATTCCAATTTCACAAGAACATCCTCCCAGAAGTAAAGAATTCTTACTTAAAGATAAGGCAATCTTATTCCAAGTATTAATAAAATTTTCATTTTTATTATGCTATACATTTTTTCTTTTCAAGAGTTGGTCTATTTTTAAGGATGAATTTTTTACTCACAACTAAAAATATACTTAAGCATATATCTTAAAATATATTTAAGCGTATATACACACACACATACATATGTTCAGTTCAGTTGCTCAGTCGTGTCCGACTCTTTGTGACCCCATGGACTGCAGCACGCCAGGCTTCCCTGTCCATCACCAACTCCCAGAGTTGACTCAAACTCAAGTCCATTGAGTCGGTGAAGCCATCCAACCATCTCATCCTCGGTCGTCCCCTTCTCCTTCCACCTTCAATCTTTTCCAGCTTCTGGGTCTTTTCCAATGAGTCAGTTCTTCTCATCAGGTGGCCAAAGTATAGGAGTTTCAGCTTCAACATCAGACCTTCCAATGAATATTCAGGACTGATTTCCTTTAAGATAGATTGGTTGGATCTCCTTGCAGTCCAAGGGACTCTCAAGAGTCTTCTCCAACACCATAATTCAAAAGCATCAATTCTTCGGCGCTCAGCTTTCTTTATAGTCCATACATGACTACTGGAAAAGCCATAGCCTTGGCTAGATGGACCTTTGTTGGCAAAGTTATGTCTCTACTTTTTAATATGCTGTCTAGGTTGGTCATAACTTTTCTTCAAAGGAGCAAGCATCTTTTAATTTCATGGCTTCAGTCACCATCTGCAGTGATTTTGGAGACCCAAAAAATAAAATCTGTCACTTTTTCTACTGTTTCCCCATCTATTTGCCATGAAGTGATGGGACCAGATGCCATGATCTTAGTTTTCTGAATGTTGAGTTTTAAGTATGTAACCATATATAACATGGAGAAGGCAATGGCAACCCACTCCGGTACTCTTGCCTGGAAAATCCCATGGACGGAAGAGCCTGGTAGGCTGCAGTCCATGGGGTCACTAAGAGTCAGACACGACTGAACGACTTCACTTTCACTTTTCACTTTCATGCATTAGAGAAGGAAATGGCAACCCACTCCAGTGTTCTTGCCTGGAGAATCCCAGGGACAGAGGAGCCTGGTGGGCTGCCGTCTATGGGGTCACACAGAGTCGGACACGACTGAAGCGACTTAGCAGCAGCAGCATATATAACAAAATATAAAATATATACAATTAATGTCAAACATTCTCTAAAAAAGCTTTTGATTTCAGAGCTTAGTTATGGAATTTTTTAACTTGAAGTTTTTTTCCCCTATATTATGATAAATTCTATTTAAATTATCTGTGTATTGAATGATAATATATTCAGAGATTGTAATATCTACAACAGGAATGTGACCCAGTCTATTTAACCTAAACAGACTACTCTAAAACTGGCTTTATTTTTCATACTACTTTATCCCTATTGCTTCTTATCATCAATTTTTATTTCTTTAATATATTATTCATATCAATATTAATTAAAACATTTCTGGATGTTTTCTAAATGCCAGTGTGCTAAGTTCTTTACATGTTTCCAGTTCAGTCAGTTCAGTCGCTCAGTTGTGTCTGACCCTTTGCAACCCCATGGACTGCAGCACACCAGGTCTCCCTGTCCATCACCAAATCCCAGAGTTTAGTCCATTGAGTCGGTGATGGACATGTTTTACCCTATGGACATGTTTAAACATGATGGACATGTTTATCTTACATGTTTTATCTTATTTTAATCATTACACAACCCAATGAAGTGAGATCTATCACTATACCCATTGTACAAGAGAAAACTGGGAGAAAGTAAGTAACTTGCCTGCTCACACAGTAAGTGAAAACAGACCCTGGACTGGACAAAGCTTACAATCCATTCACAACGTCTCAGATAAACAAGTCTCCTTTATTTGTCCTTACTTGATAAATGTTTCTTGTTATCTATATTAAATGATAAAGTAACTTAAAAGAAAAATTAAATTTAGAACTGGCACCCTAAAATATTACAATTATCTATGTACATAAAACATTTATATCCTCTCACACCATTTTGTTCTAGTTTCTGGTGAAAGCAACAAAATGGCTGCTTGATTCACATACCATCTTACAACTACTGATGATTCCCTTAAACATTAAATCCGTGCCTGTCTTGCTTTTCACAGTATCTAAAAGTTAAATTAAATGGAGAAATGTTTGCCTTTATAAATTATGATCAGCAAAAGCTCCTTAAATTTATATTTCAAAGCACCTACAGAAAAAAAGTGAGGAAGGAATCAGCTACATGAGTCAGCCCTGCATAGGAAAGAAAAAACCTTATTCAACTTGAAGTGACCAGCAGGTAATATAGTGTGCCTTCATTAGTTGTCAATTTTAAGCATTTTCTGTAAAAACATTGCTTGAAAGCTTACATATACAATGAAGTATATCAATCAGCTTTCATATCTAAGACATTTTTCCTGAAATAGTTTTTCTGAAATATTCCTAAAAACATTAACAGTTTCTAAAGTGATGTAGTCATCACTCATGAATGTTATATTACATCCATACAAATTAGTTTTTGAAACAGATTCTAAAGGTGACAGCATGCTTAATTTTATATATTATATAAGTTTATTACAGTAGATTATTTCTTCCTTAGAGATTTTAAAATATACAAATTTTGCTATGTTTAAGAGGATGAAAGTGAAAGTGAAAGTCTCTCAGTCGTGTCCGACTCTTTGTGAACCCATGGACTATACAGTTCATGGAATTCTCCAGGCCAGAATACTGGAGTGGGTAGCCTTTCCCTTCTCCAGGGGATCTTCCCATCCCAGTGATGGAACCCAGGTCGCCCACACTGCAGGCAGATTCTTTACCAGCTGAGCCACAAGGGAAGCCCAAGAATACTGCAGTGGGTAGCCTATCCCTTCTCCAGCGGATCTTCCCAACCCAGGAATCAAAGCGGGGTCTCCTGCATTGCAGGCGGATTCTTTACCAATTGACCTATCAGGGAAGCCCCCCCATTTAAGAGGCTAAGTAATTTCTCATGAATTTGTAGGAGATAATTGATTTCGTTAATAAAAAAGTTTCAAATCTCTTTTAAAAGATTAGTCAATTTAACCTGTGTTTCCCCACATATAGCAAAGTAGCTTCACTTTGTCCAAGAAAATCATTGCTTTCTGTTTCTTTCTCACGTGTATCTACATGACAATATATGAAGAAGATATATATATATATAAATACCTGATGGGCTTTATTATGACCAATATATTATTTCATATTATTTACCTGTAAAATTAACAGGAAACAAGAAATATCATAAAGCCTGAGGAACACTATCTGATTAACATTATTTTTTACAACATGAACCTTTTGGATGTATGATTGTTTCACATACTCAGGCAAAATAAAAGTAGCTGGGGAAGGAACAAAGCATTTCAGTGTTAGTCAAATGCCTCAAAATATATTATACACATGCACTTATGGTTTTATAATAATTAATTTCAAAGTTTATTATCTGTAATCCTATAAAACTCATCACGTGTCTTTATGTCTCTTTATCCTAGGGTCCTACCACCTAACCTTCTCCTTGATGAAACTCTATACTCATAGCTAGGCCCTCCTCACTTGCCACCACTCACAGAAGTGAGCAAAACCCTCTCTGTAATCCCAAAGTACTTTCCTCCACCTCTCAGATACAATCTCCTTATTTTGCTTGAACTCAACCTATGCCCAGGTCAATTTCTCCTCCCCTTGAAGAGAAGATCCTTATTGGCTTTTGGGTACCACTACCTTTAGTGCTATGACTACTACAAACATCTACTGAATGCAATGGCATACAGTATAACTATTTCTAATAGAGAGCCTTGATTTAGATAAAGAAACAGTTCTCAGACCCACAAACTGATACCTGTGGTGGAAGGCAGGGAGGGTTTGGAGAAAGTCTCATTATTATAAAACAGCTTTTCTGATTTTCAATATTTGGATTTATATTTCCATCATTAAGCTTTAAAGAACTCTCTAACTGAAACTAAACAGAGAAGCAATATGCCAACTTCATTCTGATGTCAAGTTTATAAACAAGCTATTCCTGAAATTCACTGAACGGAGAATAGAAGTTTTATCTATTTTTCTGGGCTCCAAATGCAGAGAATAAACATGTTTTAAAAGTGTATTATTCTCCACAGTGCACACTATGAAAGCTTTTTGAAAGCAAATTATTAATAACTAGACATTTTCAGGGGCTTCCCTGGTGGCTCAGACAGTAAAGAATCCACCTGAAATGCAGAAGATCCAGGTTTGATCCCTGGGTCAGGAAGATCCCCTGGAGAAGGGAATGGCAACCCACTCCAGTATTCTTGCCTGGAGAATTCCATGGACAGAGGAGTCTGGCAGTCTATAGTCCATCAGGTGGCAAAGAATTGGACAGCACTGAGCAACTAATCACACACTTAGATACATTTTCTTTTTTTTTTTTAGTTTATTTATCTATTTTTTAACTTTCCGATATTATATTTGTTTTGCCATACATTGACATGAATCCACCATGGGTATACATGTTTTCCCCTTCCAGAACCCCCCTCCCACCTCCTTCCCCATCCCATTTTCAAAAAGTAACAGAGATCATGTAACATACATAGATAGATCAAAAAGTAACATAGGTATGAAACCGAAGGACAAACTTCACATTTTTTCCATATTTTTCTGAGTTCTTCACTTTGGCTTTGTCAACCACGACCTGGACAGTTTGCCTACTTGTTTTTACTTTCCTAAATCTAAGGAGTATTCCCCTGAGGCAGTCTTTTTAGCTGGCATTCATTGAGTGGCTGCTATGTACCAGGCATTGTTCTGACTTAATCCTCCCTACAAACTTATGAGGTTAATACTATTATCTTCTCCATTTTACAAAGAGAAAATTGAGACATTCAGAGGTTAAATCACTCCTTAAATTCATGTGGATAGTTCTGGGGCAGAGAGTGGATTCATACTCAAGTCTGTCTGGTACTGCATTATGGTGCCTTCCACTGTCAACACATCATTTCCAGAGATTATGAAAAATAACAGTGGCCTAAATAAATATATTATTTCATCTCCTCATTGAAACATTTAACATAGGTATGTCTATTTCTCCCACAATAATTTTCAAAGGCATGGGCTCATCTTGACTAAATTTGGCAAAAGGAATACATATTGAGTTCCCTGTGTTTCTTATTGTCTTAAGGTGAAATATTCAAGAAGAAAGACAGGACAGAGGAACATAACAATAAGAACCTGAGCCCCTGGAAAAAAGTTGATTAAAGGCCAACTCTCGGGGTAAGAGGGAACTGGGTAGGGTGTTGCCAGGTCAGACCAGCAGCAAGGTTGCTGAGTTTCTGTGCAAGCTGCCCGTGTGAGGGAGTCTGAGGATTACACTGCACAAGTTACAAAGGTTAACAATCATCCAAATTATCACTTAATTACAAGAATTGTGAGTGAAGCCTAGGATAATATCAAATGAGCTTTTGTTAAATATAGAGCCTCCAGAATCTAAGTGAAGTTCAGTTTTTACCAATCAAGTATAAAAAACAATTTTTCTCCACTTATGAGGGAAAAAAAACACAAGCTAGAATCAATATTTAGTAACATTACAAATTAACCTTCAATATATCCAATAAAAGTGTAAGTATTTTGTCAGTGTTTTCTTTGTTATTTGGAACTTTTAAAAGATATTTATTTCATGAATTGTTATTACTGTTATATGTAATGTTTCTCAAATCATTCATAAAACTACTGATATCTGAAATCTTAATTCAGTTGTTCTAATGTTATATAATTATCATGCACTAGATGTATAAATATAAATATGAATATGTCTATTATGTAAGATTTCTTAATATTTCTATTGGTTAATTATTTCTCTAAATGAGAAAGCCTATGTCATTAAGGAAAAGTTATTACCAAATACAAATGAAAATAAATTATTCAACCAATATTTCTATAGACTAGTCACATTAAGCAAAGTATAAAACCTTATATGAGAAAATTATCTTACTAATATTACAAAAAAGGAATCATCTACCATGTATTGGAAGATAAATAAATAAGTGTATTTGAAGATTATTGAAATAAATTAAGGGACAAATAATCAATGAAAAATTAAATTCAAGCATATTTTTGACTAGAACTTAGGACTGTCAATCAAATTCATAGTCCATCTGTGTGTGTTTCTCACATTTATTGTCCAAAAGATAACAAAGTAACAATTGCTGCCTTCACTATGTCAAGGCAGATATGAGCAATTTCTGTAGGCTTTTCCTGTTGTAAATATTACAGGGCTTGCATCATACCCAAGTGGATATCTTCATACTTGAATGGACCAGAGAATATGTGCTTTTTCCCAAATGTATTTTTTGTATTAGAGATAATGATACTATGCAAATTAGCAAGGCTTAATGTTCCTACCAATATTTGATGATCTGAAATCAACCCCTGGTTAACAGATGGCCTCATCATTCTGGAACATAATTGATATCATTTTTGAAAAATCTCACAGAAAGGCCAATGAATATATATTCTACCTGGTCGCTTGAGGAACTGTCCCTTCCGGATAGGAAACTCCCAAACAACAGAGTTTATTAACGAGTTCCTAAATATCATATCCACCAAAAGCAAATGAGTTCCTCCCAAACTTCCCCGAGTGTTCTGATTTTTTATACTTTTCAACTACATTTTAACATTTTGTATTTGAGTGCTGTGGAATCTATTATAAGATTTCTGAAGGACACATTTATCATACTAACTCACGCAGAAGTGAATTTCTTGACAAAAGTCCATGAACTTATTGAGATTCACAGGGGAAAAAGAAAAACAACTATGTAATCAAACCGGGTGTACATCCAGACAGACTTTAGACAAAGCAAATGGACCCCGGTATGCATGAAACAAGTCAAACCACAAGAATTGCTATGGCTCTAAGAGCATTTATGGGGTGATTCCATGACATGCACACCTGTTCACTGGAACCACGATTTCACATTCAATGGTTGAATACTAAACAGAAACAGCTTGTTTGCCATTGACATGAACTGTCAAGACCAAGCTCTCACCAGCACAGATAATCATTCCAACAGTTCACTGTAACCACCACGCATCACCCAGACTTCCTGAAATAAAGAAAAGCCATCCTAGGATCTTGGGAAAGCATGAGCTTTACAGAGAAAGCGTGGCTGAGACCAGCTGTAATAGATGAGTCCTCTCATTTATACAATGATCTTACAATCCAGGCTGAAATAGCTAATGTAATGAAAGGAAAATGAGTAGTAAAGATTAATGAGTTTTAAGGACTGTACCCTCCGTTCTGAAAGAAATGTGGTAGCAAATAGTTCCCACTTCAAAAGAAAAGTCTTTTTTTTTTCTGTTTTTAATCTTTGAAATTTCTAATTCTTTTGAAGTTTCAACTGTGAGGTTTTCAATTCAGTAGTCGAGATTTTGTTAGAGAAAATCAAGTATAGGGAAAAGATATACAATAATGAAAGAGAAAAGTCCCACCTTAATATCTTGGGTCACAAACACCACTATGTATAAAACTTAGCTAGGATCATTGAGGTACACATAATAAATTCTCAAACATTTAGCAGTTTATTGAAGAGAAATACTCACAACATGAGCTACATAAACTCATTCTCTAAATGAGAATATTTTAAAAGATATTGACTACAGATGTTTCAAAGTAGAATTTAAGGTCTCACTGGGTGTCCCCAACTGGTGATCACTCTATTGTAATCTTAACTCTTTTAGTGAGGTCGTTCAAATTCCTGTTTTCCCTTCTCAACTTTTCACCCAGCAAGCAGTCATTGTTACATTTCAACACTTCTTTACATCAAGCACCTAATATAAAATGGGAACAGCTGCAATTTCACTGCCCAGCCCTTTCTTCCACCCTTACAACATTTGTTCTGTTAATGTGGGTTAATTCTGCAAATAACACTTCTGTAAATTGTTCTTGCAAACTGCTACATCATTTATGTAAGGACTTCTGTGAACTTTGAAAAATTAATGCCTTTAATTTTGGTTGATGGCAACATCAGCAGAGCTCTGTAAATTGCACTTTAATGAGATTTTGCTACAGGGGATAATCTGCTACTGACAGAGGAACATCTTGAAAACATCTGTAGACCTATAATTTCTCTATGACGATTAGAGCCCACCACAAGACTCCAAATACAAACCCAAAATAAAGGGGGGAAATGTAAAGTTCTAAATGAGAATACAACCTGTTCTTAAAAAGCAAAAGGCTCAGTATGAAAAGTTTTAGGCACTAAAAATAAATCAATTTTTTGAACTAATTAACATTTAGCTTTATTTAATTAAGAAAGACTATTACTGTCTCCACTGCTGTGCATCTGTATATAATGAAGAAAACAGCAGTAGGTATAAGATACCACTGAGGGATATGCCCAAGTAACCCAGCACTATAGGTGCAAGGGAACGTCTATTATTGTTAAGTAACTGACATGAGAGTCTTACTTTAATGTTGTCATAAATAAAAGGAAGATTTCCACAGATGCCTTCACATATGGTTTCTTATTTGTCTCCGATGGAGACTGGGAGTTGGATTAGATGCCAAAATTAAATGATTTAAATAGACAGCTGCATAATGGAAACTACTAAATAACACCTTTTAAACAGTTTCTATTTATAGCTGATCTAAATCACAGAAGGATGACAAATTTTATTTTGTAAAGCTAACATCGCTTGTTCCTCTAATGCATTACTTCTAAAGCCCCATAGTTACCTTACCCTAATGTTCACTCTAGATAATGGTTGTGAATGTGCCATTTTTAAAATGGCAACTTTTGAAATCACATCTCATTTTCCATAGTCAAATCTACTTGGAAAGGAATCTGCTTTAAAAGTATACCAATTCCTTACCTTGTACAGATTGAAATAAGCAGAAGGTAACATGAGATATTGTTTCATATTCTTCACCTTCTGTGCCATGAAATTAATAGCTATTTGTTAGAATCATGAAACCCAACCATAATTTTAGGTCTATAAGATTTACATCTTTATCATTTTTCATAGGAAAAAAACTAAGCAAAAACTGCAGAATTAAATGACTACATAATGAGATACAAAGAAACTGCCATTTCTGGAAAACTTAGATATATCAACAGGTTTTGTCTTAGTTCCCCAACCAGGGATTGAACCCTCACCCCCTGAATTGGATGAGCAGAGTCTTAACCACTGAATTCCCAGGGAAGTCACTGTCCATGTTTTAGTTGGTCCTTTGAAAGCTGAATTGTGTGTGTATTCTAAAATAAGTGAGAAATAAGGACAATTTAATAGATTTTCAAAACTGAATCTGAATAGCCTTATGGTGTTTTAAATGAGAGAATCTTATTATTATTAATACTTCACTATTAGAATCTTTAAAAAATTTTTAACTGTACCTGGATATTATCAGGTACTCTCATGTTGCTTATGATTACTCTGGCTATTTCCTGCAATAGTCAAAGTCCAAGCTAAGTCACAGTTTCTATTCTTATGCAGTGTATAAGATTGCAGCTGGAAGGAAGAAGCAATAGATGTACTGAGGTGGAGGTCTCCAAAGGGAAAAAATAATATATAAGGGAATGACTAGCAAGGATGTTTACCTGTAGAATCTGAACAACTCAGAATAGTGATGCTGCATGCACTGGGCATTAAGCATCAACATCTATCTCTGTTTGGAAGATTGGAATTTGTAGGTATGACTGTAGGGTTCTCTTATGTCCTTGGTCAGTTCCAGCTTCACTTCTAGCTCAACTTGAGATCATCATCATGTTTTACTCTTTCTTCTCCCCATCTGATATTTATTTAATAGCCTTGCACCTGAATTCATTCATCACAAGGCCTAATCCCTGCCTTCACTCATAAGTATACCAAAAGAGTCCCTTGTGCACAGTTAAACAGTTAACTCCTTTCCAGCACTGCAAGTGCAAATACATGTTTGGTATTGTGATTATCCCTTACAAGTAGTACATCACCAGTTCCAGAATCATTCAGATAATTAAGATCATTAGGGTACAGAATACACTTCTCAGATACTTCTAGGTGATTTTTAACACAAAGAAAAGCCTACAGTCATGAAGTTGATTATTACTTTTTCTTTGTTGAAAAAAAAAGATTAGACTGGGTTTTGTCAAGATTAGACTTTGCCAAAATGTGACATCTGAAAATAAAGACCAACATGTTTTCCTTTCAATAACGAATGTTACTGCAATATGTTCATTATTTACTGCAAAGAAGCTGTTATCGTACAAAACTCATCCTGGAAAAGCAAGTGTTGTCAATTGTTTGCTACACTCTACAGATCCAGGCTGATTCACAAATTTTGCTGCCTTTTTCTCTCATACATACAAATTTAACCTCTTATATGAGTTTACAAAACTAATCCTTTAGGCATAAAGCTTTAAGTTCTATCAACCCACATGGCCCAACCTCCTGTATTAATGAAATAAACCTTGGAGTCCAACCTTTTGTTGGAATATCATCTCAGTCACATCTGAGAACTGGGACTTCTGAAAACTATCTAATCTCTCTAATTCTTGGTTTTCTGATCCACAAAATAAGGTTAAAAATATCTATGCTTCTAGGTTGTCATGAAGGTTAATTATGATTATGTGTGTAAAGCAGAGAGTCACAAATGTAACAGAATTTCAGTATATTAGTTCTTTTTCTTCTCTTCTCTTTTCCACTTTCTTGGCCAGTTGTTAATAGTTGCTACTGGTATCATACAGCCCCCTATGTAAAACGTTTCAATCAAGTGACCATGTCTTTTCACGAATAGTTTTCAGGACCATGGAGAGATCTCACATTCCCTTCCTGGCAAAATGTATTAGTTCTGCTGTCCCAGGGGGGATAGTTTGCTGATTCATTCAGTAAATAAGTCCTAAAGTCCTGAATAGACATTATGTTAAGTTCTGGAGAAATGATATTGAACAAAACAGACAAGTTCCCAAAATTTTGATGCTGTAATTCAAAGGAGAAGTAGACATTAAACAAATAACTGAACTCTCTCACTAAGCCCTCCCATCCCCAACCAAAAAAAAAAAAAAAATCACAATTACTAACTGAACAGGTATAATAAACAAAAAAGTCCAAAGTTCTAAGAAAAGAATCCTAACAAAATCTTAGGGAATTGGGGATGGTGGGTTATCAGAAATAACTTTCCCAAGAGGTGGCATCTTTGCTGAGATCTCAGGGATGAAGAGATAACCAAACAAAGAAGGATGATTGAAGAGCACTCTTGAAGCAAAATCACTTGAAGAACTTAAGAAAGACAAGTGCTGTTACTGGGAAGTGATGAAGGAGTAGCACAATGGGAGGTGAGGAGAGTGAGGGCCTTGTAGGTCATGCTAAGAATACAGCAGAAATATAGAAGACTTGCAAATCTGCCTATCAATTTTTTTAAAACTCCTACTCTTGTTTTATTTTTCTGTACATTAATTATAATATTTAAAATTCAGGATTTTATACTTCTGATATCTCTAAAAATTGTAAGATCTGGTCACAAAGAACTTGCATTTCCACATGAAGTTAGTAGAAAGTCACTTCACCTGGTAGACAAGGCATCATCTCTTCATATGCCACCATCTCCGTCACCCAAATTCACTCACAGGCATTTTCTGTTCATCCCCTGAAGTTTTGTAATTATGAAAGCCCAGATATTTCTACCTTAAGGTTTCTACCTTATCCTTCAGATCTAGCCCTAATTTTGTTTCTAATTATAAGAAATCATTACATATTGTGGTTACATCTTGATATGCAGCCCTTCTGGAATATTCTCCAAGGTAAGTGTCATTCTTTCACTCTTCTAGCACAGGAATATGCAAGCATGGCCGGCTTCCCAAGTTGCTTATTCTCCACCTACCTATTTATTGGGAGATCCTGGATACATTTATTTCTTCTACCAGATGTTTTCTTTGGTCATCTCTGCAGATACTCATTTGCATCCCAGTGGATTTATACTTCAGTAGTGATTCATGATTATACCCAGCCAACAGGTATAATCACACACTTCAGTCTCTCCTCATCTGGGTTTTTTTCATCTCTCATCCATTAGACATTGAAAAGTCTCTTCTAAAATTGTAGCAGATAGATTATTTCAAGAAACACTCTTTTAAGAGAATAACCAAAGACATATAGAGAAGATGAATTTGTGACACTCAGTTATTTGGAACTCAACGATCCAGTTCCCTCAATTAATCACATCTTTCTCAGTATTTTACTTCCAAGGAAAAGCAAATAAAAGATAATAAAATTTCAAACACAAAGGTGTGTATTTCCAGAGGTAATCATAGAGTTCAGTACAGTCTCTTTCACCTTTTCCATCCCCTTCTAAACTGCTTTTCAATGAGAATAAATTTTCAGAACGGATTCGACAGGAGGCACTATAAGATCCCAGGTCATCAGAGAAATGCACAATTGTATTCAATGCATTTTTCACATACTAGGAAAGGAAAATTCTTGGCCTAGTGCCTTGTGCATAGTAATGGCCTGATTTTTGATGAATAGAATCAAATGCAGACTAGCATATTGTACAAGGTCGTAACATTAAATTCTCTTACCCAAGAACCATAAGATTCTCTTAACTAGGATCTCCCAACATTTCTAGGGAAGTAGAGGTTTTATTAACATTGGACCGTTGCTATTAAATCTATTAATAAGCAAGTAGATGTCACAAAAATAGCATAATTTCTAGGCATTCATGGAAGAAAAAATTGTCCAAAAGATTTAACTTAGAGATGGGTTGAAATCACTTCCTATCCTGGCAGCCTGCACCATCTCCCTTGCTGTACTGTTAGCATCCTACTCACAGCCTTTTTTTTCTTATTTGCCAATGTTAATAGCCCTTTTCCTAACAGCATCCTAAGAGAGGCCCAAACCCCATCAGCTTTGTGTCCCCTGGCCATTGTGGTTCCAATTCGTATCACTGTAGTCTTTATCAATTTGCCCAGCAATCCTGAGGTAACTGTGCATTTCAGGATTCTGCTAACATTTGTCTCTTGCTGCAAAAAGCTTTAGGGGAAAAATATTATTCCAAATGGCATAACGGATGTTTTAGTCACTAAATTTCTTGGGAGTTTAAATTAAAATAAAAATGATATGCTTTGTACATGGATTTTCTTGTACTTAAGCCTTTAATGCCAGCTAAATAACAAAGGGGGCCATTAATGTAAAATTCAGCCTAAAGTCAATTGTATTACAAGCACTCTTAATGCTTGTACATTCTTAATGTAACAAGAAGTCTGAAAGGCACTTAACTGGATACAGCTGTATGCAAATTTGCTTTAAACTACGGAAGGTTAGAAACAGACATTATTTTAATCTTGAAAAATAAACCACTGAGTGTCTAGCATTTGGGTCTGTTAAGCTCATCTACTAATGATTCCCCCATTAAACCATAATAAAGTGTTTGAAAGTTGATCCAGTCTTTTGCTCATGGTAAACAAAGAGACTGGAACTACAGCAGGCTCTGCCAAAAACCAGCAAGAGGATTACTGAATATATACATCCTCATACAGCTGTCATTCACTCCCACTGTATTATATATTTTGAAATAATTTTAAAAAATATGTGACATTTATCTAAAACTCACAAATTTGCCTTTTGAGAATGAATCACAATCCATAAACTGATTCAGAAAGCTATTATTCAGTAGATGATGAATCAGGATTTGAAAGATGAAAAAATAAAATAGTGACAAATAAAAATGTTGGTGGGGGTAGAAAAGAATTGCATACTTCATTATAAGTGTGGTCATACAAAGAAGCACACAAAATTCCTTTCTAGGCATACTGCATTATGCATCCACAGTTCTCAAATAGAAAGCTAAAGTACACCTATATGCATCCACAAATTGTTTATTCATTCATGAGTTATGTAGATGGTTTCCTAAAATAAACTGAACAAAAAATATGAAGTAAGAAATGATCTCATGGAATGAATGGATCATTCTTTGCTGAATATGTTCATTGTCTTTAAGCAAAATACCTAATATCTTGAATATTTGGAAAATGCTGTCAAGTTAAATTTCATAACACATTTAGTTTCTTTTTTTTTTTTTGGTAAACCTAATATAATTTGAAGGGGCTTCCCTGGTGGCTCACATGGTAAGGAATCTGCCTGCAATTCAGGAGACCCAGGTTGGATCCCTGGGTCAGGAAGATCCCCTGGATAAGGGAATGGCTACCCACTCCAGTATTCTTGCCTGGTGAATCCCGTGGACAGAGGAGCCTGGTGTGCTACAGTCCATGGGGTCACAAAGAGTCAGATATGACTGAGTGACTTTCAAATAAATATACTTCAAAATGAAATACTGGTATTATAATGCCCACTGTATAATTATAACTATTTTTAACTTGAAAAATCAAAGAGATTTTTAAATAATTATTTTATTTATCTTATCTGGCTTGTTCTCTTGATTAATCCAAATAAAATTTATGTCATTTATCATTCATGGCTACCTCCCCAAAAAAGAGCAAGAATGAAAGAAAAAGACAAATGGAATGGAAGAGAAGGGAAGTAAAAAGAGAAGGCAAGGGGGAAAAAATTCATGTGTTCAACAATACTTAATTATAGTGTAATATATGTCAGGCATATGTAAATACAAGGGATGCCCTGATGAAGGAAAATAGATAAAAGAGTCTCATCCTTGTGGAGCCTTTCATCTAATTAGAAAGCTAAATATTAACGAAGTAATAATACAAAGGATACTAAAAGCACAATCATGGTTTTTGGTAAAAAACAGTATTTTTATAAAAATTTAAAACAGGTTAGGTAAGAGGTCCCAAAGAAGTAAAAGTAGAACTAAGAATTAAAGATTAGGTGTGGGCAGGGAAGGAAAAGGTTAAGAAGTGTTCCCTACAAAAGAACATACGCAAGCCCTGTGGTTAGTTTAGAGATAGTAAAAAAGGAAGTGAAACAGTGCGAATGCGGCACAGAACTATGTTGCTAAAGGAGACTAGACAACTGAAATCCACTGAAGACTAATTTTAAGAATTGGATGTCACCATATATGCACTTCAGCAGGACATACCTAGCTGTAGTGAGGAGAATAAAATGAAAGAAAACATATGTGAATATTAAAAGATCAGTGAGGAAATAGTGGGATGTGAAAGGAACTGGTGCCTTAGAATAGTTTGCTAGAGGTAACAAGGAAAAGTGGATGCATTGGAGAAACATACCAGAAATAGCACTGGACTTCCCTGGTGGTCCAGCGGTTAAGACTCCATGCTCCCAATGCAGGGGGCGTGGGTTTGATCCCTGGTCAGAGAAGATCCTGCATGCTGTGTGGCACAGCCAAAAAAAAAAAACAAAAGTAGCGCTGATAAGAATCAATGATAAATTGTATGTATGGGTTAAGTTTCTGACAGGTATAATTAGATAAATTGTGGTACCATTCATCAAGAATAAGAAAACCAGGAGTGGAGCAGGGAGGAAAAGGATGAGTTCTATTTGGAATATGTTGAATTTAAGATGCCCTTCACTATACTCTACAATAAATTTAAAAGTATTAAGTTGCACATTGTGAAATTTTATATCAGTAATTATTCTAATTAGTAATAAGTTCCTTAAAAAATAACAGTCACAAATGATATGGAAATATATACAGCATCAAGATATTTCCAACTAGAGTCCTAAATCTCAGTAAAGCCTGAGAATGAAATAAAAGCATTTTCACACATGCATTCCCAAATATAATTATTTCTTTGGCCATTTTCTCTGTTAATGGAGAATATGTTCCTCTGACATGGAGGTATAAATCAATATTGAGGTAAATAAAAATTCAAAAACAGAAGCCCTAAACATAGAGAAGTTACTTATTGTGAAGCATGTTACAGAGCTCTTGTACAGCACAGGAAGACTTGGCTGGAGGTACACAGAAATTAAGCAAATAAAAAAGTAAAATAATTATTAACTCTTGGAAAAAAGTTATTTAATTTTAAAATGCAATCATATGGTACCACTTGGTTTAAGAGTGAATAGTATTTACATAGCAAAAACAACATCTAACTCATTGGAAAAGACCCTGATGCTGGGAAAGATTGAAAGCAGGAAGAGATGAAGGCAACAGAGGATTAGATGGTTGGGTGGCATCATCAGTTTAATGGACATGCACTTGGGCAAACTCTGGGAGATGATGAGGAACAGGGAAGATTGGCATGTTGCAGTCCATGAAGTCATGAAGAGTCAGACATGACTTGGTGATTAAACAATAACAAGTAAAAATAATAAGGGAAACATAAAATTTTGATTAATTGAAAGATGAGTATTGACAGTATCATCTGGGCAGATGAGCAAGGACACATCTTTCTGAAACTATGTGGTGGTCAGTGCAATGCCTGACACACATAGACCTTCCTCTGTGTGATAAATGCTGCCTGGCCTGCTAAGAAACCATGACCCTTAACCTTCTTTCCCTAGGAGTTAAGAATCCCCCTGACCTCTTTATTACATTTTGGGTGGTGGGTCATTTCATCAAATTTGCTTTATCTACATTTTGTGAGAACATCCCTGTGTCCCTGTAGAAGTCCACTCACTTAGGGAGGAGGTATAGCCTCCCTCTAGCTTCACTTCTGACCTTTGATTGCAGCACATAATTTTTTAAAATTTGTGATTAAATAGGTCAGTGTAGAAACCAATGACCCCTCTGTTGACCCTATATGACTTACTGTTTGTTCCCCAACACAACCGAAAGGGGCAGAAGTGGACCAATTTTAACAGAAGCAAGTGGAGCTGTGGGGAGGAAAAGCAAAGAGGTTAAAGAACCAAAAAGAGCTTCCTTATCCATTCGTCTGCTGCTGGACATCTAGGTTGCTTCCATGTCCTGGCTATTGTAAACAGTGCTGCGATGAACATTGGGGTACATGTCCAGCAGCAGACGAATGGATAAGGAAGCTGTGGTACATATACACAATGGAATATTACTCAGCCATTAAAAAAAATACATTTGAATCGGTTCTACTGAGATGGATGAAACTGGAGCCCATTATACAGAGTGAAGTAAGCCAGAAAGAAAAACAACAATACAGTATACTAATGCATATATATGGAATTTGAAAGATGGTAACGATAACCCTATATGCGAGACAGAATAAGAGACACAGATGCATGGAACAATTTTATGGACTCTGAGGGAGAAGGTGAGGGTGGGACGTTCTGGGAGAATAGCATTGAAACATGTATATTATCGTATGTGAAACAGAACACCATTCCATGTTCGATGCATGAGACAAGGGCTCAGGGCCGGGGCAATGGGATGACCCAGAGGGATGGGATGGGGAGGGAGGTGGGTGTGGGGTCCAGGAAGGGGAACACATGTAAACCCATGGCTGATTCATGTCAATGTATGGCAAAAACTATTACAATATTGTAAAGTAATTAGCCCCCAACTAAAATAAATAAATTTATAAAAAAAAAAAAAAAAAAGAACCAAAAAGAGGAGGAGCTTGAGGAAACAGGACTGACGGAGAATGAGGAAAATGCTTCCTAAGAGACTAGAATTAAGGATCCGGTGAACAGACACAAAATCCTAACACCTTCTAACTAAGCATAGATTAGATTATACCATTGAAATATGAAGAAAAGAACTAGTAGAAACTTCTGAATTTTGCTTGTTCAGCTAATTTTTTTTGCTTGCTAGGCTCCTCCTGTACTCTGTGAAATGAGACCAATGTCTAGGTTTGACTAAACATTGTTTAGGTTCCCAATTAAGTTGCATCTTTCCAAGATACTCTCCATACTATTTATAGTCATCACAGAGCTGCCAGTCTGTCCCTAGACTTTAACACTTTGTTCTGCATTGATCACTCTATTATATTAACATTTTCATGCAAATATATTATAATGATCTGAGTTTTTAAAACAATGTCTTAAGTTTCTGCATTTCACACAACAAAGGGGCGCCTCCAGAGCACCGGGTAAATACTTTATTCTTTATAGTAGATGTTATCACAAATACACAGCAACCTATGCAGGCCCATGTATGTAGTCTATGTTCAATTTATTTTAAAAGTAATCTGTCTGTACATCTATTGTGTTGAGAAATTTCCAATATTCTGATAATAATTTTTAATTAATTTTTAAATTGTCAGTTGTTAAATACAGTCACTATGATAAATTAAGTTGTTTTTAATTATGTGCTGTGCTAAGTCACTACATTCATGTCTGACTCTTTGCAACTCAATGGACTGTAGCCTGCCAGGCTCCTATGTCCCTGGGATTCTCCAGGCAAGAATACTGGAGTGGATTGCCATGCTCGCCTCCAGGGGATCTTCCCCACTCAGGGATCGAACCTACATATCTTATGTCTCCTGCATTGACAGGCAGGTTCTTTACCACTAGCACCACCTAGGAATGTAAAATTATTTTAAATGTATTTAAGTTATCTAAATAAATGATCTTTAAAGCAAAAATAATACTGAAAATTCATCATTTCTTAATTATTTACTACATTTTGCTATTATCTTGCTCCTCGGGTTATTTACATCCATCACATCTGTACAATACTGGCAACCCTTCCCAACTCTGCTTTAAGTACATCATATTGGTAACTTGAAATTGGCAAATTGGTAACCTGAAGGTAGGAGTGCTTACATCAAGAAATTCGGAAAATGCCACAAAATAGGCCTTATATTTTGTTGATTTTGTTGCTTATTCAGTCTAATATAGATTAAACCTAAAAGTGTATCTGTCTACATCCATTACGTTATACATAACATAAAATTGAAGCATTTGTCCAAAATTTGAAAACTATTATACTATTCAGCAAAAATGTTATTGACATCATTGACTAACAAATGAGTTCCATTATATTCTTCATTGGTTCATTTTTCATCTTACCATAAACAAAAATATCAACCAACATTCACATTGAAACTATATACATTCATCAGCTACACCATAGTTTGTGCTATGCATGCACAATCACTCAGTCATAGCCAACTCTTTGTGACTCCATGGACTGTAGCCCACCAGGCTCCTCTACCCATGTGATTTCTCAGGCAAGAATACTGGATTGGGTTGCCATGCCCTCCTCCAGGGGGTCTTCCCAAACCAGGGATCCAAACTGTGTCTCTTGTGTTTTGTTTTCTGCGTTATCAGGTGGATTCTTTACCACTGAGCCATCTGGGAAGTAACCATAGCCTGGCTATAGGTAAAAGAGTTCAGCAAAAATTAAAGAAATTACTCTGTGGGAATAAATTGGCTATATGGAATTTACAATAAAGAATGTGGTATATTTTATTATTTTTAAATTTTACACTATATAGTCTTTACACAAGTAAAGTTTATAGTAACAATATATATATAAATGCATTTTTTCATGGACCAAGTTATTAAACACTTGCTAATATAGCACTGCCTAAGACAATTGTTTACGATGCAAATTCCCAGGTCTCAATCCCTCAGATTAAATTAATAGATCTTGGGTGAGCCCAGAAATCTTTTACACAACTTTTTTTTCTACAGTGGAAGCCGTAAGTTTGATTAGGGAAGAAGAGAAAAGTAAACAAAATGAAATATACTGTTGAGTAGAGAAGAGTTTTCGATACCAGCATATGAGTCCATTAAGAAACCAGCAGATAAAAGGAACTACATTCTCTTTTTGAGGAGGGAAAATAAATTCTGCACAGGTATTAGGCTATTTTTTTTAATTAAAAAAAAGTAAATTAAAACTAAAATATTTTTATTCACATAAATACTTATCTTCTAAACTATTCGTGTATTACCACCATTGTAGTCAAAATCAGTGTGGAAATGAGAAGTCATTTTGGAATTATACATGAAATATGGATGTCTTCATTCTAGAAAACTGACACTATTGAAAATCATCCTCAACCACAAGGTGAAGGTCTGGATTATAGAATGTTGCACTGAAATGTTCTCTATTGAGACAATCAAATCACAACTTGCACCATTGAAATGTGAGTTCCATCTTTTAGTTACTCCCTTTAACATTTTATCAGTATTTCCACCCCTCAGTAGAAAAATATTTTGAAACTTTTTCTCCTGGTTTTATGACATGATATTTCTTTATTATATGACCATCTAAATGACACTATCCACAGAAATGAATTTTGAAAAACAGTTTTAAGCCAAACAACTAGTCGTTTCTAATGAGAGGCCATTAGACATCCAGTTACTGATTCAATTCAATTCTGTTAATCATTTTTAATGTGTTCACATCCAATCCCTTGTGATTTTATGTTTTTATTGTTCAACAATGAGAGAAGAATGCGAGCCTGAACAGAAAAGTCAGCTGAAATCTTAAAATGGATCAAGAAAACTATTCATATGGTTATCAGAATTCTTAGTATAAAAGAGATGCATAGTAGCTATTTGAGTGAATTCAAACTTATTTTCTCATCTCGCCCCAAAATAAAAAATTACATGCTGCGCCTCCTTAACCAATTTTATACATTCACTGGCCCAATGCATTGCACACTGGAACATACTCAAACTTTTTAGATGTGTTGTAACATAGTGGCCTTGATCTGATCAGCTGTGGTTACCTCTAAAATCCCATATTGTCACATTTTTGCAATACACTTAAAGGTGAAAAGAAAATTTCTATATCAACTGTGAAAGAGAAATGAATGATTTCAGACAACATTAAGCAGATCCTGTTTTCTAGACACCCTCACTTGTGGGAGCCAATGGAAATCAAAATATGATGAATCTTCACATAGTAGAAGCCAAGGAGGTTCATCACTTTGTCTGTCCTTAATATCTAATTCAAAAGTAAGCAGCTACATTCACAGCAGGGCTTACTAGATAAATTAATTCAAAGCCCTTAGCAACCTTACAATAACTAGAATTAAACTTTCCTTGTCAGGAGCTTAACTATGGCAAAAATTTAAATTAAAAAAAATGTTCTTTTGAAAGTTTTGAAATTAATAAGCCCAATTCATTTGTGACACTAGAGACTATTTAAGTTTTGCAATTAAATAACCAAAGGAAAAATCACATGAAATCCTTTTTCTGAATGTCTTAAAAGTTAAAGACTCATGCTTAATAAGAAAAGTCCTGCTTTTTCCACTTCTGATAAATTGTTAGTATCTTGGTCATAATATTAATATACGTCCCATCATTACATTTTTAATACAGTAAAAATAATGATTCCTATATTTATGTAGCTACAAATTCTTTAATATACAATTAAGCACACATAATAAGAAGTATGGTTAAACATTTGTAAGTAGAATGTTATCTGGAGCTTTAAATTATATATATTGAGAAGGCAAGAGTGTTTTCTTAGTTCCAGAAATTGATAGGTCGCTTCCCTGATGTTAATTACTTATAGTATAAAGAAAATTCATCAAAATAATTTGCTAATATTAACTTCCTTTTGTTTTTAATTTCTTATTTGATTTTTTTAAAAGGACTTTGGAAATCCATAAACATGGGAAGCTCATCATATATTATAATTAATTAAAAAACAGTTTTTGAATGCAAATTATCCAATGTGCTATTTTTCACTGATAAGAGATATGAGGTTTTTTCAATTTGTTGTTTGTCTAATGTTCAGGATGTATTTTTGGAAATATATTTAAAATATTTTTTGGATCAAATGAAAGTGTCTCTCCTATTCTTACTACTGCCAAGCTTATGATTTACACACAGTTTAATTATTCAGATGTTTATTATGTTCTACATAATGAAATTTGGACCCTCATATTTTCTTCCAACATGCTCGATGCAGGCTGCAATTATAGCCACAGATATCTGTTTATTTGATGAATTTTGCTTCTTCTGCATAGTTTGATAAATATGGAAATAAGTCAAAACCTACTTTATATACAGTAATTAAAGTGAAAAATCTAGTCATGATGCAAATCCTTAATTGGACTCCAGGAGAGATATGCAGAATTTCTCTTTAATAATATGGGATGACTGGGGACAGAAAAACAAAGCACACTAAAATATGGTTTAGAAGCACAATTAATCACAAAACAGAAAACAACCAATTTAGCATAGCTCATTCAGTGACTCTCATGGCTCAGGTAATGTTCTTTTAATCATCTGGCTCTAATATTAAGGTTGTGTCATATGCATCTGAAGTAAAATACAATATATATGCTGATCTTCAGTGTGAAACGAGTTCTTTCATCTAATTTGTAAACAGAGCCCTTCATAATAAAATGCTTAGACTACTTAATGACATGTAAGTGAATGATCAAAGCAGTACAAAATGGTTTTAACTGTATTCTTTAAATATATTAATTTTTTAGACAAAAGCAAATAAGCCTTTGGAGCTCATGATAACTTTTTAGTTCTTGTGCAAATTTTGTTTGGTCCTAATAAAGTAGAAACAACTAGCCAAGATACGTTTTAGGCTTTTGACAATATAAAGGATTCACTTGTTATGTAAAATTAAATGAATACATCTTAAGATGGTACAGATGTGGATAGAAAACAAATAATAAAAACATCTACATAATCTAAGACCAAAAGTATTTCTTTTCATGTGCAATACATTCATTTATCTAATCAGCTAAATATTAACCGTCATTGTCCCCTAATTCAATTGTAAAGATATTAATCCCTATATAGATTTTTATAATATCTTCTTATGGATATAATTATATGAGTTGGCTTAACAAGGAAAAGAAACTGGATTTATTGTGTTACTTTAAATAGAAATCCCATTATTCTGTGGTTCTGTAGAACACGTCTCAGAACCGTGACAAGCAGATGAGAGAAAGGAGATGTTGTTATCTCCAAAGTTATTCTGAATTGCCCAAGTATAACCAAATTGCCTGTGTGTCTGTGTCCTGAGAGGGGCCAAAAAAGAGGTTTATGCCTCCATGCCTCATGGGCACTTGATGACATTATCACTGGGATCATTTTTCTGTTCCCCAGATGTGTCCATCAGAAGAGACCATGACTGCAGCCTCCATGCTGAGAGCAGCTGAAATAAGAGAGGCTTGATGTCCAGTATTCAAATCACTGCAAAATTCTTTCTAACCCAGGATGCCTAACCTTCCCAAACAGATAAAAGGAACCAAAGACAATTGAGTTTAGATGGAGTCTTCTCTTGGTTTCCTGAGATGACCTGACATCTCTATGAGGCACCTGCCATAAAACTTAAAGGTTTCAGGGAAGTTGCCCTTTGATGTCTCTTACTGACAGCCGGTCAGCCTTTGATGTGGTCCTGTGGCACACGTTTTCCTTCACAAACTGAAGCACAGTTTAATAGCAAACAATTTCTATATCCGGTCAAGATAATATTGATGTTGCTCATCTCTACAACACAAGCTTGCAACCAAGAAAGCAAAAAATGTGTTTTGCTTTGATATGTAGAAAAAAAAAGGGTGTGAATTTAATTGTAATTCACCTGATGTTATTAATATCCAAACTTAGAATGGAAAATAGATTTATTGTATGAATTTTACTTTGGACAGTATACTTTCCTTATGTAATAGCAATAATAATACATAATAATAAGGTCCTAATCTTTTCAGATAAGTATAGCAGATTTAGAAGTAAATGTGCTATATTTGACTATAACATACTCAATAACTTTCAGAAATATTTAAAAGATGGAAACATGTTTTCCTATTTACTGAATCTTTGGTTTTGCACTGTCCATTATAATTAGAGCTTGACCTTTTCGCTAAAAGATTATTTACAATGTTTTCCAATGTCAAATGCTCCCAATCTCAAATTCTGGAAATATAAACTACAGAATAAAGATCATCTATCCTTATCCACATCTTTAGAAAAATTAATGGTTAATTCTTCTCTGCAGTTCAAATTAAATCAGATCACATATCTGGACTTTTTTTGTGTTGTTCAAAAAAAGAAAAGACAAAGAAATAATGCCTCTCTGTAGCCCTGGAAGGCAATTTTCTGGTTGCATTAGATGGACACTTTTGAGCTACCTGCATTCATTTTTATTTTATCCAGTAAAAATATAACTATAATCCTACATCAGGAAACTCTATCTACATTATTTAGGTAATAGACAAATGATATAAGATAATTAATTGGTAATTAGTTTTCTAATTCACTTGCAATTTCAAACCAACATTACCTTGTTGGTCTCATATTGTAGAAATTGTTTTATTACTAAGAGTCTAGCAGGCTTAATTTTAAACTGTGTCATGTAGAATTCCTTTATATCCTATAATATTTGAAATATGATAAAACTATAAAGTGTTGTAGCTCTTTATTATCAAGACGAAATCATGTCCCCTAAAGCTAAAAAATTTATTCCTCAAAATGTTTGCTTACAGTGGTGTATCCCAGTAAAGACATTTATTTGGGAGATTTAACAAACCTTTATAGAAATAAATTTCATTACCAGTTTTTTTTTTCCCAATAACAAAAATCCCAAAAGTTTCACTCTACTAGAGTTGTTATGTTACTAGTCATATAACTATTTCTTAAGTTGCCTACATGGTACACAGACTTATGCTAGTTGTATTATTTCAAAATTTTTAAAGACTAAAAATATGTTACATTTTTAAAAATGCAACACATTTTTGCCATCATTTCCAAAAAAAAAAAGGAGATGGGAGAAAAAATGGTAAGAAGAAAGGAAGGAAGGGAAGAAAGAAACTACTAAAACAATGTCTCCTGGTATCTGACAATAATACATTACAACTTAGAAACAACCTTGGCCTTCTCATTGGAAATATGTAGGATAAATTGCATGTTATAAAGCCATTTTGATCTTGTGAAGCCTTTAATAGTGCCTATAATTTAGTATTTCTCGCTAAAAAATTTATCGAAACATGAACAAACCAGTCATTTTAAATTCTAGTTGTGGTATTTTGAAGAAAAATGTAGATTGAGCATGTATCTAATATTCCTCTAACATTTGAAATACCTAAGAATTTTTAAATATCTAAAAGGAAATATACAAAACTATAAAACATATCATGAACATATAAAACTGTAACCACCACTTACAACTCAAAATGTTACATATCAGTTACAACAAACAAAATATAGCCTTTTATTTGTTAACAGGTTACAAATATATATGAGAATGTCAAGCTTTAAAAAACAGATAAACACATGTATTCTAAAAAGTAAGACAGAGGATTCTAGCAGTTTCATAATCTGACAAAAAAATTATTACTGTTCTCTGAAGACATGCGTTATACCGAAAGCAAATCATGTATGGCTTTCACTTTCTCCCCTACCGTCCCCACCACCCACAATTTGGGTCATTAGGAAGAAATCTGTTAATCTTTTCATAAATTTCAAAACCTATGCTTTGGGCAAATCTCAAAACTTCCTTGTCACTCTCTTCAAAATATTTCAAATTTTAAAAGTGAAGTCCCATTTATGGAGTACCAAAAATCTTGATTAATGCCCTTGAACATTTCTATTTCTCTCTCATATTTATTGTACAAGCATATAAATTGGAGAAAAAGTTACTCACTTGTTAATCATAAGATTACAATTCTACTGCAAGCAGTAGTTCCCTTTTGAAAAGATACACTTTTGAAACTGGAATTATCTGCTAAGAATCCTAAGTTTCATTCAGGCTGTTTTGTGAAATGTTCAGCATGCAAATATAATAATCATGGTGGTACACCTCTCCCTCAAAAAAAGATAAATTTTACAATTCCAGATGAAGAATAAATTCAAGCTACAAAAATTCAGTCATTATTTCAGGGGAAAATAAAACATATCTCACAACTTAAAGATATCATTATAAATATGGTGAAACTATATTAAGTTTGTTACTTCGGGATATAATATACATGTTATGATCATGAAGGGATTAAGCTGTCTTCCTCTAGCCCTACAATGCAACAAGCATATATGCCCCTTGTATTCATAAATCTGCTCCTGGGAGACTAAGACTAACAAAAATTTGCTGTGAAATTTGCTGTGTGCTAAATACTTTGCTAAGAATATAACTTATATGCAGAGTATATCATGAGAAATGCTGGGCTGGAAGAAGCACAAGCTGGAATCAAGATTGCTGGGAGAAATATCAATAACTTCAGAAAGTGAAGAACTAAAGAGCCTCTTGATGAAAGTGAAAGAGGAGAGTGAAAAAGTTGGCTTAAAGCTCAACATTCAGAAAACTAAGATCATGGCATCTGGTGCCATCACTTCATGGCAAATAGAGGGGCAAATAGAGGGGCAAACAGTGGAAACAGTGGCTGACTTTATTTTGGAGGGCTCCAAAATCACTGCAGATGGTGATTGCAGCCATGAAATTAAAAGACGCTTACTCCTTGGAAGGAAAGTTATGACCAACCTAGACAGTGTATTAAAAAGCAGAGACATTACTTTGCCAACAAAGGTCCGTCTAGTCAAGGCTATGGTTTTTCCAGTAGTCATGTATGGATGTGAGAGTTGGACTATAAAGAAAGCTGAGTGCTGAAGAACTGATGATTTTGAACTGTGGTATTGGAGAAGACTCTTGAGAGTCCCTCAGATGGCAAGGAGATCAAACCAGTCAATCCTAAAGAAAATCAGTCCTGAACGTTCATTGGAAGGACTGATGTTGAAGCTGAAACTCCAGTACTTTGGCCACCTGATGCAAAGAGCTGACTCATTTGAAAAGACCCTGATGCTGGGAAAGATTGAGGGCAAGAGGAAAAGGGGATGACAGAGGATGAGATGGTTGGATGGCACCACTGACTCAATGGACACAGCTTTGGGCGAACTCTGGGAGTTGGTGATGGACAGGGAGGCCTGCCGTGCTGCAGTTCATGGGGTCGCAAAGAATCGGAGACGACTGAGCTATTGAACTGAACTGAAGAGTATAAGACACTCATCCTCACTCCTTATAAGGCTCATTTTAATTCTGTGCAATAGATGGAATCATTACCCATGTAATACTGAATCATTATGCATATATTACAAATACACCATACATTTGAAACACAGAGCAGTTAATTACCTTACCCTAGCTCATACACTCAGTAAGCAAAAGCACCATTGAGACAGTACTTATTTATCTTCATGGGCCAGAGAGACAGACATAACTTCTTAGTTTCAGCCTCCAAAGGAAGGGTGATAGACTTTGCCCTGAAAGAAAGAGGGGAAGCCAGAAAGAGATGGCCAGTAAAATCAGAGTGAGGGCAACTAACCTCCTGGTCAGCCAGATGACCTGCCACGTACCCTTTTAAAGGGAAATGATCATAGAGCTTGGACCTCACCACCCGCCACCACCATGATGTAAAAGCCTCACTTCTCTAACTATGGGGAAATAATAAGCGAAGCGAGGGTACCTGCCATGGGTCACCAAGCAGAGAGAAACATTGAAAGACTCACCCAATTCCGTGTGAAACCAAAAGTGGGATAGTGGTAGGAGAAACTGGAACAGCTTGGACAACAGCAGAGCAGGAAATACCAGAGTGACAAGGGCAGGAGAGAAATTCTGTTAAGTGGAATGAACCCATTTTCCAACCAAGGAGAGGAGAGGCAAGCAGACTTACTTGTAAAGCTTTTACTGAGAGTAACAAAGTCTCACGTACTGAACATTCATCTAAAGGAGTGCAAGGCTACAAAACCGAGCCTCAGACACCTTAGCCAGGCAGATGGGGACCAAAGGAACAGAAAGGAGATGAAAACAGCTGATGGAGAGAGCAGAAGGCAACAGCTTAGCCATCATCAGGAAACATTCACCCACTCCCTAGGCAAGAACGGAAAATGTAGTCAGAGAAAGGGTTGCCTTGACACAGTCTATAATTAATTGCCATGTTTGATTTCATATTTAGTAAATGGAGTTAAGTTTTTCCACAGAGCCCTTAGAGTGTTCTCTAGACAATCCATTTTTAATTACAAGTGTAAGAACCTTAATAGGAGTTTGTCATGCTCCAATAACTAAATACAGCTGGAACCTAACAAGACACTGGACACTGGACAGATGTGCAGAGATGATATGACCCAGCTGCAGGCTGATGGAGAAGGGTGAAATGCACCAAACAGCGCGAGGACCCTTGGTGCTTCTCAGCCACTGCAAGTAAATCACAAAGTTCGCTTTTTCAGTTTCTTCTCTATGAAGTATCAGATGATCTGGTATGTGCCAGAAGATACAGACATAACAGGGTCAGTTTGCTGATGCCAGTTAAGTAAACAGTTTATGTAATACTGAGATAGGGTTTTGTTTGTTTGAGCTTGAATTATTTTGAGCATTTTCCTTTTCCCATCTTCATCCTGTCTTTTTTTCTTCTTCTTCAGTTTTCTCTTTGTCATCCTCTTTTTGTTTTTCTCAGCCCTGAGCATCTCTCTCCTCTTGTACTTCACATCTACCTGACAATCTCCCACCCTGCTCACCTGTTCAATCAAAACCTAGTTTTCTACCATAAATTCTAAAATTGCATGATGCTATATGGTCCATTAGAGTTAAATATGTGTCTTTCTCTCCTTCTCTGAAATCCTTTTAACCTACTTTTGCTTCAAAATTTTTATTTTTTAAAAGCTAGGAAACGGAGTTTAGCTTTTCTTCCCAGTTCAAATGAACATACAGAAGGATTTAGTGTATGCCCTGAACAGAAGTTAGCTAATTGGAAAATCTATTTGAATCCTATCCAATTATAGCATAAGATAGTACAAAATAAAATCTCTCTCCTGTTATAGAAAGACTTCCATTTTAGATTCTATTTAGAAAGCCTTCTATTTTAGAAAAAGCTAGCTGATAGAAATTAATACAAATAAACAGCAATATCTTTTTAAAATCCATTATATTTGCATTCCACTCCCATGTCATCTTTATTATCTCTTTTTAGTTGATGCCTGTAGCCCTGTACTCTTTTTCCAATTTTCATGCAGAAATTTTTATTTCTTTCAATTACATATGTTCCCAATATTTAAGTTGCCGCTAACTTTTTTCCAACAGAAGGCCAAAACCATAGCTTTGTCATGTTGTTTTTGTCACAATAAACATTATAGCTAATGTCCTTTGTCTAAATTGGTCTTCATTATTCTTTACATCTTTGTGGTGCTTGTTTTTTGCGTTATATTTTTTCCAAGCATTGCATCTCCATTCTCTTGAATATCTAATGTGCTGATATTATTTTCTGAGACTCATTATTTCTAGCACTCTACCCAGAGTGAACAGCATACATTCTATTATTTTCTAAATTGCTTTTAAACTATTTTTAGGAAAGTTTCAATAATTTGATTACTATAATGCATGACTCTGAATTTCTTTTTTGATTGACCAGGACAAATCAGTGGAAATATAGGAACTGTACACACATTAGTGGAAAATAAAGCATATCAAACACTGTGATTTTAAATTCTAAGAAAAATGTCAAATATATTCTTAAGTACAAAAATTAAAATTTCTCCATAGAGAGAAATATCATATTTTAAACATAAAATTTGCAGAATTTAGAACTCTTCTGAAGTGAACCTTTAATTCCTGTTCTCTTCATAATTCTATTTTATTCTATTGCACTCAGAGTAGAAATAGCCAGCCAGGGATGTGATATAGAAAAAATTATTTTTTTGTGGTTTTTATTTTGATCTTGTCCTGGTTAAGTCAGAAAGAACATGAAAAACATTTTATGAATTAAACCCAATCTAGATATACCATTTGAATAGCAAAATCAATACATGTATCAAGAAATTTTTCACTTTTCTTTGTATGTTTAACTACAAAAATATTAGGCTGTACTTTTACATGACTTTGAAATTCAAACCATAAAACTTTTAAGTGAGTTCTGCCCATTTTTAGAAGAGAAAGTGGCTTTAAGGGAGAAATTATAATCATTTGTTTGTTCAGTCACTAAGTTATATCTGACTCTTCGTGACCCCATGGACTGCAGCACACCAGGCTTCTCTGTCCTTCGCTATCTCCCAGAATTTGCTCAAACTCATGTCCATTGAGTCAGTGATGTTATCCAACCATCTCATCCTCTGAATAATAGGGATTTTGTACAAAGTGGTTTGTAATTATCAACCTGAAACCGGGACAAAATCCTCAAGATTATATTCTTTTTTTGTTGAAGGGTTCATGGGAATTTATATCATAAATGAAAAATTACTAGTTGATATATAATTTTAATATCATACTAAAAACTGAACTCCAGGTTGTGTCTAAGAGGAAAATCTATACAAAGAAATGGCCTCAATTACAGCCACAAAGATTACCAAGAAAGATGGTACTCAATTTGATTTTACTAAATGTTTATTTTTCTGCTCCAGGGGCCTACGGCAACCTCAGGTGTGCATTTTGAATTATGGCAGAAGTTACACTTTTAACATATCCAGAGTACAGTCCCAAAACTAAAACCTAAAGACAGTCACAGTTGACTGGAGTAAATTGAAAGGTGATGAGGAGAGAGGGTGAGAGACCCATATTATGAGTTAAAAGCAACTTTTCTTAAATAGAACCAGCATCTCAACAACAGCTTGGCTCTAGAAACTGTAGATAGTACTAGACTGGAGGTATTCATTCCCAGAGCAAACATGCCCATCTTCGAGAAGCTAATGTTTCTCTGAGAAACAGAAGTTTATTTTCAACTTAGTTTGTTTTTGATAAATACAATAATAATGGATTGTCTTTGTATGGGTGCCTAGTTGCTCAGTCATGTATGACTCTTTGTGACCCCATGGACTGTAACCCGCCAGGCTCCTCTGTCCATGGGGTTCTCCAGGCAAGAATACTGGAGTGAGTTGCCACACCCTCCTCCAGGGGATCTTCCCAACCCAGGGTTCAAACCCAGGTTTTCTGCATTGCAGGCAGATTCTTTATTGTCTGAGCACCAGGGAAGCCCTGTCTTTGTATGCTAATGCTTATTTACTGAGGCAGACACAATCCTGAAACACAGCTATTTAGATATTATAATATGTAATATTTTAAATACTTAGCTAATGTTGGGAGTGACTAAGATAGCTCCATGTCTCTAGAGGAAATTTCAGAGAAACCGTCTTTCTAGGTAAGCTTAAGGAGGCAAGAATATTTTTTGAACAGGGATTGTTAGGTGTTCTGAATACAGAGAAGTCACTCCCTGCTGTTTGAAATTACATCAACAGAAAAACCTGGAAAGAAGTTGCCAATCACTACTCAAGGTAGTCAGCCTACTGGTGAAAGGCTGGCCACAAGCCAAAACTTTTAAAGTCACATACGCACAGTTTCCAATTTTATTACTGTTACCATCATCATCATTATTATTACCCTAACATCCAAATATTTATGTGAACCAGTTTCATGATCTCCATCCATGGTATTCTTATTCCTGGCATTGGAAATAGTCATGACTACAACCTCTCACCTCTATCTTTAAAATTCTGATCCTTGAAGTGGTTCCCAAATCCCATTGTTCAGTTTATTTAATGAGAAATAAAATGTACAAACTGAAAGGAATCAATGAGAGGAAGACACACTTTCAGACTTTGTTTTAACATGCCTAAGGATGAATTCTTATTTTTTATAGTATTTTAAATGAAGACCTCTGAAGAGCACTTTTTTCATCTATTTCATTTCATTACCTCATAGAAACTAAGGGTAAACCTAGGAATGTAAAGAACATTTCATATATATATATGTGTGTGTGTGAATGACATCTATGGTGTAATGCTTTCTGTTTAAAGCATCAATGAGCTATTTAACAGTTTTAATGAAGACTTGCTGTTGAGACTGTTAAAAACCAAGCCTATATGTTTGTCTGTAAGAACTTAAGTTGATGAAGGTATACATTGATACATGAGCTCTCTGCATCAGGGATGCTCAAAAGAGAAATGAATTTAAGAGGTTAGAAAAGGATAGAAAAGAGATAAGATCGGTGATGGCATGAGGAGACCCCAAAAGGGCAATTAAGCTTCACTCCCACTGTAGAGAGGTGAAATAGACAAGAAGCAGAATTCTTGACAGAAGTGAGAAATTAAGAAGTCAAGAATGGTAAAGGCTTTGTATACTTTACTGCTATAACCTATAATCAGAAAATACTGCCCACATCACCAACATAAAGATACTTGTGACAAAAATCCACGAAACATTTAATATTTTACAGATATTAATCTGATCTATAAACTCCAGTACATTCTTTCAAAAGCATTTTTTTAAAAGAAGAGGTTCAACTATAAGAGATCAGCCTTTATGTTACCATAGTTCATCTTTTTTGCCCTCAAAATTTACATCATTTGCCAGACATACTAAATCTCTTTTCCAGACTTATTAAACCTCTTTCGTGCTAATGTACTCACTTCCTACAATTTGCACTACATTACCCCAAATTTGTCCTCACTCTGCAGAAGTGCTTCATGAAGACTCTCATTGTTTGCCAAGAAATTAACTCTCAAGACCGGCCAGAGGTTCCCATACAAGTGCTAATGAGCGCTTGACTCCCACACAGCAAGCCCGCCACTCCAGCTCCCACACAACAGTGTTAATAAGTATTTAACACCTTTAGGGAAGCCTCCTGAGTTGAGAACAAAGCCCTCGAAGGAGGATGTTCTAATCTTCAGCCCCAGTGGTTCTCCACCTCTGGCATGTTTGGCAAATTTTAGAATCACCCAGGGCACTTCCTAATACATAAATGCTGGGGCTCTTTTACCAAAGGTTCTGATGCTGTGGAGCTGGGAGGAATTCAGGAATCTGAATTTTATGTATCCATCTCCACCTGCAATTCTAATGCTGCTAGTTCACAAATTAGGTTTATCCTGGAAGACCCCAGTTTCTGCTTGCTATCTTGACATGACTATTAACAGAAATCCTTGTTTCTCAAAGTTTCCTTGTTTCAACAGAGTCACCAACACTGGATCCAACATTATCAAGTCACCCATCTGTATTACATTTGATTACCCCTAGTCTAGGGTTTCCTTGGTAGCTCAGACAGTAAAGAATCTGCCTGCAATGTAGGAGACCTGGGTTCAATCCCAGGGTTGGGAAGATACCCTAGAGAAGGGAATGACTACCCACCTCAACATTCTTGTCTGGAGAATTCCATGGACAGAGGAGCCTGGTAGGCACCAGTCCATGGTGTTGCAAAGAGTTGGACACGATTGAGCGACTAACACTTTCAACTTTGCTTTCACTTTA
This sequence comes from Giraffa tippelskirchi, assembly GCF_054371585.1. Lineage (NCBI taxonomy): Eukaryota > Metazoa > Chordata > Mammalia > Artiodactyla > Giraffidae > Giraffa > Giraffa tippelskirchi. Next base: position 86,609,711 of record NC_137276.1, on the reverse strand, counting down.
CACTATCTCTAAGGACAGAAAGTGGTCCTTACTGATCTGCAGCCCACTTTAGACACTCTCACAGTTGTACCCATTCCCTTGACAACATTTTTGAATGCCTACTATCTGGCAGATACTGATCTGGGCCCTGGGACATGCTATGCTAAGTCGCTTCAGTCATGTCCGACTCTGAGCGACCCCATAGACGGCAGCTCACCAGGCTCCGCCGTCCCTAGGATTCTCCAGGCAAGAATACTGGAGTGGGTTGCCATTTCTTTCTCCAGTGCATGAAAGGGAAAAGTGAAAGTGAAGTCGCTCAGTCGCGTCCGACTCTTAGCGACCCCATGGACTGTAGCCTACCAGGCTCCTCTGTCCATGGGATTTTCCAGGCAAGAGTACTGGAGTGAGGTGCCGTTGCCTTCTCTGCCCTGGGACATAGTAGCAAACAAATAAGGCTTGCATTTCTTAAGAGTGAGGGGAGTCAGATAACAAACAGGGAAGCAAGACATACACAAAGATGTCACTTAGAAAATGCTAGGGACTTCCCTGGTGGTACAGTGGATGAGAGTCCATCTGCCGGTGCAGGGAAACACGGGTTCAATCGCTGGAACAGGAAGATTCCACACACCACAGAACAACCTATCCAATGAGCCACAACTACTGAGGCCATGTGCTGCAACTACTGACGCCTTTGTTCCTAGAGCTTGTGCTCTGCAACAAGAGAAGCCACTGCAATGAGAATCCAGTGCACCCCAACAAAGAGAAGCACCTGTTTGCCACAACTAGAGAAAGCCTACATGCAGCAACAAAGACCAAGAGCAACCAGAAATGAATAAATCATTTTTTTTAAATACTATAAAAATAAAAAGAAAATGCTAGGGCAAAACTGAGACAGGAACTGACCTGAAGAATGCCTGAGCATGGGGAGCAATACACCTCAAGGACAAGGTACTTGAAGCATAAGTGCTTGAGAAACAGACCACAAGTCATAGTGGCTGACGGATAGGCTGGGATAAGATGAGGGCAGAAAAATAGTAATCATCACAATGGCAATGTTCTGTGAGCCAAGCGCAGGTGTAAATCCTTTATATACACTCATTCATTTAATCATCTGCCTGCAGTGCAGGAGACCTGGGTTCGATTTCTGGGTTGGGAAGATCCCCTGGAGAAGGAAATGGCAACCCACTCCAGTATTCTTGCCTGGAGAACCCCATGGACAGAGGAGCCTCACAGGTCCACGGGATCACAAGAATCAGACATGACTTAGCGACTAAACCAAACCACCACTCATTTAATACTTAACACTATCTCTATAAGGAAGTACCATCCTTCCCATTTTACAAATGAGGAAACAGAATTCTGGAGATATAAGTAACTTGACCAAAGACCCACAGGTAGCAAGTCATGAAGCCAAGATTTAAAGTCAGGAAACGTGGTCCCAAAGTCCATGCTTTCAGAACATCTCTCAATGATGGTGATAGTAATAGTAGTGTTGATCACAATAATAATAATAGCATCTCACCTTAAATGAGTGCTTACTGTTACACTCATTTTTAAGTGCATTTCAGGTATAATTTCATCTCATCCTCACAAAGATGGAGATAGATACTATTATTTTCCCTATTTTACTTATGGGAAAAGCTGAGGCACAAGGAGGAGCTTATAATTTTCAAAAGGTCACAAATCAGCAAGTGTTAGAGCAGCAGTAGATCACAGTGAGCCTTGCAAACCGTAAAAGGTCATGTTGAACTAGATAACTTTGGTCTTTTTCTACACATGATTTTGCTTTTGAAATAAAGAGTCTAAGTGATTTTCCAGTAATTTTCCTGTCTTCAGTATATCTTTTAAGTGGACCTTGAGTATTAGCCTTAGAGTCTCTTACAAACAACTTAAGATTCTTTTTTGCAGCATCTAAATTCTTCTTTTCTCCTGAATTATCACATTTCACGGGCTACCCAATTCTTTATTGACACATTTCCACTTTTCTACATTAACACGCTGTCACTAGACCAAGCATTCTAACTGTGCTTTTGCTTTCATATTGACACTTAACAATACATGGATTTGTTTTGCTTCCTTTTCATTTATGAAGACCAGATCTTCATGATTCTATGGTTTAAACTAAATATGTATTAAAACCCTGCCCTCTGCCAGTGGTAACAGAGGTCCAGTTCTTACGTCTCCAAGTACACAGCAGTGGAGGAACCTGTAGCTGTGTGTCTCTAAAACAAGGTGTGTGCATTGTGTGCTCAGTCGCTCAGACATAGCCAACTCTTTACGACCCCCTGGACTGTAGCCCATAAGCTCCTCTGTCCATGGAATTTCCCAGGCAAGAATACCGAAGCAAGTTGCCATTTCTTTCTCCAGTAGACCTTCCCGACACAGGGATCAAACCCCCAACTCTTGTGTCTCCTGCATTGGCAGGTGAATTCATTACCACTCGGCCACCTGGGAAGCCCATAAAACAAGGTACAATGTAAGAATCACCCTTGGACTTCTGTGCATTTCATCAGCTCACAAATCTCATTTCCATACTCCCACACCATTATCACAAAGCAGACCTTTTTTTCCCACATAAATGCCACTTTAGGTTATTATTCTGTACTTGCTTTTCCACTTTAAACTTGTTCTTAAAATTATTCTAAAATGAACATCACCTGCATAAAATGTCTGGGCCAGCGATAGCCACAGCAGCAAGCCTCCACCCTCTGCTGCTGCTGCTGCTGCGTCACTTCAGTCATGCCCGACTCTGTGTGACCCCACAGACGGCAGCCCACCAGGCTTCCCCATCCCTGGGATTCTCCAGGCAAGAACACTGGAGTGGGTTGCCATTTCCTTCTCCAATGTGTGAAAGTGAGGTCACTCAGTCATGTCTGACCCTTAGCGACCCCATGGACTGTAGCCTACCAGGCTCCTCTGTCCATGGGATTTTCCAGGCAAGAGTACTGGAGTGGGGTGCCATTGCCTTCTCCCTCCACCCTCTAGAAACCATTAGAAAGCAAAGTAGCATTGCTCTATGTGTGCTAATTCCAGATATTTTGCAGACTTAATGATTTTGTAAAACAATTTGCTCAGAAAATATACCCCGCGATCTCATTAGCTTCCTCATTATCATTTCACAAATAAAATTAAATCTGAAGCACAGAGAGGCTAAGTGACTTGCTGAAAGATACAAAAATCAAATGGTGAATACTAGAAATAATCAAAGAAACGGAATACATGAGCAGGGCACCATCTTCCTCACACAAAGCGATGGCCATCTGTCCATCTGTAGTGAATCATACAAACACCGGAGAAAAGACACCCAGAGAATAATTCCCAGAAACAAAGCAGAAGCAGACCTCACTTGCTCTAATCAAAATCCAGCAAGCATGCCAGAGAAATCATCCAGCTTTAAATTTTAAAAAACCATTAGCCATCCAATTAGAAGATGAAAGAAAAAAAATTGCCTTTTGCTGAGACCTACTGCTAAATTTGGTCAATTTTGTTGTTTATCAGAGCAGAAAGTCCTTACACTTACCATTTGAGAAATCTTAAACACACACACACACACACACTTTGCTGCAATCAGGTAAAGTAGGTTATTAATGATTCTGAACAGACACACAGGACTGCCTCATCCTGAGGCAATTAAGGCTGGGGAGTAAGTGTGTTTAAAATCTTGGAGGACTGGCAGTCATGGGCTAGGTGGTCTTTCTACAGTTGGCATCGTTTGTAAAATTCTGAATTGCTCAATACATTTCATCTTTTTAACAAATCACTCGTGAATTTAGAGGTCTTCCTTTTTTTGTTAACTCCAGCTCAACAACAAAAAAATTACCCAAAGAAAGTGGGAGATTTTACAAAAGAAAAACAGAAGCAAAAAACTAATTATCATTATAACACTTTGTATCATCAAGCTTGGAAGAAAATTGAAACCAACTATTGAAAGTGAGAACATAAATCAAATAAAAACAAAACTTTCATGTGAGTTTGCAATATATGCATCCTTTTGACCTTGGCTACTAGATCTAATATTATTTGCCGGTCAAAACTGCAAATCATTTGTAAATTACTGAGGACAAAAGTTCTTGGGAGAGAGAAAATTTACTATTTCCCAAATACAATAATACACATGAACAGAAATCAATCCAATGTCCAAGTTTCTATTTTATGTTATTTCCTCCAGGGAGCTTCCCTTCCATCATCTCTATGCTATACACATACACCCAAACACAGGATTAGATCAGATGGTCTTAAGTGACTCTCCAAGTGTCCTGTACTTCCCGTATTCTAGCAGACATCACACATTACTGCCATTGATTATATAATTTACCATCTCTCCTCATATCAAAGCATATTGAGCCTCAAGTAATGGAATCACAAATAAAACAACTTAATAAGGATATTTACTATCTATTTAACATGAAAATGGGAGATAGATGGATCAGGATGTTCATCAAAGAACAAATTTCTTTCTTCCCTTTCTCTTTATCATCCACAGCTAATCAACTCTACCCTTCATGGTCACAACTACAGCATCTCTCCAGACAGGTGAAGGGAAGATGGAATCCTGGTTGAGTTGACTATATACTGAGCGGATGAATTAAAAAGAGATTTCAGATTCAGGAACCAGGACTTCCCTGGCAGTACAGTGATTAAGACTTCGCCCTCCAACGCAAGGGGTTTGGGTTCGATCCCTGGTCAGGGAGCTAAGATCCCACATGCTTCAGGGCAGAAAAACTAAAAACATATTAATAAAACAGAAGCAATATTGTGACAAATTCAATCAAGACTTTAAAAATGGGCCACATTAAAAAAAGGAAAAAAAATTCAGGGAACTACTCTCGAGCCAAAAGGAGCCAGTCTAGTACTCAACAAACCATCTCATCTGAATGTGTGAGTTCATTCCGCCTTCAGCTCTCTATGTGATGCCACATGAAGCTCTAGTTGTATGGACTGTGTATCAAACCCACCACAAATGGTAAGAAATAATTCAGTCCTTGATACACTTGTGAGAAATGACTATGTCGTTTTTGAAATGGCCTTATTTTGGAGTCGTTCTGTCATCCTGTTGCTGCTGTCATCACCATCAGACACCCACTCCAGGAGTAAGTGCAGTTACACACACAGGAGGTTCAGCAACATCCCCTCTGAAACACTAGGGCAGAGAAAATGCCCCTGTCTGACCACAACCTTGCCCCCGAAGCTCTCACACATAAGGTGTTTTGTTTTCTCTAAAGAAGAGACTAGATACTTCCCTTACTGTCATCAAAAGATAACAATGATAACAATATCAAGCAGAATGGTAACACTAAGATCATCACTCTTCTATTTTCATAACTATGTGTAGACTTCTACAAGGATGATATTTAATTTTTTAATTATGTTCCCTCTAACCTGTAATAGAGCCAAACGCTAACTTGTTCATCTTTTTCACATGCCTAAAGATCTCTGGGTTTTCAATGGTTTCAATAACTTACAGTCCAACTTACTGTATAATCTATCCACATTTTCTAAATATTGTCCAAAATGTAAGACTCTCTGAAAGGGGTCACTGGTCATGAGAAACAGAATGAGATAATCCCTTCCTGTATTCTGATGTTTTATCCCCACATCTGAATAAAGTCAATCTTTCTGTTGAGTGACAACTCCAAATACTGCTTCTCTGTGGCCATATCCTGTGGTACTAGTAACTTTCTCTGATTATGTAACTCAAACTTAATTCTGTATTTCTCAGCAAAAAGAAAAAAGAATCCCAATTAAAATATGCCCACAAGTTTTGAGCCGGGTCGTCAAGATGTCGTTCCCCAAGTACAAGCCGTCGCGCTTGGCCAGCCTACCTACTACCCTCGACCCAGCTGAATACGACGTATCTTCTGAAACCCGGAAAGCACAAGCCGAGCGGTTGGCCATAAGATCCCGGCTTAAACGGGAATACCAGCTTCAGTACAACGACCCTAGTCTCCAAGGGGTTATCGAAGATCCTGCCTTGGATCATTGGACCTACGCAAGATCAGCAAATATCTATCCCAATTTCAGACCCAGTACCAAGACCTCCCTCTCAGGAGCTCTGTTTGGAATTGGGCCCCTCATCTTCTGGTATTATGTTTTCAAAACTGACAGAGATAGGAAAGAAAAACTTATCCAGGAAGGAAAATTGAATCGAACATTTAACATCTCATATTAAGTATGACAATGATGTCTATATGTACTATTGTTTAAATAAATCAATTAATCATTAAAAAAGAAATGCCCACAGCAATATATCTCTTCTGAGTAGCAAACAAACAAAAAAAAGATACTTTGAAAAACAGGTTTCAATAACATCTATAACATCTAACTTGTGCACTAGTATGCCACCATCAATTTGAAAGACATTTTGCCATGAGATTGAATCATATTTTAAAAAAGAGAAGGATGAAGTAAGCTAGTGACTCAGGAGCACCCAAATAGGATAAGTAAACTCCTTAATTTTTGAAAGATCAGGTAAGCCCCCAACATAGGTATTGCTGTAAAGATCCCCATTCTAGCTTGGGTATTAAGAACAGGCTAATTCTCATACTGGGAAATGTAGATAAGAAGAAACAGCATTTTTCTAATTCAAACTATATTTGTTGTCAATCATAGAAACATTAGACTGCCAAAGCATGAAAACTATCAATATTTACTTTTTTCAGATAATAAAATCTGATTTGTGTAAAGACTTGTATAACCATTAATTGATCAAATATTATTTTCGCCAAAATTTCCCTGGGGAAATGATTTAATTGGGTGTTCCTTACCCTTTTCAGTTTAAAGAGTAAGAATAGAAACAATGTGTTATTTTTAAGGCAAAATTTTAGCAATTCAGTCAGTCATTATGACATTATTGTTTAAATGACAACATTATAAATCAACAATACTTCAATTTTAAAAAAGAGTTAAAATGAAATACAAGACAATAAACATTATTTTTCAAGGCCACTAAAGAGCATTCTGGTCCCCCAAAACATACAGAAAAATAAAACAATACTGAGTATACATCTTTTAAGCTATGTACTACTAAGCATATCGTATTTGGATAATTTTTTTTTCTATGCAAAATTGTGCTTCCAGAGTTCTACCCACTGTGTATACTGCCTACCTACACACATATTCTGGCACTAATCTTGGTTCTTATGGCCTCTAAAAGCTTCTTTCGTGTATGCACCTTATACATCACATGACTTATTTCAGCCTTGAAATCATAACTATTGATGGGTCAAGAACTTTCCTCCCAAACAAGAGTCCACTAAAAATATCATTCTCCCATATCATACCTACTACACACTTATTTCAGGGTTTCCAGGACAGACTAGGTTTCTGGTGAGTAACTTAGTCCTGCCTTCCTTAAGAAATGCAGTCCACACTCAGGACTTCATTTTCACTATTTTCATTCAGAGCATTTTGTTCTAAGGCACATGTGGGTTCAATAAACTTGTAAGAAGCACAGATTTGTCTTTCAGAGAATACAGTCGTCATTAATGTGTCTCTTCTCATACATAAAAGGTAGGTGGAGACCTGGAGACCTAGATCTAGCCCTGGACTATCTTTGTTGGTTAGAATCAGTTCATTTCCATAACTTTCATTTTCTTTATCTATAAAAGAAACTATCCAATGTAAGTGGTATTTGGATCTCCACCAAAGATAAGCTTCTCTTGTACATATTATATTCCCAAAATTGCCTAAATGATGAGAAATCCTTTAGGTGCTCATATTTTCTTTCAACCAGCTTTAATGTTATCTTTTCCCTTGTGCTCCTCCTGCTACGTCACTTCAGTCATGTCCAACTCCTTGCAACCCCATGGACTATAGCCTGCCAGGCCCCTCTGTCCATAGGATTCTCCAGGCACGGATACTGAAGTGGGTTGACATGCCCTCCTCCAGGAAATCTTCCCAACAGAGGGATCAAACCTGCATCTCCTGCATTGGCAGGCAGGTGCTTTACCACTAGCGCCACCTGGGAAGACTATGTGTGTGTATGTGTGTGTGTGTGTGTGTGTGTGTGTGTGTGTGTACATACATACACATGTATGTGTGTATATACACATATACATATATACAAATGTACGTGTATGTATACATATATGTGTATCTATACACACACATATACAGGCTTCTCTGGTGGCTCAGCAGAAAAGAATTTGTCTACAATGCAGGAGATGTAGGTTAGATCCCTGGGTTGGGAAGATCCCCTGGAGAAGGAAATGGCTACCCACTCCAGTATTCTTGCATGGACAGAGGAGCCTAGCAAGCTACAGTCTATGGGGTTGCAAGGAGTTGGACATGACTGAAGCGACTGAGAACTCGCACACACACACACATACAGAGCTGATCAGAATAATTCCATACATGAAATCTTTGGGTTTTTTAAAAAACTCTCAATACTATAGAAAATTTAAAAGATATTTGCATTTTCAGAACTAAAAGAGTCTGAGTGCTCTTTCAGAGGGCCATACATGGGGTTTATCCCATCAGATTCATCACGACTGGAAACTCTGGTGAATTCTCCACCTGAAAAACAAACAGGCAGCTGATAAAAGGCTCCCTGGCCTCAAGAACACAGTTGAGTTATTTACACCCTCAGTTTTGCAGGTGAACATTTCAATATAGTTTGGCACAACATGTTTGGAGTTATCAACTCCACCTCCAAAATATGATGTGTCCAGTGTGAGGTTAAGTATCACTCTAGCCAATATGATTAAACTGCTTTTGGTAGTTTCTACTTCATTTCATAGTTGTGTTATACAAAAAAAAAAAAGTTGTTTTAAAGATCTACTGAGTTGATTAGGGTAGGGAAATAGTTAAGATGCTGCTATAAAGAATAAATTGTGAATAAATATTTCCCACATTTACAAAAGCACTTACATAGAAAACCAATTCCTAGTCAGCTGCAATGTAATTTTATGCTTCCTGATAAATACTAACATATTAAAGCTGTGGCTCAGCCAATACCTATAAGAGAGGCTTACTTAAGATAGTAAGCTATCTAAAATATTGAAATCTCAAATTATCATTAGAGAAGGTGGCATATTATATCAATCTTATTCCTTAACAGATAGTTGATTTTCTCATTTATTGCTCTAAAAAACAAGTTTTTAAAGACTATCTCATTATAGATATCTTTACTTTTGTAAAAATGGAAACCTATAAAAAAAGATTAAACTCCTATAAATTTGTTTTAGTCTGTGCATGTATGTGTATTCATGAGTATGTGTGTATATAGATATCCACACCAATATAAAGCATAAAAGTTTAAAAGCATATTGACTATTTAAATAATTATTAAATTATTTTAATAAATAACAGTTAATTTAATTCACATTTATACTTCATGATGTAAGATGCTAATATGAACTTTTTATTCCTCCACCTTATTTGATTAATATCAACACACCCATATTTCCAATATAAAGTTTATTAACAGTGAAAACAAATATTACAGAGAAATTTTTCCTTTGGGAAAGAAATTGTAATTAACTCCCCATTCTGATCCCCAACCATACCAGTATAATAGAATTTGCCTGAAGGATTCTATTAGTACACCAATAAGCTTACACAACTATGTGCATTTTTTTACAATCTGACCAAATACAGATCAAAGTTCACGCATATTAAGGAAACTTTGCTTAGCCTATCATTCTTCTCTCCAATGGCTGTGCTACAATTTTGTCTTGAAATCTTCATAAAAGAAAAATGTTTTATCTGAGCTAAAAGAAAAGGCATATTAAGCCATTATAAGCAAAGTGTTTTTTAAAGAAATAGAAAAATAGAGTTCTTACGAATTTTTATTAGATAATCATCTATATTAAGGTACTAATGGTTCTACTCACTTGTTTAAATATATAACAATAATATCATAATGAAAATAGCCTGAGTTTCAGACTAACCATGAACCAGAATGTCATGAAATTTCACAGATATTTATTGTGTTCAGGAAACTTCATTCACAGCTAACACTGAGAATAAAGGTGTCTTTTAATCAAAGAACCATGCTACAAATATATTCAGAAATAACTAAACTTTAGGCTTCTATTAAAGGAGAGTTGCAGAGGGAGCAATTTAGAAGTATTTAACTGAAAGCAATTTAAAAAGTTTCAAATTGTTCTATAATCCAGAAATTAGATCATTCATTCAAGATGAATATATCTTAATTTTAAAGTGATGATCATGGGATGGGATACAGGGTTTATGTAGATTGTCAGAGACTTATAAAATTTGAAGGAGTTTGAGGTAAGCAGGAAAACAGATACAGAGAAGTTTGGGAGGGAGAAAGAAGCAATGAATGCAAATCTTTTACTTTATAGACTCAAAATAGATAAACATCTCCTGTCAAGTCTCCTAGAATCCTAAATATTAAACATGAGATTAGAACAGTTTTCTTCATTTTAACTCTTACTCTAGAGTAAGCACATATTATAGGGCTTCCTGCTCACTTTCTAGTCACCTAGTCAGGGGCTACCCAAAGATGCCTGCATCTTCAGCCAAGTGGAACTTCATAAATTAGCATTTTCTAAAGTCACAGACTCAGCTGACATTGCATGCAGCCCTCATCCTCTCTGTTACCTAATCTGATTCTCTCCCTGCCATCGCTGTTTTCAGTTCGTATTAATGACTTATCTTTCTAGGGGTATTTTTTGCCTATATGTCTGTGTGTACAGAGGTTGATTTCTGTGCATGTGAATAGAAAAATGGTCAATGAAAAACGCAGAGTACAGTTAATTGTGAGATTCATAACCCATTAATTCAAGGCATCTTTACTATTTTCACTGAAATATTTGTGGGCTGATAACTAACTTTCCTAAAGAAAGAACACCATTCAGGAACTGGCTCCTCAGGAATTCACTTCAGAAGCATTTCTCCTCCACTAGTCCCTCAACACTTTACTTTATCTGCTTACAAAATACTGGTTGCCTTGGGCTCCATGAATAAATAAATATACATAAGCCCTCTGGGAAAATGTTTGTGTACACCTTTAGCTAGAGTCCTGTGACGTTTTTAAAGCTAGAGGGGCTCAACTAATTGAATAGCAAGGCATCTGTTTTTTTTTAAAGAAATTTTTTCTAACAATCTACAAGGAATCAGTTTTCTATTCTAATGCTCATTCAGTCCCCCTCTTCTGTAAATGTCAACCCCTATGTACTGTCTTCCAAAATTATGTTCATAGAGGGCTAGTATATTGGAAATGTTGCTAATGTAGGGAGACATTGAAGAGAGTACTTAATAAGCAAACAGTGTGTTATTCAATTATTTTAGTACGGGTTCCATATGAACTCATAAGGTTTATAGGTAATTACAGACAGATTTTTTTTTTGAGAACATGATACAAATATGTGACTTCCTGTCCTAAAAAAAAGCAGTGGCAGTCCTAGACAAATTAATGTAAATGGAGATGAACTCCTGGGTTTTCATGGGACATAGATATTTAAGTATAACATCACAAACAACTGTAGCTGGGTGATTAGCAGAGTGACACTCACCAAACTCGTAGGAAAGGTTAAGATTCCTAACTTTAACTACTTATTCTGGAAATTATATCTGAAGTGAATTTAAATGCATTCTCACTTGGAAAATTAATTGACCCTCCAGAGATTACTGGGGGGGAGGGGGTCTTCCCATTACCCCATTTATCTCCCAATTTTGAGAACTTGTTTGACCACGATGACTTACTGGATCATTACTTAAACAGAGACAATGTTTTCATTTTCCAAAACGTTCTGTCTTCTCAAGGCTCCCCAAATAGTCTAGGAAGCTTTTCCAAGCAATTCCCTGGACATCTCAAGTTTTGTTTTTTTGTTTTTTTGGCCTGAATTGCAAAAGCTTTCAAGGAATCACAACACTTGGCAAGGCAACTTTGCTTCAACTCCAGGGAAGCAGGTAGGGGAAAACCCCGGTGTCCCTCTCTTTCCTCCGCCAACACTTTTTCTGAAATCTTGACATCCACCGAGTGGAAAACTAGGTTAATTAGGCAGGAGTCTCTGGCTCGGCCCCCGGCGGTGGTTTTCAGGTGGCTGCGAGAGCCGCCGCCTTCGGAGCGTGGAGTGATGAAAACTAGAGGGAGGCCGCGCGGACCGGCCGGCCGCACACAATGGCGCAATTATTTCTAAAGTTCCATCCTTCGCCGAGCTCCTTGCATAATTCAAGTGTAATTAGACCGACGGTGTTCCCTTTAAAGGCATGACTTTGAGCGAGGAAGCGGGTGTTTATTTACTTTGGGGCTTCGCTTGGAGAGCAGCTTCCGGAGGAGCTAGAAAATGATTACAGGCGAATTGGCACCATCTGCGTGGAGAGTTCAAAAAGTTTTTCCTCTTGCAAATCGAAGCTCTGCAAACTTTCCACTCTCCTGTTCCCGTCTTCACTTGCAAGCTGGTGTCGGAGACTCACATTCAAGAACCGCTGACTTAAGAATATTTATATCTATTCACCTAGGAACTGTGCTCTCATGCGCAACAGTCCAAATGCTGACCCTCACCTTAAATATTATTCCTCCTGATCAACTACCATATTTCCTGGTGTCAGGAGTAAGATTGAGTCACGCCCTTTGCTCAACTCGCCTTGTCCCAGGTCTCAGAGCCACGGAATTTGGTCCTCAAAACTCGAAACTCGGCATGCAGAGGGAACATTTGAACCAAACTCAAAACTCAAGGAAACTAGCTTTGAGGCTAAGGGGCCAGTTAGCTAAGGCTAACTCGAGAGAAAGTTGAAGTGTTTTGTTTGTCTACCTATTTTTATGATTTTTTTATTTATATCAAGATAGTGGAAGTGATGCGGGAAGTTAGAAATGGCACGACAAAGAAGGTGCTTATTATAGTCTCCGCCAGCTAGGGTTAGAGCTCAAAGACATCCTCTGCATCAAGCAAAACTGTAAAACACACTCTAAAAACAAATGCATGTGTCTCCAGCTTTAGTATATATAAAGATCACCTGATTTATAATATGCTTCCTAATAATGTCAGTCCCTGTGTACAATTTTATTATCATCTCTTAATATACAAATGGTAATACACATCTACTATAATATGTATCACCATCTATACATACAAATCCTAATATATAACATACACATACACCTCATTTAACGTACTCTTGTAATATATGAAAAGAAAGTGAAAGGGTATGTTAATATACATCAAGATGGTGTTTTCCATTAGGTGAGATAAATATAGAAATATCTATATATAATGCGAATATACATATTTATGCATAAAAATGTTACACTTATGGGCACGTGTTAGATGACGTGTATTAGACACTAGGATCGGTTTTGAGGCCCCATATTCTGCTGTTGAATGGAGAAGGGAATGGTTACTCACTCCAGTATTCTTGCCTGGAGAATTCCATGGACAGAGGAGCCTAGCGAGCTACATTCCACGGAGTCGCAAAGAGTGAGACACAACTGAATAAATAACACACACCAGAGGTGGAACCTAGCACATAGAATCTTCTCTTTCTTCCCCACAAACTCAAGCATGTCGAGATGTCTATCACTCCAGGGACAAAGGAAGGGAAGTCCTTGATCAAATAGCAGGCTGCATGGGGTCTGAGCCAACGCAGGGAACTACCACTTCAGAGGAAGACAAGACAGCATAAAGCCACAGGAAAACTGCCTAAAAGTTCAACTTCCACAGCTCTCCCTGATAGGCTGCATCCAACTTTCAACTTGAGGTAAAGAAGTCTAAAATCTACCCGAGAGGATCACGTCGATCACATCACGCCCAGGAGGGCAAACCTGGCCACCTGGCCAGGTCGTTGGGATGCTCAATACTTGGGCAGAGCGTGCTCCAGACTCACCTCCCCCTGCAGCTGCTCCCCCTGCCCCCCAAGATCTGAGCCCCTTAGAGACACTTCCCTCCTGGCCTCCGCAGCAGATCCTGGGGCAAGTGCAAAAGGAGAATTAATACCGAGTTTCCTATTATTTGATTTCCATTCTCCGGATCCTTAATTCTGGCCTTTTCTAGGCGCTATTCTGCGCCAAGAAGAGTTCGATTTTGCCAAACACTCCCTCAAGTCGGAATCTTGACCACTCAGAGCGACTTTGACAAGAACGGAAAATTCGTTCATTTTAAGAAACTATTAAAAGAAGTTGGGTAAGAAAGGGACTAGTGCTACTATAGAAAAATCCATGCTTGAACCCACGTCCCCGGCGCAAACGGCCTCCTGGGAACGGATGGAAGGAACGCACTTCCCTAACGTGGGTCGGGACGCCTCCCCGCTGCGCGGCCGCTAAGCGATTAGAAGTGTGCGAGTTTCTGCGCATAATTGAGAATATATCCTAATGTCTATCAAATCTTGGTGGAAAGAATTTGATGAATGTGTCTAATTGGCTTAACCTGCCAACTATTCAGGAGAAGAAGAGCGCCGTCATTAGCCTTAATTAAGTTTTTTTTTTTTTTTTAAGTCTCTGGCCTTAATGATCATAGAAACCGCGAAGTCCAACACCAGCATCTGTGTCATTTTAATTACCCTGTTTATTTGTTGGGGATGTGGCAGAGTTACCCAATATTTTCCCACATCCTTTCCAATTCATAGGGGAGTCCCGCGTGCAGGGCAGGCTCGCATCCAACGCAGAGAACAAGCGCAGTGTTTGGAAAGTTGAGGCTGGAGTCGCCTGGCGGGGCTTCCAGTCTCTTCTGCCATGCGTGCCCCCGAGCGCCAGCTATTTGAAGAATTTGGACCACCGCCTGAGGAACGATTTGCCATCGGATTTGTCCTCGGCAAATGTCTCACCAAACACAAACACACACACACAAAACCCTGCAACTTGCAAATAAGTGTTCAGAAAAAAGGGCTGCTGGAAAACTTCTACACACCTGACCATACTGGGAGGATCGCGGTCCGCTTGTCATCTGTCCACTGGGCACTGCACTGACTGAGGAGAAAAAACGCTCTTGCTGCATCTGGCCAGGACACCCGTGTTCATTCAAAAGTTTCCATTTAATTCCCACAGTTTTCCTGGTTAGGGAAACAGGAAGACAAACTTCCTGGAACCTGGTGGTTGGATTGAGGTCCCACACCACCCCACCACCAGCAAATCTTTCACACACATAAAAGCACACACAAAAGCAATTAGAGCCGATGTCAGAATGCTTAAAACTCATCCATTCTTTGTGTTAATTAAACTTTGACAATTCGGCTTGGATGGGCTGGGACCTCAAGTTTCCCCAACCCCACACCACCCCCCCACACACACACACCCTTGTATGTCAGAAACTTTGTAGCTTATGTTTCTCAAAACTTTGGCCCTCAGCTCTGCCAGTCTCTTCGTTGTTAAAAAGGGGAAAAAAGGTTAAAAACAATCCAAATTCTTGAGCATTGATAGAGATACAGAAGAGGCTTGAGTCCTTGAAACTCAAGAGTCAAAGGTTTTATTCTGCCAGGCACTAAAGTTTATTTCAGCAGCAACATCCTGACAGTATTTAAATTTTTTGGCATGATTTTTGCCTCCAGCTTCCTAAATCTAGGAGTTGGTTGAATAAAAGAAATAAGAGAGAAGTCACCTAAGTCAGATGAAGTCTTATTCTCTAATGTCTGGGAGACAGTCATTATTGAAAATGGAATTTAATTTTTTTTTTCTCAAAATAGAGAAAAGGAATCATGAGGGAGTTAGCACCGAGCACCAAGAAAAGAGCAGCCAATTTTTTCCCCCCCAGAGCAAGAAGGCAAGGACTGACTCTTTGGCAAGTGTCATTAGCCACAGCTCTGGACTTTGGGCACGACTCTCATTTGAGGTAACTCAAGCTGGTCTCTCTGAAAATCTGAACCATTTGGTTGACTTTGGATTCAGTGAGGGCCCAAAAAGCAGGTCCCAGACATTTGACAGGCTTTGAACCTGACCCATCAGAACTTAATTTCAAGAAGTGCTTCCCACAGATCCCTCTGAACTGGGAAGCACAGAGTCTGAAGAGTTTCTCTGGGTGGAAGTGGGTCTGGAAGCTGTAAGAAGCCTCATCTCAGGAGCCATCTCTTGACTTCATCAGGTGCTATGAATTTCCCCTCAGCCTGCACCCTTCTTGCTCCAGGCTCTGGGCTGGTGGAGGGAAAAGTCATTTAATCCTAGTAAACTCGGGCTCAGCAGCCCAGGCTGAAGTTGCCCTGTAGTTCTGGGAGAACCTGAACCAGACAAAACCAGTCTAAAACCCTGGAGTCCATTACCCTTCCTGAGTGCTTCCAAGCACCCTGCCCACCCTTACTGGGTGGGGAAAGAGCAGGTGTTGTGGGAAGAAAGTGTAAAAATTTTGATTTTTCATCCTGTAGAGAAATTTAGGCCTACAAAGTTTCACCCAAGGGGGTTGAACCCTCGGGGCATTTCTGTCAGCCCCCTCAGTGAGTCCAAGATCAACACACTTATCCCACAGCTCAGGAAAGGCACTTCTCTGATCCCTTTCCCTGCCTCCTGCGTCTGCCCTCCAGCACCTATACCAGCTTCTCCAAGATACACAACTAGGGATAAACAAGTGAAAGTCGTCAGACACGACTGAGTCCGACTCTTTGCGACCTCGTGGACTGCAGCCCGCCAGGCTCCTCTGTCCATGGGATTGCCCAAGCAAGAATACTCGGGTGGGTTGCCGTTCCCTTCTGCAGGGAATATTCTTGACTCAGGGATCCAATCCGGGTCTCGTGCACTGCAGGAAGATCCTTTACCGTCTGAGCTACCAGGGAAGCCAAAGATCCCCTGTTTAACAAGACCATTCTAGCTTTCTTGTTTATTGGCATTTCCAACCTCCTCTTCTTTTGTTCTGTAATAAAGTCCTTCTCACCCCTATTCTCGGGAAGGGAGGGGGTCTTTCCCCGACTCTCTACCCCTCCCCTGTCCCATTCTCTCCCCAAGTTCTGGATTCTTTGCACCCGTGCTATATTACTTAAGGAGAAGAAAAAACGTCCAGAGAGGCTGCGATGCTTAAGAAGAGACCGAAGACAAGCCCTGGTGGCCGTGGGGGAGGTGGGAGGTGATATGTGCAGCCTGGTCCGGTGTTTTTGTGCACAGAGTTGGCGCCGGAGCAGCGAAGGAGTCTCCGGCCCCGGCCAGACAATGCGCGGCTGGACAACGGCGGCCGATACAAAGCGGCCCCTTGGCCGCCGCTCTGTTTACTTAGTGTCGGGTCTGACCCCGGGGCCGCCGCCGGCGGGTACGGATGCCGATCCCGCCCTGGGAACCGGCTTTCTCCCCTCCGGCCGCTACGACTACGGCGGGTCCGCGCCAGCCCGCGCGTGTTTGCAAACAGCTTTCATTGACTTCTCCAATATTCGTCTGCTGGCGTTGGCTTTGGAGAAATCGAAGGGAAGACTCGTGGGGCAAAGGTCCGCCGTCTCCGGAGGATTGGGTCCCCACACACGCGTCCAAGCCGTCCAGCTGATTATCTTCGCCTCTTTCTGGAGGAGGCGGAGAGTCTCCAGCTTTTGAAAATTTACTGTTTTAATTTCTCAGCCACAAGGTCCGGAAGAAACCTGACAGCAAGCCCACAAGCCGCTGGGCCGATGGAGCAGCCCTTCTCAGAGTGCGGCGCGCGCACACACACACACACAAACACACACACACTCACTCACTCTCTCTGCAGGCTAGGCCAGAGGATTCTCTCTGTGCACGTGGACGAGACATCTACCTAGGACTGCTGCTGGTCCATTCCTCCCATGCTCGTCTACCGAATCACCCTGGAATCCCCATCCCTGACTTTGCAACTTGCCTTAGACTTAAGAAACTGAAGTCCGCTAGTCTATCCTGCCAACAGTATCTTAAAAACATTTAGAATTTGTTTCGTAGATGTGCAAATTGAGGGGATGTAAGGTGGGAGGTGGGGCTTCCCCGGGTGGCACTAGTGGTAAAGAGCCGGCCTGCCAATGCCTGAGACTTGAGAGACCCAGGTTCGATCCCTGGGTTGGGAAGAGCCCCTGGAGGAGAGCATGGCAACCTACTTCAGTATTCTTGCCTGGAGAATCCCATCGACAGAGGAGCCTGGTGGGCTATGGTCCATAGGATCACAAAGTCAAACACGACTGAAGTGACTTAGCACACTATGTGGGAGGTACCTCACTGAACTGCCCCCTCAAAGTATTCCCCTTTGGCCAGCCCCTCTCTTGGAAGAGCTGCCAGTAATCCACATCTGCAAAGACAACTGTTGGGGTGCCGGAAAACCCCCAGACCCAGGATGTCCTATGCCCCACCCAGAGTCCACATCTTGGCATAAAGACCCTGCTGTGTCCTCTGCACCCCAGAACTGCACACCACGACTTAGCCTGTCCTGAGCTTAACTGGGTGATGTGAGAAGCTGGCCTAACACAACTTCTCTTCCCCTAATTTCAGCAGATCTCATTTTTCCTAAGTGCCCCTGTAGGATTGAGGGTTAGGGTAGGTGTCTGCCAGGAGCTCCTTCTCTGAGTGCAGGGCTGACACCTCCCTGAGATCCACTGGAGAAGATGGTTGGAAACCAGGCTGGGGCAGGGGAAGCCAAGTTCCTGGTGCCCCAGTCCCCCTTTTATTCCCCTTCATGACATTGTTCACAGTGATGGTCTAGTTCAGATATGATGAGGCCAGTGCCTCCCTTGAAATGGAAACAGAGGACTGAATAAAGAAGAAAAAAGTACTTTGTAGTCTGCATCGTCCATCTTTAATTCAGAGACGCATCTATACTCCTGGGAGCTCTGCCTTTGATCTCTTTGAGTTTTTTACACCAGATCTGTTATGGACTAAAATTCCTAGGTTTTCCATAGAAACATCTCCATTCCTTCGGGATATTGATGTTTTCTTCTTCCTGGGGGTTATGATATGGTAAATCAGATCCAAAATAGAAGAGACAATGCCAGCATTCATTGGCCTGGGGTGGGGTTTCTCTTGGCCTTCCCCCTTCCCCTCTGTCATATTCTCTACTCTTCCCCTCCCTCATTCATTCATATCCTCTCTCTCCGTTTCCCTCTCTCTTCCCCCGCCCCCCTTCCTTTCCTCCTCCTTTCTTTCTCTGCTTCATTTTCACTCCGTTGTTCCCGGGGAATCGAAATAGGGTTGTGATTCTGGTCTCTTCAAGCCCTTTCAAGCGCCTTCAACTTTGGCGGCGACAGCAGCAGGTTGCGTTGCCATGGAGACCGTACTGTATGGCTGCGGCGGCCGCTGCAGCTCGAATCCCCGGAACAATGCCGCGCCAAGCGCAGGTTTCTCGCCCTTTTCCATGCACTTTTCCCGTCTAATGGGGCTAGTGGCCTCACATGGGCGCTGCATCTTGACACGACAACAATCCCTACACCCTCTCTTTCCCCCTCCCCTGCTTTTCCTTCCTCCCTCCACGTCTTTGATCTATTAAAAACCAAAAGAACAAAGTCACAGAGGAAAGTTGGGTTTTGTTGTGTCTGCCACTGCACAAAATGGAGCTCTTCAAACAGTGTGGTGGAACCGCGGTCTGACAATGCTGATCCAGGATTGGTTGTAACTACAGGTCAAACTGGACAGCTCTATACAATAGGACGCAAATTATAACCGGGCCCGGCAAGGGGCAGCCAGCCTCTCCATCTCAAACTGCCTGTAGCTGGGAGCTTCTGGTGGCCAGGGATGCACCCAGTAGGGCTCCAAGTGCAACATGGGTGAGATTAGGGTTCTGAAGAGGCCCCCAGGTGGGGAGCCACACAGGGACCCAAAGCTAGAATGTCTGCTCAATCCTAAATCATGTTACAAAGCCCCTGCGTTGCAGTGGGCTCTGCCCGGACCTGGACACGCTTCAGCTTTCTCCACAGAATTTGGCATACAGCAGGTGATCAATAAATAATCGCAGGTTGTCCTGGCTGCTGGTGGACTGTCAAACCCTCCGCTAGGGGGCAGGAGAGGGGTTTACCCAGCCAGGAGGGAGTCGTTAAGACACAGAAGTCAACAAACAATCAACAGCCATCCTTTGCCATAAAGGATGATAAAAGGATTGGGAGAAATGCGAGACCATCTATAAACAGACACTAAATTCAGTGGGTCCCCCCCCAAAGTGACAGTAACAATATTATTATAATCGTCATATGTCACTTGCCGCAATGGATTTCTGGAGAGACACCTTTGAGCCAAAACATACTTGGCCATTTTCCCCAAGCTAAGACCATTGTAAGAACTTCAGCCTTGAGACACTTGAAGCATTTCTTTAGCTAATATGTTCATCACTCACGACTTAAATATAATGGCAATATTAATTGAGCCAGTTACACCTGTGTCTTATATGCAGACAATATGTTTATAGATTGATTTTGTCCCAGTGAATTTTCTACTTAGAAGAAAACACAAATAGATGTGTATTACATTCATCTCAATTCAAAGTTAATAAGAAAAGAGGACTTAAAAATTTTTACACTTAAGTATCCAATTCCTTTGGCAACCAACCTCTGGCTTTCTGTATTTGAAAGCTCCCATTTGAAATAAAACTAGGTAAAGCTCCACTCTGTTATAAATCATAAAGTGGAGAAAGGAAAGCAAGACCAACTTGAAATCTTTGAAAATCTGGATGATGATTGTTTTGGTAGTGTGATGTCCAACATAGCATTTCTCAAGGAGCTAGTGTGCTTCTAATCTCTTGGAACACTTTAGCAATCTCTGTAATGTTTTGGGCTAGAATATAGCTAAGAAAATGTGCTAAAAAGTGGACATTTGAGAAAATTTAATTTCTTTTCAAACAAGGAAAGAAGCTATTAACTAAATTCCAGTCATTTTTAATAACAGGATTATAAGAGGGACATGTCAGTGAAGTTAGATGTTTCATAATGCATATTAGAACAGTATAATTATTTGTAATGTGGAGAGATAAGAGGGGAAGTTTGGGAGTGTTGAAATATTGCTAAGGACTTGTGAACAAAGAAAGGTTTGTACAAACTCTAGCCAAGATCTCCTTAGACCTATAGTCTCCAAAGGCAGACTAGAAATATGTGCCTTGGTCACTAAACCTAGAGAAAAAAAGATTGAAAACTGTTGGCAAAATCATCTGGGAGCAAATATATAAAAATGTTCTTGATCCATGTGACCAGGATTTGGGCTTTATATTGTCAAGTAAACCCAAATCTAAAACAAACTATTGTCTAGAATCATGAAGGCTTATGGTATGTGTTCTCTAACCAGTTAAGCATATCACATAGACACACATATACCCACACAGAGAAAGTTGAATTTGAGGGCTTTTCTTTTCTTTTTATGTTTTTCCTCCTATATACATATACATTTGCAGTTCCAAATAAATTAAGAAAACCATTCCCTAGAACATGAATTGGCTAAAAGTTTTTGACCCACCTTCCAGCCTTCAAGGACCAAAGGGAGAGCTCTATGAAGCTTCTTTACAAGCAGATGGAGAGAGACCAGGAAGTAATCATGGTAACCACCACCTAGGCTAAAGAAGGTGATTCTGTAGGGCCTGAGTTCTCCTGTCCATTTAGAATGAAGCCTAAACACAAAAGTAGTCAGCAAAGCCTCTAACACATACATACACACACAGACACCAAGTCTCACAAAGAGTAAACCTACCCAGAGTGACTAGCACTTTCAGTAACCAAAGCCCAATTCCCTCCAGTTCTAAACACTATAGTTTCATGAAAAATGGACACTAAGGGCTTATAAAAAGACATGTCCTGGACACAAGTCTTCTTTCTTTCCCCCCATCCTCTCATGGAAGAAGCCCTCACCATGAAGATGATTTGGTCATTTCTGGAGGAACTAAACCTTCACCAGAGTGAATTCACACTTCCGAAGTATCTTCTGGCTTGGGAAACTTGGGGGGCACTTTTCCCATCTAGCCAGCATCATTCTACTCTTGAATGTCGATGTTCTTCAGACTTCTCTCTGTCTCTGCTGCTGAGATGTTGTTTACATTTTCTCAAAAGGTGCTCCCAGAGCTGCAGCCTCACTCAGCATCACCTGAGAACTCATTAGAAATGCAAACTCTCTCGTTCTACCTCAGGTCTACTGAATCAGAAGTCCTGGGATGGGGCCTAGCAATCTCTGGTTGTTTTGGTTTTTTTAAGAGACTCTGGGTGATTCTGAAGCTTGATAAAGTTGAAAAACCTTCAGTTTAAAGGACCCTATCACTCACGCTGCTGATGGATATGTTATACTTTTGAGTTTATGTCTCTGAACTCAGAAGACAAATCTAGGAGTAGAGTCCAGGAAGCTGGACTGACAACTCTGAAGCTGAAAACTGACAGCAGAGAAGCCAAATCAGAGGACTGGCTTCTAGCTGCTCCTTGAGGCAGCCACATCTGCCCCAAAAAGAAGTCTGTCTCCCGAATGGGCAGGGAAGATACTAACCTCTGCTGTAGAGGGAAATGTGGAGGGAGGAGGATTTGAGGGGAAGAGGCTGGAAGCTAGTTTCTCCAAAACAGAGAGGAGCTCAAATACCACCAGGCCAAAGGCAGTTTGAGGGGCTGGCCTGTGTACATGATTGAGAGTAGAAGACTAAATATGGGGTACCTGTGAGTGGTGCAAGAGATGTGAATCAAGTGGGCATAAGAAGTAGAGGCAATGCCAGGAGGCATTTGAGGAGTGTGGAGGAGAAGGACGCGTGAAGGGAGGAGAGGGGAGTGACTGGTGTAAAAGGATTAGGGAGGTGCAGAGATGTCAGAGAGCAAGAGGAGCCTGTGGGGTTGTGAGAGGGTGTGTAGGAGTTTAATGGGGTATAGAGGTGAAAGGGTGTGAGTGGGGTGGTGAAGGACGCAAGGAGGCTGAGAGGAGTAAGAGAGTGCAGGACATAT
The DNA here is from genome assembly GCF_054371585.1 of Giraffa tippelskirchi. NCBI lineage: Eukaryota > Metazoa > Chordata > Mammalia > Artiodactyla > Giraffidae > Giraffa > Giraffa tippelskirchi. Next base: position 86,587,040 of record NC_137276.1, on the reverse strand, counting down.
GAGGAGTTGGTGGGTGTGTGTGGGATAGGGTGAGAAGGAAAAAAATTCAAGGGCTGGGAGGGACTGGGAAGGAGTATGAGGACTAGAGGATTTGTGAAGGACTGAGAAGGTAGGAAAGGATCAGAGGGTATGAGGGGTCAGAGGAAGTGGGAGACTGGGAGTAGGGAGGATGGAGCCGACAGTTGCGGTAGGTCTAAAGGGCTGCTACAGGAGGCGGGGTCCTGCAAATAAACAGGGGTTCAAAAAGCCTGAGGGACTGCGTAGGAAGCCAGGAAAACTTCACTGCAGGCCCCTCACTCTCCCACCAGCCGGTTTTCTGATAAATCTGAGAATGAGTCCCCACCCCTCCGCACGCTCTCTGGCAGTACCCGCCTCGCTCTGCTCAGTGTGGGGATCTGCTTCTTAGAGTAACTGATTAACACGCACTGCGCTGAGCCCTATTGACAAATTAAGGGAACTCCTGAAATATCAGCTAAGAATACGTTCCCAGACCTTTCAGGTGTGGGCTCTTTCTCGGGCCAGCGCCTGGGGCGCTTCACCCCTCTCTAACATTTTCACGCCTCCCTCTTCCTTAACTCTGAATTCACAACTTTTACCAAAAAGAGAGAGGATTAAGATGGAGGGGGTGGATTTTCCACAACTGTCCATAGGAACAATTTCTGCTTATCCAGGTCTTAAATCTCACTTCTCAGGGTGAAGATCTGCATGATCCCTTGGAAATGCCCTGTGGCATCCAAGCCTGGTTCATTATTACCCCAGCCTCCCCCTTCTCTTGGCCAGGACTAGGTAATTAGGCCCTGATGTCAGATGCAATAGGCGTTGGAAATAGGAGCACAATTTGGTCAGAGATTGTGTATCAAGAAGGAAGTGAGAAAGACTCTCCTTTTCTCTACCAAAAAAACCTAGACTTTTGTCATCAACCAGGGAATGCTGGTCTCTGAACCCCAACTTTAACACAGCCTGGCTATTCACTTGCACAAACACAATGTCTAGGGGTGGCAAATTTAGGCTATTTCAACTCAAGTTCCCTCATTAATAGTAAAATTTGCATGCCTCCAAGCCATCTGTAAATGTTCACTTGTGGGGTAGAATGGAATTTAATAGCAAGTAATTGTTGAGGATTATTAAAACAATATAAGCCATGTCTGCATGAATTAGGGGATAAGAATTATCTTTGAAGGGATAAAATGGTAGGAAGGTCTAGGGTGCTCCCTCCAGCACCTGAAACTTTACTTTTTCACTTTATTAATAATTTCACTGCATAGTAAGATAAAAACAAAATTCACAGATCCTGGCAGATGTCATTTTATAGTCATCAGTAAGAATATTATTAACACAGAAGTTAATGTATACTATAGAATCATCTAAAAGATGTTAAAGTTTGTTAAAGATGTTAAAGATGTCAGCCAAATGCAATCATTTTACCTTTAATGAACATTAATTTCATATGCAAATAAATTTTCAGCAAAGATTTTCTGAACTACTCAACTCATAAAAATAAATCAGTTACCATCATTTCTCAACTGTAGTTATAAACTAATTTTAGATCTATTTTTTCCTCTAAGGAAAATAACATTACTATAAGAGCTTGATTATTTTCAGAAATGATAAAAATCTTTCCTCCTTTATTTTCCATTAAAGTTGTGTTATTCATTTGAATAAGAATGGCTTTGGCAATTATGTATCAATATTCTGTGTCAATAAAATTACTATATGTCACCTTGAGCACTACCAGAAAAAAAATACATACAGAATTCGCAATATAAATATTTGATGAAATTTTAACTTCGGCCAAAAATATGCAGTTTCTAGATGTCTTCCAGCAATGAGATTGAATTGATCATCTCTCTTCAATTTGCTTTATTATAATAAAATAACTAAATGAACACAAAGACTAAATAATTTTTGATACCTAGAATATATGTGAAATATGTTTTATATAACAGATATTTTCTAACTAGATGTGGTTTATTAAAATATATCAATTTAAAACTAAGCAAATTTGGAAATTTCTTGGTTTCCTAAACTGATTTTTACAAGAACTAGACCTGAACCTCTCTTTTATATTCATCATCATGGGTTGTGGATTCTAGGTCCCAATTCACCCATAAGCCTGAACAAACTTCATCTACCTCAAGCACAACTATAGGATAGCTGGGAACATATTGCTAGAGGCTAGAAACATATTACTGTCCTAATTTCTCCATATCATTGTAGAATATCTCAAAAGAGTGAGCCCTAAAATGTGCATTCTACCTCTTTAATTTCTAAATTCTCTAAAAGATTGGGGAATGGTGACAAGGGGCAAGTAGGGAAAAGGGAATACCTAGAGTCATTTTACTTTTAAATGAAACAATTGTTTTTAAATAGTTTAAATGATTATAAGTTTAAGGAAACAAGCCAATATTCTCTGAATTAAGTCTTATTTCCATGTATATCCAATTTCCTACATTCCTAAACCTAAAGGCAAAATACACAGGCTATCATTCACATTGTTTTCTGTGAAACTTACAGACTGTTTTGAAATGGTTCATACCTACCACATTATTAATTAAATAACAAGGATAAACTAATGAATCTTATATGTAAATGAAGAAATTCTTAAGGAGGAATTATTGAAAAATAGAGGTAGTGTCCTTAATTTTCTTCTCTATCCCTTAGTTTATTCTTCTTTTGAGCCCCCCCATTCCAATTCTCTGCAAGTTACTTGTTCTCAAATTTATCTTTTTCTTTTGCATTTTGGGCTTGTTGTTTTTACCTTTCTACTGTTTTTGTGCTACACTAAAATTCTATGGGGGACATAGGTTTTGTTAAACAAACTTCCTCCATCTCTGATCCATACCCGCCCCCCCACCCCCGCCCCGAAGTGAAAAAGTAAATTCAGCCCAGAGAACTAGAGAAGGGCTTCCAAGGAGAACTGGTGACCCACCCTCCTGTCCACCTGCAGAAGGTTAAAGGAAACCTGAATGAGACCTGGCCAATGTTTGGAGAAACTATAGAGGCTCTCGGGACATTCAGATCTGCATCCCCAGATTGTGGCTTGAGTTTGTGCTTCTCTGGTCAACAACATCCTTTTGGAACAAAGTAAACACTCCACTCTCCCAAAGGAATGACCCTCCCTGTAGAGAGTACTTCAAATGTCCCAGATCTTTTTAATTTGTCTTATCTGTTACTACAGTTATACCTGCCACAGAAATTAAGCCCTGGAAATTGGTGATGTGTTGCCATCTTGATGGCAAAGAAAGGAATGTGGAAAATTCTGAAGCCAGCTAGGAAACAAAGCCAAGGGAAGTTCATTTTTTCCCCCTGTGTCAAAGTTCAGGGAAAGGCAGCCCAGCCCTCTAAATCATTTTGGATCTACAAAGTACTGGTTAAAAAGAGGGTTTAAACCAATTTTAGATTTTTACAAGATGTTTTTCTCCACCTGCTAAAGTATTTAGTTTTATTGGAGGAAGTATTCAGAACCATAAAGCTCAAAAGTCGAGAAAACTTCCCCAGTCCCACAGGGTTCCTGGGGCCCCAGAGAGCTTCTTCATTCTCATGGCTCCTCCAGGAACAATAAATCTTCCAGGATCTTGGGGTTCATTTCCTAAACCTCCCCATTACCAATTGTCCTGAGCATTAGTCCCCCAGTTCTCCCCACTGTTCCTCTCTCTTCCTTCATCCACTCCCCATCTTTGTGGAAAAGTCATTTGTAGGAGAATTACAATCTTGTGTCATGGGTGTGATCAAACAAGAAACTCTTGACTCCCCCAAATACAAACTTGCCTCCACTACCAATTTTGTTTCCTGATTATCTTATTGACTTTGTGAAGGGGGTAGAAAAAAAAAGACCAAAGAGAGATGTGTATCCCACACCCGAACTGTCTTCTATTTAACTAGCAACTAGCAATCATCCGACATTAATTTATACGGTTTGCACAAATACCTAAGCTATTTAAAAGGCTGCTCTGGGTCGTGTGTGGCAGGGAACATCTATCTGGTGAATAGGCAGTGTCACACGGTAGCATGCTCCCTTGTCAAGGCCGATTGTGTTTTAGGCAAACATTTGCGCAAACATAAAGGCAAAGGTCAAGGACTGTTCAGTCCCAGTATGTGCTAATTCACCTAGCGAACCAATGGGGCAAAAGTTGCATTTTATATGCTCGCCCCGCCAAACCCAAGCGCAGGAGTCGCGCCTGCTAATGAACAAAATCGCCTCCGATCCGCGATCAGCTCTCTTGTCAACTTCTCTCTGGCTCCCTAAGTCAGTTTCTCTGGGCTTCCTCAGCAATAACTGGCAAAGATTTGTTTGCCAACAACTGGATCGGCTCATCTCAACCTTTGGCGCAGCTCGCGTTTCTTCCACTCTCCTGAGTAGGGGAGAACTAAAACTGATTAAAATCTGACTCATGGAAGACGCTTGCAGGTTACTGTTTAGTGCGTCAATCAATGAACGACCACTCGGCACGGATGCCTAAATATTCGTGTCATGAAATACACAGCAGACCAACAATATTATTCAAACCACGAAACCGAATCCCAGAGCCGCGGGTTCGCGACAGTAAAGTGCATATAAGTACTCATCTCCAACACATATCTGTGGAAATGTGTGTGCGCGCCCTGGGAGCCGCCTTTCCAGTTTCTTGGGGGCCACTTTTCTACAATTCAGCGAACATGGGGTATCGCTTTCCGGTGAGATGTGTCTCTCACACTAATACATGTCTACACTATCTCCCACAGATCACTCCTAGTTATTTTTCCCACCCCTGAAATAAAAAAAAAAAAAGATACAAGCGATTTCGAGTGGATGTCAGCGTAAGCAATTCGGAAGTGGAAGACTTTTAGGGTTAAAGAAACGCGCCCGCGCTCCAGCCCGTAGGGTTCACTTTGCATCAGTAATCATCTGGGCGAGAACCAATGGCTGACTTTTTCCGAAACCCTCCATTTAAGGGGAGAGTTTTTTCCCCTGATAAACCGGAGGGTCTCAGCTGTGCGCGTCCACAGGCAAATAGTTTACACGTGCAAAATTCATTCCTGCGAGGCGAGCCCCTGGCTCAGCTGCGGAGCGGCGCGGCGCTCGCCCGGGGCTAGAGGCCAGGACTTGTTGCCTCTGCGGCCCGAGCGGCTCTCCAAACCCTTGGCACTCTGGGCTCCGGGGCCTCTGGGACCGTGATGACAGGGCTTGGGAAGAAAACGCCTCCCTGTAAAACACCCGCAAAAACAGAGCAAAGTAGCAGGAGGCAGCCATCCCAGGAGGGAGGTTTCTTTCCCTAAAAACGACAGCAAAAACTCTCCCCGGAGTGCATTTTTACTGCTATCCAAAACCAAAGAGAACATAGGAGAGGGGAAAAAAAAAAGTAACTTACCCCGACCTGCCACAATACTATATTTTGGGCGTCCTTTTAACACTTTGATTCTTCTTTTAACGCTGCAGCCTTTTCTTTCCTCTTGCCAGAAACCAACTTTCAAACTAGCTACAATGTATAAAATAAAAATTAAAAAAAACAAACCAAACCTAAATAAAACCGAGTTTTACCCTTCTCACATCTTGCCAGTTAGAATCTGCCTCAAGTACTTCTTCGTTCATTCTTTCTTTACCCAAATTTCCTAAACACCACCTGGGCAGCTTCACAAGGCTTAAAGTTTGTGTGGTTTGTGTGCGCAAATGTGCTAGTGTGTGTGTGAGTGTGTGTGTGTGCGCGCGCGCGCCCGCGCGGGTGTGGGAGTTAGTTGCTTTTAAAAAGACGTCGTTGTCATTCAGAGTAATAAAAGTGTGGCCCCCATCTTTGGGTGTGGGTTTTTACATGCACCTCTCATTTCAGTTAACTTTTTTCGAGCTGAGAAAAGCCGCTAGCTTACTTTCGGGAGACTTTGCTCGTTATTCATCTGTTTAGTCGCCTCAGAGGCACAAAAGCCGATTCGCGGCGTTATGAAAAATGGCCTGGGCGCGGAGAATGTCACAGTGGTCGGCGTATTATTTTAGCCTTCTTAAAAAAAAAAAAAAAAAACTCAGGGAAAGTTTGCTTTTGATGAATTCAATAAAGGCGAAGCTGCAACGGAAGAGATTTTCAGCTAAAATCATACAGCATGGGGCAGAGCTTAAAACAGCCAGATGGCCAAAGGTAGATAGACTCCCGGTTTCAAAACCCAGATCTGGTGTTCCGCCGGCTGAGCTTCTTAGTTTATTTAATCCCGCATGTATCTTTTTTTTTTCAATTGATTTCCCCCGTTCTTTTTTTCACCTCTCTTGTGGTCCCCCACCCCACTATCCACCCCAGAGCTGCTGGCGAGACCCCATCTTGGGATTTGCAGAAGTCACTTTGCAATTTCCCCTTTGATAATAGAGTTAAACTTTGCAGCGCACGCAACCTGGAGAGAAGCTAACTCTGAAGGCGGTAGGCACGCTGTTTATGACCCATCGTCAGGTTCTTAGTTCAAATGCCGCGGCCTTTGACAGCTAAGGCCTTTGGATGTAAGGACAAATATGTTTGCCCCACCCTGCCTGACCGCGCCCCCTCCCCCATCCGCAACCGCGGAAAATCAGAAGAGCTCGGCTCACTCAGTTTTTTACCCTCATGGGTCCCTCCCTTACGATCCCAGCCTGCACAGCGTTAGATTCCCAGTAAATTTCTTAAGGGTCCCCTATAATATCCTTAGGCGTCAAAGAGGAACAGACTGGAGTGGCCACTGTGGCTTCATTCCGACTTGGAAGGGGAGTTGTGAAATTAACATATATCCTATTTAAACCTTGTTCTTGAAGTCTGATGTTGGCTAAGCAGAGAACTTGGGGAGGGGACAGTGAAAACGGATGACAGGACTTAATACCTGCTCCCCTCCTCTCAAGATGTAAGGCAGGATCAGAAAGCGTCCAAGATCCCATTCCTCAGACCCGGCCCTCACAGGATTTAATTTGGTTTGCCAGTTTGACCACCGCTTCCAGGAAGACCTCCGGATGAACTCTGTCCTAGAATCACTGAGACTCTCCAGACTGAGGTGGATGTGAAGGGGGCGGGTCTTCAGAAAGAGCTGGAGAATTGGGCGCCACCTCTTCTAGTCTAAACCCAGAAGACATCCCCCAACATACACATGGCAGACGGTTAGGGGCATGGCTGGGAGAGAGGACAGAACGATCCAGAGGAACAAGGATTAGCACTGGAGATCCTGCAGGGACAGAAAAGGGGAGGCACCTCCTGACGTGCCCCACCTCCCCAAGCCAAAGGGGAGATGCAGCCCAGGAAAGGAGAACCCTGGGGCCTTCAGGGACCCCCTGCTCCTAGTACCTGCTGTGCCACTTCATAAGGGTCACTGAATAAAGCCCCAGCCTTCTGTTTCCTTGTGGCTCAGCTGGTAAAGAATCTGCCTAGAATGCGAGAGACCTGGGTTCGATCCCTGGTTTGGGAAGATCCCCTGAAGAAGGGAAAGGCTACCCACTCCAGTATTCTGGCCTGGAGAATTTCATGGACTGTATAGTCCGAGAGGTCACAAAGAGTCGGACATGACTGAGCGACTTTCACTTCTGTTTCCTCATCTCTAAAATGGGCATAAAAATAGACTCTTTCAAACAGGGGTTTTGGTTTATTGGTTTTAAATAGAACTGAGAGTGCAAAGCGCCTAGTAAAGGAGCACAACAAACATTTACCGCCCTGTTGTCAGGGTTACTTCTGCTGTTTTTGCTATAAATGCTGAGGTAGGCTTTGTGGGGACAGTACCTTGAAGCATAGGCTCCCAACAAGCGGGTCTCCGGACCCACGTTCTCCCTCTCCCGGCTCTGGAGATCCAGGATCGGGTCCTTGGAAACTGACGGAAACCTCGCCAGTCCTGGGGTTGGACTGGCTGTCCCCTCCGGCGTCAATCTGGTCCTAGTGGCTGCCTGGCTGTCCCCCTCCTTTCCCTGCAGAAAGCCAGGGAACCCACTTGCCTCTGGGAAGGCCTGGAGTGTCCCCCAACCTGGTTTCTCAACAGTGACCAGACTCTAGAGAAAGCCTACAGCACAGATTGGAAAAGATGAGCTGCTCTCTTTTATTTTGGAAGCGAAGGGGAACAAACAGGAAAGGGGAACTGGTGGAAAGATGTGGGGGCGGCTGAGAGGCTCGGGCCACACACCCACTCACTCCAGGTTAACACCTCAGAGCTTCTCTTGCAAGTGTTTTTTGCAGGGGATGCCTTTTTCTTTTCTTTTTTCTTTTTTTTTTTTTTTTTTGCAGGGGGAGGAAACCTCTGCCGTGGGCCCCGAGGACCTGAAGGCAAGCGGGTGGGGAGGAGGGGGCTGGGCCCTCCGGAAAGAAAGTTGTAGCCCCCAACTGCTCCAGGACCTTGGAGGAAAGCAGCAGATCAGAATCCAGACCTCATCTCTGAAATAGCTATCATAGTCAACGTCCTCATCTTGTGGGACAAACTGAACTAAAAATCCACAAGACCCAAGGCTGGTTCACATCAACCAGCTTTAAGGGGCACATAGACAACTAGCCCCTTTACCTTTGCTTGGAGTCCTCCACTCCTTCGTGGTGTTGGAAGTTGAGAAAGGTGATTCCTGGTCCCCACTTGGTCTGAAGAGGCAATGAGAACCAGAGTTCCGTCAATGATTTCCCTACTTTGGGCATCTTGCACCTCAGACCTAAATTAGAGCACTCCCACAGGCCCTCAAGGGAAGGGGGTACCCAAAGTCCAACTCCATCCTGAAGCCTTGGATTCTCTCTCTGCAGGGGAAGCTGAGTCAAGCCTCCCTGACTTTAGGGCGGAGTCCCCTCCTTCCTCCTCTCTCCTTGCTGCTGCCCAGGTTCTTTCTCAGGAGGGTGACAGCATTCCTGGTCACGCACCACCTCAAATATTTACACCCTCAAGAAGGACGGCGGGAGTGAGGGGGATTCCAGGACTGACTTCAGTGCCTCGGTTGCTCCGAAATGGGGGGAATCTATTGGCTTTCTTCTGAAGATTTCTGTAGTTTTCACTCAGAAAAACAAACTGCCTGTGGCCAACGGACATTTGTGGGGGTAAGGTGGAGCCAATTTACATAACTGTCCTAAGACACCTCCGACCTCTGGGCTGAAGATTTCATGATTGACGAACAGCCTCTGCTTTGCACTTTACAATTATAATTAAACTACTAGAGACTCGGCCCAATTAAATACCTGTCAGCGCTGATGTGATGAACCCTGTTGTGGTCTGTCCAAGGCACTCGCTTAACCTCAGCTTTTAGGGCACTCCATTCAGACAACGCCACTGGGCCAACGTTTACTCACAACATATTTCACCCCCACTCCCTACCCGAAATATCCCTCTCTTTCTTTTTTCCTCTCTCTCTCTCTCTCTCTCTCTCAATTCTCCCTGTTCTCGGCTTTCTGGGTTGGGCAAGTATCCATAGAAAGGAACTTGGGCGCAGAGTGGATGACTTTCCCACCCGAAGTGGAGCTCTCGCATTAATTGTCCCAATAAATTGAGATATAGTGTGCATAATGCAACGGAACAATATGGTTATAGTCCACATGTATGACTTAATTAAGCTATTTGCAGCTTGATGCTGCAAGTCAACGGGTGTGCAAGTGGATTAACAATTGCCTGCTCCCTTATCCTCAGGATGGTGCATAATTACTTTACTAGCGGTACATATCAATTTTTGATGATTGCGGAAGCCATGCTCGCTTCACCAAGAAGCCGCTTAATAACTCTCCGTTGTGTATTAAAAAAGTAGTGTTTGGAAATATTTTGAAGTCACTCCCAACGTTTTTATAGGTACTGATGGTGGCCTTTAATGGGCTGCCGTTTTATTCCTGATGTATATTTTATAAAGGGGCAAAGGCTAAACTCTTGAGTCCCTGCTCCGAGAGAGAATTGGAGTCCCCCTCCTGCTTTCCACCCAGCGAACGCCTCGCGCTTTGCTCCAAGCCGAGTTGGCTGACGGGTGCACTGTGGATCCCTATAAAGGCCCCGGGGCGGCGCCCTTTAAAATCGCTTTCAGATTCCCCGCACTCTCTCTCTGTCACAGACACACACACACACAGTCTCTTTCTACTTAAAGATGATTCTGAGTGACTGTGAGCTCCCCCTCCTTCCAGGAGCCTCATCTCAACTCCACAAACACCTCTGTGTCCTGAAGGATGTATGTCCCTCATGGGTAAGCCTAAGAAAAGCAAGGCGTCTGGTGGCCCAGCGGGGAAGTGTGTATAACAAGGGTTGATAAAATTTGCAAGAGGGCTAATAAAATTACACAACCTGATGACAGAGACATTGACATTTTGACTTCCTCAGTTCCTTGCCCTTTGTTTGGAGTAAGATGGCGCCAAGGCCCGGGCTCACTTCCATCCTGGTGGCCTGCTGGTTGGGGATGATGATGACGATGTGCATGTTTCCTGTGATTTACTATTTGAATCTTAAGGCAAGGCTGATCGTTTGACCTCTCTGGATTGAACTAAATTCATCACCTATAATTTTATTAAAAAGCCTCATGGTCATCAATCATAATGAGAGCATGGAGAGCCAACGTTTTCCAGGGAAATGTGTCAACTTCACAGACACATGGCACTTACGCCATTCCTTTCAAGCTGTCCTGAACTGAGCAAGCACATACCTAGGGTTCCCTCTGAGGACACAAGGTTAATTCAGCTCCCATGGGTGATGACATTTGAAAAGAGGAGCTCCTTGCTTGCCTAAGACCAAAGCTGAGTGAGATGATGCCAAGATTTGGCTGAGTTCTAAATGAGTCCCCTTCCTTTGGACTCAAGAGATGGTTTAGGAACAGTGCGCCCATCCTCAATCCAAAGAAAATTTTAAAACATCCCCCAAATTCCTGTGAAATCAGGATCAGAGTTGATCTCCCTCATTCTTAATACTGCTGCTGTAAATCACTTTGAAACTACAGTCTATCTCAGCCCTACACCTTTCTGAGTATCCATGTTATTGCCTTCTAGTGAAATAAGTGTTACATCAGTCTCATTAAAACAGTTAAGAAGGGTACAAATTTCCAGTGGTCTTTGGACCCAACTCAACATTAATTCTTAAAACTAAAGTGACGGAGTCCCTATTTTGGAGGTTTCTTGGTTGAAGTCTATTTGTTCTTCTACCTGAAGCAGGTGATGTTTCAGCAGAGACATCTGAATGACAGCGGGAGTGAAAGACAAATCTAATAAAGCCTAATAAAGCATGAGCACCAAAATGTCATTAAACTTACAAAGATGAGACTCAGAATCACCAAAAAGGTAAATGTCTTCATTAGTCTGATCTCTGAAGACTGTCGAACATTTCATTAATTTATAATTTATGATTGTTTGACAAATATTGAAAAGTATGTAAATATGAGCCGGATAATGTCTTTTCTGCGGGAGATGAGGAAATGACCCAAACTGTACGTGCCTGCAAGATTACACACAGGACCCAGCTCTCTGTTATCAAACTGTGCCGCCCCTTCAGCCAACATATTGTGCAAGTGACAAGTGAAATAGTGCAGATAAACCAATGGTTTAAAACGTAATAAAGACAACAGTCATTTGCATTTTTTACATTTTATTACAAAGGTAATTTACTATGACACATTTCTGAATGTAATTTATGAAAACATGTTAAGGCAATTACATCGCATATACAGCCCTCAGAGCTACAAAATTCAGATAAATAATATTATAGATCTTCAGAGACTTTCACTATTGAAAATATATCCTTTATTTCAAAAATGGGTTGTACAGAAGAAAATACTGGCATTAAATTTTTAAATTAAGAATAAAAGCTTAGAGAACAATAGAAAGTAAATGAATAATATTCTTTGCTGGAGTTGCAAAATTAAACCTTTATGATGACAACATGCTTATTTCACAGGATTTATTATCAAGTTGTTTTTTTTTTTTCCCCCCTCTCCTTCCTGGAGTCAATGTTAAGTGCAAAGTATTAAAGGCTTTGGGGGAGGGAGAGACAAGAAGAATGTCTGTTTCCTCTTTCAAACTTCTGAGCTCATTCCTTCACCCCATTTCTCTTTTCCTAAGCACAAGCTGTGCCAGCTTTGAAAAGTAAAGAGAAATCCATTCCCTGAAGGTCGGTACTGTCTGAGCTGATCCTTCAAGCAGATTTTTCTACACCAGCCTGTCATGAGTTATCAGAATGGGAGAAGATTCTATGGTGGAAAGGAGGAGGAAAGTTTACATACTAGAACATGACATAAAAATTGAAATTAACCAGGAAATGTTTAATTTCTGCTCCCACTTCCCAGACATTAATTTATTTCATAATAATTTCATATTATGTTTTAAATCTGGGATGCACAGTTAGATACTTAAGAGTCAGCCTCCAACTATTCTTATCAACTTGGGCAGGGGAGGGGGGGATCTGCCTTCCTTTTGTCTTTATAGGTAAAATGTTTTGCAAATGCTTTAGCTTTAAAAGTCAATGATAAAAGCAAGCCTGAAATGGGCCCTTTACCTGCCTGTGTGGGGAATGCCATGGGTTTATTCCACAACCTTGAGACTATCTTCAAGGCCTGTTGTATATTTGTTTGTTTTGCTTGGAAGATCCCTTAGGCAGTGTTACCTGTTATGGTAGACTTAGAGCCACAATTTCCCTCCCAGCTGTATTAAACTTTCAACTTGAAAAAAAAAAAAAAAGACCCTGACACAACTCAAATCCGAATTTGGGGGCACTGGAAACGTAGAAGAATTGTACCTAGCCCTCTTTTTCAATTGGGAAATGTAACCGGCCTCCAAAATTTCCCCCACGCCCCCCTGTTGGAGGGCTCAACACACTCAAGTGGATGCTCAGGTACAAGGGTTCTTGAAGGGGGCCCATAGAGTGCTGTCCAGTTACCACACGTGGACCATTGCCGCATGTGGCACAGTACTTGAGAGGAGTGGGCAAGTGAGGCCCCGGTCTAGTGACCTGGACTCTCGAACTCTCTGCTCACAAACTTGTGCTCTGCCCCTCCCCCTACTATACAGAGCACGTGCCTGACATTCCTTCCACCTTCAGGAGAAGAAGATGGCAACGGGGAGGGGGGACGGGGAGGGGACGCTCCTCCGCCAAACATCCCTCGGGTTGGGGTTGACGTCACCGATGGACAGACCAGCAATTATCCCCCTACCCTACCCTTTCAGCCCCCTGGGTCGCCCTTCTACGCGGCTTGGGAGAGAGTTCTCGTTTTAATGCCAGAAATCACCCCCACCAGTGATCCCAAGTGCAGCCAACGCTGAGGCCTAAGTCTGTTAGTCCCTGGCCCTAGCCGGGTCTTGGTACCCCTCTTTGCCTCCAGAGCTGGACAGGGCCAAGGAGGTGGGCTGTGGGTTAGTTTTCACCAAGGTTAAGTCAGTCCTCTGTTCCAGCCTTTGTCTCTCTTGGAATGTTTAGGGGCTGCATATGCTTTCATGTTGCAAACAGCAAGCGGGGTCCCCAGGAGGCCCTAAACCCATGCCTTGACGTGAGCACAGTTTCCCTGGATGACTGTGACTCGGTGGGCCTCCAGGTGATGGTCTTGAGCAAGCACATTGCCGCGCACATCCGAGCCAGGGCAGACAGGCAGCTCCCGCATGCTCACATACACACAGAAAGTTCCTAAATAAATAAATAATTTAAGAATGAATTGAACTGATGATGAACTCTCTGAATTCAGAGACTAGATGAAGGAGGGAAATAGAATGAGGGAGGGGATCAATAAAGAGAAGGGGCAGAGGGAAAAAAATATCTGCTGATGTGTCAACTGCAATGGGCAAACACTCCTCTAATAACAAATGAAACAATGAAAGGGCTGCATTGTTTTCTGTTAAGCGCTCCATCCATGACCCCATTTCTATCTGCACAGCCAAGTTTTGATGACTTCGAGTATATGCAAAAACAAACTTTCCCGTGGCGTTATTTTTTTTCCCCTCCTACTCTGCTTGTCAAGCTTTTCTTTCCAAACAGTCAGATGATTTTAAAAAGAAGGCAAAGGAGAAGAAGCGGGGTGTGGGGGGTGGGGAGGGAACTTCACCACCATGCTACCCAAGAAATGATAAATAGCTTCGAATAGCTAATCGCTGGAGGGTGCGTTTACCAATTCATAATCATTTATTCTGGGTGATGTATGGCTCTTACTCTTAAATCTGAAAAGCTTCTATTTGAAGGTGTAAATAGCTTTTTTCTTTCCTGCAGTAAACCTTCCTGCATTAGCAGTGATTGATCTCATGTACAATTCGTCCCAGAGTGCTATTTTACAGGGGGAACACTAGCTTTTGGAGATTAACTGGGGAGTCTGTTACATATTAATGAAGCCGGGAGATATACTAACGTTTTGGTAATTTAGTTATTTGTGTCTATAGCTATCGTCGTTATTTTCTTTTAGACCCCTGCGGTTGTTATCCATCGAATTAAAAAGTGGTCCTTAGAATTATTTTTTTCCGTTGGCGACTAAACGCCATTTAATGTGAAAAACAAATGTTGACTTCTCTCTTGAAGGAAGTGTGTTTCTTGGCAAGACATCAAAGTGTTTTAAACTGTATTAGTGGGTGATGTTAGTTTTCTTACTCCGCGGAGCCTGCGCTGAAGTAATAGCTAACTAGAGGAAAAAGAAGTCTTGGCTTGCCTCTATCTTAGAAAAATTATTTGATCTTCTAGGAGAGGGGGAGGTTAAAACTCTAGGATAAAAGGGTTCCTGTCTAAGGGTCCCTCAAAACATTTGGAAATCCAAATCAGTGTTGGGAATGAAGGTGGGGGAGGAGGGGCGGAGATTGCTCATTGATTTGCAACTTGATAATTAATATACCATCAAATGAGACATCAACGTCATTAATGCCTGTGTATCCCCGGAGAGAGACTTAGTGAATTGCAAACCCGAATAAAAGCCACGTTCAGCAAAGAGATTGCTTCATGGCCCAGGATAAGAGAGCACTACTTCTCTGTTTTATTGTAGGGTTTTTGTGGGGAAGGAGGTTTCCTAAAATGCTTTGGATTCCCACTGAAGATCTGGGGGAATGTCTGCGGGCAGGAAGTCTCTCCTGACACACCCCAATTTCCTAGGGTCTGTTGGGAACGCGGGACCACTGCCGATTGCGGAAGTAGGGGTAGGAGAGAAGAAAAGTGGTTTCGGAAAGCTTTGGAGAGAGCGAGCGAATCGGTCTTGCATAGGAAAAAGCGGATCACCCATTTCCACTTCCGGGAATTGCCTGCTGAGTTCAGGAGCGGCCAGGAAGTGGCATAACATCCCCAAGGGACAAAACTGACCCCTGGATCCTGACCGTTTGAATCTTAGCCCCTTGGCCCTTGGGATCTCCTGCCCCAGGCCGGTGGGTCTCCCCTCCCCCAAAGGGAGTCCCCTCTACATTCCCCTCGCGTAACCCATTACCACTCTCCTTCCAGAAGCCCGGATCTGGAGCTCTAGATGACTGGGGCCTTCCAGCGCATCGTTTGCAGTGAGGGTAGCTTCTAGACGCAACAAACTTTCTAGAATCGCGAAACACTGGAGCGTGATGGCGCCAGTTGGCCGGGGCGCGCCCCTTTTGTTTTCCGGGGGCGATTTATGTTCTTTATAAAAATGTGGTTTGGAAAAATAGAAAGAGCCTTGAAAACGTTGTTACAATGAAAAAGGGACAAATTAGAAGACATTTTCCGTGATCAAAGGCAGGAGGGCGAGCGCGCATGGGCATTCACAAAGCTTGACTTATTCACTCCCCTTTTTTGCAAGCCGGGGCAACAAGCGTGTCCCCCATTGACAAGGCGCCCTATTCAGACTGCAGGTGCGAAGTGGGCCGGCGCGCCCGGCCACATTATGTCAAGGTTGTTGGAGATTAGTGTTCGGCCTTAATAACTAAAGCGCTTGATTTACATTGGAAAAAAGCCCCCTCAGCCGTGAAAACAAAATCGTTGAACGCGTGATCATTGCGAGGGCGGCTGATATCCTAATACTCGCATTGTTGCATTGTTCTCAGCTGGGCCCAAGCGCGCCCTGGCCTCCTCAGGAAGGGCAGAGCCTGAGTTTCTGGCCTTGGACCAGGTCGCCAATTATACTGTCTGGGTTCTGGAAGAAAAGGCGAAGGATAGAAATTTTACAGGGCCCTGTGGAAGACAGAGTGGGGAAGTCCCTAGGAGTCCAGATCTGGGCCCCCAATTTTGGCAAAACCTGGGATGGGAGAATCGTGGGGGGTTCACGGCTTCGGGCCCAATGGTGAGGTGTCTTAAGGCTGAAGGGCCTCCAGTGTGACTTTGGTGGGACAGCCAGGGGACCTGCCTTGAAGTGTCATAGGCAAGAACAGTCTTACTCCAAGGTGAGGATTCTTTGGAAGTGACTGGAGAGCTGAAAGAACTTAGGAAGGACTAAGACACGCCCACTAATTTGGATTGCTCCAGGCCAAGCCATTGAACTGAACTGAACTGAGGAAGGCCAGAGTGTTCAGGCCAAATCGTTTCTTCAAAGGAGAGCCCACTTCCAAGACATCCAGAACTGCTTGGAGCTCCTACCTTGCTTTTCCTGCACTTCCACTGTTTTATTTTCCCAGAGATGGAGGGGAGGAGGGTGGTGTCCACCTTGGCCTTGGTCCTGCTTCCCCCTGTGTGGATATTTTAGGGCAGATTCTCTCCCCACCCTCATATTCTACTATATTTGTGCCTCCCAAAGTTCCCCCTCTTCCACCCATGAAAAGGAATGCAGAGAACAAGAGATAAGTGGTTAGGCCCTGAGATATGGATATGTATCTATTCTAATTGCAGTATCTTTTTTAGAAGTCTAGCTACTTAAGGCAATTTCCCTAAGATCCGCTAGAAGAATAGGTTTGGTGGGGACAAGGTGAGAAAGCTGTTAACTATTGTCTGGCCCTGAAAAGGTCGTAAGTCAGTGCCTTGGTAGCTGACCTGTCAGAGGAAGGTATAAAGGCTTGATTCATGCAGTCGCTGCAATGTTCTCAGCTCTCACAAGTGTTTTTTATGATTCGATTCTCTTACCTCTTTTCTTAATTAAAAAGCTGAACCATTAGAATAGCACCTGCATCGTGTCCTGACGGGGCCTGCATACTAATTCCAGAGGCTTTACAACACGTAATTATAACATAAAATCAGAGGTTGAATAAAACAGAAGGATTTTGCTCCCAAAGCCCTGCTAATCCCCTTTTAAAAGGGTCTGGTGAAATAATTCAGAACAGTATCCGGAAGTTGGATTATCGCTCCTTTATTTTTTTTCAACTTTTTACAATGAAATGATATTTCACATTTAAAGGAAGTTCTGTTTGTCTATAACAGTTTGTGTATGTATGTGTAAGAAAGTTGGCAGGTTCTTTGAATGATACAAAGCATTTGACTATGGATTCCCTGCTTACTAAATGCAGTGCCAGAAAATGTAGAGGAAATTTGTACGACAGGTTTGAAACACATTTTCTCAGGTGAAAGTGGCTGCAATGTGATTGAGAATTGCATATGTGCATCAGTCAATTGTTCTCCCTTCTCTCAGAGGAAATAAGCAAATCTTTTGGGGTGATATGCTTGTTTTTTGTGACTTAGAAATATGCACATTTCAGGCAAAACACTTTTCACTAAGATACTGGGTATACTTTTTTATAATGCTTAATGAATACATCCTTGAGCTCACAAAAGCTAGATGCCTCTGTTAAACCCTGAGCAAGACCTTGCAGTGGCACAAGCCAAGGACGCTGAGCTGTCTGCATTTTCTCCCCAGTTCTGGCAAAGAACATTATCCTCATCTGGCTAATCTGATCTTGCATGGGCCAGCCGTCAGTCGCAGACAAGAGAAAACTGGCCATCCTTCTGATTTTCTGTATGAATCATCTGATAATATTGTGGCTGGGGTTTCCCCCTTTCCTCTTGCCATTACTCTACAACCACATGGCACAGACAAAACCATAGAAATTTACCCTATTTGGGTTTCTTTTCTCTGCAGACATTTCTCAAGCCTGCCCATTTATTATTGAGGTTCAAAAGCATGCACAGCCTGCTTGACTTGTTTTGAATTGATGAATATTTTTGCCCTGCATGGCTCACACAGAGTCTAAATTGGATCTAAAGAAGCCAAAAATGCAACACAGGTTTCAAGTTCATCTCCCTGGTCCTATTTATATTTTATCAATTTACATCCTGAAGTAATTTTTTTCTTCCTTTCTCTCTTTCTCTTTCTTGTTTTTTTTTTTCTTACACAGCTGTTTTGGATGTTTGCAAAACTACTGGAAGGTTCAGAGGCAAACACCAAGACCTTTCTTATTTGTCTAATCAGTTTCTCTTTTTCTTAAATAATTTTGGGGTCTGGATTTGGTAATGTTCCTAGAAAACTCTCAGGCATTTTCCTCATTGAAGATATTTGGCTAAAAAGGCAATGGTGTCCTGATGCCCAGACAGGAAATTGGTGGCAAGTAGAACATGTTATTGTGGGATTCTCAATCACTTGGTGACAAAGATGTTATTAATTTTTCAGAACAAGAATGAGAATTCAGCATGAAAAGTGATTCAGCATTTAAATGAGGATTCAGCATTTTAAACAACTATGATTATTTTTTTAAAAAGGTTCTGATGCCTTCCTGGAAAGAATGTGCCTTTGTGTGACTTTTGCCCCAAACTGCTCTGTCCTGGGTTGCTCACTTTTACCCCCCACTTGCACATTCCTGCCCTGCACACCTGGGCCATGAAAAGGCCACCATCTGGATTCAGAGTAACCGCAGAATTATGGTAAAAAAAAAAAATAAATCAACATCTGGGCTGGCTGCAGTGTCAGTGTCTTAACAAGTCATGGGAGTGACATTGAGACGATCGGGTTTCTCCTGCTTAGTTCTGCACAGAAATAAACTCGATTCCCTCTCATTTTTCTTGAGCTTTTAAAAATAAATGGCGTCTCTGTCTCCATGCTCTCCTCCCTCCCCCCCACTGCACCAGCATCTAGAACTCTCAGAGTACATACACTCATGCTGTTTCAGGACCCTCAGCTAGCCTAGGTGCTGCCTGGAAAGACACACCCTGCTCTGGAGCTTAAGACCCTTGCAAGTGCCTCGCTTTCTAGGAGGGTCTGGAGACTTGATTCGAGGAGCTAAGTGATGTGTCTAAAAGATCCAGTCTTGTAAGTGGTCGTAATAACAACAACCTTAACAACAAGCACTTAACACCTACACTCTAAATGGTTTCAAGGATTGTCCTATTTACCGCTTCAGGCAAACTTGTGAAGACAATTCTTGGAAATTGTCTTTCAGCAGACAAGGAAACTGAAGCACAGGGCCACGGGTGGACAAGCCTAGCCAGTCTTCTCTTACCCGCACTTTCCACTTGGTGCTCGCACTGGAAGTAGCGAAGAGGCTAAGGTGTCCCCAGTCTTCCCTGGAGGCTACCAGTGTGGGATAGGAGGTGGGCAACTTCCCTAAAGATTTTCTTTAGGGTGAACTAGCCAGGGGTACTTGAGCACCAGTGACCACTCCTCTGCCAAAGGTCACACCATTCAACTTTTCTGCCAAAAATAATCTTTCTCCCAAGGAAACCCGAGCACTCAGGGGCAGCGACACTCAGGTGCCCCAGCACACTTGCCCTGTCCTCTCCTTCCCTCTCGAACCTGGCCAGTTCAATCTCGGGTCTTCCGCCTGAGACCCGCGTGGCGGGGTTGGGGACAAGGGGGGAAGGGCAGCTGCCCTCCGCACATCTCCTCTCAGCTCCCAGGGAAGGCTGGGTTGCGACTCCCCCGGCGACCCCGCGGCACTGCGTGGTCCCGGGCGGGATAGGGAGGCGTAGCGGAGGGTCCAAGGTCTCCTCTGGCGGCCGTGAGGACTCCAGGAAGGGGACCAGGCCCAGGGTGCCCGGGGCCTTTCTCATACTCACTTGCTCCCCCAACAAGGATTCCGTCGGTGAACTGGCTTTACTGAGTGCCCTCTCCCACAGAGACAGGGCGCAGAGACCCAAAAAGCTGGAGAGGCTCTATCTCGGCCCAGAGCCGGAGGAGGGGGACCCTTCCGCGAGAGGGACGGGAGGGGGCGCTCACCCCAGGACTAAAGTCCAGGAACCTCTTCCCCCGCGTCGCCCACTGACTGCGACGTGTCGCGGCTGTTCCAGGGACCGTCCCCTCGGGGCTGTCTTTTCATACTCGCGCGTCGCCCTAGCACCTTTGAGCGCCGGGGTCCCTCCCGCAAACTTCTCTGCAGGCCTGCCACCCTAGCCCTACAAGTTGGTTCTCCCAAGGTGTTCTAGAAGGGCACCTAGCATCCAGACCCCCAAGAGCCGTTGTCCTCCCACTCACTCAGCTCATCTCAAGCCCCAGCCAGGCCCGCGAAACCCGACTTCTCTTTCATTAGGAAGGGGTCCGGCGGATGTTGTGCCTGCTCATTAGGAGGGAAGGAGCAGGGCACGCGGGTCATAGAGCTTCAGTGACCGCAGGGGAGGGAGGAAGAAGGCTCTGGTGGTTCAGGTGGTACTGATATATCTGAAATAATTTCTCCAGTGGCTGGACGGGATAAGATCTTCTCCATCAGATGCTAAAACTCACTGAATCCCAACCTCCCAATCGGGGCTCAGAGAAGAATCCTGGGAGCTGTAGCCACACAATGTTCGGGCTTGGCTTTCGGCAGTTGCCTGAAGGGACGTGAAAGGTCTGAGCACCGGCCACTCCCAGAGGGGAATGGCGTCGGCTGGGAAGACTCCTGCGGGCAACTGTACTCGCAAGTACCCTCACGAGGGCTTATGTTCTGTGTTGTGCTTAGTCGCTCGGTCGTGTCCGACTCTGCCACCCCGTGGACTGTAGCCCGCCAGGCTCCTCTGTTCATGGGATTTCCCAAGCAAGAATACTCCAGTGGGTTGCCATGTCCTCCTGCAGAGGATCTTCCCAACCCAGGGATCGAACTCACTTCTCCCGCATTGCAGGAGGACTTGTTACCGTCTGAGTCACCAGGGAAGCCCCATTGGGACTTAGGGGTGACCTGGAGGCAGCCTGCCCTCTCTTTTTCTTTGTTTCATTCCTGCCAGGTAGCAGGCATCTCTCTAGGAAATCAGAGGTGGTTTGTGAGAGGTTGCGGTACAACGCAAGACAGCCCTGCCGGGAACACACTGAGAGCATTGGCCTACCTTTTCCCCTTCCCTGATGGAAACCAGTTAATGAGTGCCAATGTTATTGGGGTGAAACTGGGGGCGAGAGAAGTCTTCTTTACGAAGGGCCGCTTTGGTGGGTCCTTCTGTTTTTGCTGCTCTGAACAACTAGACTTTGGAGATGTTTCTGGAAGTCGTGAGGGATGGCAGGGAAAAGGAGAGGATGCTGCTGAGTGGGCCCCAAATCTCTTCCAAGACGATGAAGCAATAACAGGACACTCGAATTCCAAAGGGAAAAGGGAACATCACATCGTTTATTTCCAAAGAAAATAGGGAAATGTATCTCCAGGTACACAAAAATCTTTGGAGGGAAAAGGAATCATGGGTTTAATTCATTTTTACGTATTTACAGCAGATTAAACCACAGGTTTCAACTATATTTTCATTCAACAATCACTTTCAGTGAAATACATAACAACTTTTTTCCTTTCAAGTTAGTTCATAATTTAAGGATGCTAAGGGGACAGATGATAAATCACTAACAGTGTGGGTAGAGAGGGTACCAAATAGTCTAAGGTTTCAGCCAGGCTTTCTTGCTTGAGTAAATTATGATCACAAAACATTTGCCTGTCTGTATAATTCACATTCATTGCAATCATTACATTTTCCCATAAATTAGCGATATAAACAAACGTGGGGACCTCCAGTAAACAAATAAAAATATAAGAGACAACATTTTGTAGCAACTATAATAACAGCATGGGTTACAGCTTGGGGAAACTTCTTTACAAATCATTTAGTCAGCACACACGGGGGTAGGGAGGCTGGAACATCCTTGTTTATGTAAAACACCTTTAAAACCACATCAAAATGTCTGGGGAAAGCTGGACAGGGTGAAAGTTTCTCTCTCTCTTTCTCTTTTTCCTGGGCACAATATGAAATGAAGGACTGCACGTGTGGATGGGGGAGCGCAACGTTTGCATGCACTTTGGGGTCAAGGACCTTCTGAACTCCAATTGCCAAGATGCTGAAGAAAACAGGAAATTATAAAAATGTCTCTCTCCCTCAAGCCCCTCTTCTTTCTATTAATGGCAGAAAAGGCTTGCTGATAGCTGCTAGTGGGAAGAAACACACAATGGGTCTATTTTTAGCTGAGATTGTCTTTAAAGGAGCAGGAAATATGAACAATTGCTCCGCTGCAGCTTTGGGTTCCAAGGATCGGGAACAAGAATAGTGGGAGCTTGAGGGGTCCCCAGGTGACCTGACTTGGACTGATTGAGTGCAGAGCAGCAAAGAGAGAAGCAGACCCACAGGGTGGGCTTAGGGTATCTACCCTCTGCCTGCACTGCCTCTGCATTCTTTCCCTCATGTCCCAGAGCCTGGGCAAAGAGACCCCTCAACATCTGCACACCTCCACAGGCTCTGGACCTGATGTCTCTGCAATGCTTTTGTTTTCTTCTTGGCAGGACTTAGCCCTAAGTTACCAGTTAGTGTAGTCTGCATGTATTTTTTTTTTTTAAGAAGTTAGATTTTATCTCTTTAGAAACGGTTTGAAGCTAACGGGGCAGAGGGAGTTTGACAGAGAAGGAGAACAAATCGCTGACAAAGAACCTTTTACGTTTCATCAGCGTTGTTAGGACGACAAGGAGGAATGTCTCAGATAATAACTCCCACTTCAAAGATTTCTCAGCTGAATAGAAAGCGGACCATCCTTTTTATTCAACCACAAGGACTGGCACTAAAGAAGACTCCGCTGTTTGATTTTTTTTTCCACCGTGTTTATTTTTCCCCTATTCACTGGGGTACTTGGATAAAATAAACAACAAGACAATTAAGGGAACATGGGCTTCTAACTTTCCTTCCTTCTTCCCTATCCCCTTGGCCTTGGGCTCTTGAGTCTGTGCCCAGGCCAGCCAGGCCTGAGGGGTTCCCTACACCCCACCTTGGGGAGAAACAAGTTTGGGGGTGTGTGAGAAACTTCTGAGACAGAGGGGCCGAATGAGCTGTGCTGGGGGCCAGAGTGAAATGTCCCAAAGACACAGTCTGAACTCTCCAGGCTCATCCAGGGCTGTTCCTGTTCCTTCCCCCAAGTCCCATTCAAATTCAGGCCTCCAACCTGCTCCAGAGGCGGAGAGCCGCTTGGCACAAAACCGAGCTGGGGATGCTCATTTGTTAAGTTTCCGAGTTTGCCCTAAAGTTATTTACTCCTGACCCTGTAGCCTCTTCAGGACGCAGTCAAGATGCACGGAGTCCGGCTCCTCCCTTTCCTGAAAGCGTCCCTGGTGTCAAGCGCCCCTCCCCCGCATCAGAGTGCAAGGTGAACCCCTAAACGCTGGCGAGGCGGGTCCTAAGGAGGAAGTATATACTGGAGAGCACAGTGACAGTATTAAATGGCGTGAAAGAAAAGGTCAGCGCAAATGTATCTTAATAGAGTGTCTGCAGTGAAGTGTGCCGCCTTTGAAGCGGCCGCTCCCCGCGCGTATTTCCATGGCGAGCCTAACGCGGCATGCTGATGCACCGTCAAACTCACACTTTCAACCCCAAAACCCGAGTCTTTGAACAACCCGAGTTTGATTAGACCTTTCTCCTTTTCTTTCCCCTCTTACAAACCATTTCCTCGCCTTTAGAAACTCGCCATCAAACCCAAATGCGCCCTCTGATCACCGCAGAAAGCAGAAACAAAGGGGGTTGAGCGGCGATTCAAGCGGCCCTTTTCTTCCCTCACATTATTATCCATTTTTATTATGATCGGGAACAAGTGCCCATTCGCGTGGGTTTTGTTTACCGGAAATTAAATGAAAATGATTTAGTCCGCGTCAAACAAAAATATATACTTGTATACACAAGAAAAAAGGCCTGTTAGACGTAAATATTATGTCCTTAATGAAAAGCCTGGACGGGCTCCAGGCTCGGCCTTTCAGGATTTCAGTGCGACTTGCCCATTGCCATAGAAATCCTAACTTACCATGAAGATGCACCGTGGCGAAGAAACATTGCTTTGTGCGCGGTCTCTTTGATGTCTCAGGCGCGAGATGCGGGCGCTCAGCTGCGCTGGGCGAGATTACCTTGTGAGCAACGCGGTGGACATCTGTAACAAGCAAATGAAAAATTAAAGGCGATTAGTGATCGACTACGCATTTTTTATTTTATTTCATTATTTTGTGTGGGGGTGGAAGGAAAAATGGGGCCTAGAAAAGCAAGAGAAAGAAAGGAGCCCTCTTTGGAGACTGGGATATTTTTTAACATCTTCAGAAGAAGCAAGTTCCCCAGATGTCCCCTGCACCTTGGCGGCGGGGCGGGGGTTGCTGGATGGGAGAGAACCCTTTGCAGCCGACCTCCAGCCCTTGGCCAGGCGGCCTCTGGGCCCTATTGTAGTGGGGGCAGGGCGGGAAGAGGACTGCAAAGCCCCTTCCGCAAGGGCGGATTCACTAGGGATGTATTTGGAAGATTCTGGTTTTTATTAGGGGTAATGAAAACAGTCTCTCTCCAGTTAGGAAGTTATTTATCTGATGGAAGTGTATGGCGATGGGGCAGGAGTGACAATCTTCCAATGGTGTCTGAAGAGGAAGGAACAGAAGAAAATCCAACATAGTGGCAGAAGCTAGGCTGGTTTGCTGTGTCCAGCTTTTTAACTGAGCTCTTTGGGGGCTCCCCATAGGTAGGACTATCACACCTCTACTTATCTCCAAATTCTTAAGGGACTGGGATGGGTCTATCAAAACTTTTCTCTGTCTTTTTTTATCTGCCCCTCACCCCAAATCTTAGCAAGAATTTTGGGGCAGCACCATCCTCCCTTCAGAGGGCAAGTGACTGGGAACCAGACCCTGATCTTTCCTCCCCCTTGGCAACAATTGCAGACTTTTCCCTGCCCCCAACATCTGGTTCTTTTTCAGGGGGGTACCCAGCACATCACATACACATTCAATCTAGACCCATTGGGTGTTTGCCTTCAAAATATTTATTCTTGCAGTTTGTCTCTTGTCCCACACGCCCCCTCCCCCTTTTTAAACAAAACCAACACTGTGTGATTTTTGACAAAGACCATCACAGAATTGCCGCGATTCACCCAGACACTGTTGCCTAGGCGGGATCCCTTTGCTGTGGAGGCCTAGGCTCCGTGATATCATTGGTCCACTCTGCATCCCAAACCGCCAAGCACCCACAAGATTCCACAGGCAGCTCCTGGACCAGGGCGTGGGGAGAGCGTGACTGGACTGTGGAGTCCTCAGAGCATTGAATCCCAAAGCCCCTTTAGCACACTTTCTTTTGTTTCCTGTGTTGGGACTTCTCGCCTACCCCCAGTATATAATGCATACCGCAGCCGCAGACAAGTCCGCAGACAAGTCCGCAGACTGTGTGCCTGGGCCTGTCTATGGAGGAGGGGCATATAATCAGCACGGAAGGTGCTTAACCTCCCCCTCCCACACCCCTACCCCCCACTTCCCTATCGTGTCCTTTACAGAAGTGGCTGGAAAATTTTCCATCTGGGACTTGAACAGCTGGGGGAGGGGAAGTGTAGGGAGGCAAAAGAGGAAGAAAACAGGAGGGAAGATAATGGCTCATGAGTTTCCTCTGCCATCTTCCCGCGTAGGAATTCCGAGGAGGCTCCGACAGGGAGCTGGGAAGGGAGTAGGGGTCGCAGTCGAAGAGGCCCAGGCTTCGAGGAAAACATTTCCCATTCTGTGAACCACACAGGGTTTTGTGGTCTTACTTTTGCCACCTGCAGTTGCAAAGATTGCGCAGAAACTCTCCTAAGATGTTTTCTTTTTTTGCCTTCTGCCTCTTTTTCTATTTACCTTACCCCAACCCTGGCTTCACGCTACCCAGTCGAGGGCATCTGGGTGGGTGGGTAGGGTGCTGGATGTGACTGTAGAATCCATGTGGGTACCATATTGATATTTTGAGACAATGGACATTATATCAGCATATTCGGTGAGCTCTACCCCCTATTAGTGGTAACCTTCCTCCCTTCCTGCTTCCCTCGCTTCCTTCCTCACTCTCTCTTCAAGCCTCAGTAACCTGGCCTAGACTTGCCAGTCAGTGGACGCGAAAGCAGCACCCACAGCAGCAACCTTAGCACAGGCGGCGGCGGCGGCGGCGATAGCGGCGGGGCCAGGCGGTGGCGCGGGGGTTGGAGGCGCCGCGGGGGCAGCCGCTGCGGGGCCTGCGCCCTGACACACGTACCATTCGCTCAGGTCGGCGCCCTGCGCCGCCACCGCCGCCGAGGAGGCCGCCGCGGGCTCGCGACCGAAGTCCGACGAGGGTGACACGAGGGCAGACGGCGTGGCCGAGTCGTAGCCAGAGCTGGGCGGCGGCGGCGAGCGCCCGTGCACCTTCATGTGCTTGCGCAGCGAGCTGGGGTGCGTGTAGCACTTGTCACAGCCGCGCACTTTGCACGTGTAGGGCTTGTCACTCGTGTGCACGTGCGAGTGCTTCTTGCGGTCGCTGCTGTTGGCGAAGCGCCGTTCGCAGCCCTCGAACTCGCACCTGAAAGGCTTCTCCCCTGGTGGAGGCAACGCAGAGACATTAGTGCGCGTGGGTAACATCGTTACCCTTTCCCAGTTTCTCTTCCATTTTGGGGAAGAGGGCCACACACAAAAATTCAGAAACCTCTTTCCCCGGCGCACCAGGCCCGGCACCCCCTTCCCCCCACTCAGAGCGCGCCCCCAGAACTCTCTCCTGCAAGCCTCCAGCCCTCCCCCTCTCCCGCCTGGGCCTGGGGGGAGGGGAGGGAGGAGGAGCGACAAAGACTCCATCTTAGTCGAGTTGCCTTCCTTGGAACATCCCGATCCACTCCTGTTGTTTTCTTCCAAATTTTCTCCACTCGGAGCCAGAAGCACCTTTGCCCGGAGAATAGAGTTGACTGAGGAGCTCGCATCTGCTCAATTTAACGTTGCTGTTTCAGCCAAGCGTCTCTGCTCGCCCCCCGCTTCCCGCCCAGTGGTCCACCCCGCACACATCCAGTCCTGGCCCACATTGTTTCCTAAAGTAGGTTTTGTGCAAACGCCAAGGCGATGGACTAATTTCAGAATGCGCAGCCGATGCACACGGCGTGTGCCTAATGTGGACTCGTGCTGCAGGGAAAGGTATTCTGAGAAATGATTCACTTCAGACGCGATTTTTACGGGAAATGGAGCCCCCTCCCCCTTCCCCTTTACCCCCCGAGGGCAAACATTTAGCAGCATTCTTCAAATCTTGCCTGAACTGTCCGGGATCCCTCCAGATACGCGCGCAGGCAATAATATTTTATTACGTTGCTCCAGCGGCCTCCTGGAGACTGCCTCGGGCAGCCGTCTCTCCCAGTCCAAACTGACTGTGAGAGGTCGAACGGCCTCCACAGACCACCCACGGCCCACGGTCCGGTCTCCCGGGCCTGAGCAGGGAAACCAGCAAGGCAGGTTCTGCCCGGGCCAAGCGGGATCTGTGGCCTCTCCAGCGATCGCACCTTGGTCGCGGCGGCTTCAGGATGAGCGCAGCTGCTGCGGTCAGGCCAGACCTGGCTTGGTGGACCGGAGGGCAAGCGGGCAGCCGGGGTAGACCCGGGAGGGGCTCGGCTCCGCGGTGCGATGCCCTCTAGAGCCGCGGGAAGGCGCGAGCGCGCGTTAGGGTGGAAATACTGGCCGCGGACCGAGCCCCAGTCTGGGAGCTCACAGCCAGCTGGATTCGCTAGCGTTTGGGGGAGGAAAGGACCCCAAGAATCCGGAAGCCCAGGTTTCTGCTGGAGCTGCAGATGCTGCGGGCAGGAGGGGAAGAAATGTCCCGGCGCTTTAAACAAATAGAGGCTGTCGGGCGCCCTGGGTTGAGGGAGAGGCTACCAAGCGTCTGGCTAAGGAGGAAGAGATGCACGGCTGGAGGACTGTTGCCTTTGTGGTGCTACTCCCTCCGCTTCTAGGAGAGATGAGTGCTTTGGGGCAGGTTTGAATAAACAAAGCCCCTGTTCCCGAATCCCGTGGAGGCTTAGGCTGAACCAGAGGTTTGCGCCCAACCCTCGCCTCCGCCCGGCAGCGGGTTAGAAGCCCAGGGCTCCCTCACTGCGCGGCCGCTGTGAGTTCCGCTGCAGGAGTATTGTTAGTTCAGTGGAAACACTGGACAGTGCTGGCATCTGCCGTTTCTCGGCACACTTGTATAATTTTATTAAAAAAAAAAAAAAGAACGATGCAGAATGAACCAGTGTCCCTATATGCTTCTCCTTTTCTCCCTTCTGCTCCCTGATAGCATCTGCAAAACTAAAACTTTTCTTCTTCCCTTCCTTCCGTCTTTTCTTTCTAAAATCACTTACAAGAACCATGTAGTTCAGGGCCTGCAAAAGAAAGCAAGATTTGCTAAGACAACAGAGGAGAAATAGAATTTGAGGTTGATTGCAACCCCCAATATTGCTTCCCTCCCCAACCCATCTTGGGAGCGCCTTGTTGAACATTCACGTAAAACAGAAACAATGATTTCGTCCCAGACGAGGTACTGAGGCGAAAAAAGCAGGGCACTGAAGGTGATACGGGCATGGTGGTAGTTCGCAGGTCCAGAGGAGGCCAGGTGAGGTCGCGCACCGGCGCCCTCCCGGCCTCTCCCCAGCAGCAGGAGGAGCCCCGGACTCCTCGCCTAACTCTGCACACCCCACCCCACCCCGCCCCTACACCCAACCCGCAGCCTCCCGCCCTCTCCCTCCCACCAGATCTGGGCGCTGCGCCCTGGGTGGGTGGGTGGATGGATGTGGGGAAGCAGGGTTGGGCCGGGGTCCTGCAGCCCGCCCCGAGCAGCCTCGGCCTGAGGCTGAGTCCTGAAAGGCCGGCAGCCTCCTCCCAGAGGCTCAGCCGCCGAGAGAGGCCTTCTTCCCCGGCCCGGCGCCAGGCCCGCCCGACAAAGTTGGGCAGCGGCGGGGCGGTTCGGCTCGCGCCATTTTCTCGCACTTGTGGCTGGGCCGGGCTGTCTGAGCATCAGCCCAGGCGCGGTGTCTTCTCCTCTGCCTTGGATCCCAGCCCTGCCTCCCTCTACCGTCAGCTTGGGAGAGTGGGGCGAGCCCCCAGCCCAGGGGTCCGGGGAAGGGCTCCCGGCAGCCGGCCCGCGTCTCCCTCGCGGCAGCACCATTGTTCCAGGATCGCTGTGACCACCGCGAAGAGAAAGCTTTCGGAGTGGGCTCGGAGCCGCTGCCTCTGAAGCCGGGCCCGGCATTCGGATCCGAGAAAATCTCAACTTCCAAGAAAGCGGCTCCTGATTGCCGCTTCCGCGACTCAAGGAAATGAAACGCCATTAATATTTGAAAAGGCAATTATTTTCCTGTTGAATCGAGAACTGTCTTCATGAATAATTTGTAGTGAGGTCTATTGCCATTTCAGAAACATTTTGTTGTTGTTGTTGTTGTTGTTTTTCTCTTTTCATTACTTAAGAGGAGGGTTTGAGGGAAACGCCAGGGCAGCTCTGTAAAAAAATTTTTTTTAACTCCGTGATAATGAATCAGGACTGCCAGTAGAAAGGGAATTGATGCACTTAGAATTCTGTTCTGAATAGACGCAAACCTGAGCCAGCTCGGGCTCACTGAACTTGCTTCTCTGCTGTAGGTCGATTGCACTGAGAATTTAACCATTTTCTGCTTCACGGACTTCAAACAGTAGGCCGGCAAAGAGCAGTAAAAGTTTGTTTGTTTAAAGCCCCCCGTCATTAAAAATGAGTTCCTTCTCTGGCTCAGGACTCGAGTCTACCTTCGCGGTGCGGGTCGCCAGCTCCATGAATAGCGAGCCTGAGGGCGGCGATCTGGGTCTCACTTCTCTCCTTCTTCCCCTGGATAAAAATCGGAGGGGGCGGGGAACAAACTCTTGCAAGAGATTGTGCTGGGGGTGGATCCTGGAAACAGCTCGGATAAACCGTACGTTTCCGGAAATAAAGTAGGAGACTAACAGTGGACTTTTCCTGCCTCCGAGTATACCAGTATCCTGACGAAGACCTTCCCCAAGACTGCAGGGTTTGGGAGGAGAAAGTGGGATTTTAGCAAGCTTCTTTTCCTGGGTAGTGGCAGCCTGGGTGAATTCTTTAATAATTGCTGATGTTTCCACCAAGAATAGAGGTAAGGCAGAATGCCAGGGAGTAGAAAGGGGCACTAAACTGAAACTTATTCCATCCTTTCTGTCTCTCCCATACGTCCCCTTCTCCCTCCCCCAAAATGGAGGAGGGGAGATGTTGACTTCATAAACTTTGAGGAAGCAGGGCAAGAAAACCCTAGCTAAGGAGACCGAAAACACTGGCTGCTAAACTAATTAATGTAACTTCACAGGCTGTTCTGGGAAGTGTGAAAACTTTCTCCTTGCAATTGCATTAATTAGAGATACTTCTGGCCAGAGGAGTTCAACTTTTCAGGCTCTTGAGCTCTCTCCTTTTCTTTCTGTTAACTAGAACTAACAGATGTTGTTGACACATGTCCCCATTTCACTTAACAGCTCAGTAAATGACATTTAAGGCAGATGAGTCTCCTTGGGTCTCTGCTAAAGCAAAAGGGTCTGTGAAACATCCGGAGTATGGGTGGCCAAGGCTTCAAAACAGAGGCAAAGTTAGCCCATGAGATTCCCAAATCCTGAAGAAAGCACCAAGGGCCTGGTGGCAGTCAGGTTGTCAGGCTGACCACTGGAAGAGTACTCCCCACACAATTCCAAAGGGACCAGGAAAACAAATTGTTCCTATGTATTTACAACTCTGATGAACAGTGCCCTTTAGAATACCTTAATATCAAACTCGATAAGCAGGGACCACACATTTGCACACACAGAAACCCAAGCACCCTCCCCCCCACCCCTCAGCAGAAATCTCACACTATTCCTTCCCACACACAGCCTCAGGAAACTTCTGCGATTCTAATAGAAGGGCATAATTAATATTTTATGAACTTGGCTCATGGAAACACCAAAATATTCCTCCTCCCCCCAGGTGGAACTTGAGGAAATCCAGCTCGAAGGGCCCAAGGAGGCCCCCTTTTCCCCCAGAGGGTCCGCACGAAACAGACAATGCCGAATACTGACCTGTGTGAGTTCTTTTGTGTATTTTGAGATTTTCTGATCTAGCAAAGACTTTCCCACACCCCGGGAAAGGACAGGGGAAGGGCTTCTCGCCCGTGTGCACGCGGATGTGATTTACAAGTTTGTATTTGGCTTTAAAGGGCTTGCCCTGGCGCGGACACTCCTCCCAGAAGCAGATGTGGTTGGCCTGCTCAGGGCCTCCGACGTGCTCCACGGTGACGTGCGTGACCAACTCGTGCATGGTGCTGAAAGTTTTGGAGCAAAGGCGCGGGGGCACGGGGCCGTCGGCCGCCAGCCACTTGCAGATGAGCTCCTGTTTGATGGGCTGGCGCATGTAGCGGAAGAAGGCGCCGGGACCGTGGGGCGCGGCGAGGTTCATGGTCAGGTTCATGCCCCCGTAGCTGTGCAGGGCTGCGGCAGCTGCCAGGGCGTCGCTGCGGGCCACAGGTCCCGGCGGGAAGGGTTCAGGTCGCGCGTACATGTCTCCGGGGAGCCCCAGACGCAGGAGTCCATTCAGAGTGCCGCTAGGGGAGGCCTGGGGAGGCTGCTCGTGAAGGCCCGGGAACACCGAGGGGCTAGAGGCGGCAGAGAGCTGGGGGCCATGGTGTCCGGAGCTGCTACCTGTTGTTGAGACAAATAGTGCGAATGAGAACGTGTGGCGTGGGCTGAGCGTTCTACTGGGCCCCAGGGGGCAGGCCCAGCCCAGCCACACCACGGCTTCTGCGGTCAACGCCGGGACCGAGAGTCAGACTGCGGCGGTTGCGACCCGGGTGGACAACGCGGGGCAAGCGCCGCCGCCGCGGTCCGGCTGGGCGGTTGTTTCGTAGAGCCCCCTGCCGCTTCATGAACAGGAAAGTGATTGTGGCGGCGGGGTAGATGGAAGGGGTAGTGGGGTGCGCAAAGCTGAGTCTGTGGGTTGCTGGGGGGCCCCGGGCTCTGCTACAAAGGGGTCCGACCGGCCGCTCCGAGTGCGCTTTGGCGGCCAGCTCCCCGGGGCGCCCTGCGGGGGAGTGGAGGTGGGGAAAGTGGCGATGTTGTAAGTGACGGTGGTGCCCAAGCGCCCCGGCCACATATACGAATTTCAGCGCCCAGATCGGCTGAGAGAAGGAGGCTTGCTGCATCCCGGCCGGGGCTCCCTGGAACTCCTTGGGTCGGGGCTCTCACGCCACCGTCACCTAAAAGCGAGGAGGGGAGAGAACAATCTCAAACAACTTCTGCAAAGTTCTCCCCCCGCCCCCCGAGTTTTGGGTTGTGACTTTTTTTTTTCTTCCTCTCTCTCTCGATCTTTAATGTCTACTTGAAATCCCTTACACTACAGAGGCAGCAGCGGGGCGCGTGAGGAAGTGAATAGAGATTCGGGGCCGTGGCCCGGGCCCGCCGAGAGGAACAATCGCCTAGGTCGCCCATTGGCCCGCGGCCCGGTCCGACGTCAGCGATGACAGGTCTCTCCGCACGGGGGACACACACACATACACACACGTAGAGTCACAACTGTTCGCGCTCCCCTCCCCACCCCCCATCTCGCGCTCCTACTGCTCATGCGCTTTGACCGGGGCACGGATTCTTTTCTCTACTCATGAGCCCCCTCCCCCTTCGCTCCCGAAAGCTAGGCAGATCTGCTTGGCCTCCGCGCTCTCGGAAGCGAGCGAGGCTGGGTTTTGCCTCCAGTCACCAAGGCTTCGTGGAGGGGGCGTTGAGATGTGCGTCATGTCCTCCGGGCGGCCCGGAGCCCCCAACCCTGCCGCGGCCAGCGCGCGGAGACGGCGGCCTGCTTCGGCAGCTGGTCCCAGGTGTCGAGAGGAGGCGAGGGCCGGGGATCCCGGGAGGAAAGGCGGCTGCAGATTAGGAGGCCGAGAGCAGGGGAGCTTCCGGGCTAGCAGCCCTTGGCCCAAATTTTGTTTTCTCGCTTTCTCCGAATTTGCTCGTGTCGCTCAGCTTTCTCGCTCTCCCTCTTCTTCCAGCTCTCGCTCTCAATGCCACGAGCCCTCTGACCACACTTCACCTTCCTACTTAGATCCTTTCTTCTCCGCTCCTCCTCTCTCTTCCCTCCACTCCATATTTTTCCCGTTTAGCCTTGTCGGCCCCTCTTCCCGGGTGCCTGGAACGCTCAGAGACGGGCGGACTCTAGAATCGGGCCCGGAACCGAGCCCCAGGAATGGGCCAGAGACGGTGATGACCTAGGAGAGGCTGGTTTCGAACCCACGCCGCCCTCCGGAGAGGGTCTAAGGATCCTTCCTCCCCGCCTCAAATCACAGAGAGCCGCGGGTCGATGGGCCACAGAGACAAAGGAGGGGGAGCGCAGCGAGGAGGGCGGGTCCTCGACCCCAGGTCTCTCTTCCCTCGGTCCGTCTGCGGTCCTGAACTAGGTACCCAGCCGCCAGACGGAGCCCCTGGGAAAGGAGACTTGAGAATCACTTCCACTCTGAGCGCCCTCAGGCCACTTGTTGCCCGCGGCCAAAGTCTGTCCTCTACTAGCTTGCCTAGAGCCGAGGCCACGTTTTCCGGCCGGGCTGTGAGAGCCACGGCCGGCCGCGGCCTCCTCTCCCCGGACGCCCTCCGGGCTGCGGGTTCCGCTGTCTTGGGGTAGAGGGTCGGCCGGTGGAAGGAGCCTTCAGTCTTCAGTCCTGGCCCAGCCGAGTGTGGCCTCAACGCGGGGTGGGGGTGGGGGTGGGGGGAGAGCGGTTCTTTGTTTGTGCTGATCGGCTGGGGCCGGCTGCAGCACCCGGCGATTTAAAGGGCTGCTTGCCTTCAAGCCTGCCTTGCACTCAGTAGCCGAAAATGCCAACCTAAGTTCTCTCGGGCCTCCCCGGCGGCCACAGAAAGTGCCCTCAAAGCAGTGAAAGACTTAAGAGAAGTTTTAAGGATTGAGTAAAAGACCTCGCTCCCCTAGCACGGGGTGAGGAGTTTGGACAGGTTACAAGGAACCCTGATGGAGTTGACTGAGTTGCCTCAGCCACCCCCAGCACCAAGGACTATTCTTAAACATTTCCTGGTCAATCAATAAGGATTTCTTTTAAATTTTTAAAAATAATTGACTTATGTATAATGGTTGGCAGAGTCTTTGAGATTTTCTTCATTTAATGCATTGTTCCTTGCTCAGGGCCGCAATTTAGTGAGGGATTAACTTCCACAACAATTTCCCTCGGCTTTGACAAGTCCAGGTCTTTCTGCTCCTCCGGCCGGAAGAGCTTAAGCAAGCTACCAATAGATGCTGCGTTAGCATTAAAAAAGAAGAAGAAGCGGAAGCTGAAGGAGAGCATTTGACAGCCTTCTGCTCTGAAACCAAAGGCTTCCACCCAGTAGTGCTGAGACTAGACTTGGAGGATTTGTCTCCTTTCCCGGGCTTTCACCCTCTCCCACACTCTTCCTTGCTGGATTTTATCCCCTCTGCCCACAGGTGCCTCCTTTCTGTCTGCCCGCCCCCCATTTTCCCTTCCACAAAGCACTGGTTTCAAGGCGTCCCACCGAGAAGGTGTCTTTTGAATGGTACAGCGTGGTCTAGGCGAACCCATGAACCCATGATGGGTTCTGAAAACACGTAGTCCAAAACCAAAACCAGTGTCTTCCTTTTTGGGACCTCTGGCCCAAAGGCTCTTTCTCCTAACCATTTATCAACATAGAACTTAGATCCTCCTGTAGCATTCAGGCCTAAGTGTAGGGGCACTGCTGCAGTAGTCCAGCAATTAAATTATTTTATTTAAATTAAAATATTTTCTTTCCCATCCAAAAGTAGGTGATCTACAACCTAACGTTCAGGTTGTTTGTCAAACTAACCATCTACTTTGGCTTCCATTAAAACTGATTTGCACAAAGAGGAACCACTTAGTATACGAGCTGTGACCCCATCTGTGTCAAAAGCTTTGAATAATAGCACAGAAGAGGAGTATTCAAGTTGGTCTTTGGCTGTGGACTCTTTCAGAAACCTGGTGAAGCTAGTGAACTTTAATAATCCTGTGTTTGTTGCCCACACTCATAGCATATAACATTCCATTAGAAGGTGGTGAAATAAAGATGTTTCTTCTTCTTTTTTTTTTTTTACCATCTGAGTTTGTGGACACCCCCACCCCTGGAATTCTAAGCACTTCTACAGAAGCCAGGGATAAGAAGTAGAGGTTTTATATACATAGACTGTTACTGCACCACACAGTGTCTCTTGATAATTTTACCCTTGAAAAGCTTTGAACATGTGTATGGCTTTTGGTGCCAACAGTGAAAGGGCAGATGCATCTGATTCAGCCAAATTCACAGACAGTAACCCGGCCCCATGGAGCTCCTTCCCAGATGCAGCCTTCTCTTGAAGCACTGAAAACATCTGGATGCATCCTGGGTAGATGCTTCTTGAGAAGTCAGGGGTCAGTTGACCTAAGGTCACTAAGGTTGCTTAATCTTTGCAAGTGCCTTGGAGCCACGTGGTTCACACTTTGGTTAGCTAAACACAGAATGGGACCACGCATTCTCTCAGAGGGACATTTCCCCAGGGACAGATATAGGGAGGGAAAAAAACCATTTTACTCACTATTATTTATAAAGAGGGACCTTTGGGGTGATTACATATGGGTCTTCAAGGTGATTCTCTGAAATAAACCCCAAAGCAGTATCCAGCTAGTCACAGATGACAGGTGGGGTACTGAAATCAGAGAGGCATATTTTAGTTTTCAAGGTTCTTCCTCTGAGTCTTTCAGAACCCAGGAAGCAAGGATTCCAGGTTCCACTGGCTATTGATTGGGCAGGCTGAGTAGTGGTGTTCCTCAGTAATGCTCAGAATTTTTCTTTCAGAGAGTTATCCCACCACACTTACCCCAAATACCAAATGCTTGACTGGAGCAGTCTACTTCTAACCATGCTAGGGAGTATGGCATTGTTGAGTCCACATTTCTGCTTGATATACAGAAGGAAAAAAGATACATTCTGCAGCTCAGAGATCTTCAGCAGAGTTTAAAGAAGCACTGGGGGTTTTCATAGGAGCCTGTTTGGAGCAAGTTCCACCACCAGACTCCAAACATCCTTCCAGACTTCAGAATCATGCCCTAAGCATGGTTTACTCCAGCCGTGATAAAGCAACATCTTAAACTAAAGTGATTTTCTAGTCCTGCTGGATAGAAACATATTTGGTGTCCCTACCATCTGCCATAGCTCCTCACATCACTGGCAAAGTGGGCAAAGGTCTAATTTCTCTTCCTTGGAGAGAAAAAAAAAATGAGAGAGACGTACAGTCAATAGCTGGGCTATTTTTTCTATTTTGATCTTTTCACCAATGCTAAATGATGATCTCTTGCAGGTTATGCTGAGAGCCAGGATCCCAAAAACTGAGGGCCACTGCACAGAGCCTGGCCAAGAACTAACCTTGTTGTCTGAATATTCTGTATCTTGGTCTTCAGAGTCACTGGTTTAATCTTTTCTTCTCTGTTTCTAACTAGGGTTGCACCCAAAGCAGGGGGCAAATCCTTTCATAGTCTACTCACAGACAGAATTCAAGATTCCTAGAGCGAGAAGCTGTTTCTAGTCTTAAGGGGGAAAAAAATACCTTAAGCCACTGAAGCCTTCTATGGGTCTATGACCACATTATAAGAGGAGGTGAGATCTATCAGGATTTTGAAGATAAAGGAAGATACTCCTTCCCCCTGCTATGGAACTTTGGGCTTTAATTATCATTAGTGGAAGTGCATATGAAAGAAAATATGCTTGGATAAAATTTAATTTCCAAACAAACCATCTTTTGAGAAATGATTAGTAAACATGGTTAAAGGATTTTTCAGAACAGCACTGAGGAATTAAAACAACAGAATTTACATAATAACCACATTTCTCTAGAGGATTCTGCCATCAAATTCTCCCAAAATAATAGAAGAGAGTCATTTCCTAAGTTGTCCATTTAGCTTTTGTTAAGAAAGTTGCTTTTCCTACCAACAAGGTAGCTGTTGGTATTGGAGGCAACCATCAGCTGGTGGTGTAGTTGAAATGAGGCAGACTAGATGCCTGAAAGGGGAAACTCTCAACCCTAAATCATATGCTTATTCTAAATGGAATATTAAATTAAATTCTTCACAATGAAGGTATTCCTGACAGAGCGGCTGTCAGTCACTTCCCGTTCAGACACCACATTGTGGGAACATCTTGGCTGCCACATTGCAAAAGGCTGGTGTCCCTGGTAAAGATGATGCATATCATGTAAACCCCATCACCAAGATCAAAGTCTGCTCCTTTCATGGAAGCCAATACATGTCAAACCTCATTCCAATCAAATCGTCCGGAAATGAATTCAAGATGAATATGTCATAGAATAATGTGACAGTGGAACTGCAGAAGGTCAGGGGTTGTTGTTTCAATGAGAGAGTCGTCAAATATTAATTCTAGAATGTCCAGATGAGTAGACATTGAGGGGGGTTAGCTGGTTGCTGGTGGGAAGTTGTGTTGTTGATTTGTATGCAAATGCATCAAACACTAAGGTGTTGTTTTAAGTTTCACTGGAACTCAAGAAACACCCCAAACTCACAACCAACATAACCAAAACCCACCACCAGCAACAAAAAACATATGAAAGTAACATACTTCCTACTTAAAAAATAACTTCAGCAGACCAATATTCAAATGAGGATACTAACTTACTTGACTCTTTCAGGGCGTTTCGGTAAAGCCGTATTCGTTTCCTCATCACCAAAGAAGTCTTGGATCTCATTTTCTGACTTTGAGCCTGTTTGGGAAGAAAAGACAGTCACTAGTTATATGATTTCCTAACATGTTTGTATGGCAAGACTGTGTGGACTGAATGTATGAGTGAAAGAACGTGCTGGTCTGAAGAGCTTTTCAATGTTTCTTTGACTATTTTCAAATTTGGAAGTGAAAGAATTCTGCTGAGAACTATCCCTCTTTACAGCAAAATAATATATCCTGTGTGATGAAAAATATTTTAAAAAACATCATTTTCCAACTAGATTTTTATCTGTAACTTATTTGTGGGTCTCTTTGCAAGTAGAGTTACGCACCCTTTCCATCAGCCAATGTTCGAACATGTCTCATGCCAGAAATTGACATTTTTTAAATCTGAGAAGCCCCCATCATTTTCTTTAAGCTGATTAACTATTTAAGTTTAGCGAGAAGGAGGGCTGGGTGTCCTTTGGGAGGTGAGCAGGTTAAAAATTGAGTTGTAAGTGTTGGAACTGATAGGAGAGGGAGTTTTTTGCAGGTGCATAGCTCCTGTTATGCCCAAGGTGATGTGGAATCCCTAAACCTCATATGGTTTGCACCTCTTCACTCATTTGGAAGCCGTAGCTGTTGGTTTTTCAAAGTTAATGTAAAATTCATCAGATTTTGGGGAGATCTTTTCTATCATTTGGTCCTGGCTGTCCACATTTCTTAGTCAAGAAGCTCAGAAATAACCCACCCCACCCCCAAAATATTTGCATTCTTTATCAGATTCACTTTGTGGATACAGCTACCCAGTCTTTGGCCATCTTAAAGACTTAAACCCATCCTGGGGATCTCTGCATCTGTCAGGCAGGGCTGAAAGCAGTGGAGCAGCCAAACAGGCGATTCACCCAGCCCCAACCCTCAATTTGGACTAGAAAGACAAACAGTCATTGAAAAGTTCTCAGGCTGGACAAACACAGCAAGCTCTCTGTCAATGAGGACGTCTGCCTGTCTTGACACTCCAGCCCACAGAACAAGCAGTTATTTAACTTGTTGAACCACAGGCCAAATCCAAGTGGGGCTCTGCTATCTCAAAGGCTTTCCAGTTCTCTGTGCTCAAAGATCTCTTTCTCTAGCCTTCAATCCCCAACCCGGGCTTGACCTGGCTTAGGTGTTTTCACCCTTCCCTCTCCCTTCTTTTCCAGGTTCAAGTCTGAGAGGTAGGAGTAGGGGGTTAGACTCACCTTTTCCCAGAGTGTTTTATTTATTTTCAATTCTTTCTAACCAAAAGGCATCTGTTCCCAAAGGTAATAAGCTCCTTCCCACACAGATCAGGAAAGAAAGGAAGCCCAACTTCACATTCCTACAGAAGGGCGGCATGCTGGGAGTCCTTGCTCTAAAATTTCCTCATGGCAGGATGTCTGGCACAGGAAAAGTCCTGGTTGGTTGGAACTAATAGAATTTACTTTTTTGCTTCAGAGGGAAAAGGGTGTGAGTTTCCCTAGAGACCTCTGTCCACCCACAATGCTGCCCGAGCCCTCCCTTTAAGAGGCTTGGGTCACTTCTACCCCAGTCCTGGCACTCCTTTGTGCATTATAAACCCAAAGGCATGCAAACAAATGTTTCAGAGGCTGGACTTCAGGCAGGCAACTGGGACCGACCTTAAGCTGCTCCTGTAGCAGCTCCATCACCGGCCTGTGCACGGAACCTGGGTAAATATCTTCTCCTTTGGTTCAAACTCTAACCCCACTTAGCAAGCCAGTCACCTCGCTGAAGGAGGGGTAAGAGAATCTAAGAGCTGTCCCTGGGCCCCTGGACCTCAGATTCTTGCCAACCCAGGGATCTAAAAGCCCTGAAAATTCTCAACTTGGTTTCCCCCAAATGGTTGTTCTTGACTTGTCTCCTCACCCCAGCCCTGGGCACTGGGAATCACCAGCCGGGAGCACAACCTGGAAACTTATTAGAATCTGCCATCCTTCCCTTGAGAAAAGGAAAAGGTGCCAATGAGCATCGGTAATTCATCGTGTTAGGGGAGAGCCACGAAAGTGGGGCCAGTGGATACAGGCAAAAAGTATCATTTTTCTTTGCGGAGGAATACCAAGACTGCACGTTGTGGGGTCGCCCTAGCAGGTTCAGGCCTGCGCAAGGTCAGAGGTCGTCTTCAGCCTGCTTCCCAAGCCAGCGACCTCAGTCCCCGAGCCTTCCCCGCTGCTCCACACTGATTACCCCGCAGGCGCGCCGGCAAAGGGATGCCCGCCTCTCTCGGCCACAGCTCAGTCAGCGGGGCAGGTGCAGAGCGGGGGGCGAGGCGGGGTGGGGTGGAGGTGCCTGCAGGCTGCCTAGGAGCGTCTCGGCTAAAGGCAAAACGGCTCCCGGCCTCTGCCCGCGGTCTGCGGTCGCCAGCTGCACCCGACACCTCCCGGGCTCCCCTTCGTCGGGCCCTCAGGCTCCAGGAAGTTGGGCTGCGAGGCTGAGTTGTGCGACGGCCTTGGCTCATTCTTCTGTTCCCTAGAGGGAAAAGCTAGGGTTCCTCCGGCTGGGAGCTGAAGTCTGGGCGACCTCCGTATGCCCAGAATAGAATCTGCGTTAGTGGGTCCCTTAAAGGACCAGCCTGGACATTGAATCGTCCCTTTGAATCGCCCCCCCGCCCCCGCCTCCAAGCTGCCGGCGGCTAAAGTGGAAGGGTACGTGGTGCCTCTTCGCCGGTCGCTCTGAGGCCATTGCTGTCGGAAAAGGGGTAGAAATATGACCTTGAAATCCAAAGGGAGTTTCCTGTAGACGGTGCAGGCCAAGTTGCGGCCCTTCCAACGCCCCTTCTCCATTCCTAAGACCTCGCTGGCTCCCAGCTGTCCCCACGGACTATTCATCAACTCCAAACTTTCCTATTAAACCTTTGGGACAGTTCTAGATTTCTTTCACAGTCTGATTCTGTTCCCGCCCTACTTGTCCCTAATTTCTAGGGCCTTCAGATGTCTAGGGTAGTGCCGAGAACCCCAGATAGCTG
Organism: Giraffa tippelskirchi; assembly: GCF_054371585.1. NCBI lineage: Eukaryota > Metazoa > Chordata > Mammalia > Artiodactyla > Giraffidae > Giraffa > Giraffa tippelskirchi. Next base: position 86,546,492 of record NC_137276.1, on the reverse strand, counting down.
CGGCCTTCTCCCTTGGGAGCTAGTCGTAGACCTGGTTCGCATCCGGGAGAAAGAAAGCCAAGTCCCCATTCCACGGGCGGCCGCGCTCAGAGAGTGGATCGCAGCGGTCAGCGTCCCGAGGCAAGACCAGACCGCACGAGGGCGAGGTTGCGGGCCCCGCAGATGACCCAGCCGGCATCTCTCGGCAAGTTGGGGCGGAGAGGCACCATCATCTTGCAGCCAGCCGGCCTAACTCGGCTCCTTTGACCCCGGAGAGGGGAAGCCGAGTCCTTCCGCGCTGTCCTGGGTTGGGATTGGGGGCAGAACAGAGAAGCTGCCTACAGGGACCCCCCTTCCCGCGCAGGCCTGGGGGCGAGGGAAGCTCAGGGCCATGACTCCCCTTCTGGTGCCAACGGTGGGGCACCCAGGCGATTTACAGAGAGGGGAGGGAAGGCGGGCAGGCAACGAGCTGCTCTTGGTCCGAGTGCCAGTGGGAGCCCCATTCGTCCTTGCCCACCCCCCTCTGAGAAGAAGGGATGGACTCATCCCCAGCGTAGCCTCTCCACGTAAGGGCCCCCTCCTCCCCTCAATGTCAGTGGGGTGGGGCCTATACCCACAGTTGGGGGGCTAAGGAGGGGGGGATGGGGAAAAATATCTAGCTGGGCCTTTTACCCCAGAGGGGTTTGGGTGCCAGTGGCCGAGATAAGGGTGCGTTCTACCCCGCGGCTGGGGGTACAGGTCCGGTCAGCTTGCCCCCCGGACTCACGCACTTACCCCGCTCCACCTGTTGCCGGGATCGCCTCATTTCTGCACATCACTTTGGGGTGGCTGAGAGGGGACCACAGAACCCTCCAAGCCTCTCTTTTGTGGTTCCAGCGAGGCGGTCATCTTTCATTTCTCCTTTTCCAGCTTTCGGGGAGCAGTTAGGGAATGTATGATGAAGCAGAAATGAGCCGTCAGGATGATATTTTAATGGCTTATATGTCACGTTGGTGCATGTGGCTTTGAACTGGAGCTGCTTGCGTTTCCTGCAGAGAGCGCCGCAAATCCCACTTGATAACTTCTACAACCCACAACTTTTTTTTTTTTCTCACATTCACTCTTACTCTGTATATTTGGACGCGTTTCCTAAAAATACCCTCTTGTCAACGTCCCCCTTGGATATTCCACGGACTGGAGAGGAGAGGACTGACTTTTCTTTTTTGAAGAATTATTTTCCCTCTCCCCCTCCTCCCAACTGCTACACTTCTCTCCTCAGTTCCCCTCCCTTGTTTTTTCTTTTTTTTGAAAGGCAGGCGAGGTGGGTTCAATATTTGTTCTCCCTGGTGAAAGCAGTAGAGCCTCTAGAGAAAACTTCACGTTGCAGATAAGATTTTTATGACTACCGTGAGGCAGGATCCAAATTCCCCTTACAGGAAACAGAAAAGACTCTGAGTGGCTCCGCTATATCTTTTTTGAACGAAGTGTATGGCAGTTAAAAAACAAACAAACAAACCCTCAATCCCTTTGCCTCCATTCCCCATCCCAGTTCTACTCAAAGTTGGCAGGGAATTCGGGGGCTGCTGCACTCAGACTTGTTGCTGGGGACTGATCATTTGATTTTTTTTTTCTTTCTTTCTCAAATTTCTGTTTCCCAGCACAACAAGCTCAAATGCTCAGCCAGCTTCCCTCAGACACCAGGAAATCATCCCAACTAACAGAAGTCTAGTTTTGAGGAGGGAAAACCCAGGAAAAGAGCAGCTCAGCTCACCAACCCCAAGCGGGAGTCTAGTTGGTGAAAAGACCAGAAAACCAGAAAGGAGGAGAGGCCGACTCTGACCCTGCCTTCCTCCAGCCAGTGCAGCCTGAGCAAGCGGCTGGGCAAAAATATTCATTTTCATTTTCCTCTTGCCCAGGCACTGGTGAGTTTCCTAACGGGGCCGCCTGTGAAAGGATGAGTTGAGGTCTCTTTGTCTGAGAAAAGAGTTTAGGGCTCTGATTCAGCTGCAAAGAAGCCAAATGAAGTTAGAAACAAAGGGCAAATTGAAGGATTCCGACTCTTGGCTTTTTGTGTTTTCCTTACTAGAAAATAATTAGACCTAATGAATATGCAGACGCTTCTGCTAAACCCTCGGCCCGGGCTGCTGGGTTTTAAACAGAGCTGCGGAGAAATGCAATCTTCATCCCCCAACCCCCCGTATCTGCATGCATTTTTTGAAATGCATAAATGTTGCTCGCCTTAATTGATTGAGTCACAGGGATTTTTCCCCCTGCTTTTAAGTGCCATACTCCTCTACCTTTCAACAATCATTTTAATATATAGTCAATGGCTCTTTGTGGACGGGACAAAAAGCAACTACGCGCAGTTGTTGAATAGACTTTGCGCTGGGCAAAGACAGGTTAATCGAGGGCCGCATCGCGAAAACAAGCGAGTGTTGTATGTTTGCACTGAATCCAAATGTCTGCATTTTCCTAACTAAATCAAAGGGAGTGTTATTTCTTTTTCTGCTCACTCATCTGAAGGTAAGTAAATTTTCTCTGGCGATCAAAAGCCTGGTCGGCAACAAAGACCGCGCCCGCTTTTTCCACCGTCCTGGTGTGGCGAGTTGCGGAATTTCAATAACTGTGACAAGGGTGACTGATTTGTGAACTAGAAAAGGTTTGAATGTCACAAAATTTACATTGGTCCTATCTATCGGCGATTTAAATACCAAAAAACTATTCGGGGATTTCTAGGGAGCTTTGGGCAATCCTGAAGAACAATGGCGCGTTGGGAAATTTACAGTTTTACCTGAATGAAAGGGGCCCGGGTTGGGAACACGAGTGCAGAGGGAGGGGTTAGCGGGAGGGGCAGACAAGGGAGACTAGGGAAAAAGGAAAGAAGAAAAGAATAACACAGGAAAGGAAAAAAGAAAAATCGGCAATAATGTTTTTAATTTGCTTTAAAAAAAAACAAACACAAACTTCAACCAGGAAAGTTAGAGCTCTGATCCACCTGTGCTTTTTTTTTTTTCCCCTGGGGGGAGGGTGGGGCACAAAAAGCCTGATTGATTTAACAACAGTGAGAAAAATCGAGGCAACCGCTCATCCTGAGAAATAACATTTCTTGTGAAGAGAGAGTGGACTGCCTGTGTGCTCCCGCGATCTTAAATTATAAGCAGGAGGGGGACGAAGCAAGAGGGAAGCAAACTTCAAAAGGACCAAATAACAAAAGCCTCCTTTGCTTCCCTTCAAGGCGGGGACAGGGGGAAAGAAAGAAAAGAAAGTTGCTGAATCGGGACATTCTGGAAGTGCCTTAGCTGTGTTTACCAGCCCCATCCCCGCCTCCTGTTCTCGGAGACGCCCGAAGTCGCTAATCGCTCAGCTAAGAGCAGGTTTGCAGAAGGACAAGATAGAGAAAGAGAGAAAGGTGGAGAGGGAGAGGGGTACGGATAAAAAGAGAGAGAGAATGTATATGACCGCGAAAAGGAAAAGAAATCGTGGCAAATTTTTTTTTTCCATGAGAAGAGGGAAAAATTTGGCTAAAAAAAAAAAGTTGCCACTCCTGGCAGCCCTGTTTGTCAAAAGGGGATGTCAAGCGCTTTACAATACCTGGGATTGATGAGGCGGGCGGGCCAATGAACGGCGCGCGGCGCCTCGGCGCGCCCTCCGTTGGCGCGGCGGCTGCGGGCGGGGGGAGTGCCGGCACACCAATGGGCGCCCGCGTCAGCAGCACGTGACGCCTCCCCCTGCTCCCATTCATCAAGGGGGGGACGGTGTCGTCCTTTCAATTCATTTATCTGCAGGAATGATTGCTGCTATCAGTCTCGCGCTCACCGCCCGGCTGAGGAGGTGAAAGTTTCTCCCCAGGAAGATAAACCGCAAAAGACAATATTGTGCATGATTTGCGCCTTTTCTTTGGCTTTTTCTTTCTTTCTTTTTTTCTCCCCCTCCCTTTTTTTTTTTTTTTTTTGCAAAAAGCAGAGGGGGAAAAAGGAGAGTGAAGGAGCGAGGAGGCGAGCCTGAGAGAAAGGAGAGAGAGAGAGAGAGAAAAGAAAGGGCGAGGGGCTAGTGGAGAAGTGAGGAGGGGCGTACGGAGCGAGGCGGAGAGAGAGCGAGCAGTCGCGGCTCCGGCGCTCACATTCCTCTATGCTACAAATCCGGGAGGAAGTTTTTTTGGGGGGCTGAGATGCTCCATGCCTTTCCCCGGGCAGCCTTGACGCGGGGTCCTCTCGGCAGAGACTGAGCGACGAGAAAGTGAGAGCCGGGCAGGCGGGGTCCGCTTGGCGGGCGCCGGAGCCCGCTTTGCTCGCGGCCCGCAGCCGTCCGGCTTCCCTGCGCTTGGCCAGGCGGGCGCCCCGGCGCGCCGCGCCGCTGCCTGCGGGCTAGGACTTCGCGAGGTGGGTCGACTCCTCCTCCCTCCTCTTCTTCTTCCTCCTCTTCCTCCGCCTCCCGTTCCTCCTCCTCCACCACCACCTCCTCCTCCTCCTAATTTTCCCTCCTCGGCGGGCGAGGGTGGGGGGGGCGGGGGAGGCCGGGGCTCGCCCCGAGCAGCCACGATGCTCCTGGACGCAGGCCCCCAGTACCCCGCGATCGGCGTGACCACTTTTGGCGCGTCCCGCCACCACTCGGCGGGCGACGTGGCCGAGCGAGACGTGGGCCTGGGCATCAACCCGTTCGCCGACGGCATGGGTGCCTTCAAGCTCAACCCCAGCTCGCACGAGCTGGCCTCCGCGGGCCAGACAGCCTTCACATCCCAGGCTCCCGGCTACGCGGCTGCGGCGGCCCTGGGACATCACCACCACCCGGGCCACGTCGGCTCCTATTCGAGCGCAGCGTTCAACTCCACGCGGGACTTTCTGTTCCGCAACCGGGGCTTTGGCGAAGCGGCGGCTGCAGCCAGCGCGCAACACAGTCTGTTCGCGGCTTCGGCCGGGAGCTTCGGGGGCCCACACGGCCACACGGACGCCGCGGGCCACCTTCTCTTCCCCGGCCTTCACGAGCAGGCAGCGGGCCATGCATCGCCCAATGTGGTCAACGGGCAGATGAGGCTTGGCTTCTCGGGGGACATGTACCCGCGGCCCGAGCAGTACGGCCAGGTGACCAGTCCGCGTTCAGAGCACTATGCAGCTCCACAGCTGCATGGCTACGGGCCCATGAACGTGAACATGGCCGCTCACCACGGCGCCGGCGCCTTCTTCCGCTACATGCGCCAGCCCATCAAACAGGAGCTCATCTGCAAGTGGATCGAGCCTGAGCAGCTGGCCAACCCCAAAAAGTCGTGCAACAAAACTTTCAGCACCATGCACGAGCTGGTCACGCACGTCACTGTGGAGCACGTCGGCGGACCAGAGCAGAGTAACCACATCTGCTTCTGGGAGGAGTGTCCGCGCGAGGGCAAGCCCTTCAAAGCCAAATACAAACTGGTCAACCACATCCGCGTGCACACGGGAGAGAAGCCCTTTCCCTGCCCCTTCCCTGGCTGCGGCAAGGTCTTCGCCCGTTCTGAGAACTTAAAGATCCACAAAAGGACGCACACAGGTACGGAAACGGCTGTCCTAGACAGCCCTCGGTTCCCTATCCCGGGCCTGGGACTCGCAATTCAAAAATCAGCGGCGGGGGCTCACAAACCCGGCCTCGGTTGGGTCTGGAAGTCAGATTTCAGCAGACAGACAGCGAAAGTGTTCTCTGGGTTTTAGTTTGAGGCTTAAAAGTCTAATAAAGTATAGAGAAGGTTGGAGGAGAAGGATCTGGGCATATAGATTTTTAAATAAGAACTAAAAAAGGCCGGGAGAGCTAAGAGATTAACCGGCTTTGAGGAGCCCTTGGTGCGCGAGAAGCCGGGAGAGGTGGCTGGCTTCCGGCGGCGGTGGAGGCGGAGGCGCCAACCGCTTCAGCTGCAGGCAAATCTAAATGTTTGCTTCCAGCCGACACCCCCTCTCTGCGCACCTTAGTGAGGACTTTGCCAAAGGGAGGAATTGAGGAAACTGGAGGAGATCGGATGAAAGGGCATAGAAACAAAAACAGACAGAAAAGAGGGGGTGGCGGTGGTGAAAGCAAGTCAGTCGGGCCTGTGGAGGCTTTTGGAGGTTTATGCATATTTAAAGAGCCCCGATTTTAATAATGACTTGTTTGTAAATAGATTCGAGGAGTCGGGAGAATCGGCAGAAGGCAGAGGATTCCTTTTTGTCAATTAGATTCTATGAGGATGTTTTCAAAACACCGAATACCTTGAGTTGGCCTTTAAAAATAAAGAGACCAGTCGGGAGCAGTTAAAAGTTCGCGGCGAGCTTAGGGCTGCAATCTGGGTTGGGCAGGCCGTTCTAGGCTTCTTGGGCCAACAAAGCCGGGAATCCGGGCTGCTTCTTGGTTCTGGTGGGCCCGGGTGATTTCTGAGAATCGCGTTTGGAAGTTGGCGTTTAACGCCTGAGTCAGAGAAGAACTTGCAGTGCTGAGCTCTCGGCCCAGATTATCCTATAAAATGTGTGTATAGGAGGTGGGGTGGGGTGGGGGAGGCGACGGCGACGAGGAGGGTGCGGAGCGTTGAGGAGGGGGTAAGGGGAGGAGAGAAGAGCCAAACAGTAGGAGAATCAGCCCGAAATGTGAAAATTAGAAACCGAGAGGTAGGTAGAAGCTTCCCGGAGTCGTCTGTATAGCCCCGGGCCTAAAAACCTGCAGCCAGACCTGCTGCTACTCTGGGATCTAAAAACTACCACCACCAATAATAATAATAATAAAATAGTAAAATCTGGATCTAATTGGATTGAGTTAAAATAGTTCAGATGTTTATAATTCCAACGCAGATACATGATTTCATTAACGACCCGGATTTTGAGCTTGAAAAGTGTTAACCCTGAGCCGCTGCTTTTTTCATTTTTGTCTTTACTTTTAATATTTGTTTAATTTTTTTTTTTTTTAAAGAGCCGCGGAGTTTGTTCTAATCAGACCTCTCTGTTTCTCGCCTTTCGCACCAGGGGAGAAGCCCTTCAAGTGCGAGTTCGAGGGCTGCGACCGACGCTTTGCCAATAGCAGCGATCGCAAGAAGCACATGCACGTGCATACGAGCGACAAGCCCTATCTTTGCAAGATGTGCGACAAGTCCTACACGCACCCCAGCTCGCTGCGCAAACACATGAAGGTAATCGCCGCGCTCTCGCCGCCCGCCTTGGAGCCAGGAGCTCTCGCGGCTCTTCGGCCGGGGTCGGGCGGCGAGTGGCAGCTGGGCGGTGGCAGGAGCCGGCAGAAGCGGAAAGGCCACGATTCCTCTCTGCAGACTGGACAGAAAGGGCGGGGGCTGGAAAAGGGGATGCGGGTACCCAAGGCCCTTCTAAATTTACTGTTTAATAATGAAAGTCAAAAGAAGCCAGCAGAGGCTGCGACTGAAGGGGAGCCAGGACAGTCCCGGCGGGATGATGCTGCCGAAGCTGTGGCCTCGGCGGCTTGGTTGGCAGCGCCTGCACGAAGTTGGGGTCTTGCACGCGGGCCTGAGCGCTGGCTCACCTAACCCTGAGCCAGCAAATTTCAGCGGCTGCTGGGGGGCGTGGTGGGGGGCACCATCCCGGGCTCTGGCCTCACATCCAGCCTCCTGCTTCCCAGATCTCTTCTTTTGTGAGTCGGGGCGGGGGAGAGGGGGCAGGGAGCTATCCTTTCCCGGAGCCGGGTCTCTACAGCCCCAAGGCGGGGCAACCAAGCCCAAGTCCCACGGGTCGGGCCTCCTTGGAGTTCAAGTGGATCTAGGGCTCCGGGGTAGGGGGGTGGGGGGCGGCAGGCAGCGCTCACCCTTCACGCTCCCTAAGCGGCCGCCGCGGCGGCTCTTTATCTCCGTAAAAACGCGACTTTATTCCCGCAGGTCCATGAATCCTCCTCGCAGGGCTCACAACCTTCGCCTGCCGCCAGCTCGGGCTACGAGTCCTCCACGCCGCCCACCATCGTATCTCCCTCCACAGACAACCCGACCACCAGCTCCCTGTCGCCCTCATCCTCCGCGGTCCACCACACAGCCGGCCACAGCGCGCTCTCTTCCAATTTTAACGAATGGTACGTTTAAAATCAGAAACAAAACACCGAACAAAACCCTATTTAAGAGACTGAGCACACACGCGTATACAACATATAACTGAAAGAACCCTGAGCATCAAAACAGCATCCCCACCCCCCTAATCCTGTTTTTTCTAAACCTGCCAGTAAAACCAGGACCGAGTGAGAGAAAGCACCAAACCTTTTACTTTTTTTTTTCTTTTTCTTTTTTGGCAAAGGCTTGGTAGCCAACGGGTGGGAGGGTGGGCGAGGAGAAGGCGGCCGCCTGACCAAACGCCGCCAACCCCGAGGGCCGGTTTCTCCTGGGAATCGGAACAGGCTCTCTGGGATTCGGCCTTTCTTTTTTTTTTTTGGCTTTGCATTCTTGTAAATACAGAATTATTAGCTTAAAACTGTACTGTTGGATTCTGTATATAGTTATATCTCGGTTGGAACGGGCGGGTGGGATCGTGGCGTTGTGGTCTTTGCATTGGGGGAGGGGGGAGGGGCCGGGCGGGAGGGGGAGGGGGAGGGGAAGGGGGGTTGGGAGGCCGAAAGCCAACTGTTTGTACTGAATGGCAAGAATGTTCTAGTAAATGTGTACCAAAATGTGAATTTCTTTGTACGATTACAGTCTCCACGTCGACCTAACAGAATATTATTGGTATTAATGTGCTTTTTTTGTATAAAGTGCAAACATTTCGTCCCAAAGTCTAAGTTACCTTAGTGCAGTAAAATGTTGTTTCACGTCCTGTCAAGAATTCGTATAGTACGAGCCTGGATCTACGTGTCAAACTGTTCCATTTGTTTATGTAAAGTGATATTAAAAAAGATATAAACTATAACTGTCCAGTTGCTTTTGGCAAAAGATACAACCACATAATGTATATAATTCCTAGTTTCCATATTTATCCGCATGTAAAGGGCCGGTTTATTCATGTTACAGCTATTCAATATTTATGGCTAGAAGAACTCGTATGTACACTTTAGTTTCCAGAACTGTTTGGTAACCTTTCGTACCTTATTAAAGATTCTGAAATCTCAGTGATTGTGGTAGGAATTTCTTCTTCACCCCCAGCAACCTGCTGCCTCTTCGATCAGCCTTAGTGGGTCTCGGGAAAAACTCACCAGTCTTCCCTTTCTGTCATCGCAGGTCGTATAAACATGATAAATGAAAGCTACCCTGCTGGCTCTCCGAGAGAGTGTAATTAGTATTTATATCAAAATTTATGAAACAAATTTTCGGCCGCAGTATAATTTAAATGACCTTTGCAGACGTAGAATAACAACCATAAAAATAACAGAAATAGATTGCACAGGCGACATCAATATTAATGTAGGCGAATCGTCAGAAGCTCAGGGGCTGGATCTGCGGCTTTGCAAATGAACTTGCAGCCTAGGGTTCCGCTGTCCCCCAAATTAAATTCCCCTAGCTGAAACCAAGTTGTAGATTTACAATATCATATTTTAAATTGCCGTCTTCAATTAAACCATTTATGGGCATAACTAATTTTCAGGATGTCGATGCATGCTTTTCCAGCCCTGCCTTCTTTGTACAAAAGTAAATGTCCATAAAGCGTTTTACTTATATTTCTTCAAACGTGATGTTAATTTAAATTAATTACCTCCTATGATATGTTATTATTCCTATAATTTTGCTGCTGTTATTCTCCCAAAAATACATCTAGGGAAGAGAATTATTTTATGTAATTTGATTATCTTTCTATCTCTTTTATTTATTTCTCATTTACTTAAGAAATTCGTTCCATTGGCTGGCGTTGATACAGTAAATTTGTAAATGAGGAGACAATATAAAAAATCTAAATTACTTGTGCTTAATGACTGTAGCAGAACGCCTTTTCTCTAAATCAGATTGTCTTTCTTGCAGTTTAGTTTGATAGATTTGCAAGCTATGCTGCTCCCTCGAAGTTAGCTGCGCTGATAGGAACGCAAGCTTCTTTGTCTCTGGTTGTAGCTTGCATGATCGCCCCATTAAGCAGACAGCGTAGCTGGAGATCACAAATCAGGGTCTTGGCTGTAGCTGCAAGGGTGTGGATGGGTCAGAACTCGAAGCAGAAACTGACCTCAATGGAGGCCAGGAGGAACCCAGACTTGGATGTTTAATATACTGTGTGTATTCAGGAAGTCACAGGCCATACTGACTCTGAGAATGAAAGCGAGAGGGAAAAACCCTCAACAGTATAAGAACCCCTTAAAATACTCACATCTGTTCCAAAGTATACCTTCAACCCATTACAAAGTCAAAATGTTAAATTCTCTTAAATTTTGGGGGGCTTGTCTTTTCGTTGCTTGCTCTTTGTATCTGTCACTTTTAGTCAACAAAATTTTATTGGGTAAGAAAGGGATTTGCTACACTTTCTGCAGCACATCAAAAAACTAGAGCTGGTGGTGTTTAACTTAAAAAAAATGTTATTGTGATCTATAAGAGAAGATAACAACCTTTTATGAAAAGAGCGCCACCTTGCAAGGTTTGGTGAGATTTAAGGAAGTTGAACACCTAACCAGGAATTGCTGCTGGTTCTGAAATTTTGTGAGTAGAAGCTGGCCCCCAATGGCTTTGGAGGTTTAAAACTGACTAACAGCATAGTATTTGAAGTGACTCCAAACATTAGGCCCAATAATTAATAAACCTAGAAAGAAGAATAAAAATAGTTCAACTTTCTAGGAAGGAAAAGTAAACACCTCAATAAATAATTCTTTCCTTCAGAGATGAGAATTTCTGGGGGCCTGATGTAATATAATAATAACAGACTTTTGTAACTTTGTTAGGATGTTAACATTTAGGAAGATAGTCAATGAGTGCATTTTTTCTTTGACTATTCCTGAAAGCAGTTTACCTCAAATTTTGAAATATAAATGTCTCATTATTTGTTATACACCTGATACTCTTTTAAACTTTAATGACATAGTATAATAATGAAATATCATACTATGATATATATGAGTTAAATAGGATATTTTTAAGATAAATTTTAGGGATAAATATTTACTTCACAACTACTTAATAGTTTAAAATTTTTTTTTAGACATTGAAGGTCAAATAATTTTTTTAAAAAACCGCAAAACCATTTGAGGAGTACTGTGTGTGTGAATAATCACACTCACCAGAAAGGAATTTTTCTAGTAACAGCCAATATTTATGTCAATTTCTCTTATTCATTCTCTTTTCTAACACCACAAAGAAAAAGTCATTAATGATGTAGGTTGCCTAAAATAATGCTTCATACTTAAATGTAGTCTATTATTTTGCTGGTACCTTTAATGTCTGCTTCTTGAGATGTGTTCTTCATACTTTTCTTCATGGGCTATTAGGTTTTGAAATACATGAATGTGAACAGCAAAATATATTGTTAGACCCTATTTAGCAGGAGCTGAAGATGCTGCAATGGCTGGTTTCTGTGTGTAGTTGTGGATTTTGATTTAGGAAGAAAGTCGTCCTGGTTCATATTTTGACTGTATTGTATTCTGTTACTATCAAATGATAAGAACAGCTAACAAGTTATTAAAAAGTTATATTGTGTCAACAAAAAAATGCCTGAGTACAAGCAATCATATTTGAGAAATGAAGAGAAATGAGTTGTGGTATGTGTGTGTGTACATTTATAGAGTAAGCATGTAAATATACAAGCACCATTTATGTGGGGGCTAAGTAATTTTCAAACATTTCAGGTCCTTTGTTTTCTCCTTCAAAAGCTACCCCCAACTGCTTTAAGCATTTGCAGCTGATGATTTTGATTTTTTAAAGTCAAGCATTCAAGTTAACCTTTAAGAAGCAAACCACCTCCAAAAGAAAGATGTAACCTTTCAATTGCCCCATATGCTTATCATTTTTTTTCTTTTTCCTTTTTTTTTGCTTTAGCTGACAATGAAAATAACACTAACCTTCTTTGCTGATGGGCCTGGCATTTAGATGTTTTTATTTGTTGATGGGGAAGTTTTCTCAGAACTTTTAAAGGCTGGCAACAGAACTAAATTCCCTAAATACCTTACCCAGCCCTGAAACCTTCCTGATGTTCCCTTTTTGAGGTCAAATTGTGATCAGTGTCCTGGAACACTTGTGAATCAGTGCTGGTGGAGTTGGTACCTGAGCATATTGCTTTTCAAGGAAGCAGCGTGGGGAAGGCCATGGTCCTTAAAGAGCTTCAATTTATGATGGGTTGGGGAGGAACTCACTATATGTGGTTTGGCAAAATCAAAATGAAGGCACTGAGCCTGTGCCTTTGATTATTGGTGAGCTAGGTATGATGTCAGCAGATTCCCAACTCACATTTCTTTCTTTTTTCCAACTCAAAATACTAATTACAAATTTATCTTCTCCTGTCTAGGTATAGAGTTCTCCTTGTTCCTAGCATTAAATGTAGTTCTTAGAACTATGTGTTCATATAAGGAAAACAAAGTCTTTGTTGTTTTCTTAAAATTTGCCACAGTTGATATCACTCTCTGGTTTTAGAATTCTTGAAAATAGAGTGGCAATGGAAAGATTTATGTCATATATGCCAGGCAAACCACTAAAGGTTCATATTACTCAGTTTTGTTTTTAACTTTTAACCAACCCATTCACCATCAGTAATATGTATCCATTTAAACTGGTTATATATACAGAATGTAAGATTTTATGGGGGTAACTATAGAGCAATCTCTTTTTTCAAATGGTAATCACTAGTTTGTGGCTAGAAATAAGAAAAAAATGTTAATAACTTCCTATAGCATGTCACATTTGAGCCTTTCCCTCAAAATTTTTTTGCAGCTATAATGGCATAATATTCAAAAAATAAGGGAAGTGTTCTCTATTTATCTATGCAAGGCTGGTTCACTCCAGAATGTCTCACCAAGCAAGAGGAAACACGATCAGGCCAAACAAACCAGGGGCTATTTTTACCATGCAAACTGAATTCTGGCATTAGTTCCTAAGGTTTATTTCCACTTTAGAGCAAGGACCTAAAACAGTATGAAGCTTCCAATTGATGCTATACCGGAGGTGGGTTTTTCATGAATAAGAAACTCACTTTAGCTATCTAGTATGGAAAAAAAAAACATTGCTTGGCAATAATACTAGAGACTTACCATTGTCTGTCAGTTGTCCACAAAATTTGGCTGTCTCTGACATAGCGGGTGTACTTTGTAAGTCTATGCATAAGAATCCATGGGTTGTGAAACTTACACAGTGATATTTTCACCTACAGCATACACAAGAATCAATTATTAAGCGTGGATATAAACAGATGGGAATGCTATCCTTAAAAAAAAGAAACGTTCAAAGGCTAGCGACTTCAGCAAACTTTAAAAAAGTATGATTATTTTGCATCTACTTTTGTGTAAAAATCCCCATTAAGCTACAGAAAACATAAGGAGAAAAAGAAGGTGAGAGAAGCTCACATCCTAACTCCTTTAAAATTTTTTTTTCTGTCTACCCGGGAAAATCCTAGTTTCTGGCAAAGAAAACTGAAAGTTGTGGAGGAAGGTAAAACCACGAAAAAGGGTCGGGGTGGGTGAATCTGTGAGTCAAGGAAGATTTTTGTCCTGGAGAATTTCTTGAAAACATATAGACAGAGGCTTTGGAGGTGAGTTTGTGGTGGGTGGGATGGAACACCAAGGCTTCCCCACAGCACCTCCACCGAAGGTCTGGCGGTCAGCGTTTGACGGGCCCCCTACGCCACCCTGCAACCCGGAAAGGTGCTTTCCAAGTCACTGCCGCGGGCTGGGGATGTGGCTGGGAGAGTAGTGCGCATGCGCGGCCCGCGGCCCGCGATTCCACGTGCTGATGAATATGCATGAGGCGTCCCCCGCCCACGCGGGCCGCCAAGGAAACAGCTTTGAGGCTTCGGCCTGCGAAAGCCTGTGGCCTGGCTGCCAAAATAGTGCGGCGAGGAAGCTGCACGTGTTTGTTTTGAAACCTCGCGGGTTTAAGTGAGATCACCAAGCCAGGCAGACAGCGTAAGCTCCAGCAATCGGGTGGGCCCTGCAATTTCCCCTTCCTTAAAGACCGCGCCGGTGGACCACGAACCATGCCGCTTAGAAGAGGTCCTCCTCCTGTCCCCTTCCAGGGAGCTGGCATCATGGCTGTTCTTACATCCCTTAGCTCCTTGGAGAATACGTCCCCTCCAGTCACCTGGCCCCTATCCAGTCACAGACCCCACGCCTGAGATGGTGGGCAGGGTACTAAGGGTTTTCCTATCACCCACCCTCTTTCTTTTGCTCTGATCCAGGCCTGTCTTTGTCTTTCTCCCCCTTTTCCTTTTTTTCTCCTGGTTCCCAGTCCTGTTTCTGACTGTCCCCAAGTCCTTACCCACTCATCTGGTGGACTATCAGCCCCTTGTTTGAACAACTGCTCTTATGTTTTTACTCGACCCTTCCCAAATAAAACGTCTGCTCACGCACGTTTAAGAGCTGGTGTAGTGCTATTAAGCTCAAAAGTAGCCACTGGTAGAGCAACTACTCTGTCCAGGAGACCTGGAAAGTGTAGGGGTTAGGGAGAAAAGCCCAGAGTTCAGGCGCTGGGCTGTTGCTTTGCTTTCCTGGTGACGTTCTTTGGGTTCTGCACTTTGCATGGTATTTTGTGGCCGATGTGCTGACATTCCAGAGCAAGTGCATAAATTGTCTGGTGCAGTGACCAACACTTGTGAGCAAAGGGGAGGGGTAGTGGAGCGCCCCTGGGTTCCTCCATCCTCACACTAGTGTCCATGGAGTTAGGCTTTTGAGTGTTTCAGTCAAAAATCCTAGGTTCCATGACATCAGAAAATGGCTACCAGACAGGTCCCAATCCTCCTCTGAATTTTACTTTCAAGTAGAGGCAGACCCATTCCATGGGGCCCACCCCTCTTGCTCCACTCACTGCCAACAGGAGAGGCCTTTTGTCACTGCCCGGTTCTTAGTGCAGCTAACTAACAACCAGCTTCACTCCTGCCAGTTCTGAGATCCCGGCGCCATAGCATCATTTCACCTAGCAGCCATCACTAGACAAGTCTTCAGCTTTGAAACTGGAGGTGCAGCAGAGGGGTTTTGGAAACGTTCCTGCTAGGAAAAGGCCTACCCGAAGGCCTCCGAGTTTCGAGTCTCAGAGCTAAATAACATAGGGGTGGCTGGATTAGAGCTGCCGGGTACCTGGGCCTGGGGAGGCCTGGCAGAAGTCAACCAATCTGGGATCGGTCCCAAGGACTCGGTGGAAAGGGGTTGGCGTATCAGAGTTCTCTTATTCGAGGTCCCGGGAGGGCAGTGCACCCCGCGTCTATTTAGGGGCGAAGAGGCCCTCGATCCACCGAAGCTCCTCCGTTACAAGGGCCACTTCACAGGAAACTCGTTCCGATTTGGGTCCCTTTGTGTTTTAATATGTTGGGAGGTGGGGGGTGTAATTTTAACTCTTAACTCCACGCTAATTATGAAGACCAGTGTCGGCCCATTCTAAGCAGAAAGCTCAAACCCAGCGTGGGTTCCTGCGTTCTTGCTCAAAAGGCCAAGGCCCAAAGAACCCTTTTCATTTGGCTTGGGGCTAGAGGGGAGGGAGGGGCGGGAACGGGAGCGGGCCGGGGTCCGCGAGCCGGCTGCCCTGCCTGGCGGACAGGCCCGGCTTCCCCGTTTGGCCGCCAGCGTCCGTGCGGGCGACGCGGTTGCCCTCTCCGGGCCAGAGAGTTGGGGACGCCCCTTCCCCGCCCCCGGCGCCCCCAGCGCCCCCGGGGTCGGCGCCAGAGACCCGGCGGCCCGGAGGCTCTGACTTGAGGCGACGAGGCGGGCTCTGGGGCCTCCCCGGGCCAGGCCGAGTTTAGTCTGAGGAGGCGACAGCGGTGGGCGCGGGTCAGGGTCAAAGAACCGGGGACCCCAAACCGGACAGGCGCTTTCTTCCCCTCCCCCTCCCTCTGCCCCAGTCCCAGTCCCTGCCCAAGTTGCCTATCGTCAGTAGGACTGACCGTCTGCCCGGCCTTACTCTGCTGCCAGCCTTGCCCGAAATCTAGACCCCAGACCCGGTAAGTCGCGTTCTCCCCTCACCCCGCCCCGCCACCTTTCTAGCAGACTCCGCGGTCGGCTGCGTGTGCGCGCGAGCCGCCGGAGACGCGCGCCGAGAACTTGGGCCCCTGCGGCTGGTGTGTGTGAACACTGAGCGCCCGAAGTAGTCAGAGGTGTCGCGGGGCTCCCCTGTGAGGAGGGAGCGGAGGCGGGGGGGTACAGCCTCGCTCCTCTGGATCCTCTTTGTCCCTGTGGACACCCGCCAAAGCTATCTTTTAAGAATAAGCTTTCTGCTGGTCTCTAAAGTGTGTGTGTGTTGGGGAGGGAAGCAGGGGGAGGAGAATTGTCCCTTCCCCTAAGCAGTTTCTAATTCATGAGGTCCCCAACAAAGTTTACTCATGATTTCCATTCTAATGCTGTGAAGTTATTATCATTACTATTTCAAGTGAAGATTTCTGAAAGTCACAGCTTCTCAGATATACGTGCCTCTGGAGGGCATTTCGACAATTACCTTGTCCACTAACTCCTCTCCCTTCCCACTGGAAAAAAAAATAAACTTAATTTTTCAGTAGTTGCCTTAGGACACGTCGTTTACAAGTCCCTAATGTGAGAGAAGAAGGGAAGAAAGAAAAACAACCTTGGCATTTCTCGTTGGGACTCTGCGTGCTCTGTTATTGAAATGTGAAAGATGGATTTTTTTGGGGGGGGGGAGGCAGGGCGCTGGAAGAGTGCTTTTGAACCGCGCTGCCCTGTTGCACGGGGCTGACCTTTGGCTGACACGGCCACGGAGCAGGCCGTTCGTTAACGAGGATTTGATACATTAGACATTCGAGCTGGGCGTGTAAACCCACACTCTGAATCCAGATTTCGCTCAAATTAGTGTACGAGGAAATGATCTTTTTAAGTCTTGAGGCTTAACCAAGTGTCAGGAGGTCCGATTACTGCTTGAAAAGGGCAGCGAAAGATACTGGGTAAAAGGCACATTCACTGCTCCTTAAAAACAAACAAAATCAACCCCCCAAATCATCTTTGAAGAATTTCCAAAATCCTCCAAGTCGCTACTTTTAAGTGATGCTTATAAATAAGGCTAGTCATCTCGTTCTAGTGAATTCTGTTGTATTAATTCCTAACACGACGCAAAGCTATGAAGACAGTGTCACAGTTATGGATATATATGTGTGTGCATGGAAATATATACACATATATGATATATATGTAATACACATTTATATAATTTTTTCCTCATTAATCGCTGGAGATGTTAGAATGTGACAGTTCATTTCTGCCAGGCAGTGGGGCACATATGGAGGGGAAAGTCACAGATTTTAAAACCATTTCAAAGTTGACACGTCTCGATTTAATTTGGTTCGACTCGTGTCCAGACTTCGGAGCCCATCAAGGGAAGGGCAGGCTGGCCACGGGGATGCCGGCCTGGCACGCCGCGGCGGAACCTGCAGCTCGCCAGCCTCACGGATGAGGCTGAAGTTGGGAACTTGGCTGTGACAGTGGAATAGGAGGCCAATTGGAGGCTGCAGCAGCTCCCGCGGTATTTACTGACTTTGGAAACGTGTGGATTTTGTTTAAGTTGACAATATAGCTCCAACTTGAAAAAAAAAGAAGCACCCCTAGGAAATGTTTTTCTCCTCCTTCTCCCCAAAGCAGAGCCCACAAAATGCTCTGAATTGGAGAGAGGGGGCAGAAATTCGCTCCTGCGCGAGTTCCCAGCCATTCTTAGGGTGGAAAGGGGAGGAGGAATCTGTGCCCTGCAGCCCTGCAAAGGCCAATTTCTCTCAACTACCATCCTGGGGGAGGGTCGCAGCGGGCGTGGAAGTTTTCTACACCTGAGTGTTGGCTTCTGCCTCAGGGTTTTGCTGGGGCTGCACAGGGGCGGTTCCTGGGACCAGAATTTATTAGGCGAAGCAATTTTTGGCCTCAAATCTTTGCTCTGGGAGTCTGCCTCCAATCCCCTCTGTCCTCTTGAAGGTGGATAAAAAGATGGAAAATTAAACGAGAAAGGCACCTACTATCATGAAAAGAAAGAGACAGTTTAAAAACAAGGATGCTAGGGAAGAGAAGTGATTCTCCCAGACCTACGATGAAGAAATTCAGACAGGGCCCAGGAGAGGTACAGGATTTGTTCCAGACAGAGCTCTGTAGACCCAGTACCACGCACAGGCTGACAGCCTCGAGTGTCCCCGACCTTTAGGATCAGGGCAGCTGAGAGGGTGAAGCACTTTCCTGGATTCAGGCTCTGACCCCTTTGGAAAAATCGCATCTCTGCACAATCTTGAGAACGACCAAGGTTTGGGAGGGTTACAAAAACTGGCCTAACGGTGAACAGGAAAGTAGGGGAAGAAGGAAAGGTTGGGAGTGGAAGGAGAGAGCAGAGTTTGCTGCCAGTCCTCTACAAGATCGGGTTCATTTTTCCCCGGTGGCGGGTCCCAGCACATCTTTCTTCCCCAGATTTGGAGCGTCAGCAACCGGTGCTTGGGAGAGAAACTCTCCGGATCACCAACTGCCAAGTTGTGTCAAGTTTGAGGTAGAAAAACGGTGGATCTGTTTCATTTTAAGGTCCACTTCTGGAGTGAGTGGAAACCATCTAATGTTGACTTTTATCAAGAGTGGAAGGAAGGAAGTCCCGGCAGCTTGCAGACTTGCCTGGAGTTTCTTTGGCTCTCTTGTCTAGACCGCCCACCCACGTCCAGCCCCGGGAGTCTCCACCAGCATTGGGGCCTCCGCACGCGGTTCCGAGTCTGGGCGCCCGCGTGTGCTGGGAAGCCGCGGACGCTGTGGTTCTGACTGCGGCAGGACTTTCTGGCGGGCGCCACGGCTGCCCCTTTCGCCGCTTGGGGGTTTCCTCCAGCCCTGACCAGGGCTCCCTTCCCGCAGCCCCCCGCGGCCCTAGGCCTGGCCACCCCAGGGGCTGCCCTGGACCTGACGCAGGCAGCGCGGTCGCTGACGTCAGGGGCTCCCAGTGATCCTAACCCCAGCCCCGGCCAGGAGGCGCGCGGCGCGGGCATCATTAATTACCAGACACTAAATGTTGCAAGGGAAGCTCAAGGTTTTTCAGGAGGCAGCTGAATTTTGAGTTATAGGTGTTTGTGTATATATATGTATATATATATACATATATATATATATTGGTGTGGGGAGCGAGAAAAGAGGGGAAAAAAATGTGGAGTGAGAAACAGTGATTCGGTTTCTCAAAGCATTGTTAGTAACTTCTCACCCTCCAGTGTCCAGGTCCGCCCCCTGTGTGCACCCTTCCGTAGGTGTGGGCTCCTCACTTTGTAGCTGGTTTGGCAAATTTTCGATGGAAGCGCCAGTATTTGTTCCTACGGGACTCGCATCGACAACTTCCCTGTAGATTCAAGCTTGAGGAGTTTAATTATCTCCAGAACCCAAGGGAGTGAGATAGGGTGGGCATTGCGTCCTAAAGATGGATCTAGGGTGTTCGTATCACCCTTTCCATTTGATTAGATCTTTAGCCAGAGATCTGATATTATTATTGTTGTTGTTGAGTAAAAAGAGTGGGGGGGAAACCCCCCATACACCGATAGGGTCAAGATAAATGAATAGTGAAGTTCGGTATTAGCAACGAAACCTTTCACTGGTAATGTCAAAAGCAGTGTTCCTTTTTTCCTTTATTTTAAAAGGAATTAGGCATGAAATATCTAGCTCAAAATAGAATTTTAAGAGGTAATAACTTCTTAAAAATCACACCAATTCTTGGTCCTAGCTCTAATACATTTTCAAAAATCCTTTCTCCGAGGATCACTGCCGAGTAAACACAGGCAGGGTGTTTACTGTGAGACATATTCTCTCTTGGGCCCTTCTCTGCAAAGGGAACAAAAATCGTGCAATATGATAAATTCCACAGGTGATAGTGATGTGATTTTCTGAAAAAAAGAACAAAGTAAACTTAGAGTTAAACTAAAACCCCATCTAAATTAAAATTTTTATGTAAATGGAAACAATAATCCACAAATTCAAACATCTGAAATATTACCTTATTTGCCATAAATAATTTCCTCAAAATTGGCTAGTTGAATTATCCATTTGGAAGATCCTGAATATAAAAATAAAACTCACATGTATCACTGCATATCGTTACTAAATAGCAGCTCTCACAAATATAAAATTATCTTCATAAATGTGAATACAGAATGCATCTGATAGTACCCAGAGTCAGAACAGAAAGCCTTTCTAGTTATATCTATAGGAGGTAGAAATATCCTGAAAAGTACTTTAAATAGCAGCTAATTTGTTAGAGTTTCACTGACAGAAAAAGAATGAGCTGAACTTTAATTTTTCTTTTGAAACTTTTAGAACCCTGTAGGCAGCTTTTGATTCAGATCTAAGATGATGACCATTTTATTCTGAAATCAGTAATTTATTTTGAGCCAATAATTATATGATAAACATTTAACAAGTGTATACTGATTTCTCAGAAGTAAGAGACCTAGTTTGTAAAATATGAGGAAAAATGGAGCCGATGCTTAATACCAAGTGTAAATATATTTGTAGTATAGAAATTCTATGGAGAATTTTAAAAAGCTTAAAAGGTCATATTAATACCTGTGTTGAATAGAAAATTCCAGAAACACACACCAATAAAAATTTCCAGGAATTGTGTTAAAAGTATTTGAAAAGAGATGTTTGCATACAAAGAGAAAAATAAAAAAGAACCTCAGGGTAAATAAAAACAAAGGTCCAAGTTCCAACCTTTTTTTCTTTAATTATTGTTATCTGTTTTCATGGCTTGTACCTAGATTCTTATTTAAAATTCCAAAAATGTGTGTTAACTGTAATAAGAAATATTTAAAGTTGAGGACAACAGTTAGTCGGCATCCAACAACTTCAGTGCTATTTTACTTAGTACTACTTTTATATACTATAAATATTCCCAGAGAGTTCTGCTCTTTTTTGGTGCAACAGGTTGAAATTTATGAGTCTAAGATATTTTCCAGACTATATATGTTACATTCTGGCTGAGAAAAACCTTAAGATATTCATTCGATTAAAAAAGTCAGCTAATATTGTTATAATTCCTGAATCAATTAATTATTTACAGATTTAAGGCAATAATTGAATTGAAGTGCCAAATTTCAAGGTCATTATGTATGTACAATTTGGATAGTATTCTATGGGGCTTATGTGATTTTTGGTGTTACCTCAGTCATGATTTCACTTGCTGACCCAGTAAAGTCAGTTGATATCCTTGACTCGTGGCTTTTTCACTGTAAAATTAATGCCTTAGATAAGATGCTCACTGAATTTTTATATAGTTCTTAAAGCAATGGTCTTGCTTACTCTTACTTATAGATTGACATTTTAAAAACTTAAAGATAGAATTTTATTTGTGAAAAAATTAAATCAGGAAAATTTACTTAACTGATTGGATATAAATGTAATCAGGTAGCAATTCCTATTGTAAAACTCATCATCGTTAAGGTTTTTCTTTTGTATGGGTGTACTTGAGAGAGAGTCCTGTTTTAGAAATACGCATTCTATTAAACAAGGGGCGGGGGATACAGGAAATCTATCTTTCTCTTTTTCTTAGTTTGAAAAGGAAATAACATACATTTCTAATGTTTTGTTTATGTGAATTACAAGGACCTGGGGCAGAGAGTACTTAGGAGATGGAAACATTGTTAAATTCAGTTGTTTAAGGGCATGCATTTGGGAATTGTGAACTTCAAGTTCTGGCTGTATGCAAATATATGTAAAATATGTTTGCTGTACATATTAATTCACTGAATTTACAAATCCCACTATGTAAAATAACAAAAATAAGAAGAAAACACAATTCTGCACACTCTCATTCCTGGATCAGTGTGAAGGGCTGAATATATTGAGTATATTATTCAATCTACAGGTTTTGCAGCTGTTGCTTGTTACTTACCTATAAGCTGACTACACTTGACTGGACCAATTAATTAATTGATTGATTAATTAAACCAACAAACATTAAAGACAAGTATGGTAGTTGTTATTGAGAGTATGGCATTTCCAAAAAAATTCCAAATGCTTTCTTCCCTCCAGGAATACAACGGGAGAGACACATAGAATTAAACAAAATTTAAGGTAAATATGGCATTTGTCAGAAGGGAGGCATGAACAAAATATGGTTGGGCAATGTTTGACTTTCTGATCACTTGCTGATTTACAAAATCAGAACAAAATATTGCATCACAAACTTTTCTTTCTCTCTCCTTCGCATTCTCCTCTTCTCCATTCCCTTCCTTGCTCCCCTCCCTTTTCTCTTCCCCTCTCCCTGACTCTGGAAACTAAGGCAATATGACATTTGCAAAAGACCTTTCTCAGGGTGGTGGTAGTGGGTTTGTGAGCTTGCTGCTTGAGTCCTCCCCAGGCCTTTGTCTTTGGGGGGCAGTTTTGTCTGAGTGCCCATCTATAGCCAGCTAGCCTGGGCTCCCATGGATGAGCTTAAGCTCTGTGAATGTGGGGTCACATTAGAGCTGAGTCAGAGCTTTTCAGGTACCAGAGTGTCCATTTTTCTGGTTGAAGTGGATCAGGCCAAGCAGAGACCAAATTCTGACAACTCCAGGCAAATACTTGAAAAGAGAACACTGATTGCTTGCAAGGACATTTACACTTTTCAGAACTGTGCAGGATTTCTCTATCCTCTGTTATTTATTTGACCTAAATTCAGGTTCCTTGTCACTAATAAATAAGCCTTTTCTTGTTTTTATGATGGTTCATTTGTTCATTTCTATTCAATTTTAAATTTATTTACTATAAAATTTTAGCATACTAATTGTTTCATAAATTTTCAATCTGTTCTGTAATGTTAAGCTGTTGAGCTATATTTTTCCTTTCCCTGAGGCTGACTTGATTTTCTGGCAGTATTTTACTGGGAAATTTTATGTCTTGCTTGTAATATTTGATAGTCACCCCATGAAACCAAGGAATAATTAATTTTCTCTAAAACAGGTTGCATTTAAGTGTTTTAGAAGCTCTAAGGAGGACTAACTTGTACCTAACCAAAGAAGTAGAAAAAACTGGTCAGCTTATATATTATTCAGATTCCTCTTTTCTTCTTCTTTGTTGCTGTTCTTGGGGTTGATTGGAAAGTGGCACTGCCCAGACCAGTCTGATTAGTACTTACTGGCCGTTTGGGTGAGTAGATCCAGGCAGGAGGGGTTGCAAAGTGTGTTTGAGGACTTTGTTTTATCATTTTTGTGTGATTCCTATCCTCTTTATAAAATAAAGTTTTCATGCTGAATGATTTCTAACTAAATCCCCATTACCCTGCATCAACATTCATCAACTCATAGCCAATTTAATTTTGTCTATATTCCCATCCACCATTCTCTCCCAGGATTATTTTGAAGCACATTCTAGGCGTTATATTGTTTAATATGTAAATATTTATTATTTAACTATATATAGTTAATGTTTGCTATAAAGCATGCTATAAACCAGAGTAGCTTTTCCAAAGCAACTAGTGTGTTTTTCTGAAACACGGCCTGGTTTGAGCTTTTAGGTTGCTACGCTTGATCCTTTTAACAGTTTTACTTCTAATAACAGAGCCTTTATTAGCCACTGGAATCAAGGAGCTCTGTAGTTCTCAAGAGGAAAAGAACAATTCAGTTGATTATCTTCATAACCAATGAAGATGGAAGCTTCAAGTGGGAAATCTCAAAATTCCCCGAGTCTAGTAGTCACAGTGGAATCAGAATAATTTACTCAGAAGTTTCTGAGTTTGGAAAAATGTGATGACTATAAATTCCTTTTATAAAAAATAAGATGAACTTGTAGTGATATGGAAAAACCATTGTACTTAAAAAACTATCACCTATATGCCTTGAACTTCAACTTCATACTACCCAAGGCAACCCCCCATCAATTATTCATACAATAGGAAATATGAATTCATGCACTGTGGTTTATGTATAATGTTTTCTTATCTTATTAAATTGTATGAAGCCATATGTTGTGGTTAATTTTTAAAAAGAGAGTACTGATCCTTTAGAGTTCTATGCCAAACTATTTATGGATGAGGTAATACAATTTCTAGAATTTGCTTCAATAACCTTGGATGAGGAGTGGTGAATGAGTGAAAGAAGAATCAAGGTTTTTATTGCTGGGTGATAGGTATTTGATGATATTCTCACTACTTCTATAAATAATTTTTTTCTTAATAAAATAGTAAAAAAAAAGCCAGGAAAAAAAATCCCACTAAACTGTCTACCACTTTAAAAGTGTCAGCAGAGAAGTCGAAAGTTAGAATGAAAATGTTTGGAATTTAAAATTAAAAAGGTGGAGGTTTATTTCCTTCATCTTGGACTACCTATGTGTATACTTGAAAAAAACCAATGAACCTCTTTCAATTTGCATTTTCACACATATAAAATACTTCATCTGGTATAAATAAATGCCAGGATTTTTCCATATACCCCTATACGTTAGATATAAATTCCTAATGTGATTGAAAGTAGGATCCGGCCTCTCGCCACTCAAAAGTCAACAAAGAGGCTAGGTTGATGGAAACGAAAGTTCGCTTTATTTTGGAAGTTGGCAACCTCGGACAGGGTGGTGGACGCCTATCTAAAGGCCAAATCTCCCTGGTGACAATCAGGGGGCAAGAGCTTTTATAGACAGAGAAAGGGGGCTACATGGAGAAATAGTATAGTCAGCTCTGACAGTCATCTTGAATTTGGTCATGCTGTATTCTGACCAGCGTCATCTTGATTGTTTTTAGGTACAGTTAATCTTCAGTTCTAGGGTTGGTTTGTTTCCATTTCTTTGAGGTCAGTTCTCAGAATTGTGGCAGCTTATGACATGGCTACACTCTGGTCATCATGTAGTTAACTTCCCCATCTGGGGTTTTCCTATCTATAAGACACCTTGCAGGATATGAATCAGAATATTATCTATGGCCCTTGAGAATGAACTGAAGGTCTTTGACTATGCTGAATGACTAAAGTATTATTTGGTCTCCTTTGACTGTTTTCCTTTGTTTCTGCATCTTCTCACTTCTCTGATTAAACTTATTCTTTGGCTAAAGTTTTTCCACAGGCAAAAGGCAGGCTGAGGACATAGGGGGCAAGACCATAGAGTCCTGCTCTGTTTTGCTAACACTTTGCTAGCGAAAATGTTGCTTAATAATTTAAACTTGCAGTCACTTGAATGTTTGCTGTCTAGTTGTTCTGAGATCTCTGGAAAGACCTAGTTGTTACTTTCTGTTTGTACTTGTTTTGTGCATTGATTACAATAGAACCGTTCTCAGTATGTGAGGAAAATAATGATAGCTGTAGATTTTAAAATGAGATTATTGCTAGAGCATAATGCTGGGCCATCCACTTTCCTGGTGGGGGATGGAGACTCTTGAAGTTCAAGGTTAACCCCTGCCTCATTGTTTCTTTCTTTATAACACATCTGCCCTTCAGATTCTCTGGGCCATTCCTGCTGGAGAGAGAAAACATAGCATCCTCAGCTGTAATTCATTGTGGAACTTGGAGCTGAATCATGATTTTCAGACTTGGGTTTTCACAACATATCTCTATTTTTAGATAATGTTGCCCTTCCTAATTTTCTAGCCTGGTCTGGAATATTAGGAACGAGGACAAATAAACTCTTCAAAGTGGCAAGTTTACCTTCCTCCCGACTGATCTTCCCATAGATTGGGATTCTACATGTGTTGGCTGTGCCAGGTTTTCCTGCCTTGGACTCAAATCTCCCCTAGGGTACAAAACAGCCCTAGACCTGAGATTGAGCCCTAGACCAACATTAGAAGCAGTCTAGCCCTTGCCTTTCTGGGGATAGATCCTGGTCCATTCATCTCCAGTAGCAGTGGTTATTTGGACCTCACTCAAAAATGGTGACTTTTCTTATCACTGTGATATGCCTGCTATGACAGACTTCTGGTACCAAACCATATTTGAACATGCCAAGCTTTGGATGTCATGCATTGAACTGACTAACCTTCCTTAGTCCAACCTTTATAGTCAAGTTAAACTCTCTCTGGGCCACCATTTCCCAGAGGGTTGGCATCAAAATCATTTGGAGGATGTTTGTAAAAATTCATATTTCTGACCTTTACTCCAGGTCTAATGAATCAGGATGTCTGGGTTAGGATGCTCATCAGGACTGTGAATTTTATTTTTTTATTTCTTTGGCTGTGCCATGTGGCTTGTGAGATCTTAGTTCCTCCACTAGAGATTGAACCATACCCTTGACAGTGAAATCACGAAGTCTTAACCGCTGGACTCCCAGGGAATTCCCAGGAAAGTGCATTTTAATTAAATGAAGCTTAAAAATCACTAACTAAAGCCGTAGACTTTGCCCTTGGATTTGAGTGTTTTTCTGAGCCCAGGTTTTCTTTTCTTTCTCTGGTTTCCATTGCTATGATTTTAAATTTGCCTGATTCCTGCACTTGCTAGTATCTTGACTTTAGTAGAAATGTAGAAAAACATAAACAAGACTGGTTCTTGGCATGCAAAAGTGGTTGTCTCAAACACACTACTTGTGTTACCACCAGTCCCCTTACTGCAATTCACTGTCTTCTTATTGATCTAGTATTAGAGTAAGAATAAGTACACTATGTTAGTAATAATAATGCACATGAAAGTGCCTTTTATGAAGTTTAAAACACTATATAAGTGCAATGTATTATTTAACAAACAGTTAATGAACTCATAGTCATTTGGGGGCACTGTATAACTTGCCCCCTGAACATAGTACAAAGAAAATGAAGGACATATTTTCTGCCCAAGGGAAGTCTATAATGAGGATAACAGGCACACATAATGTTACGTGAAAACGATTGGAAAGCAACATAGCTGATTCATACCCCAAATATTCTCTTTAATGATGCAAATCTGAGTTCCCTGGATGATACTGGGTAACCTTGTGTTTATGTACCAACCATTGTATCTGTTGATGTATCTATGAATTTATGTAGTCATCTTTCTCAAATGCCTGGTATTTATCATATCTATATTTTTCTGCTTTTAAAGTGAATGTGAGGTAGTTAGAATATAAGCTCCATGGGGGTGAACATTTTTCTCTGTTTTCTTTACTAATGTGTTCTCAGTACACAGATTATGTCAGCTCCGTAATGTTTGTTCAATGAATATTTGTTGTCTATCATTATGGTTGACTAAATGAAGTTAATCAGAAAAGATTTCCAAAAGGTGATGAGTGTAAGGGAGATCTCACAGGTGCCCATAGGTTGGTAGGAAATGGTTATAGGTGGAGGCTATGGAATTGTAAGATAAATTGTCTTAGAGGGGTAAATGTCTTCATGATTGACAGCTTTAGTCTGCCTCCTATGGGCTAATCCAGTTACTGAGGAGTTGAGGTGGTTACAATTGTGATTTTCTGGCTCAGGGGAGGAAACTACACCCCCCCCCCTTTTAGATCTGAGACTGTTATGAAGTGGAACTTAATTCTGTTTGGGGAAGTAGGCACGGGAAGGTGCTTTTTGGAATTAGAAAATTTTCTTTCTTTAGGAATTCTGTCTGTTTGCCTGTAGAAATATATTGAATGGTGAAATACATGTAGTAAGTCCGACTGGTTGTAGTTTTATTGTAGCAACACTTCCTTTGCAATTTCAGTTTCCAGTCCGTATGAGGAAAGAGGAAGATTTTCTCTTGGAAACTGTAAGTGCAGCTAGTCAAAGTTGAACCAACTATTGACCATGTACTACTTGTACCCAACCAGGATTTTAAATCCATCTGAAATATAATTTGGCAATCTTCTGATGTATATCATATGTGATATTTTAATTGTTAAAAAATTACTTGTGCTTGTAGCAATTTAGTTTGTTGTTTGAATCCCAATACTGAAGAACAGTAATAGTGTATGTGGCTATATATTTTAAAACTGCAGTTTTCAACCTTTCATTCACTCACTTAACAAATATTTATTTATTGACTGCCTCCTAAGTGCCAGGCCCTCTTCTAGTTTCTGGAGACAGGTGATGAACCAGTCATAGTTCCTCATGGAAATTACATTTCAGTGAGTAGACAGATGATAATAAACATGGAAACAACACATATAAATGGGAACTTTGGATAGTCTTAAGGGCTGTGTTAAACCAAAAATAAGGTGACAGGTTACAGAAGACATTGAGGGATGGAGAGTCTAGTGTAATCAGTGGCCTTTATGAGGAGTCAGTAATTGAGCTGAGACCCAAATGCTGTACAGGAATTAGCCATGAGAAGAATAAGGGGTGGGAGATTCTGGCTGAGGAAAGAAAGTATAAAGGCCCTGGGGTAGGAACATCTTGATGTGTTCATTACACCATCCATTTATCCTCTCCACAAGTATTTGCTCAGTGCCTATTTTCTGCCAGGTACAACATACTCTAAAGTACTAGGGAAATGGTGATGAGCAAAACAGACAAGTTGGATTCCAACTCTCATAGAGCTATGTTCCAGTGGGAAAGACAAAGCAAAAGCTAATGAGAAAAGTATCGGATGATAGTAAGTGAATTAATACTCAGTGAGAAACAATAACATGATAGAAACTTTTTTGGTGGAGCCAGAGAATGCCTTTCTGAGTTAGTGACCTGTATATTAAGAAGGTGCAATGTGAAGTTCACATTCATGTCACCTACTCCCTTTGGATATTTCAAACGATGGACTGGTCCCTAGTAATACAGGCTGAAGATAATGTGTGACTCCTGTAGATTTGCCAGTAAACCCAACACTTTCTCTCCCACTGTTGAATGCATGTGGGAATGCAAGGAACTCCAGCTGTGTGAGTTTATAAAAAAGGGAAATATTTTGTAAATTTATGTACTTTATTAGTAGTAGCAAATTACATACAACTCTTCTCACCAAGAGCTTGGGATATTTAGGCTCAAAACAGCTGTTTTAATTGATGGGAATGTATGGCAGAATTAAGGAGCTTTTGCTGAATAAATGTTAAATAATAGCTTTAATAGTGATCAAACTTAAATAATGAGGGCATGCAAATTAATGTGAAAATGAGCAATCCTGCAAAGGCAAGAATCAGACTTGGTTTTTGCCTTCTTATCTAAGGTTTTTGCCTTATTCTTAACTTTTTAAAATTAAAAGCAGTGGATTCAGCATTGAGAACCTTTTTTTGTATTTTCTATTTTTTTCAAGTGTTAGAATGTTGTCTTAGTTTGTACCATGGAAAATACAGTGGATATTTAAGTTAAGAGTCTAACATTGTAAAGAATCCAATTCTATTTAAAGTAGTTCATGTTAAAGGGTGTTTATTGTTAGGAAAGAGCATGAGTAACGAAACAGAGCTGAGATATGTGGATGGCACTGAAAAGTGGAAGACCAGATGTCTCTCTGTCTCTCTATATATGCACCATCTCTTCTGTTCTTCCTTCTCACAAGCTTTCTTTCCTTAATTATGTTTTTTTTTTCTGTCTAAAAATTCACTTTACACATGGTGTTGGTTGATAATAGTCTCAGACTCTACATGGCCTATAGTTTCAGTCTTCACAGTTCTCTGACTGACTTAATCTCTCCACATCTCTATTCCAAATTCCTGGGAGAGATGATCCGATTTTTTTCCCACCTTGAATTAGATATATAATCTAGTCCAGTTGACTACAGTACATAGGGTCGTAAAAGAGTCAGATATGACTTATCGACTACATAATAACAACTGATCCAATCAGATGTAGCTGGAGTATGGGAACAGCAGATAGGGGCTATATAGTAGTAACTGTGATACATTAGGTAATTATTAGAAAATAATCAATCCCCCATTACATAAAAATAATTAATGACTATATCACACTTAAAAGCTTAAAACAGTCCTTATAAGGATAAAGTACCATATTTGTAGACTTTCCAGCCACACCAATCCTGAGCCCATTCACCAACCCTCCCACCCCACCACTGCTCTCCCTAGGGCTAAACTAGGTTTGGAGATATGCACATATACACATGGGCTTCTCATGGGGTGCAGTGATGAAGAATCCACCTGCCAATGCAGAAGACTCAAGAGATGCGGATTTGATCCCTGGGTTGGGAAGATCCTAGAAGAGGAAATGGCCAACCACTCCATTCACTCCATTATTCCTGCCTGGAAAATTCCATGGACAGAGGAGCCTGGTGGACCACAGCCCATGGGGTCGCAAAGAGTCAGATGTGATTGAGCACACACATACACACAGTTGTGCATTGGGGATTTAACACTGAATGAAATGGATAAAAAAATTAAATGAATAAAAAAATCCTTGCCTGCATGGAGTTTACCTTCTAGGGTGTGCAGAGATAAAACCAAATAACTGTTATATGATATCTGATAAGATCATAATTGCTGTCCAAAAAATAAATCCTGAGGATAAGTAGGAAACAAATACAGTGGTCAGAAAAGAACTCCAACTGAGGTGAGATTTGAGCCAGGACTAGTAAGAGGTCATCTAGAGGAAAGGACATTCTAAGCAGAGGGAACATCAAGTGACCTGCATGTTCAAAAAACACGAAGAGGTTCTGTGAGTCTGAAGCAGACTGAATGAGGAGAGAGTGGGAGCGGTCAGGGTGACTGAGGAATACTGGGAGCTGGGGGAAGGAGGTGGGTGATTGATCATCCAGGTTCTCACTAACAAGTAAAAGCCTTTGGCTTTTATTCTCTGTGAAGTAAAAGACACTGTAAGATTTTGGGCAGAGTAACCTGATCTGACATTTAAGAAAAATTATTTATTCGGCTGTGCCAGGTCTTAGTGTGGCATGCTAGGTCTTTTTGCTGCAGCATGAACTCTTAGTTACAGCAGGTGGGATCTAGTTCCCTGACCAGACTGAGCACCTTGCATTGGGAGCACAGAATCTTAGCCACTGGACCACCAGGGAAATCCCTGATCTGACACATTTTATGTGGATCATTATGATTTCTGTGTTGAGACCAGACTGAAGGAGACTGGCAGTGGTTGGATGTTAGGAAGCTGTTGCTATGATCCAGGCAAGAGCTCACAGTGACTTTGACAAAGAAGTATGTAGCAGGTAAGTGGTGAGTAGTCAAGATTGTGGATTGGTTCTGAAGATAGAGCCAACAGAGGTTTCTTATAGATTAGATGTCCAGGTGAGAGAAGGAAGTCAGGGTTGACAACAAGTTCTTGAACTTGAATAACAGGAATGGAGTTTTCATTAGCTGAGATATAGAAGACTGTGGAAGGAGAAGGTTTTTAGTATGTATGTGTGTGTGTGTGTGTGTGTGTGTGTGTGTGTGTGTGTGTGTGTGTGTGTGAAAGTCAGGAATGTGGTTTTGGGAATGTTAAAGATGCCACGGTAAAGAATGTGGGAAATTGGGGTTCAATCCATGGGTCAGGAAGATCCCTTGGAGAAGGGAATGGCTACCTATGCCAGTATTCTTGCCTTGAAAATTCACAGAGTAGCCTGGCGGGCTGCAGTCCATGGAGTCACAGAGTCAGACATGACTGAGAACCTAACACTTTCACTTTAGGCATTTGGGTGGAGTGGTTGAACAGGCAGTTGAATTTGAGTGATCAGCATAGTGACAGTATTGAAAGCCTTGAGACTGAGTGAGACCACAGAAAAATGAATTTAGAGGTACAAAAGAAGAGGTTTAAAGCTCATCTTTGGCACTCCAATATTTAGAAGTCTTCCTGTGTGCTTCCCAGGTGGCGCTAGTGGTAGAGAACCTGCCTGCCAATGCAGGAGATACAAGAGATGCAGGTTCAATCCCTGGGTTGGGAAGATCCCCTGGAGGAGGCATGGCAACCCACTCCAGTATTCTTGCCTGGAGAATCTCATGGACAGAGGAGTGTAGCAGGCTACAGTCCATAGTGTTGCAGTCGGACACAACTGAAGCGACTTAGCATGCATGCAAATCCCATCTTTGGCACCCCAATATTTAGGAGTCTTAGAGATGTGCAAGAATTAGCAAAGGAGGCTAAGAAACAGTGAGAAAGGAGGAAATCCACGAGAGGGTGGTGCCCAGGAAGCCAGGTGAAGGGAAGGAAGTCTTTCAAGAAGGAAGGAATGATGGGGTGTGTAAAATATTGATTATAGGCCATCAGAAAAATGAAGTGATCATTTGTCTGATTCAGTAAAGTAGAGGCTATTTGATGTAAACAGTTGCAATTGTGGTGGTAGAGATAAAGATATCTTTGCAGTGGGTTTGAAGGAGACAATAGGAAGAAAAGAGCTGGACACAATGAGTATATAAGATGAATAAAATGATATTGTTTTCTGCAGATTTTTCTCAGAGCAATATGTGCTAGGGATTCATACTATTCTTTTTAAATATATATTTATTTATGTATTTATTTATTTGGTTGCCTCAGGTCTTAGTTGTAGCACTTGGGGTCTTTGCTGCATTGTTGTTTCGGTGCATGGAGTCTAGTTGTGGGACAGGGGCTTAGTTTCTTCACCGCATGTGAGCTCTTAGCTCTCCAACCAGAGACTGAACCTGCATCCCCTGCATTGCAAGGCGGATTCTTAATCGCTGGACCATGAGGGAAGTCCCCATACTATTCTTTATAGCTTATCTTACTTCTCTTAATCATTCCATAGTTTTCAGTTAGATGAATGACCACAAAGTGTTTAAGATAATTCTCTAAACAGATGGTTCTCTGTTTTAGTAGTAAGAATGTCAGTTATCCCTACCCTAAAACACTAATACAAATGAAATGTTAAGTGGAAATCCAAAAATCGTGGGAAAGGCCAAAGCATTTTGAATAGTCTATATGGAGACAACAGTGGACAGCAGCCTGGCCACAGTGGAAATTTCATAAGGAAACCAGTAGAAAAGAAAGATTCCTAAACTTGTCTTTGACAACTCTCCTTGGATTAGGACCAACACTACACAGGCAAACACAGTTCTCTGCATCCTAAGAGAACCCTTTCAGGCCACAGATTCTTCTGCCATAATATAATTTTTTCAAAACATGTAAGTTCTCATAATTTGGTTATGAAACCAACTATATAGTTCTCCATTTCCTTTCTTCTCAGTACCAACATTGTTTGGGTACCAATCTTCAGGATGAACATCCTTGCCTTCTGATGCTATTCTCTCTACTCTCAAAAAACTCATCCTATTTTGGAATGCTTTCTAGCTAGAAACCTCTTTTAGTTCCAAACTCTTATGAAGACAAGAGCTGTCTCTCCCCAACCTCCCTCATTGCACAGCTGTTTATGAGACTTGTAATTAATGACGATCTGCTAACAATCACACACTCAGTGATGTTCAGGCTTGTGGAAAGAAGCAGGGTGGGTAGTAGTCATTGGGGTGGACCTTCAATTGTTCATTTTGCCAACAGGCTGTAGATTGGTTATTGTATTTTTTGGTAAGAGAATTTCTGGAAGCTTTATTTACACCATTCAGGTTATGTGACTTGGGAAATATGAAATGATCTGAACTGTAGAAAAATTAAACAGGAATTTTCTGAATAGAATTAGTTGGTTGTTGTTATTGTTAGGCCTATTTAAAGAGTAGTAATAGTACATCCCCTACAAATCTTCAGAAAATTTCCCATTTAGTGTCTGGGTTGGTTGATTTCTATTTTTGATGGTTTATAAAATGACAGCTTCTGCAGCCAACCTCACTTTCATTGTTCTGAGGATGAGAGCTTGGCCTAGTATGAAGGTCGAAAAGTCAGGTATCTGTAGGAGTCCAAGAAGGAACCAAGCAAAGCAGCCTAGTGTTAGAAATCACTGGAGGGAGATGAGGACTGGGGTGGATCAGGGAGAGAAAGCTCTGCTCCAATCAGTTGCCATGTGAGAATGTCTGCCTGCTCTCAATACTCGAGTGTTTCAAGAGAAGCTAGGAATCTGGATTTTAACATGACATCGTTCAGCTTGGAAATGTTGGCAACAAACTCAATATTTTAAGAAAACTACTCTGTAACCCAATACATTGCAGGCCAACACAAACACATCTGCAAGCTGGATCCGACCCCAGGCCATCAGTTTGTGACTTCTGGTCCAGATGGATCAGTGGTGATGGCGATGATTTGAGACTGGTTCTTTTCAGACTTGAAAACAACTGGTTGCTAATGATCTAAATGTTCTCAATTACAGGTTGTTCTCTATATTTCCTGTTTTTGCAACAAATCTTAAATCACAGTAGCCTGATATTTGAAACCTGCTGGTTAAAAGCAGAGTGACCATACATTCGGGACTGCCTAGCTTAGCACTGGCTTAGGCATGTACCAGTTATTACGTATTAATATTGTCTCCTTTCATTCTTGACATGTTCCTGTTTGGACAGTAAATTATATAGACACTTTAATTAAGAGTCTCTTTTATGCCTACTCTCCACCCCTTTTTAACTTACTTTTATTATTTATTTATAATAGTGAAGACTTTTATATTTAGAATTAGCCAGCTGGACTCAGTTTTAATGATCCCAATTTTGCTGGCAACATCTAAAGCATCATAGTCAGGAGCCAGTTGAACATATGTCTTCTTCTCTCCATCAGGCCTGAGAGGAGTGTTGACTTTAGCCTGTCCATGTCAGAGAACTTCCTCAAAGCCTGTTTAATTTGGTGCTTGTTGGCCTTGACATTCACAATGAACACCAGTGTGCCGCTGTCTTCAATTTTCTTCCTGGCTGACTCCATAGTGAGGTGGAGCTTTATGAAGGCATAGTGGTCAAGCTTGCTTCTCCTAGGGGGCGCTCTTCCGAGGATATCTGGGCTGCCTCCTAAGCTGCAGTTTTGGACCTTCAGAAAGTGGGTGACCTTTGGATTTTTTCCCCTTTCCCTTTTTTTTTGTTTTTTTGGTGGCTGTGAATGCCTTTCAACACTGCTTTCTTGGCCATCAAAGTCTTTGCTTTGGCTTTGACATTTGAAGGGCCTGGGGCTTACTTCTTTTTATTTGGTATCATCTTCATGAAAACAGGTGACTTATTTTTAAATTTCTTTTTTAAAAAGCTATCATGGGTCATTTGAAATATTTAAGAAACTGATAAACATGTTAAACCTCTATGTAGCCATCATCCAGTTTCAGCAATTATCAAGTAACATCCATACTTGTTTCTTCTATATCCTTAGTCACTCCCTACCCCCTGTAATCTTTCAAAGGAAATCTCAGATTCCGAATTATTTCATCCACAATTTTATGTGTTTTGAGTCAATATTAAATAAGTACCAACCCACCACTAAACACTTACATTTTAACCCATTATGTTTCAAATTGTTTTTATTTTCCCTAGTACCTTGACTTCTTTGTAGCCTCTTTCTTTCCCCTCTGTCTGCCAAAGTCTGTCATTCTGTTCCTGAATCCTAGTATTGAGAGTCGAATACTTACTGCTGAGGGAGATATCCATTATTTGTGTCTAAAAACAAAGTACCATTAAATGTATTGTTAAATATAAAAGATAATATTTTAAATTTTGTTTTTTTCTAGTCCATTAATTGCATCTATCTTTTCAAATGTTGATTTGCCCATTAATTTGCCCCTTGAATAATATTTGGTGAATTTATGTCATTGCCTTGCCCTGCCAGATTGCAGTTCTCTGAAGACCTCTGTTGTCTATTGTGGACTAATCCTAGGGTCTAATTTCAAGGTTCATTTGACATTTTGGTGGGAAATGTGTGACTATGTCCTTTGAAAAATTTTGTGAGTTGCTAATGATCAGAGAGAAGAGGCATGACTGTTAAACTCTGATAAATTTATTAAGGACTCAAGATACTTTATATGTTAGAATTATCTTCATAGTTTAAATTTGTTAGATTAATACATATGAATGCACAGCATATTTTTTATATATATATATATATATATATATACATATATACACACACACAATTTGGGGGCTTCACAGGTGGCACTAGTGGTAAAAAACCCACTTGCCCACACAGGAGATGTAAGAGGTATGGGTTCAATACCTGGGTCAGGAGGATCCCTTGAAGTAGGGCATGGCGATCCACTACAGTATTCTTGCCTGGAGAATCCCATGGACAGAGGAGCTGGGTGGGTTACAATCCATAGGGTTGCAAAGAATTGGGCATGACTGAAGCAATTTAGCAGGAAAGCATATACAATTTGATTATAGAAATAATTGATGCCTCAAATAAGTTAGTTTTATTAGCTTGCATTCTATCTGGGAAACTTGAATAGAATAAAAGGTATTACATTTTTATGCTTTTCTGTATTTTTTTAAATTTTTTTCATTTCTATGATTTTTTTCAATAACTTACATTCAGATTTTCTTTTTGAGTGTTACACTGTTTTATCTTTTTCTTCATATGTTGGTAATCCCTCTGCATTCTTTCCCATTATTTAATCTTCACATAGATCCAACTTCAACATTTTCAAAATGTATATATTATGCATGGTTTAAAAATGAGAGCAGTGCTGTGCTTAGTTGCTCAGTTGTGTCCGACTCTGTGCTCGTGGACTGTAACCCGCCAGGCTTCTCTGTCCTTGGGATTCTCCAGACAAGAATACTGGAGTGAGTTGCCATGCCCTCCTCCAGGGTATCTTCCTGACCCAGGGATTGAACCCAAGTCTTCCACATTACAGGCAGATTCTTAACTGTCTGAGTCATCCAGACTTTATTCATTTCAAACTCAACCAAATGATTAAATGTATTTTTATTTTTAATTTTTTGGCCGCACCATGCAGCATGGGGGAATCTTAGTTTCTAACCAGGGATCAGACCTGCACCTCTGCAGTGGAAGCATGGCATCCTAACCACTGGACCACCAGAAAATTCCATAAATGTATTTTTAATGAGCATATACCTTTCATGTGTGTGCTCAGTTGCTCAGTCACATCCGACTCTTCGTGATCCCATGGACTGTAGCACACCAGGCTCCTCTGTCCCTGGAATTTTCTAGGCAAGAATACTGGAGTGGGTAGCCATTCTCTTCTGCAGGAAGCTGACCCAGGATCAAACCCATGTCTCTCGTGTCTCCTGCATTGGCAGGTGGATTCTTTACTACTGAGCCACCTGGGAAGCCCATATACCTTTCATACTACATTGAAAGTGCCTGAAGACCAGAATCTCAATCTTTTATATGTGTATCAGTAAATTAACATAAAGTTTGAATACGGTAGACTCTCCAAATATCTGTTGACTTAAAATTTAGATAGGAAAAACCATGTTTTATTTTGTTTCATATGCTAGCAGATCATAATATAAATAAAGACATATGTAAGTGTTATGGTCTTATGCACTGTAAATATTTAGAACATTAGCAAAATTAATGGAATTTTAATAAAGCATAAAAAAGGTTTAGCCAGAGCTGCACTATTCAATAAATCAAACTTCTTTCATTAATCTATTTTCCTTCAAATTGCTACTTATTTATAAGGGCAAATAGGTTTTTTTAAAAGAAATATTTTTTAAAGTTGAAGATAATTGATTTACAATGTTGCATTAGTTTTTAGTATATAGCAAAGTGATATATATATATATTTTCAAATTCTTTTCCATTAGAGTTTATTATAAGATATTGAATATAGGTCCTGCGCTATACAGTAGGACATTGTTGTTTATCTTTTTTTATATAAAGTAGTTTGTATCTGCTAATCTCAAACTCTTAATTTACCCTTCCCCCTCCTTTCCCTTTTGGTAACTGCAAGTTTATCTTCTATGTAGGCGAGTCTGTTTCTGTTTTGTAAATAAGTTCATTTGTATCACTTTTTAGATTCCACATATAAGTGATGTCGTATGATATTTGTCTTTCTCTGTCTGACTTATTTCACTTAGTATGATAATCTCTAGGTCCATCCATGTTGTTGCAAATGGCTCATTTCATTCTTTTTGATAACTGAGTACTGGTCCATTATATGTATGTGTGTGTGTGTATATATATATATGCCACAATTTTATTCCCTCATCTGTAGGTGGATACTTAAGTTGCTTCCATGTCTTGGCTGTTGTAAATAGTGCTGCTGTGAACATTGGAGTGCACTTGTCTTTTTGAATTTGAGTTTCCTCCAGATATACATGAGGGCAAATTATTTTTACACAGCTATAATTATTTGTATGGATGCTACTGCTGCTGCTAAGTCGCTTCAGTCGTGTCCGACTCTGTGCGACCCCATAGATGGCAGCCCACCAGGCTCCTCTGTCCCTGGGATTCTCCAGGCAAGAATACTGGAGTGGGTTGCCATTTCCTTCTCCAATGCAAGCATGCATACTAAGTCGCTTCAGTCATGTCCGACTCTGTGTGACCCAATGGACAGCAGCCCTCAAGGCTCCTCTGTCCATAGGATTTTCCAGGCAAGAATACTGGAGTGGGTTGCCATATTCTTTGTTTTAAAAATCAACTTTATTAAGGTATAGGTCACATATAATAAAATATACCTATTTTTGGTGTACATTTTGGAAAAGTTTCAAAAAATTTTGACAAATTTATATACCTATGTAGCCATATCTACAATCAGGATATAAAAAACATTTCATCACTCCATCCCAATCAATCTCCTTATGGTCCTGGATCCAGGCAAACCCTGACATACTTTGTGTCACTGGAGATTAGCTTTGCTTTTTCTGGAGTTTCATACTATTGCAAACATATGATATATATTCTTTTATATATGGCTTCATTTGCTCAGCATAATGTTGTTGCTTGTATCAGTAATTCCTTTTTTAGTGCTGTTCAGTATTCAATTGTATGAATATACAACAACTTATTTCTACATATACTTGTTGATGGACATTTGGGTTGTTTCCAGTTTGGGAATATGAATAAAGCTGCTATGAAATTAAGGTACACATTTTTGTCAGATATATGATTTTATTTTCTTTAAATAAATAAAGAGTGGAATTGTTGGTTGGTATGGTAAATATAGGTTTTATTTTGTATAACTTACAAAATATACCATTTTAGTTTCTCAGCAGAAATAGAATACCATTCCTGGTGAGAAACGGAGATGCTCTACATCCTCGTGTGGCACATGCATGCGTGCTAAGTTGCTTCAGTTGTGTCTGACTCATTGTGACCCCATATACTGTAGCCCCCCCAGACTCCTCTGTTCATGAGATTCTCCAGACAAGAGTATTGCAGTGGGTTGCCATGCCCCTCTCCAGGGGGTCTTCCCGACCCAGGGATTGAAACTTCCTCTCTTACCTCTCTTGCCTGGAAAATCCCAAGGACGGAGGAGCCTGGTAGGCTGCAGTGCATGGGGTCGCTAAGGGTCGGACACGACTGAGCGACTTCACTTTCACTTTCATGAATTGGAGAAGGAAATGGCAACCCACTCCAGTGTTCTTGCCTGGAGAATCCCAGGGAAGGCAGAGCCTGGTGGGCTGCCGTCTATGGGGTCGCTTAGAGTCGGACACGACTGAAGCAACTTAGCAGCAGCAGCAGCTCTTACCTCTACCTGTATTGGCAAGTGGGTTCTTTACCAATAGTGCCACTGGGGAAGTCCCAATGTGACACATAGTTATTTTTATTTTCTCATTTAATGTAACTTTGCAATGCTTTTTGGTCTTCATAGTTAATCTTTATATTTTGATTGTATGTACATATATTTAATTGAAAAAAGTTGTTAAAAGGTAAAAATGCTATTCATTTTCTAGTTACTGATACAAGTATCCACAGTCTTACTGTACCTACAAATTTTCTTGCCAAGATTGGCCCTGGGTAAGGTTTGGAAATAAGCAAAGGCTTTGCTTTTTCTTCTCTTGAAGTCCATCTCTGCTTCCTGCACCTCTTCATTCCAAGGTGGGTTTTCACTACAAGTCACACCTCTCCCTCTGGTTTTCATCACATTGGGACAAAAGCTTTTATACTTTAGACTCCTGAGTTTGTATTTAATGTGCTAATATCTTTAGTGGTAGAGATTTTCAGTCAAATATGTGGTGGTTTAGTCGCTAAGTCATGTCCGACTTCTGTGACCCAGTTGTCTGTAGCCCATCAGGCTCCTCCATCCATGGGATTTTTCAGGCAAGAATACTGGAGTGGGCTGCCATTTCCTTCTCCAGGGGATCTTCCAGACCCAGGAATTGAACCTGGGTCTCCTGCCTTGCAGGAGGATTCTTTACCGGCTGAGCTATGAGAGAAGCCTAGTCAAATATATAAATGCTCCTTAATCATGTATTGTTTGAAGACTTACCTCTTCTTCTATAAAGTTAGTTCTGACAGTACATTTGGTCATTTCCAGATTTTTTTCTGACTGTTGCAGGTATCTCAGTCTTATCCTGCAAAGAGTGCATGAGGCATCATGAGTGTGTGCATGTGTATAAACCAACTTGTGTTTATTTCTCTAGAAAAATGTATCCTTCTTCAGTGTCTTCATAATATTCTTGTGTAGGATAAGTTGAGGAGTTTTACACTTTTCAAACTTTTGTCACTTCTCTAGTCCTTTCATATCCTGTTCTTTGCCTAGCTGAGTGGATAAAGTGTAAGCTTGAAGAGCTACGCTGCCAGAATGACCTTTCATTCTCCCAGGTGGCTTGAATCAGATACTGCAGTCCTCAAATACTCAATCACAATTCTTAGTCACAGACTAGGTCACAGCCAAGCAATCAGCCTCAGGGGATGGTCATGTTCAAGTTCAGCTCATTAGTACTAACCCGGGCTAATGTCTTGTTTTTGTTCTCATAATTCTGTTAGGAAAGTGCAGGATTTAGACTGCTTTGAAAAATTTAATCCTGTTTCTCTAAGTTTCTGACTGTGGAACAACAGCTAGAGAGGGATGGGCTTTGGAGTAAAAAAGACCTGTGTGTATGTACTTCTTTCCTCCCTTCTTCCTTTCTTGTTTATTTTCTCATTTGTTTATTTATTATTTAAAAAGAAGATAAAAGAGCATGATACAATTTCAAACAAATTTAAGAGTATGTGTTGGAAAGTAAGCAGTCTGTTTGTCTCAAAGTCTCTAAACTCCTTTCCTGAAGGCAGTCACACTTGGC
The DNA here is from genome assembly GCF_054371585.1 of Giraffa tippelskirchi. Lineage (NCBI taxonomy): Eukaryota > Metazoa > Chordata > Mammalia > Artiodactyla > Giraffidae > Giraffa > Giraffa tippelskirchi. The sequence goes on along the minus strand of NC_137276.1, from coordinate 86,505,794 downwards.
ATTTTCTAATGTGTCCCTCCATAAAATTTCTGTTTATAATCAAGCACATATTTGTATTTAGCCCTTTAATTTAGATTCTATTAGAAAGCTCAGATGTATCTGGCTTATTTTCACTCGAAATGTGTCTTGACTATTGTTTGAAAACAGCACCTATAGATCAGCTTCACCTTTCTAGAGACCATGTTTGGCTATCTAGTGTTCTATTGTTTTGTACATACATTGACTATTGGTTCAATTACCTATCCCCTATGGAGGGAACTTATTTCCAGTTAAAAAATTCTTTTTGGTTATTAAGGATAATAACCAAATACTGCAGTGAGTATTCATAGAGATTTATGGGGATAATTATTGGAGACATCCCTGAAGTAGATAGCTATGTCTAACATGTAAGTTTTAATAGTAATTTCCAAATTGTCCTTCAATGAAGTTGCATCAACATATCTTCCCACTAACAACCTTTGAAAATGCTTGATTTCAGACTGTTCACTATCAAACTTTTCCAACTTTGCTTGCAAGTTCATTTTTCTTCAATAAATCAGAAGCGCTCTCTCTTCTCTGTTCTCCTGCCACCTTTAATTTTCTTATTTTTAATCATGGAATAAGATGTTGACAGTTATAGCTTATTAGAATTAAGCATCAATTCCAAATGTTGACTATGCAGTCACTCCTTATAAGGAGGAAAGGGGTGTTTCTCTGGGCCTACATTCAATTTCCATGCTTCAGTCTCTCTTTGCTTTAACTCTGCTCACATGCTGGTATGTGGCAGTGTTAATTAGGACATTCTGCATTTTGAATCTCAGGTAGAATGTACATCCAACTCATTTACCACAAAATTAAAAAAAAAAAATGAAGGGAGTGAACGCAGTCATTAGAGTTGTTGTGAATAATTTGAGTTAAATGTAAATGCAGAAAGAAAATAGGAAAACTACTATTAAGTACATTTTGCCCTTCTCAGTGGAATACAATACAGATTTACAATGTTAATTATTTCCATCATCTATCTATTTAAAAGCTGTGAGATTGAAATATGAATATGTCAGGTATTTAAATACTAATTTACTTTAAAAAATCTGTACTTTATTAAAATATCTTTATGTATATTTTAAAGTTAAGACCCTGCTATGTAGATGTAGAGGTAAAATTCCCATTTATTGTCCACTGAATGTGAGGGAAATTGGATTTGTCAGGAAGCTGATTGATATCTTGAAGTGTTTTGTTTTCAGTGACTGGCACTGCCGAGTTACAACCATCTATCATCTAACAGGTAATTAGTCAGATTTCTCATCATGAGCCTTCAATCCTGCTGTTTTATTATTGAAATACCACAAACCAGTAGGCAATCTGAATGCAGATAAAGTTCTCTGTCATGGTCTTAAGGACAAAGATAACATTTTGTGATTCAGCAGTAGGGAGTTTGAATAAAAGTCCCCAAAATGTAAGTTTGGGTCTTATAAGAAAATAAAGCATAGTAAAAAATTTAATTTGGTACCTGGCTTGTCCTCCAAAGTGACAACTGAGAAATTAGCTATTTATAAAGCCACCTAATGTTCTAATATGAACTTATTTCATTATAGCATTTTATAAGGAGAACATTGATAGCATGAAAAGTGGAATTAGATAAAATAAATAAAGGAGGTTCTGAATAGCTTTCATCCATTTTCTAAAATATTTTGAGATGGTTAATAAAAATAATCTGTAATTAATAGTAGCTAATCATATGAATAATCAAAGCTATGGTTTTTCCAGTAGTCATGTATGGATGTGAGAGTGGGACTATAAAGAAAGCTGAGTGTGGAAGAATTGATGCTTTTGAACTGTGGTGTTGGAGAATACTCTTGAGAGTCCCTTGGACTGCAAGGAGATCCAACCAGTCCATCCTAAAGGAAATCAGTCCCGAATGTTCATTGGAAGGACTGATGTTGAAGCTGAAACTCCAATACTTTGGCCACTTGATGTGAAGAGCTGGCTCATTTGAAAAGCCCCTGATGCTGGGAAAGATTGAAGGTGGGAGGAGAAGGGGACGACAGAGGGTGAGATGGTTGGATGGTATCACTGACTCAATGGACATGAGTTTGGGTAACCTTTGGGAGTTGGTGATGGAGAGGGAAGCCCGGCGTGCTGCAGTCCATGGGGTTGCAAAGAGTCGGACACGACTGAATGACTGAACTGAACTGAATCCTATGAAAAGTTTCAGTTCTCTTCAGTTCAGTCACTCAGTCGTGTCTGACTCTTTGCGACCCCATGAATTGCAGCACGCCAGGCCTCTCTGTCCATCACCAACTCCCGGAGTCTACCCAAACCCATGTCCATCGAGTCGGTGATGCCATCCAACCATCTCATCCTCTGTCGTCCCCTTCTCCTCCCGCCCCCAATCCTACCCAGCATTAGGGTCTTTTCCAGTGAGTCAGTCCTTCGCATGAGGTGCCCAAAGTATTGGAGTTTCAGCTTCAACATCAGACCTTCCAATGAACACCCAGGATTGATCTCTTTTAGGATGGATTGATTGGATCTCTTTGCAGTCCAAGGAACTCTCAAGAGTCTTCTCCAACACCACAGTTCAAAAGCATCAATTCTGCGGCGCTCAGCTTTCTTCACCGTCCAACTCTCACATCCATACGTGACCACTGGAAAAACCATAGCCTTGACTAGACGGACTTTTGTTGGCAAAGTAATGTCTCTGCTTTTAAATATGCTATCTAGGTTGGCCATAACCTTCCTTCCAAGGAGTAAGCGTCTTTTAATTTCATGGCTGCAATCACCATCAGCAGTGATTTTGGAGCCCCCAGAAATAAAGTCTGACACTGTTTCCACTGTTTCCCCATCTATTTCCCATGAAGTCATGGGACCAGATGCCATGATCTTAGTTTTCTGAATGTTGAGCTTTAAGCCAACTTTTTCACTCTCCTCCTTCACCTTCATCAAGAGGCTCTTTAGTTCTTCTTCACTTTCTGCCATAAGGGTGGTGTCATCCGCATATCTGAGGTTATTGATATTTCTCCCGGCAATCTTGATTCCAGCTTGTGTTTCTTCCAGCCCAGCGTTTCTCATGATGTACTCTGCATATAAGTTAAATAAGCAGGGTGACAATATACAGCCTTGACGTACTCCTTTTCCTATTTGGAACCAGTCTGTTGTTCCATGTCCAGTTCTAACTGTTGCTTCCTGACCTGCATACAGGTTTCTCAAGAGACAGGTCAGATGGTCTGGTATTCCCATCTCTTTCAGAATTTTCCACAGTTTATTGTGATCCACACAGTCAAAGGCTTTGCTTTGGCATAGTCAATAAAGAAAAAATAGATGTTTTTCTGGAACTCTCTTGCTTTTTCGATGATCCAGCGGATATTGGCAATTTGATCTCTGGTTCCTCTGCCTTTTCTAAAACCAGCTTGAACATCTGGAAGTTCACGGTTCACGTATTGCTGAAGCCTGGCTTGGAGAATTTTGAGCATTACTTTACTAGCATGTGAGATGAGTGCAATTGTGCCGTAGTTTGAGCATTCTTTGGCATTGCCTTTCTTTGGGATTGGAACGAAGACTGACCATTTCCAGTCCTGTGGCCACTGCTGAGTTTTCCAGATTTTCTGGCATATCGAGTGCAGCACTTTCACAGCATCACCTTTGAGGATTTGAAATAGCTCAACTGGAATTCCATCATCTCCACTAGCTTTGTTCGTAGTGATGCTTTCTAAGGCCCACTTGACTTCACATTCCAGGATGTCTGGCTCTAGGTGAGTGATCACACCATCGTGATTATCTGGGTCGTGAAGATCTTTTTTGTATAGTTCTTCTGTGTATTCTTGCCACCTCTTCTTAATATCTTCTGCTTCTGTTAGGTCCATACCATTTCTGTCCTTTATCGAGCCCATCTTTGCATGAAATGTTCCTTTGGTATCTCTAATTTTCTAATGAAAAGTTTACTTCTTTTCAAATATTAAAAAAAACCCCTGGAAATCCTAAAGATGAATTACTTGATCACTCTTACATGTGTTTTGTGCTAAAATGGCTTGCTCCTGAAAATTGGTGCTAATACTTTTGAGGTTTGTAAATTTCAGGCAATTGATTCACATTATTGGTATCCCAACAAGATTGGTAACTTCATAACACTCAATATCATTTTCTTGACTTCATTCAGAATTTTTTATTATCTTTCAGAAAAATGTATCTCAAAATACTTCAGCTTTCAAAAGGTCACAGACACCATAGCCATTGCTTCTTAATGAGATATACATATGTCTCTTCTTTCAAACATTTTATGTGGGAATGAATATATTTAATGCTTTTTTAAACCTTGGTTAAATGATAACTTCCTTTATTCCACAAAGTAATGTATATGCAGCACATATACATTAAAATTCACTAGATGAGCAATATTTTAATTGAATTACATAGTTACGTTTTCTGGTAAATAATAGATTTTACCAGAGAAAATTTTTACATAATTGATTTTGCTTTTAAAATACAAATTAAACTGTAGTTCTGCGTGCAGATTAAACACATACTTTACATAGTATATAATGTGAGAGTTAAACAATTCTCATGCAATATATAGAATATAAAGCACATATTATCAAGATGTTTAGACTTGTTTAAAATATGGCACTATAATTTTTCTGTGTTATCTTTATTAAAATTATAGCACTGTACATGTGTCTTTGTATTTCCTTAAATAGCATAAGCTTTGGTTCTACGTGACTATTTCATAAAAATCTTTTCATATGAAAACAAACACCAATTTATCATAAGCCATGATTTCTTTAGTATCTTGATGCAGTGTAAAAAATACTCTTGTAGGTATTTTCACATGAGAATAAAAAGTTAAGAGCAATTATTATATTGAGCTGTCTTAAATAGATAAATATAATATTACATATACCATTGCTCAATATGCTGCTGCTGCTGCTGCTAGGTCGCTTCAGTCGTGTCCGACTCTGTGCAACCCCGTAGATGGCAGCCCACCAGGCTCCGCCGTCCCTGGGATTCTCCAGGCAAGAATACTGGAGTGGGTGGCCATTTCCTTCTCCAGTGCACGAAAGGGAAAAGTGAAAGTGAAGTCGCTCAGTCGTGTCCGACTCTTAGCAACCCCATGGACTGTAGCCTAGCAGGCTCATCCATCCATGGGATTTTCCAGGCAAGAGTACTGGAGTGGGGTGCCATTGCCTTCTCCGTTGCTCAATATAGATCTGTATTATTGTTGCAGGAAGGGGAACCCCTACCAGGGCCTGAAACTGGGCTCTTGTCTAACACTTGGAAATGAATTGTCCGAGGAGACACATGTGCTGACAAAGCAAGAGATTTTATTGGGAAAGGGCAGCCGGGCAGAGAGCAGTAGGGTGAGAAGAACTGCTCTGGCTTGCTGTCTAGGGTTTTATGGTGATGGGATTAGTTATCTTTAGCCAGTCATTCTGACTCAGAGTCCTTCCTGGTGGTGCACGCCTTATTCAGCCAAGATGGATGCCAGCGAAAAGGATTCTGGGAGGTGGTCAGATATGTCGTGTCTTCTTTTGACCTTTCCTGAACTCTTCTGGTTGGTGGTAGCTTATTAGTTTCCTGTTCCTTACCAGGACCTCCTGTCATAAAATAACTCATGCAAATGATCACTATGGTGCCTGGCCAGGGTGGGAGGTTTCAGTCAGTGTGCTTCCCCTAATGTTATCACACAAAATTCAAAGTTACTAGTCTGGGGAATTTTATATAGATAATATTTATTCAACTCCGAATAAACACAAACTGACAGCTGAAGGCAAATTTCTAGACTCTTACAGGCATCAAAATGGAGCACATACACCCTGTTGGGGAAACAGCAACTAATTAGGGTTCTTTTCTTGATGTTTTTTAAAATTTTTATTTATTTCTTTATTTTATTGGAGTTTAATAATAGGATCCTAATAAATGCAAAAACCCTGCAGTAAGAGCATGCCTGAATGTTCCTGCAATAGCCTGAGGAAAGTTAGCCAGGAAAGACTAGTAGGAGATAGGGTCAGAAGTGGGGTGACTTTATAGGCAGGACTTGTAGCTGTCTTGACATCTTTGGGTTTGCTTCTGAGTGGGGAGGCGGGGAGTGCATTTCAAGGTTTCCAGTAGAAGAGTGACGCGGTCTGCTGTAGGTTTTAACAGGATCTTGCTACTGCTGTGTGGAGAACAGACTGAAAGGGCAAAGGTAGAAGCAGGAAAATTGATTTGGAAGCTATTGTATTATAATAATCCTGATGAGGATGACTATAGTGTGACCAGCACTAGGTAGGTGGTTGATGTGGTAAGAGTTTGGATGCTGAAAATAAATATTTGGAAGAGGCGTGGGCGTTCTAAGTCACTTCAGTCATGTTCAACTCTTTGTGACCCTGTGGATCGTAGCCCACCAGGCTCCTCTGCTCATGGGATTCTCCAGGCAAGAATACTAGAGTGGATTGCTATGCCCTCCTCAGGGGATTTTCCCCCACCCAGGGGTCAAACCTGCGTCTCTTAGGTCTTCTGGATTGGGAGGCGGCTTCTTTATCACTAGTGCCACTTGGGAAGCCTATTTGGAAGACGGGTCAACCAGAATTTCCTAAGAGTGTGGCATTAGAGTGACAGAAAGGAGTCCGAGAGGATTCTGAGATCGGCAAGGAGAGAAGGAGTGGCTGGGTTGGGGGAGGTTAGGCGTAAAGATTTTGAAACAGCATTTCTGAGTGTCTATTAGTCCTCCTGTTGGGATGCAGAGTAGGTAGTTTTATATTCATATCTGGAGTTTAGTGGTAAGGTTCAACTTGGACAGCTGTTAGTGTGTGAATGATATTTAAAGTCATGAGATGGCGGAGATCCCCAGGAATTCCAGAATTTGGAATAATGTTCAAAAATTAAGAAGTATAAGGGAGATACTAGCATCTGATAATACCAATAAGCTAACACATATAGAGTTTATGCTGTGTATCAAGCATTGCTCTAAAGGATTTACATTTAACCTTACAAAATTCTAGGAGGGAGGTAATATTTATTATCCCCACTTTTCAAATAGGAACACTGAAGCAGGAAGGAGATTAAGTAGCTTGTTTGAGATCACACAGGTGATAAATTGGCCAAGTTGTGGTTTGACCCTAGGCTGTCTATTTTTAACCACAGACAGATGAAAATATGTTGCAGAATAACGTGATTGGCATGGTATAAAGGCCTCAGACACAGTTGTTTGTTTCTTCATATGAAATACACAAAAATAAGTACAAGGAAAGATCTGGATGTATACATGTCACATAGGAATGAAAGGTTAGGAGTAGCTCAAGGAGACTTTAAATTCATTAGTAGTAATAATTATCTCCTTTGGGAAATGTGGGACCACTTGGGTTTATGCTTCTCAGTTTCTTGGTACCAAAATAGTGTTTATTCCTACTTTCTTTATCACTCTTGAACCTAAGTAGATTCTTACTTGAAAAGGCGTCTTGGACATAGTTAGAAAAATAATACTTAAGGATATTGATTTAGATCAGACACTTAGGTCAATATGTCCCACACTTGTAATACAATTTTAGTAAAGGAAAATTTCATTAAAACAGTTTGTTATGGATGGGCTTTATCCCATATAAGGTAATGTAGCATCACTTGCTACCTACTCACGAATCTGGATTCGTAATACCTGCCTAAGATATAAAGAATTTTCACAAACTGAGTTTTGGATTTTACTCCAATATGCTCTATTATGCTAGTATTTTAAGTATCTTGTGGAGAGAAATACTAATTCAATCAAAGGATACCGCTTAAAAAACTTGCCCATGCAAATATTCTTGATTATTAATTCATTGAATCATAAATAAAATATAAGTTAAATTAATTTTGACTTTGCATTCAGTTTCATCTTAAGGCCACATTCTGCCCTTTTGCAAACCAGCTGATGTCCCTGAAAAAGATTTGCAGCTGTTTCCATAGCCAGTGCTGTAATGACTCACCTGCTAGACCTGCGCTGTGCTCCTTGTGAAAAGCCCCATGGCAGGATATTGATTTCTTTAAAGGCTATTAACATCCTCAATGATGGGGGTGTAAAGGATAAAGCAGAGGAAGACGGGAAGAAGAAACCTTAGAAATGTTGGGATAAGTCTTCAAAATGGCAGTGCATCGAGAAGTTAATCTGCTAGTTATCTGACCTCTGCATCTTTACAGACTGCAAACCTGGTCTTAAAAATGGTTTTGTGCAAAGTTTCTATGAAATTTGACATCTTATGCTTCAGGCTAGGACTACTAACACTGTTTCTCACTACTGTTTTCCTTCTAGTGAGATTTTTGTAGTAAAATGTCTCATTAATGTCCTCATATTTGGAAAAGGAGGTGGTTAGAGCTTGTTTCAGCACATGGACATGATACTGTATGGTTATCATCCCTCATTTCTAAATCGATTAATTCAGTTCAGTTCAGTCGCTCAGTCATGTCTGGCTCTTTGCGACTGCATGAACCGCAGCACACCAGGCCTCCCTGTCCATCACCAGCTCCGTGAGTCCACCCAAACCCATGTCCATCGAGTCGGTGATGCCATCCAGCCATCTCATCCTCTGTCGTCCCCTTCTCCTGCCCTCAATCTTTCCCAGCATCAGGGTCTTTTCCAACCAGTCAGCTCTTCACATCAGGTAGCCAAAGTATTGGAGTTTCAGCTTCAACATCAGTCCTTCCAATGAACACCCAGGACTGATCTCCTTTAGGATGGACTGGTTGTATCTCTTTGCAGTCCAAGGGACTCTCAAGAGTCTCCTCCAACACCACAGTTCAAAAGCATCAATTCTTCGGTGCTCAGCTTTCTTCACTGTCCAACTCTCAAATCCATACGTGACCACTGGAAAAACCATAGCCTTGACTGGACAGACCTTTGTTGGCAAAGTAATGTCTCTGCTTTTCAATATGCTGCCTAGGTTGGTCATAACTTTCCTTCCAAAGAGTAAGCGTATTTTAATTTCATGGCTTCAATCACCATCTACAGTGATCTTGGAGCCCAAAAAAATAAAGTCAGCCACTGTTTCCACTGTTTCCCCATCTATCTACCATGAAGTGATGGGACTGGATGCCACGATCTTATTTTTCTGAATGTTGAGCTTTACACCAACTTTTTCACTCTCCTCTTTCACTTTCATCAAGAGATAAATATTTATTTAACATGGGCATACAGCACTATCTTGATGCTGGGTATGCAAAGGTGAGTAAGTCCAGATCCTACCAGGAAGGCAATCTGGGCTTAGAGGAGAGAAATATAACACTGTTGTTCTTTGGTTGCTAAGTTGTGTTTGACTCTTTGTGACCCCATGGACTGTAGCCCTCCAGGCTCCTCTGTCCATGGGATTTCTCAGGCAAGGATACTGGAATGGATTGCCATTTCCTTCTCCAGGGGATCTTCCTGACCCACCCAGGGATTGAACTCATGTTTCCTGCATTGGAAGCGGATTCTTCACCACTGAACCACCTGGGAAGCCTGAGACATAACATATACAACCACATATTAAAATGTGAGAAACACTATCCTAGCATATGAACAAAAAGAAAGAAAATCTCTAAAGGTAGAGACAACAAATTCTCCTTTGAGTGGGGAGCACAGTCAGAAGATGCTTGTTCCTTGGAAGGAAAGTTATGACCAACCTAGACAGCATAATAAAAAGCAGAGACATTACTTTGCCAACAAAGGTCCTTCTAGTCAAGGCTATGGCTTTTCCAGTAGTCATGTATGGATGTGAGAGTTGAAGTATAAAAAAAGCTGAGCGTCTAAGAATTGATGCTTTTGAATTGTGGTGTTGGAGAAGACTCTTGAGAGTCCCTTTGACTGCACAAAGATCCAACCAGTCCATCCTAAAGGAGATCAGTCCCGAGTGTTCATTGGAAGGACTGATGTTGAAGCTGAAACTCCAATACTTTGGCTACCTGATGTGAAGAGATGACTCATTTTAAAAGACCCCAATGCAGGGAAAGATTGAGGGCAGGAGGAGAAGGGGACGACAGAGGATGAGATGGCTGGGTGGCATCACCGACTCGATGGACATGAGTTTGGGTAAACTCCGGGAGTTGGTGATGGACAGGGAGGCCTGGTGTGCTGCGGTCCATGGGGTCACAAAGAGTTGGACACAACTGAGCAACTGAAGTGAACTAAAAAATTGTGTCAAGACAACAGATGAAAGCTGGATCACAGTCAGTAAACCCAGTTTTTCACATTTGTGTCTTATTTGTGTCTACTGTCCATTTTGCTTGGATTATCCCCTCTGTCATTAATCCCATCCTCTTCCTGGTGAAATTCTACCCATCCTTTAAAACCCAATTCAGCTCCCAAGGGCCAGAAGTCATGAATTCTCTCTGATTTCCCCAGCTGGCTCAATTAACCATGTCCTCCTGTATGCTTTTATAGCACATATTTTATGTACCCCTGCTTCAGCCCTTATGTCATGTTGTATAACTTGTTTGCTTGTTTATCTGCCCTTTTCATTATACTGTGAACTCCCCAAATCTACAGTATTGGTGTGTATACGTGACACCTGCTACAGTGCCAGGCCCATAGAAGTCATTCAATCCTAAACTTACATATTCCTTGGAATTATCATGTATGTCAGTTTCCTTATTAGATTATAAACTCAGAGTCTTTGATTGCTTCCAGTTTATCTTTCTATCTGCTTTAATACTAGCACATTTTCTTGTAAGTTGTAGGTCCTGATCTATGTTTGTTGAATGGAAGACTGAAAATTCAGACACTGAAAAATATACTTAAGCTTCAGGTTATTAGTATATAATGCTAAAAACCTGTCCTTGATGGACTGTAGTATCTTATAGAATTCTCTCCTGTTAAATGATTTCCAACCTAAATTTTCAGCCTCGGGTTAATTTTCCAAAGAGATTATTTTGTGAGTAATGGCGATTTAAATCTCATATGTTTAATGCTCAGACAAGCAAATCCTTTTAACATCAGTTGAATTTAAATGTGCAATTTTTTTCTTATTTCACTCTCTGAATATGAAGTAGGGCAACCTTTATCCTAGGAGAGATCCAGATTTCTGAGCTGGGGTTTATTGGTTGTAGTGAGTGGTCATGGAGAACTTTGTATGACACCGTCGAGGAATTATGATGTTTATATACGAGGAACAGATGATGTTTTGTGAACAACAGGCATTATTAGTTGCTTTCCACAAACTGTTTTCCAGAGAGAAGCCAGAAAAGCCCTGGCCTTCTGATGGGAGGGGAAAAGAGCCTGGGCATGTGCCTGAACATTTGAGAGCTTCCAAATATTCTCTGATGGTCTTTTCAGGGTTAGCCTTTTAGCTAGTATGCTCTCTACTAGTTGTATTATTAAGAGAAAATGAAAAAAAACCTGAGGCAGAGGTTTTATTTTGAAGCAGTTACTGCCATAATCTTCAAACTATTTAAACTAGTTGTTAAGTGACACTATTATTTGAAGTAATTGAGGCTGTCAAAGGCTGCAGCTGTCCCTTCCATAAGCAGTTACCACTCTGAGGTGTCAGAGACCAAAGGAATGGAGATTTTTATTATTGGTTTTATTTTTAGCTTGTGTCAGTCAGTCATGCTGACTGAGGGCTGACACTAAAGCCAGCCTATAATGAGATGTCATGATTTGATACTTTTATGCATTCACCTTGGGGCAGTCATTATACCAAGTGAACAGCTCACAGCATCTCTTCCTGTGGCTCCTACTGCCATCTCTGGCTCCCGCTGACCCTGCAGTCATTTTCTGCCCTCTCCTGCCAGCATCATCTCTAGCCAGGGTTTTCCCACCTCACTTTTCCCTGCTATTGCTGATGGCTTCTGGCTCCTGGTGACTCTAATGTCTAAAGCTAAAGGCTTTTCTTTCATTGAAGTGTTGTTTCCCAGAGCGTAGCAGAGAGCTGTGCACAGACTACTGTGAAAAGGCACACCTGCCTTCTGCTCCCGCCTCCACTGGCAGAAAACAGAGCTGCAGCCCACTGTAGCTGGTCAGATGGGCACTCAATGAACTGCTGTGTCCAGCTGTACGGCAATCTTTTAAGCATCATGATACTTTTAAGACTTTTTCAATTGCTATCTACTATTTTTCTGTATGAGTTCTAATTGAAATGATTTCTAGTTTCTTATTTTGTGCTTCGAAGGTTGGCAATAGAATATTTCTTATGAAAATAATTACGGTAAGAAAATAAATGTGATGGTGCCAAAGGATGTTTCTTTGTCCATTAGTAGTAGAGTGAGTAAATAGTTTTTGGTGATTACAAATAAGGTTGCTGTGGAAATTATTACCCCTGTCTTTTAGTGAATACATATGTATACATTTTTGTTGGCCATGTACCTTGAAGTAGAATTGTTGGGTCATAGGTAAATGCATATTATTTAAACGGATACTTAATTTTTCATTTAACTTCCTACCATATATATTTTATTGATTACTTACTATGTGGTCTTTAAAACTAGTTTTTAATAGTTACACAATATTTCAGTAAGTGGTTATGAGGCAGTTTACTGAATCTTTTTTTCTTTCTGGTTCAGTAATTTGCTGGCTTATAATTTCAGAACTCCTTAAAAAAGAGTTTATAAAATCTTTGTTAATTTTGGGTATAAATATATTTACTTGTGGAATGTCTAAATGACTTCTTAGAGATGGTTAGTCACAGTATACATATGCACTTATTTACCATCTGATTTAAACCAGGTGCTATATTTATGAGGATAAAATAAATATCTTAAACACTCAGAAATTTATCACCTTGTGGCTGGGTCAGAATCAATTTCTCTTTCCCTCTTACTTTTTCTCTCATCTCCTTTAAAGCACAACTCATAGAATACGTTACACTGCATTGTACCTAGATATTTTGCACCTAGCAACACGGTTGGAGATTTTTTTCCTATCAGTACATGCAGATTTGCCTCTTTTTAAGGGGCTCATGCCATTTTAATTAGTTGACTTATCAATTAGCATATTACTCCATTAAATAAATATGCAACAGCTAAGGTTGAGAAATCAGTAATAAACAACCAAGACATAATCTATAGATTTTGGTAGACTTTTTCACTGTGGAAGAGGTTTTTAGGCTGTAAACCCTGACTTAAATATTTAGTTCATCCTCACAAAATGGCAAAAAATAACTCTCTAATTTATTCCATTTTTCAGTGACTGGCACCTTCACTGTTTATTTCTTTCAACAAATGGGGGAACTAAAATTCTGGTGTATTATTCAATTAAACCAAAGAAACACAGCAAGTGGTATCCAAGCTGGGATTACAGTTCAGGGGCTCTCCTGGTTTCATGGACTGCTTATTAAGTCATGTTTCAATTAGTGCATCATTTCATATTCCCTGGTGTCTCATGCAAATGCAAAATGTTTAAGTTAAGGAGATTATGTTTTTAAGAACTCCAAATTGCATTTGAGCATAAATTCCAGGAAGCAGACTCACCTTCAGAATAAAAAAGGATTTTACAAGAAGAGGGTCAGGCAGTTAGGTATCTAAGGTCAGAATGACTGCATTTTGTCCCCTTTTCTGAGAGTATTTGGAAATGGCTCTGAGGCCCAGATGCAGAGCTCATTGTATGAAAAATTCAACCATGGACTTGGAGTATGCTCAGATTTAGAAGCAACATGTTTTTCTGTTTTTCTATCATTCTCTTTTGTGCTGGTTAGATGAATCTTTATGCAGCCACAGATCTAAGTGAATGCAATGTGCCTAGCAGGGACCTCGTAAATACTTTATCAAATTGACTTTTGGTTTAGCTTATTTCTCCTTACAAGTTTATATTTTTAAGGTTTTATCTGCTCAACATCTGTTGGTGTATTTGCTGAAAACATTATAAAAAGCATAATATCTCAAGACAAGTATGGTGCTTAATATTTAAATCAATAGAAATATGTTAAATGCTTCATGACTGACATGTCAGTACATAGAGAAATATTAGTATGACCTTACTAGAATTTGCTGAGCTATTGTTTAAACAAGTGAAAACAGAGACAGGTGGTGGGAAAAATTTTCTACTGCGTCTACAAGCAATATATGTACGTTGATATAGTCTTGTAAATCTCAAATGTGCACAGTGCACTAATGCTCAATTTTATAATTTCTTTTAAAAATAATTATACTCTGCTGCTAAGGGCAGAAGCATGCTAAAATCAGTTTTCTATGCTTTCCTAGTTACAGGATGCAAACCACCATACGCACATACCCAATATTTACCATATATTAGAGAATAAGCCAATAGCTTTCATATACTGGATGAAACACATACACAGAATCTTTTTCCTTTTAAAAACAATGACAACAACCAAGTAGTGTTATTATTTCAACTTGTCAACTACTCAAATGCTTTGTTTATTAAAAACAAATCACTTTTTCATCAAACAAATGATATTTTTTGCTACTATGAGTAATCTAGCAATCTGTTTTACTTTTGTTATAGAAGAAAAAGACTTTATTTAAATTCTTGAGTCAACTCTGCAAATAGGCTACATAACAAAAAACAACTCATCGTATTAATAACATCATAGAATTTTCTTGGTGAAATTTATCATTGCAACAGTGAATTTTAGCATATATTAAAGAACATCTCGAATAAGACTGAGGGCAGGAGGAGAAGGGGACAACAGAGGATGAGATGGTTGGTTGGCATCACCGACCCGATGGACATGGGTTTGGGTGGACTCAGGGAGTTGGTGATCGACAGGGAGGCCTGGCATGCTGTGGTTCATGGGGTTGCAAAGAGTCGGACATGACTGAGCAACTGAACTGAACTGAATAAGATTGAGACTCACTTCTGCCAAACAAATATTTCCTGATCAGAATTAATCACCTTATGCTTTTCTAATTAATCAAGAGAAATATTTTAGAAACGCCAAACAAGATACATACATCACACTTACTCTTTTAGCTCTGATACTCTGTGCTGAATAAAATTTAAATAAAGAGGATATCACTTTCATTAAGGGCACAGGGAGTCACTGAGTGTGATAATAATGTGAATTTTAATATTTCACAATTTTGAAAGAGGTACTGTTACCTCTTTTCAAAGTTACTGTTTTTGTACCTAAACATGTTTTTCATTAACAAACTATTTACAACATGATACATCTTTTTCTCACACTGGTGCAGTTACAATAAATATTTGTTTTAGTTACCAAGAACAGAACCCAGTGAGCTAGTTTCAGCAGAACAAGATTTATTACAGGGTGTAAAATGGCTTGCTGAATCTTGAGAAGGACTCAAGAAACGGACTTTAGATTGAGCTTCCAGGAACACCTATAAGGGCCATATTCCTGAACCAGGCTGCCAAGGGAGTTGCTGACATTGCCATGACCTTGTTTAATTGGGAAGCTGGAATGGAACCACCCAGCTCCATGCTGCCTCTGATCCAATTTCCACTGACAAAATGGAGGTCTCATGTCACTTCTCTGCCGTTTACTTCAGACCCAGATTCTAGTCTTGCATGAATACATCTGATGAGAGAACGCAGTATCTGGACAACTAATGGCAAGGGAGTCTGAGAAGTTCAGTTTTTAAACTTTTTAGCACACAAAGGCACATTAGAAGGAGATTGGGAAAGAGATTTAGCAAAGCAATTTACATGATATGCCATAGAAAAGAACAGTAACATACAGAGAACAGTAACACAAAGGAATGTGTAAGTTTAACTATTAAAAGCTTAAATAATGGCAGGTGTAGTTCTTTAGTTTTAAAATTTCACATTTAAGATGTTGATTCCTATCACAATTTTCTTTGTTCTTGCATAGAAGTTCAAGTCCCCAATCCTCTTTTTTTTTTTTTTAAATTTTATTGGTGTATATTTGCTTTACAATGTTGTGTTAGTTTCTACTATATAGCAAAGTAAATCAGCTATACGTATACATATATCCCCTCTTTTTTGGATTTCCTTCCCAATTAGGTCACCACAGAGCATTGACCCAGTCCTCTTTTTGACATTCAAAGTTGCCCAGAGCTGGGTTTTCCATAACCACTCAGCATACTCACCCTCATGACTCGTTAACACCAACCTTTCAATTCATTTCCCAACACCTGCTATATACAGCTGTACTTCCACACTCATCTGGTTACATCCACTCCGGAATGTTGTCTTTCTTTCTGTTTCTGGATGCATTTAATTCTTGTCCAGCTCTCAACGGTCAACACAAATTTTATTTCCTCAGTACTGCTGCTGCTAAGTCGCTTCAGTCGTGTCCGACTCTGTGCGACCCCATAGACGGCAGCCCACCAGGCTCCGCCATCCCTGGGATTCTCCAGGCAAGAACACTGGAGTGGGTTGCCATTTCCTTCTCCAGTGCACGAAAGGGAAAAGTGAAAGTGAAGTCGCTCAGTTGTGTCCGACTCTTAGAGACCCCATGGACTGCAGCCTACCAGGCTCCTCCATCCATGGGATTTTCCAGGCAAGAGTACTGGAGTGGGGTGCCATTGCCTTCTCCGTTTCTCAGTGCAGACCTTGTCAATATCCATTTCACAACATAATCTTTGATTTTCTAAAGCATAAAATGATTAGGAAATGATACGTTTTTTGTTTTATAAATGAATTAATCAAAGCATAATTGACTTAAACTGCACATATTTAAAATGTACATTTTGGTGTTTCGATATATATAGTTATACCTTTGAAACCAAGATTTCCTCCTGCCCCCCTTTTTCCATTTTTTTTAAATTTTGGTAAAATACACATAATATAAAACTTACTCTCATAACCTTCTTGTGTGTACAATTCAATCTTATTAGATATATTCATATTGTTGAGTAACAGTGATATTTTCTTAACTGTCCTTATAATAGCAATAGCTCTATGTATGTCACAAGTTATCCTGCTTTCTGTATTGGTATAATAGACTTCTTGGTCATCAGCAATAGAAACTGTCTCTGGCTATCTGGATGAAAATCAGGGATTCATAGCTGAAGACTAGGCTGGAAAGTGAACAAAAACAAGGATTAGGCAACTTGAAATGAAAGTCTCTCAGTCGTGTCTGACTCTTTGTGAGCCCGGCTACAGCCTGCCGGGCTCCTCTGTCCATGGAATTCTCCAGGCAAGAATAATGGAGTGGGTAGCCATTCCCTTCTCCAGGTGACCTTCCCAACCCAGGGATCAAACCCAGGTCTTCTACATTGCAGGTAGATTCTTTATCATCTGAGTGAAAGTTGCTTAGCTGTGCCTGACTCTGCGACCCCATGGACTACACAGTCCATGGAATTCTCCAGGCCAGAATACTGAAGTGGGTAGCTTTTCCCTTCTCCAGGTGATCTTCCAACCCAGGGATTGAACCCAGGTATCCCTCATTGCAGGTGGATTCTTTACCAGCTGAGCCACAAGGGGAGCCCTCTTTACCATCTGAAGTGAAGCGAAGTCGCTCAGTTGTGTCCGACTCTTTGTGACCCTGTGGACTGTAGCCTACCAGGCTCCTCTGTCCATGGGATTTTCCAGGCAAGAGTACTTGAGTGGGTTTCCATTTCCTTCTCCAGGAGATCTTCCCAACCCAGGAATTGAACCTGAGTCTCCTGCATTGTAGGCAGACGCTTTACCATCTGAGCCACCAGCAAATGTTAAAAGAGGAAGAATAGTCCTACCCATGCTCTCCTTACGCTGCAAGAAAATTTGAACTCCAGTAATCTCTATATGGTTAAATTGCTTGTTCAGGACTTGAAGTTCCTTGTGTGAAGCTACATTTCTGATTGGGGAACCTAAGTTAAGCACTCGATTACTGGCAGGACAGGGGCAGGGAGAGGTCTGTTCTGCTTCCTTGGACTTCTATGGTGGGAGGGGTCACTACCTTAAAGACTACACACAATAGGGGGTACCCCAGATGGGGTTTTTATCAACTGTTCATGCATTTCCTAACTCTCTTTGGTGATTATAATCAAGGCCTTGGGTATCTCTCAT
Source organism: Giraffa tippelskirchi (assembly GCF_054371585.1). Classification (NCBI taxonomy): domain Eukaryota; kingdom Metazoa; phylum Chordata; class Mammalia; order Artiodactyla; family Giraffidae; genus Giraffa; species Giraffa tippelskirchi. The sequence goes on along the minus strand of NC_137276.1, from coordinate 86,487,970 downwards.
TTTCCAATCATTGGAAAATTTCTAAACATTTTGTAGTTGTCTGTCATTTTTTGAATCAATTTAAACAGCAAGATATTATCCTTGTGTTTCTTAGAGGTTATGTTCAACTAATGCTCACTAGTTCACTTAGAATAAATAAATAGGGGCAGTGAACCTAAGACAGCTGAATGTCTACTCCTTTGTCCAGTCCCATTTATGAATGTATTTAGTTCATGCTCAGGTTTGGTTCATGGTTTGAACAGGACCAACCATCAAGGACCTTTTGAATCAAATACATCCATGGATGTTTTGGACAGAAATAAAATATCCTACAAATATAAGGACCTTTCGGCTTAGACCAAAAGTCTTATTGACATTTTGGACAGGAGCAAATATCAAGGACCTTTTGACATGGACCAAATATTTTATGGATGTTTTGGATGGGACCAAATGTTTGCTAACCAAGTGTGTGCTATCTGTGAATAGAAATACTTATATTTCTTCCTTTCCAATTTGAATGTTTTTTATTTTTTGTCTTCCTAATTGCTCTGCTAGAATTTCTAGGACCATGTTGAATGGTGAAAGCAACCATCCTTGCCCTGTTCGTGATCTCAAGGAAACACTTTCAGTGTTTCACCATTGAGTGTGATGCTAGCTACATGGATTTTTTTTTATAGTTTAGAATATTCCATCTACTTCTATCTCTCCTGCCACTTTTTGACTGTTGTGAGGGGTTCTACTTTCTGTGGTCACTTGTTAGAAACTCAGGCTAGTCCCTTGTTAGTTCTCTGATCTGTGCTTTCCAAAACTATCATCTCCATTCCTATCATTTCCATCTCTGTGTCCATTTCCTCTTTATTCTAGGGGAATTTCTTAATTTTGTTCTACATATTCTGATTTCATTTCTAAATTACTGGTTCAGTTCTGTTTTTCTCCAGTATGAATTTTTATTTCATCATTGCATCTTAAATTTCTCTGTATTAAATCCGTAATGTACATACAGTTCTTTTCTTGACTTGTTCTATTATGATCTTCTGTTTCTTTTCATAAAGGTGACATCTTTCTGCACTTCATTTTACATTTATGAGTACAAAGTGTGTTTATATACAGTGACATACATGAGAATGTCAAGCAATATTTAAACATTTTGTCTTGAGTACTGTAATACAGCTATTTCCCTCTGTAGCTCTTTATATTTGCAGGTGCTTTTGAATATATGTGTATTTTTTTTTTCTGCTAATACCTGTCTTGCCTATTTGACTTTAAACTTAATGCAGAAAGCCCATGTCTAATTTCTTTCGCCTTCTATGTCCAGTGCCTCACACAGTACTGATTACATAGAACAAGTTCAAAAAAATATTTGTTGAACAAATGAGTAAATAAATAGTTTTAGAATTTTCTCTAGCTTTCTTTTATTCATTATGTTTCTCAGAGACGTCAAGTTAAACTTGTATATGTATTTATCAATATGGCAAGATCTAGCTACACTTAAGATTTTAAACATGGTTAGTCTTAGACCTACTCTTGTCTATATGAATATTAGTTGAGGCTTTTCCAGATCGGAAGTCAGAAGGAAAATTGACATTCTATTATCTTTTCAGAGGTAAAGAATTTGCCTGCAATGCAAGGACACAGGAGATATATATTCGATCCCTGGGTCTGGAAGATCCCCTGGAGAAGGAAATGGCAACCCATTCCAGTATTCTTGCCTGGGAAATCCCATAGACAGAGGAGCCTGGCAGGCTACAGTCCATGGAATTGCAGAATTGGACATGACTGAGTGACTCAGCACACACATTCCCATTTCAGGCAAAAATTTTCCCTATATAATTCTGCCCTCAAGGTACCTTCTTATACCTCTTCCATTTGATCTTAATTCCCTGCACTAATGGAATATATTTCAAAACTGCAAATCCCAGCATGCACTGCTTCCTGGCTTTCACTTGCACACATCCCAAGAGACAACTTGCCACTCCCCATCCTTTCAGATGCTGTGTAAGTGGTGTGGAGTATAAATCTGGGGAGTAGGGACGAGGAGGAGTTTCTCTGTGTGTGGTATATAAAATAGACTTCTGAATAATTAAAAATGAAACATCTTAAGCCTGTAAAGAAATATATAATTGATATCCAGGTTTCTACAAATTGTGGGTGTCTAAATTAGAGAATAATCAATATGTGAAAGTGTGAAAGTGTTAATTGCTCAGTCATGTCCAACTCTTTGTGATCTCATTGATTGTAGTCCACCAGATTCTCTGTCCATGGGATTTTCCAAGCAAGAATACTGGAGTGGGTAGCCATTCCCTTCTCCAGGAGATCTTCCCAACCCAGGGATCAAACCTGGGTCTCCAGCATTGCAGGCAGGTTCTTTACTGTTTGAACATCAGGGAAGCCCAATAATCAATATATCTTCCTTTAAAAGGTAGTCTGTATTTCCCAAGATGAAGTCTAGATTGTTAAAAAAACATCAGGACAGTTATATTCCTTTAACAATTCATAGTTCATGGGGTTTTCACCCTAATTTTGATATGAGATGTTTTTATTCAGTCTCAATTTTAGTTGTGTTTTTTCTGTATATTTTAGTGGGAAATAGGGAAACCTGTGTGGGTGACTATTTTCTAGATGTCATTATAAATTGAAGCTACCTGAAATCTGTTTTCAAATTGATAGCTGGGGACTACCTGAAAAAAGTGTAAATTCAGAGTCCTTCAAACCTTATTTGTGAACAAAATGTGGCAGTATCACCAGATAATGATCAATGAGAAAACTGCAGGCTCTCAGGAATTAAAATGTGGAACCATGGGCCAGAATATTAGTGAAAAATTGTAAACATTCTTCATTCTGAGTCTGGCTAACTGTTAACATGACACCATTCTAGCAAAAGGTCCTAAAGGGTTTCTGCTAATTACTAACCTGCATATCTCACTCTCCCTCGTGGAAAGCCAATAACATCTGTAATTAAAGCTAGGTTTTCTGAACAAATATCTTTGAAATTGGTTATCTTTCCTTCAGTGGCTTTATGACTTACAGCACAAGATATGGTATACTAACTTAAATCAAGTTTGGTCAAGGCATTAAAAACTATTCCTCTGCCAGGGCTCTGTCATTCTGGTGTCTGCCATGGTCACAGTCTACGTTGCCCCCAACCAGCACTGAATGACATACCTGATACCACAGGATGGGCCTTGATTTCTAACCACTGCCATTATTTATAGATATTTATAGATGCAGAAAGCATCTATAGTTGCTTTATATGAATTTATTAGAACTTTAGATACTTATTTCTCAGTGTCAGAGTTTGAAGTTTGGGAGAAATTTATTGCTAATATGATAAAATGCATTTATGAATTGCAACTTGGCATGAGGTTGGAAGAGATGATATAGCTTGTTGAATAATCCTAAAATTTTAATTTAAGATCCCTTAACTTGGGCTATACTAATTTTTTAAATTTTCAAATAGAATTTTGTTAAACATGTTGTGGTAAGTGGTGATTGAATTTGTGAAATAAAAAGCTCCTCACCTTCAAGACAGAATCTCATTTTCTTGGAGAAGGAACTACTTTTCATTTTTCTCAAGTCTTAGCATGTTTAGGGGACAAGGAGATATGGTCAGTTAGTACTGTTGATGGAAATGTTCTTGGGGCTTATAACCACTGACAAATCCCCTTGGGATATAGAGAGTGACATGAAGATGAGCCAACCAATATTGAACTCTTTCCCAGTGAAAACCACATGATGGTGTGATACTGATTAACTTGTTTATCAATCTGAAAGAATGACTGTTTGATAGTTGTTTGCATATTTGCAAGCTGAACTCTGAGTGGGAGAATGTGATCTCTACTAGGCATCGCTGTGAGCAGCCCAGATGCTGCTGAATTGCATACACAATGCTTGCTCAGAAACCAGGTAGGGTCAGGGTGAAGAGTTAAGTGTGAATGCCACCATTTTACAAACCAAGTAAGAGGGGCAGAAACTGGCTGTGAAATTCCCTAGGGTACATCAAAAATTAGGGACAGAATTAGAATGAAATTCATAAGCACTGAGGTTCCAGTCTGTTGCTTAGTCACTGAATCCTTCCTCTATTCAGCTTTCAGTCATGGTTCTCCCTTTAGATTGAAAGACAGATTTACTTATGAAAGTTGGTGCATACAGTGTGACGGGAAATGAGCAGGAGCTAGTATCCAAGTGACGTTTCTAAATGTAGCCGTTGTGGACACGGCCAAATTTAGGTAGTATATACTTTATTCATTACTTGAGATTTATCTTTCATTTTAAAGAGGTTGCATACTTTCAAAGAATTGGCATTATAGTAAGGAAAGAAAGAACAATTAAAAAATAATTGCTGATTATAAAAAAATCATTTAACTGAATTTCCTTCTTTGAATGCACATATATAATTTTTATTAAATGTATTTTATTCTAATTTATCAATCAAACAATGCTTTGAAATTTTAAGAAAGTAATTATAATAATTATTGTGAAGGTTGGAATTTAATGGTTAGAATTCTAAAGGACTGGCTACTACTCTAGATGAGTAGTACTCTGAAATTGAATATACAAAATATGACAAAAATTCATGACCTGCCCTGCAGTTCTATAGAGGTTTAATAAGTATTTGTTGAATAAATGAATGTATATACATGTACATTAATAATGCTCTATTTTATTTATATGTATGAACAACCATAATTGGCTCAATTGGCTAGGAAGAGACTAGAAATAAATACCAAAATCTTCAATGGAATTTCTTCATCTCATAATACTATGTACTAATAGTATCCATTTATTATAAACCTACTGTTGTACACAATGCCATACAGATGTAAATTCTCTTTATAACACCAGCCAAGAGAGATGAACAATTTCTCAAATTTACAGATGAGGCCTAGAGAGTTGAAGTGATTTTCACAGGCTCATATAACTAGTAAGCTGTTGAATTTGAACCTATTTATTTAATTCCAAAGTTGTTCCACTTTCACTCAGGGCAGGGGAATAATAAACTTTGGTTTCTGAATCTCTGTAATTTCACAAAAGATTAGATGCTATTAAAAGACTAATGGATGAAGTTAGTCTCCTACTAGCCAAATTCAGTGACCTGTTGTAGTAAATTCTATAAATTTATTTCTCTATAGATACTTGGCATAAATATCTTTTATAGGAGGAAATTTCTTTTTTAAAATTATCAATAAAATAAGAGTATAGTATTCTGCATGTTGTAGGTTGGAAATTTACCCTCTGATAAACTATTCTGGTCTACCTATCATTTTAAAACAGTTTTGACATATACTTAAAATATAATAAACTGCATAATTTAAAAGTGTACAATTTGGTAAGTTTATGCATGTGAAGCTATCACCACAATATCCATCACCTCACTATCTTCATGCTTTTATGCAAAGTCCCCTCTCATCTTTTCTTCTCTTCCTCTTGACTCCCAGAAAACCACTGATCCATTTTCTGTCACTATAGATGATTTTGTAGTTTCCAGAGTTTTATATAAATGGAATTGTATAGTGTATATTCTTTTTTTTGTTTGGACACTTTTTGCATAATTATTTAAAATTCCTCTTTTGTTTTGTGTGTATCAAAAGTCCATTTCTTTTTACTGTTGAGTGGTATTCCCTGGTGAGGCTTTCCTGGTGGCTCAGATAGTAAAGAACCTGTCTGCCAATGCAGGAGACATGGGTTCGATCCCTGAGTCAGGAAGATCCCCTGGAGGAGGACATGAAAATCCACTCCAGTATTCTTGCCTGGGAAATCCTATGGACAGAGGAGCCCGGAGGGCTATAGTCCATGGGGTCACAAAAGAGTCGGACACGACTTAGAGACTAAACAAAAACATCCAAGTATTCCATGATATGTATTTACCACAATGTGTTTATCCATTCTCCTGTTGATAGATATTTAGGTAACTTATAATGTTTGGCTATTACAAAGAAAACTGTTGTGAACATTGCTGTACAGTTTGCTATAAGGACATACACTTTGTTTTCTTTTAGTAAAATACCTAGAAGTGGAATGGCTGGATCATTTAACTTTTTGGGAAATTACCAAGCTGTTTAACAAAGTTTTACCATTCTACAGTCCCACAAGTAGAGCATGAGAGTTCCAGTTACCTGTACTCTCCTCTACCTGTGGAAAGGTCAGACTCTTAATTTGAGCCATTCTGGTCTACCTATCATTTTAAAATGATATTAACAAGTTAAACAATCTTTTCTTTTTGGTAGTGTAAATCTTCAAACTAGGGTAGTACTAGGCTAAAAATGTCAAAAGGATGGGCTACCCTGGTGGCTCAGTGGTAAAGAATCTGCTAGAAATGCAGAAGCCTCAGAAATGTGGATTCAACCCCTGGAAAGATCCCCTGGAGGAGGGCATGGCAGCCCACTCCAGTATTCTTGCCTGGAGGATCCCTGGTGGTCTACAGTCCATGGGGTCCCAAAGAGTAGGACAGGACTGAAGTGACTTAGTAAGCACATAGGCACGTTAAAAGGCTTTAGCCTTTTTTTTATTTTGTTGTATAAAATATTCAATTTTTAAAATATTTAATGATGTCATGAACGTTTTTATTTCACAGTTTTCTAATTAAAATGACAATTCCTAGGTTAGAGAAAATGTTATTTATGGGTCCTTTTTATGGCTTTCATGAAGTTTTATAATTTTCATATGCAGATCTTGTATATTTTTGTTACTCTAGTTTTAGTTACTCTGAAATTTTTTCATTATTATAAATATAATTTTTAAAATAATATTTTACATATACTTTATACATTTAAAAATATCGTTGATTATTTTAGTTTCATTCAATATCTTTGAAAAACCCATTTCTTTCAATAGTTTATCTATAGATTCACTTACATTTTCTACATAGACAACCATTTTGCTTGTAAATGACATTTTTTCCCCTCTTTTCCAATCCTATAACCTCTTATTTCTCTGTTAATATTATATTACACTGAAATTAAATGCATTTTTGAACCAACTGATCATTAAGTTTCTTTCCCTAGTGTTCATTTTGGATCAAACAGACAAATTATATGGTGTCCTTTGAAGACATGAATTCTAGTTTGTGCTACTTATTATCTGTGTAAAGTTGAGCAAGTAATTGTTTAACTGAGTCTCAGTTTCCTCATATGAGAATAGGGATAATAAAAACATTTGTAAACAGTTTACTGAGATGCTGTGAAGAACAAAGGAAAGATAATATGTGAAAGCAATTATTGTAAATTGACGTGCAGAGATTAAATTATATGTCCATTATGGAGGAGTTATTGCATCTGTCTCTTTGGAATTGTTTTAAGGGAGCTATTTTATCCATAAGCAACTGTCTAAATAGTTAAATGCTTGTTAAGAACTTCTCTTTTTATTTAGTGATTGATTTGGAGCCAACTAGAAGAAAATTTAGCTTGACAAATTAAATAATGAAAAAATCATGTCAACTTGATGTTTCAGCAAAAAGATGAACATTTAAGAGAAAGCAAATCACGTTAACAAAGGTATTGTATGTGGGGATGCTTTCAAGAATGAGTGCCTTGTCTTTATTTAGAAATTAGATCATATAAAAACCTGAAGTATCAAGTCTGATCATTCTAAAAGATATAGCTTGAACACAATAATCATCATTACACTTACATTTTGGTAGTCTGTAGGAGGTCTACTCATGACTAGGTGTGGCATTTTAATGTAATTTCTTTACAATGAAAAATGTATGTGAGAAATCTGAATGGCCACATACTCTAGCTAAATGGACCAGTTAACACTGAATTACTCATAAAACTGGCCATCATGAAATTGTTCTGATCTTTGAAGTAAAACTTGCATTCTGATCAATGAACATTCACTCTTGTTGATCAAAGGCAAACCAGTTATCAAAAGAAGAAAGAAAAACTAGATCAAAAGGTGAAAAACATGTGGGAATAAACCAAAAGAAAATATTTCTCATTTCTACATCATTAGTTAATCATGTGGGTTTTTTTTTTAAAAAACATATTTAAATATTTTAGTCATTGTAAGATATCGTGAATTATACTAGTTTTCACCCATGTAGACCCATGAACAGAATTTATGGTGATCTATATATTAGATAATAATTTATAAGTGTGACAAATAGAAAGCATACTTTGCAATTGTGGAAAAGAGGTAATCTTGCCACTCTGAATCTACCTAGAATTTATAATTTAGAGTATTTTCCAATTGCTATTATATGATCATGTAACGTGGATGAAATAATTGAGCATTAACTTTAAAATTTTGTCCATGACTCTAATGCCATGGTAGATACTATTCAAGCAAGCTGCACAGAGTTCTTACTTTGAGGGTGAAAAATCCTAACTTTTTCCTGAGTTTGAGTTACTTCTGACCTATTAAAAGTGGGTATGCAAAAGTGTGTTGTGGGAGGAGAAGAGGGGAGAGGGGAGATCTGGAAGATGTCCTGACCAGAAAGTCTTTGATCACAGAGAAGGGTATAGCTGCCAGCTGTGTTGTACTAAGTCTGAGATATGGAGAATGTTGTGCTGTCATGGCTTGCATGTTCAAGACTTCTAGATTAATGGGTAGATTGGAGATAGTTGTTGAAGAATTTTATCTGAGGAGAACCTCAAACAGAGCATCTCTATAAGCAAACTATGGAATTTTGTACTGTTGTTGTTCAGTTGCTCTTTGCAACCCCATGAACTGCAGCATGCCAGGCTTCCCTGTCCTTCACTGTCTCCAAGAATTTGCTCACACTCATGTCCATTGAGTTTGTTATAACATCCAACCATCTCATCCTCTGTCACCCCCTTTTCCCCCTGCCCTCAAACTTTCTCAGCATCAGAGTCTTTTCTAGTGAATCAGCTCTTTTCCAGTGGGTTGGCTCTTCACATCAGGTGGCCAAAATATTGGAGCTTCAGCCTGTATATATTCAAACTTTTCTATCATTTCCTCCAATTTTCTGTAACTCAACTTTTTTCAGTCTTTCATCTGCCTTATTTCTACCATTAATTGGCTTGCCAGCTCTTTCTACAATGGCTTACCAATGCCATCTCTCACTACTTTGATGATGCCTGCATGGAGTTTGGTATTTTCTTCTCTACTCTGAATTCTCATCTCTGTCTCTGTGCCTGATTCATACAACCATGAATTCATATTTCCTGAATCATTTCAGTTTTGCTGAGTTCAATCCCCAGCTCATTTCAGTCATGGATCAACCACCATCCCGCCTTAAATCATGCCAACATTTTGAAAATCTGATATCTTACACTAACAAATCCCCTAATTGTAATTTCCTTGATTTCATATTGTTCACACCTTCAACTTCTGCTACTATCCTACACCTCTGAAATTGTTCATTCCCCTAATTATGACTTCTGATCCTTTGACTTCTTAGTTGTATTTATATGTTTTCTGCTCTATGTCTTAGTTTATGTCAGTCTTTCTGTGCAGAATACTATCCACCTATTGAAATACTCTTCAGCATCCAAAGATCATTCTGAGTGTTGTTTGCCTGAAGTATTGTCTGGTCTCTTTGATTGCAATTAAAAACCTTTACATTTATAAGGTGCTTTCTCCTACAATATTTTATGTTATGATCACAACAATCTTGTGAGTTCTGCAGTTATTGCATCCATTTTACAGGTGGCAGGCCTGGACCTATAGATGAGGTTTCACCCCTTGTTCAGTGCTCTTTCTGCTAACCTAGCCTGCCAGAAACAAATCCTCAGAATTTGTTTGGTATATCATTTGCACCATTCAATAACACTTAACATATAGTGGCTTATTGTGTAGTTATTTTTATACACGTAAGAGCTCCTTCTTCTATTTTTTAAGTTCCAGATAATGTTTTAATTTCCTTTAGAGTCCCAAAGCGGCTGTCCCAGTGCCTTAAACATGGAAGATGCTCAATATATATTTGTTGAATAGATGAACAAATTAATTAAAGGGCATTACAAAAGATAGAGTGTTGGAAGCCAGAGCCAAGATACAGGGCAGCATGCTTTTACAATACTATTTTGTAAGTAAAACAATTGAGGCTTAAAGAGGGCAAAAGGTTTCTTGGGGTCACATCACAAATTGGGAACAGAATTAAAAAGAAAACGCAGAGGCCCTGAGGTTCCACTCTGCTGCTTAGTCACTGAATCATTCTTCTTTTCAGCTTTCAGTCATGGCTCTCTCTCTAGATTGAAAGAAAGATTCACTTATGGAAAATGGTGCATATAGTGTGACGGGGAATGAGAGGTTGGCCCCATGACATTTCCATACACCCTTAACAAGATCAACTGTGTTTAGCATCTTCCTTTATCAGTTTTGTCCACTTCATGATCTTTCAGGTTTAAATGTGTTCCTTACTTCAATTGATTCCCATAAATATGGGAATGTTATGAAGATTAGTGATGCAAGACACATAATATCCTGCAAGGTCTACAGAAGAAAGGTATTACATAAATACAAAAGCGTGATTATTTCTGCCACTCACAACAAGACTAAGCTCACCAAAACACATAGTTCACAGGCTGCTGAGCCATCAGCAGATGATATACATTTTTTTCTCCATGTGGGTTAAAGTGGAAAAGATTTCCCTTGGGGGTATTTGGACCATTTTTTCCACTTAAATTTTATTTTTTCTGAAGGGGAACAGTTAGTGGTGGTGGCAGAGGGTTAGAAGTGAAATTAATTTCAGGTTCAAATATGAACGGAGTGCCAAGCAAGAAAACCAATATAAAGAAATAAATGCAAAATTAATACCAACTTGTAAAGAATGTGGACTTGTTTGTCCCTTGCTTGCATTTCATGTGATACTGGGTTTATTCTGAAATAAAATACTATCAAACACATTGAATTCAGTTGAACTTAGAAGAAGAATGTGAGTCTTCTGGTAGAGCTCTCTATAATCAATAGAGACATGATAAAATTTAGGTTTGATTATAAGAAATATTATTTTATGGAAAATAGTGTTGTATGAAATCAATGTTATTATTTGATTTGTTGTGATTCACACTTCTGAATCTGCAAGGAATGTAATTACATGACTTAGTGGTCATATAATAGTATTAAGTGGTGGAAAACAGGGTTTACCATTTTCTATTTTTGTTTCATGTACATATTAGTATTTTTTCTTATCCATAGTGGAAAAGGTGTCCTTCCATAGTCTGATGACCTGGTTTGATGGCTCCATCAGGCAAATGACCTTAGAATTTACTGCCAAGAAGATTGCCTCAACATTAACTAGGAAAAGTGAAACTCATTATCTGACAAAGATATGCTCCTAAAATTAGAACAGTGACCACTAAATGTCTGCATATATCTGGTCCACATGTTCAATGATCTGGGCATGTATTTGCAGCTAACTAACTCTGGCATGTTCATGGGAAAGCTAAGTAGCTGAGAATCATCTAAAGCTTTGGAAGTTTTATGGAGGTTTTTCTGCAGCCAATATGGGCAATTGGAAGAGTCTGCTTTGTACAGTTCCCAGATTGATATTAAACTGATTCTATGGTGTAGAAATCTAGGATCTCAGATGAATCCTTGTCTAAGTACTGAAGGTGACGCCTAGTTGTTCCTGGGGATAGAGGGTCCTGGATTTGCCTCCTCCCCTTGAGTTGGTAGGCAGTTCTTCCATAGAAGGAGAATCTTAGATAGGCTTTTGAGGCATCATAAAAATTGTAACAGTTTTATCTGCTCATCTGGAATGCAATGCCCCTTCTTATTTTTCTGCAGCAACAAATATCTCCTTCAGAACATGTGTCAGATTATTATTATTTTTTGTGTGTGCCACATTATTTTTATATTCTGCCTCTATTTCTTTTTTTTTTTAATTTTTATTATTTATTTAATTTGGCCATGCTGCATGGCATGTGGGATCTTAGTTCCACAATCAGGGATTGAACCTGTGTCCCCTGCAGTGGAAGCACAGTCTTAACCACTGGACCACCATGGAAGCCCCTATTCTGCCTCTATTTCTTAACTGCATATTTCCTCTAAGAAACTGAGGCACAGGGAAGTGAAATGAGCTGTCCAAGATGAAATAGACTGTCAAATCTGGATTTCCTGGATTCCAAAGACTGTGATCCTTTTCATGTGCTACCATTCATCAAAGTCTGAGTGTGAGATGTGATTTTTTGGTTCAAGAACCTGAACTCCATCAACTTCTTTGAATACTCATATGTTTTATCACTGGACCCAATTTGAAGCTAGAATGGCAGTAATAGTCGTCTATATTAGCTTAGACTTGGTGGAATTACTCTCCCTGCCTCTGACTTTTATTGAAATAGATCACAAAAAGTAGCAAGGATAGACTTTCTTTTTCTGAGTTCTCAGATTAAATTTCATAGGATAATTTCTTTTAGGAACTGTTAGAATTTTCTTCTGTGAGGAATTAATGTACTTTCTACTTTCAATTAATAAAAATTATACACCTTTACAAGTTTTTTCTGGAGTTATTTCTCCACTGATCTCTATTAGCATATTGGGCACCTACTGACCTGGGGAGTTCATCTTTCAGTGTCCTATCCTTTTGTCTTTTCATACTGTTCATGGGGTTCTCAAGGCAAGAATACTGAAGTGGTTTGCCATGCCCTTCTCCAGTGGACCACAATCTGTCAAACCTCTCCACCATGACCCATCCGTCTTGGGTCAAAGCCTTTGACTGTGTGGATCACAATAAACTGTGGAAAATTCTGAAAGAGATGGGAATACCAGACCATCTGACGTGTCTCTTGAAAAACCTGTATGCAGGTCAGGAAGCAACAGTTAGAACTGGACATGGAACAACAGACTGTTTCCAAATAGGAAAAGGAGTCCGTCAAGGCTGTATATTGTCACCCTGCTTATTGAACTTATATGCAGAGTACATCATGAGAAACGCTGGGCTGGAAGAAACACAAGCTGGAATCAAGATTGCTGGAAGAAATATCAATAACCTCAGATATGCAGATGACACCACCCTTATGGCAGAGAGTGAAGAAGAACTAAAGAGCCTCTTGATGAAGGTGAAGGAGGAGAGTGAAAAAGTTGGCTTAAAGCTCAACGTTCAGAAAACCAAGATCATGGCATCTGGTCCCATCACTCCATGGGAAATAGATGGGGAAACAGTGGAAACAGTGTCAGACTTTATTTTTTTGGGCTCCAGAATCACTGCTGATGGTGACTGCAGCCATGAAATTAAAAGACGCTTACTCCTTGGCAGGAAGGTTATGGCCAACCTAGATAGCATATTTAAAAGCAGAGACATTACTTTGCCAACAAAGGTCCGTCTAGTCAAGGCTATGGTTTTTCCAGTGGTCATGTATGGATGTGAGAGTTGGACGGTGAACAAAGCTGAGCACCACAGAATTGATGCTTTTGAACTGTGGTGTTGGAGAAGACTCTTGAGAGTCCCTTGGACTGCAAGGAGATCCAATCAATCCATCCTAAAGGAGATCAATCCTGGGTGTTCATTGGAAGGTCTGATGTTGAAGCTGAAACTCCAGTACTTTGGGCACCTCATGCGAAGCGTTGACTCATTGGAAAAGACCCTAATGCTGGGTAGGATTGGGGGCGGGAGGATAAGAGGACGACAGAGGATGAGATGGTTGGATGGCATCACCAGCTCGATGAACACGGGTTTGGGTAGACTCCGGGAGTTGGTGATGGACAGGGAGGCCTGGCGTGCTGCGGTTCATGGGGTCACAGAGAGTCGGACACGACTGAGCGACTGAACTGAACTGAACAAGTTTTTTTCACTGACTAAAGCTCAGAGTTAAACTGGATATTTTTTCATACGAACTAAGTAATATTTTTGGTGAAAATATTTAGTTTTTCTCTTTTTGATTCTGTTTTTCTAATTTATTAAATGTACTTTGCATGTTATTCGCTTCAGCCATCTTAATTCATATCAATAACTAAGAGTAAACATAAAGAGAATAGAACTTAATCCTTCTTCTACCTTTTTTCTTCTTATGCTCTCTTCAAGAGAAATTATAAGCTGTACAATGTGTCCTTTTATAGAAGAGGATCTGAATTCTAGGTAAATATTCTAAAGAGAATGACCATGTTGAAGATAAAGAATCCAATAAACTCATCTACTGCATTTTGAGTATAGACTATGTCTTAGGTACTATGGGATACTAGGCATGGGTGCATGCTAAATTGTTTCACTTGTGTCTGACTCTTTGCCACCCTATGAACTGTACCCCACCAGCTCCTCTGTCCATGGGATTCTCTAGGCAAGCATACTGGAATGCGTTGCCGTGATCTCCCCCAAGGAATCTTCTTGAACCAGGGATTGAACCCATCTCTCCATCATTGGCAGACAGGTTCTTTACCATTAATGTTATCTGGGAAGCCTGTGGGATACTATAAACTTTAATATAAATGAAAACATAGCCTTTGACTTTTCCAGCTTCAAACTAGAATGCAAAAGAATTGCCAGAGTATATAATTAAGTTTATAAAAAATTTAAAAGGACTTAAAGAAAACTTAAAATCTCTAGAATATATTATGATAGTAACATTTTAAAACTTGAAACCATCCAAGATAATAATTTAAAGCTTTTATTTTTGAAACTAAATGAGAATATCTCAGCAACATATTCTAATATGTGATTAACCTTGCATTCTAGTGTTCAGTTCTTTATACAGAGCTTTTTATCCACTGAAAAATTCATCAGTGTTGTTCCATGAGCAACATATTATGAACAGGCATGGATATTGCATGGATATTGTAGCTGGCAGATTTTGTATATTTTTTTGGCTTATTAACCTTACTTCCTCTATTCAAAAAACATGTGGGAATGCAAGCAAGAAGAACATTATTTTAAGGGTAATTCTTGAATCTGCTCTCGTTTATATGAAAAGTGAATTGTTTACAAACCCCAACCTAATTTTAACTACAATATATCAAACGAATTTCTATGCTACACAGGATCAAAATTATTACATTTTAATTTTGCTCCAAATTCAAATTCTGAAGTAAAAATTCTTTACTGCTATGAGAAATACTTGATCACTGTCTCTCTTATGGGGGCTTCCCTGGTGGCTCCGTGGTAAAGAATCTTCCTGTCAATGCAGGAGATGTGGGTTAGATCCCTGGATTGGCAAGATCCCCTGGAAAAGGAAATGGCAACCTACTGCAGTATTCTTGCCTGAGAAATCCCGTGGACAGAGGAGCCTGTTGGGATACAGTCCATGGATTTGCCGAAGACTTGGTTTGTGTGTGTGTGTGTGTGTGTGTGTGTGTGTGTGTGTGTGTGTATGATAAGAGCACTTAGGATCTATTTTCAGGGAATTTCAAGTATAGCATAGAGTATTTTTTTAAAATATGTATTAGTGTGTATATGTTATTCCCAAATACAATGCAATATTATTAAACATAGTCACTATGCTGTACATTAGATCCCTAGAACTTGTTCATTTTATAACTGAAATTTTTGTGTCTTTTGATCAGTATCTCCCCATTTTCCCCACCTCCCAACCTTTGGTGACCATCATTACACTCTCTGGTTTTATGAATTTGAGTTTTTGTAATATTTCATATATGTGATACCGTACAGTATTTGTTTTACTCTGGCTAACTAATTTTACTTGGAATAATGTTCTATGGGTTCATCTATCTTGTCACAAATGGTAGAATTTCCTTCTTTTGAATGCTAAATAATATTCATTGTGTGTATGTCTACGTATATCACATTTCTTTGTCTTTTTGTCTGTTAATGGAAGGTTGTTTCCATATTTTGGCTATTGTGATAAACAATAGCCAAACAAAATTTTGGCTATTGTGAAAGATATTGATTTCATTTTCTTTGAATACACACACACACACACACACACACACACACACACACATATATCCAATAGTGGCAATGGTGGATCATAAAAATGGAATTAAGCTATTTTTAATTTTTGAGGAACTACTATATTGTTTTCCATAATGGCTTTATGAGTTAACATTCCCACCAACAGTGCACAAGGGTTTCCTTTTTCCCATACCCTCACCAACACTTATCTCTTACCTTTTTGATAGTAGCCATTTTACACATGTATAAGGTAAGGTCTTTATAGTGTTCATCTAAGCCACTAGATCCAGGAATCTGTATTTTAATAAGCTCCTAGGATGATTCTTTGGTGGAGGAAGTAGCAACCCACTCCAGTATTCTTGCCTAGAGAATTCCATGGACAGAGAAGCCTGGACCCTCAGTCCATGGAGTCTCAAAGCGTTGGACACAACTTAGTGACTAAACAAAAACAGGGTGATTCTTATGGATAAAGGATGCATGGGAAACACTGAAATCAATGTTAATGCATGTATAAATTATTCTCCTTTTAGCAGAAAAATAGCTCCTATAATATTAAAATTAATATATTATTTTAAATTATTTTAAATATGAATTCACAGTTAACTCTAAATTTAGTATTTTGGACTGTGACTCCATATTTAGCATTTTATAATTCAGAAAAGTCCAGAACCCTTTGAAAAGTCATAAAAATTGAATCATTTTACTTACTTTCATTTTTTAAAAAATATATGTCAAAAGGTATAGTCCATGTCTTTTGTGAAAGTGGATATTTTTATGATTATGCAAGATTCAGTTAAAAGAGTATATACTTTTAACACAATCCTTGGGGTGAAATATATCATTAACTTGTTCATTGTCTCGATGTTGACATCTATATGTTCAGAGTTAGTTGGCTGCAGGACCAGAATATTTGGTTTATATCCATGGATCATGCAGGGAGACTTCAACGCAGCTGCTGAAAAAATAAATGCAAAACAAGGGAGAGACTACAGCTGAGCTGGCTACTTAGAAAAGAAAAAGAAAAGAAAACCAGATTCAGTAATTTTCTCTGTCTTTAGCTTAAGGGTGCACCAAGTGTTTACAATTACTTGTTTGGCAAACTGGAGTTTTGCATATTTCTCATGGTTCAGGAGGCAAAACCATATGCTACTTATAATAATGGACTTTTTTAGGGCACAAAGTTATCATATTTATGTCACAGGAAATGTTTAATAGGAGCAAAATACTCTAGAATCAGAATAAATCAGTAACATTTTGGAGTTCAAACTTCCATATGCTTCCTTGGCATAATAAAGAAGAAGAATTCTGATGCTGTATAATACACTTTAATTAAAAACAAAACTTTTCTACAAATCATGGAAGTTCCCAAATAGTGCAGACAGATGTATCATTTTGCTGTATCATAAACATTTATCATTTTTTTAAGTGGAAAAAAGAATAGAAGCTATAATGAAGATATTGTGTACTTTTTTCTCTCTGAAAATATCAATTTATTCTGATCAGTTAAAATAGAATTTGCTGTGGATTTGATTTTAGGAGTTGTGCCATGTCAGGCTGCATCTGGAGAAATTGAGCTATGTTGTCTAGGTGATACAGAGGTATCTAAAGCATTTAATTCTTTCAAAAATTGTGAATTAGGGTTTTAGTTCTTAAGAAGACACCTGCTCATTTTTCATGTTGGCAAACTTGTGTTCCTTAGGTTTCTTTTTACCATGAATATGATTTATACCAATAGTTGATGATTTTGCTGTTATTTAAAAGCTTATTTTTCAGTTATTTTGATGCTGTTCAATGATGGAGTTAGTTATAATCATTTTTGCAAAATATACTCTTGCACAAAAGTGAAAGAAATAACAAAATCAATGTTTCTTTTTAGAGGTTTCAGCCTTACATTACTAAAGGGACTATTAAAGAAGTGATTGTTGAAATACTTCTTGTTTGCAAATAGAGCATGACTGAGTTAAATCATCTAAACCTAGGATTTATATTATCATCAGTTTTCCCACACTGTTTAAATTAAAAAAACTCTTGGATTTTTTTTTTTTCATTCTGAAAAAGTAAGTAGTCGAGCTGCTAATTTCACTTAAAAAGGATAAGAATCTCTATTTAGATCCTTGTTTTTAATAATAATTGCAAATAAGGTAAAAAAATCAATATATCATATACTGCCTCTCCCCCTCAATGATATCATGTTTTCAAATAGAAAATACAGGATTTCATACTGTATCTCCAAAGGGTAGATGGAGGAGAGCACACAGCTTGCAGCTTCCAGGGTCTTATATTTTGAACTCAGTAGCAGTAAAACCATTTTCATGGTTGAAGAAATACATAGGCTTGAATCTGTTTTCAAGGTAGCTAAGACCAAACATAATATAAAGGTTTTTTTTTTTTTTTTGTACTACATTTTGCATTGCACCTGGAAGTAAATAGCTAACTAGAATAGACTAATGATGTGCTTACTGTCGCCAAGAGCCGTGGAGTAAGTACCTCTCCCTGTCTGGGTTCTCCAGTGAACTCTTAAACCCTTGGCTTTTAATTCAGCAACACACTCTGAGGAGCGTGTCCCCTGCTCTTTATTACATTCCAGGGGCAGCTCCATCAAAGTGCATCACCATCGCTTAGCACAGCATTTACTCTCTCTAATAAAAAATCACTCCAGGTGCTATATTGAATGGATTATTACCAACAGAGGATTCCAAAATTTGGTTTATGCCCTCCTCTTGCAAGATTCAGGGCAGCCTGAGGTCCCAGATGTGTTTTATGAATGCCAACATGACAACTGAAAAAGATGGAGCTGGATGTACAAAGATGGTCAGCAGAGAGCAACGTTCCATATTGTTGGCTTAGGGAACCATTTCAGGAGAAACAAAGACGGTTACTAAGCCTCTTTGTGAAAAAGGGTATCAAAGGCAAGATGGTTGATAAAGGGAAAAAGAGAGACAGCAATAGCGAGAGTGAGAGAGAAAGCAAGCCAGTGAGCGACAGAATACCAATAGGACCTACAGGATTGAGGAAATAATTCCTTACATATGTAGCAGTTACCTTCAAAAAGGACTAAGTACCTGATTCCTTCCTAGAAAGAAGACCAAGCACTTAAGAAAATATATAAATGAGGGATTCACAGTCCCTTCCAAGATTATATAAGAAAAGCGTTTTAATATTAGCATAAAATAATCAAATCCTGGTACATTGGGCAGTATATAAATTTTCAGTGATAAATATTTATCTCAAAAATAGAATTTTGTGCACAAAATGATTCTTTGAAGTCAAAGACTAAAATCTAACATGGTGCACAGTGATCTCTCACCTGCTTCCTCTTTTCCTCCTTTACCAGTCTCCTTTTTATAATTCTCCTGTTCTCACATTTTTATGTTTCATTAGCAGTAAATAACCCTATTATTCTCCACACCTGCTCATTTTTTCCCCATTTCTGTGGTTTTGCATATCATCTCTTCTGTGTTTGGAACTTCAGTTTCTTTTCTGTCTGTCTAACGCAGGCCTTATATTAAGGTTCAGATCAAGGGATGCCTCCTCTAGGAAGCCTTCCTTTATGTCCTCACTTCTACCCTTAATACTCACTGCATTTCTCCATTGCATTATTTTTGCAGTTTTTGGACGTTTTTCTTCTCAACCAGTCTCTCACTTGTTTGTTTACAGAGACTGGACTGAATGCATCATAAAATTCCATGTTCCCAGAACTGAGTGGCTGTTCAGTAAATAATTTTGGAAAGAATGAATGACTGAAGTGACTTCAGTAACTTGTATACCTACTGTTAGGGAAAGTTGACAGATAATTTTATGAAAGGAAATGTTTTG
Source organism: Giraffa tippelskirchi (assembly GCF_054371585.1). NCBI lineage: Eukaryota > Metazoa > Chordata > Mammalia > Artiodactyla > Giraffidae > Giraffa > Giraffa tippelskirchi. The sequence goes on along the minus strand of NC_137276.1, from coordinate 86,468,433 downwards.
AGTCCCAGATATGCAATACTTGTGGGCTTCAATTCAAAGCCTTTAACTGCTGTCTAGGCAAAGCCAGGGTTAGAAGGTAGGTAGGAAAATATTGAAATGACTATTCTAACAGAACCAGAAATGTTTGTACATACTGCAATGAGTCATTCAGAAACTGTGAATTTCATTTCAATTCATATCTCTTTAGAAATAAAGTAGCTTCTGTCATTCATTCACATATTTATTTTTGAGAAAGTACTCTTGCCTGGAAAATCCCATGGGTGGAGGGGCTTGCTAGGCTGCAGTCCATGGAGTCGCTAAGAGTCAGACACGACTGAGCGACTTCACTTTCACTTTTCGCTTTCATGCCTTGGAGAAGGAAATGGCAACCCACTCCAGTGTTGTTGCCTGGAGAATCCCAGGGACGGGGGAGCCTGGTCTATGGGGTCGCACAGAGTTGGACACGACTGAAGCGACTTAGCAGCAGCAGCAAGCCCTAGGTTAGGCTCCGTGGAAACAAGGCTGGATACAACATCTGTTTTGTCTCCGAGGGTTCACAGTCTGGTCAGAGGTAATACTATGGCTAGCAGACAATTCTATGGGGATGAAAGATTTTGAGTAATGAGAATTTAGCCTAATACATGAAGAAAAATCCTCAAAGAGAAACAGACAACTTAAATCTTCAGACTAAAGCAGGATGGGAGAAGATGGCAAGCCGAAAGTTCCCAGGAACCCTCAAGGTGGGCAAGAGTTCAGACCGGGGTGATTTATTTTGCTGGGAAGGATTTTCATGGAAGAGAAGGAAAACGGTGAGAAAGACTGCTTGAGACAGATTATGGTGGTAGAGGTAGAAGGGTTACACCTTTGTTTCCTATAAGCTTCTGACACTGTCCTGAACTAGGCCTCAGTTTCCTCGTCTGTAAAGTGGGTATAGAGGAAGGATGATGTAAAATCTCTAGGCAAAGTAAGAATCAGACAATAATGCAGTATATAAATGAAAAGTGAAAGTATTAGTCACCCAGCCGTGTCTGACTTTTTGTGACCCCATGGACTAGCCCGCCAGGCTCCTTTGACTGTGGGATTCTCCGGGCAAGAATACTGGAGTGGATAGCCACTCCAGTATTCTGCAGGGGATCTTCCCAATCCAGGGATCGAACCCAAGTCTCCTGCACTGCAGGCAGATTCTTGACTGTCTGAGTCACCAGTTTTTATCAAATCAAGACATTTTAGCTTACTTTTATGCGGAGACTATAAATACTTTGAAGGTTGTTGGCTCTGAATAAGGTGCCCCTGACAGAAGACCCTCTGAGGCCCCCAGCCCAAGCAGTGCTGGCTGAGCTCAAGAGCATAGCATGGCCTTCTATTCCTTGCATCTGTAGTTTGAGGCCTTAACCTCTTCTCATTATTTTAATGATGTTTTTATGTTGAATTTAACTGTAAATCACATTAACAGAGTTTTGACTGGTATGTCAGAGGGCTTAAAAACTGAGTCAAAGTCATTCTCAGAGCTAAAGAATTTGTCAGGTCTGACATGTTTAGTTGAGATGATCCATCCAAGTGTGGAGATGTCAGAGAGATGGGGCAGGATGGTGTCTAATTTGCTCAGGATTTGAGGAGTGCAAATGAACTCACAGTAGAGCTTCTGCTCCGTATTAGCAACAGTTCAAAGGATAACTCATGGCTTTTGTCAGGGATATTAAGCAAGGCTAAAGTACCCCTATAAAGCAACTAATTGCATATTATGTTCAAGTTATTTTCTGAAGAATATGGTCACACCAGAACATGGCATAATTTAGGAAGCATTAGTGAAATTCTATATGTCCCTTAGATTTCATTGACCTATTGCGGTGATGAAAGACAGACATTCAGTTTTCTGCATTTGGAAATCATACCTTTAGAGGTCAGAAAACCCATTTGTGAGGTTTTTATTGTAAAACAGGTGTTTAAGCAAGAACAATGTAAAATATAAAAAATCATCTATTACTACTGGTAATATTTTGATATGTATAGTATTTTCACTCTTTTGAATAAATACTATTAGTCAGGATATCTTAACTGCTGAAACAGATATCCTCTAAAATATCAGTGGCTTAACACGAGAGTTTATTTCTTACTCCAGAGGGCATTGCCAGCAGTGGGGGTAGCAGTGAAGGGGTGCTGTGCTCCATGCAGTTGTTCAGGGCAGTGCTGGCATGAAAGCCTGCTATTGGAGATTCCTACCCATTGACCTCCAGCCATGGGAGAAAGGGAGAGGATAGCAAGAGACGTGTTTATAATTTCAGACCAAAAATGGTGACCCACATTTCTGCTTACACAGAGCAGTTGTGCCCAGCCTGGAGGGAAAGCAGGTTTGATGTACATATTGTCTCTTTGCTATAGCAAATATGTATGTAAACATGCTCACATACTACTATACATTCGGTTTACTCTACATTCTATATGTACAATATTGTTGATTTATTTGGTCATTATGTCTTAACTTCTTTTTGTTATTTATATCATCGTTGTTTCATGGTACTACGATTTATTTTTCTTGTTAAGCATTTTATTTAATACCAGTTTTCATGAGTGAGTGCAATGTTCTATTAACATTCTTACACTTTTGCTTACTAGCCAAGTTGCTTTCTTAAAAAAATCTCTAGAAGTAAAATTGCTCTGTCAAAAGGTATGTAATTAAAAAAAAAAAAAGACTTTTGACACTTTACCAAATTTTCTCCAGAAATTCATATTCCTACCATCATTGAGTATGCCAGGTGCTGACATTTTCCTCTAGAGTAATGTGGCTTGTAGATGGAAACTGAAAATTGTACTTACAGTGTCCTTTTTATTTTGGTGTGAATTAAAGAATTAATTCTGGAGAAGGGAATGGCAACCCACTCTAGTATTCTTGCCTGCATAATTGCATGGACAGAGGAGACTAGGGGGCTACAGTCCACGGTATCGCAGAGAGTTGAACATGACTGAGTGACTAACACACTAAAGAATCAATTATCGTGTACTTATAGAGCATCTTGACTGGCTTGTGCTGTTGGGATCTCAAGAAAATTAAGTAGGGTTGTTTTTATTGGGAAACAGTACTCTATTCTATATATTTAACACAAAAAGGGAGTTTTGGTTTCCTGTCTTTCCCCAATTCAGTGACGGATGCTTTGGGTTTTATTGCAGCTATAGAAAGAAGCAGGGAGAGTAAGGGTGTTTCTTAAAATTATGAAAGATGAGGCACTTATGCTATTTGTTGTTGTTCAGTCATTAGTTGTGTCTGACTCTGCGACCCTATGGACTGCAGTATGCCAGGCTTCCCTGTCCTTCACTGTCTCCTGGAATTTGCACAAGTTTATGTCCATTGAGTTAATGATGCTGTCTAACCATCTCATCTTTTGCCAGACCCTTTTTCTTTCACTTTCAATCTTTCTCAACATCGGGGTCTTTTCCAATAAGTCAGCTCTTCATATCAGATGGCCAAAGTATTGGAGCTTCAGCTTCAGCATTAATCCTTCCAATGAATATTCAGGGTTGATTTCCTTTAGAGTTGACTGGTTTTATCTCTTTGCAGTCCAAGGGACTCTCAAGAGTCTTCTTCAGAAACACAATTCGAAAGCATCAATTCTTTAGTGCTCAGCCTTCTTTATGGCCCAACTCTCATATCCGTACACGACTACTTAAACCATAACTTTGACTATGCTATAATAAATTCAAATGAAAAAATAAGGTATTGAAATTTATTCTTATTGTGATAATGAGTTCAAAATGATTTCTGAATACAGGTGGCCACAAGTCACAAAATTAGGTCAAACCAACCCTAATCTAGGGAATGTCTAGAGAGGATCTCAGAATCATGCCTCAGATTTGGCCTCATATATTTCTTGAAAAAATAGAATATGTAATTACATTACTGTTGTGATTAAGTTTTGAATCCCCATGGCTAGTAGTAGCTACAGGTAAGGAGTTGGTAAAGAATCCACCTGCAGTGCAGAAGACCCTGGTTTGATACCTCGGTCAGGAAGATCCCCTGGAGAAGGGATAAGCTACCCACGCCAGTATTTTTGGGATTACCTGCTGGCTCAGATGGTAAAGAATCTGCTTGCAGTGCGGGAGACCTGGGTTCGATCCCTGGGTTGAGAAGATCCCTTGGAAAGGAGAATGGCTACCCACTCCAGCTGAACAGAGGAGCCTGGCAGGCTCCAGTCCATGAAGCTGCAGAGTCAGACATGACTGAGTGACTTTCACTTTCTTTCACATAAGCTTTCTAACTTTTTCTCATTATTCTGATGATAATTTTCCAAGTAGTTAATGATCATTATGTGCTCATTTTAAAATGTAATGTTTGGATATACCCTAAAACCACATAGGTTGGTTTTATTTCAGTGATAACTCTATCTTTTCTTTCATTATTTAAAATTATATTGGATTTAACTTTTAAAGTTATGAATTTCTCAGATTTAGATTTGTTGCTATGTTTCTGTGTATATTAAATGGGAATAATTTATTATGAAATTCATTAATTATATTCTTGTTTGTTTTCCTATTATAAGATATATAAATTTTTACTGAAAGTAAGACTCTGTGTCTCCCTGAGATGAAGTGTCTATAGAAATGCTATTTCCATGAAATGGAAATATGGGCCTTATTATTAGATAGGCAAGTTGTAAGTATATAGACATACACCTCTGTGATATATAAACATTTCTATGAACAGGTAAATTGATACATGTTGTTAGAAGTCTGAAACTTTTCAAATAAATACTCTAGTTTCTAAATACTCAGAATGGTCCCAACAAGGTTAAAAGAATGATAGAATGGTTTTCAAAGCTAATAGGCACATGAATTAGAGCTGAGATACTAATCACAACTGTCTCTCCATACCTGTGGGGGTTTGGTTCCAGGAACCAACCTCTCAATAGATACCAACATCCACAGATGCTTAAGTCACTTATACAGAACAGTGTAGTATTTGCCTGTCATCTGCACATATTCTTCCATGTTCTTTAGATCATCTCTAAATAGCTTATAATACCTAATACAATGTGAATGCTGTGTAAATAACTGAGGGCATATGGCAGACTTAAGTTTTGCTTTTTGGAACTTTCTGGAATTTTTTTCCTGAATATTTTCTATCCTGAGTTGGTTGAATATGAGATGGAGAACCGTTGAGTTCAGAGGGCTGACTCTACAAATAACAACAAATAAATCACAGGAAAAAGGACATCCCATTCCTTATAAAATACCTAAGCCAAAATTCTCAATGCCTGAACTTGTCTCTCAACTACTTGATAGCTTCAAAAACTTATTTTTTTAAACTTATACTAACCTGAGGCCATTGACTCATCTAATTTATGGAGCACACATTGTATGTGAGATACGTAATCAGTTTTCTTAGGCCTTCAAAATCCGCTGGAGAAGACAAATAGAGAACCACAATTCAAAATGGTATGTTCTCTCATTGAAGGAAGTCCTAGGTTCTCTGAGACTGAATCTAGAATACCCAAAAGGACTTCCTGAAGGAGAAGTTTGGGCTTCTCTTGTGGCGAGGTGGTAAAGAAAACGCTGGCCATTGCAGGAAATCCAAGAGATGTGGGTTTGACTCCTGGATCGAGAAGATCCCCTGGAGTAGGAAATGGCAACCCACTCCAGTATTTTTGCCTGGAGAATCTCATGGACAGAGGAGTCTGGTGGGCTACAGTCCATGGGTCACAAAGAGATGTACATCATTTAGCGACTGAACAACAACAAAAGACTCTTCTGACCATTTGAAGATGAAGACATGCAGCTATTCAAGTTTCTGATTAAGGACTTTAAAAAGTATCTGAAGGTAGTCAGTAATGAACCATAGTGGTCCGTGTAGCTTGTCATCTTTTGGCTTCAATTATTATTGATGTTACTATTCCAGACAATCCTATTTGAAAATCTTATTAAAGTGTATACATCCTAGCTTAGGAAAACTGTATACTGTGTAAATATTAATGATTAGGATGATGTGTGAGAATCATCAACATTTAATTGTTTATAATCAACCTTATAATTTTACAAGTGATCACAATTACATCCAAATAGACTTGAAACTGCTCAGGTCAAGGGGGATTTGAAGGACTTGAACTGGACTGAGAGAACATCAAAAAGGACTAGAGAAGCTGCCACTTAGATTTGGAGTTGCCCGAGGTCAGGAGGCGGGAGGGTCTGTATAAAGGGCTCCCAACAGCTGGGTTGTAAAAGGTACAGTTGGAGCAGTTGGAAGGGAGACTGGGAAGGTCTGAAACTGCAGAAGAATGAGGGTGAAATGAGATGTGATTTGCTCAGGACAATAAAAGAAAGGCAGGAACAGCTGCAAGGTTTGGATCTGAGATGCACGGCAAACTGTTTGCAGGCAAGGCTTAAACAAACAGCAATGGGAAATGTATATATATATCTGAAGACACAGAAAACAAATGCTTAGGAAAAACTAACATGCTTAGAAAGTTCTGAGCAATGCACTGGTGGAATGAGGATTAAAAGCCAGAGAGAATTGAATTGACAGTTTTTTTTTTTTCTGTAATTTTAGTTTTTTTTTTAAATAAATTTATTTATTTTAGTTGGGGGCTAATTACTTTACAATATTGTAGTGGTTTTTACCATACATTGGCATGAATCAGCCATGGGTTTACATGTGTTCCCCATCCTGAACCCCCCAATTTTAGTTTTTTAACACCAAAAAAATTTTGTTTTGGTATGACAGGTATTTTGGTTATGCTTTTATGTTAGTAATATTCTGTAAATACCATGCTAAGAAATACTTAGAACTCTACACTGGCCACCAAAGTGTTCTAAGTGAGTTTGGTATATTGTAAGTTCTTAATTGGAGCATTTAAAACATTCCCCAGTCTATTGATACATGGACTAATAGGAAATCAATTTAACTTGCTCTACAGTAGTTTAAAAATATTAAAACATTTTCATAATTTTGAGATATTTTTCCTTATAATTGTAATTGGTACAGTAGTCAATTAATTTTTTCCTTCATTATTAACAATGAGCTTTTATGAAATTGCTGCCTGGTGCAAGAACTGCTTTCTATCTCTGGGTCATTAGATTTGCTGATTTGAATTTAAAGGGAAAATAATATTAATCCTCCCAAATATCTTCAAATTATGTAGCATTGCCATATTTTTTCTCTTCTTTTTTTCACTTCATAATATAGTCTGGCAAAAAGTAAGTGTGATCTTAATTGTTAGACTTGTTTATTCCAGGGAGGAACCAATGGAGCACTTACAGTAATTAACATATTTTCTCTGGTCTTCTCATTTTGTTAATGATATCTTATTGAAGGCTGTGCAGTAATTACTGCCCACTGAGGTACATACGCTGAAACAAATTAATGGCCAATGACCAATAATGATTACGCTTGTAATTACCTATTGTGAAGTATAAGCAGAAAAAAAAATGACATTAAAAACAATGTTCTCTGAAGCTAAAATTAAACTGTATTGTTAAACTGTCCTCAAAATCACATTAACAACTCAACAGAGAAATGATATTTCATAACTTTATCATTATCCCCGCCAGTTTCATGTAAGTTGCAAGAGGTATTTTTTTTTTTTTGCTATATTTTACATAATGAAGAATAGTACATGTGTTTATTTTTAGGTATGATTTTTGGGTATTTGTGGCACATTTATCTTAACATGGGCAGCATAATTTTCAGTGATTTCAGGAAGTTAAAATATTTTTTTATGCCAGAAAGCAATATTTCCTTTTTCATTCTCATTATCTTTTTCTTCCCAGTTACTTCTTTATACCTACCTATGCTTAAGAAATTCTGGGTCACTTTGCACTTTTAGCAAGATCAATACTTTTTAATGCTCATACTTCATTTATCTTATGGGTTTATCAAAATAAACAGTAATTTTCCTGTAATGCTGCCCACTATAACTTGGGATAGAGGGTGGTGGTAGATTTTCACACAATTTCCATATGATACAATTTGATTTTGTAAAGTTGAGTGATTTGAAACTCTTTTTTCTTTAGACTGCCAACAACTTCAGCAATCTACTTTATACATGTGGAAAAAAATAATGAATTTTAGCTAAGGGTTAGCATAATACAGTATTGTGGTTCTTCAGACTGAAATAGAGGCGATCAAGGATCTGTGTCACTAATGAGCTGGCAAGTCATTCATTGTCTCTGGGCCTTGGTTTTTTGACTTGAGTAATGGGAGCTTTGTATCCTCTGCAAGGTCACTCATAGGTGTTCATGTGCTATGGTAAGCTTTGTGATAAGGATCATAGGACACTGGAAATTCTCTCTCTTATCTCTGGTTAAATAGTTGTGTGGAAACATTAAAATTTTTAGATCATTTTTATTATTTGTAGTTCAGTTTACAAGTCAGATTTTTTCTAACCTTTGATTCTCAGTCCTTATCAAATACTTGGATATTGAACAGAATAATAAATTCTAGTTCACCTGAGTAGGAAAAATGACACTAGCATCTAAACCTGGATAACTTGAAATGTATACATTTTCAAATAAACTTTAAAAATAATATTTAGAATGATATAATTTTTAGTTAAAATACTTAGTAAAGTGTAATGATTTTATTTATTATAGTATCTTGTTCCTAATGAGAATTTGAGTTCCTGTAGGATCAGAATTAAGTTTTTATGTATTTTCATACCTGTTAGCACATGTTAGTGTTCAAGAGATATTTGTTGAAAGAAGAAAAAAACATGGCTGTCAATATAGCTTTGTTTTGGGACACTCTGTCTGTTGCTGTGTCGTTTTAAACTGTTTTCAGGGTAAAATGTCTTCTCTCCCTCAAATAGGAAGTTGACTTTCTTTGTGGCAACTTAAATGCTCTACAGTGAAACAATTAGGCTTGGTTCTTTGAGTTAAAGTTTATTATTTGGATATGGATATTACAATAGAATTATGATCTCAGTGTTATGAGTTGAATATCATATCCAAATTACTTTTTTACATATGAGGAAATTGGGCATAATGAGGGTGGAAATTGCTAGATTAGTATCTAAAATCTCTGCCCCAGAGACTTTAGTCTATCTATTAAAGCTTATTAATGTCTTCTTTAGGATCCACTTGCAAAAGATGAGGAAAGTTATCCAGCTGTAAGATTTTTCAGGACCTCGTACTGCTTTTAATTTTTCCTTTCAGTTCATGGGAACTGGTTTTATACGCCTGGTTGAACTTGGTTTAGAATTTTGACAGTTTTTTATTTGCGTCCCATTTGGATGTTTTTCAAAATGTCCAGACTATTCACATTACATCTGAATAAGCACTACCCAATGGCTTAATTCAAATTGCCTGACATATCTCTAATTAGTATTATTAATGCTTAAAGATTATTCTTAATAAAATAAAGCTTTCTGGCTTAATTTTAAAACAAAAAAAATTGTAACAGAAAAATTTTAAATAAATATAATGTGGAAATTATCATAAGTTTTACAGAAAAATTTCTTTAAAAAAACTAGCTTTGATAGAAAACTCTTTGTTGGGGTAAAATGAGAAATGACAGAGTAGGAAAATAACTGTCTTATGATACAATGCCCAATCTTATCTATTAGTATGTTTAGACTTAGCAATATTGGCAAACTGAAGGTTATAGAGATGTATATAGAGAATCTTTAGCTAGTCTTGCTATCTTAGCAATTACCAGTAAATTTTAATTATGTCCAAATAAAGTATATGCCTCACTTCTGTAAGTATTTTGGCAATTTAAAAAAAGGCAGTTTGCTAAAATATTTAGATTTTTTTTCTAGTTCCAGCTTAATGGTGAATGAAAAACAACAGTTTCTGAGAAAATTATTATTTAAAAGAGTGGAAAAATAAAATTCTCATCGTATGGCTCTATGTTTATAGCCACAAAATCATAATATGCTTTTGTTTATTTTGCTCAGTGTCATTTTAAAAAGTTATTTAAAAAGTAAATAAGGCAAGAACCTGAAATTTATTTGATTTTACAAGGCATGACTTTAAAAACGGGAGGTTACAGGCTCTTGTACTATGGGCTTGTCTCTCCAGCTAAGCTGCTTCATGATCTTCGGCAAGCATGTTTATCATTCAGAGGCTCTTATTCCTCCTCTGATATTCTAATCTTTCCTTGTCTTGAGCAGCACTAAAGTCCTTTCGGAAACCTTTTGCCATGTGTATATTGATACTTATGGTTTTAGTGTTTATATAATTTAGTTTACATTTAGTTTGTATATATATGATATATAGCATTACAAATCCTCTTAAAATTTATATGAATATTTATCATTTTTCAAATATATATGTATGCATACCTTGCATATTAAAGAAAAATAATGCAAAGAAATAAATTGTTTTCCTCATTTTGTTCACATACTTAAAATCATTCCTACCACATCATTTTTTTAGTGATGTGTGTATTGGAATTATGGTCATTGGGATATCACATTCATTATTTTTTTTGGAAACATTTCAACATCTCTATTCAAGGACTGATGGGATCGTGTTTACAGAGTCTTTTCAAGGCATCTGTTCTTAGCCACAGCTGAGAATGGGGCCCACCATGCAGACTGGAAGGATCCACCTAGAATTTGTTGAATTAAGTCCTTGCACCTGGATATAATTGTTGTGCCGCTGTGCTGGGGTTTTCTTAAGCTACTGGTAAAACAAATTAGCTCAATTTAAACTGGCATCCAGTAGAGAAGCAACAACTCACCTCATATAATGTTTTTCAAATAATTATTTTTGTATTGCCAGTTTTATCTCATGAATATTTTCCTAGGGGCTGGGTGAGAAAAAAATGAAGCTAAATCAGAGTCATGATAAAAATTCTACTCATGTTATAGACTTTGGTATCATGGCAGTATAATTAAGATATGGGTAAATATGAGATTGTAATTTCAGTTCAGCTGGATTTTTCCCTCACTACACAAAACATAAATTCAGGTATTTAGTTGTGATGTCGAGTTTAAGAAATATTCTCACATCCACATGCAAGTTTCATAAACCATTGTCATATTTGCTGGGCCTTAATGACAACAATTTTTTCTAGATAGAGAAGATGCATGTGAGAATCGTGATAAACCAGAGACAAGATTCATTTGTGTTTGTCAGTAGAAGTCATGAAATTCATTTGGTTATGAATTCTTGAGTCATTTATACTTGGCAACCAATTTCACAAGTTTTCTACAAATCCAATAAATTAAAAACTTAAATGGCTGATAAGAATGGGGTTTGTGCCAGTGAACTATGAGGCTGATACATGCATGTATTTCTGTGTGCAGTTCATGGGCACCAGTTAGGGGTCAGGCAACATTCTCAGCACTGAGGACACAGCAGGGAAATGTGAGAAGTCTTGCCTCAAGTTTACCTTCTAGTTTGGGAGACAGATACTTAATCCCCCTACAAAAAAGAAAGAAAAAGAAGGAAGTTTAGAATATAATTTCATTTAGTATTATTAAGTTCTATAAAGAATGTAATGGGGGTTAATTACAGAGTACCAAAATGCTCAGTTAGGTTGTCTAGGATGATTTCTCTGAGAAAGTTTTTTGTGTTGCTATATATCAATACATATATTGATTGAGGGCAGAAGGAGAGGAGGGCATCCAAGGATGAGATGGTTAGATGGCATCACCGATGCAGTGAACATGAACTTTGGTTAACTCTGGGAGATGGTGAGGGACAGGGAGGCCTGACTTGCTGCAGTCCATGGGGTCGCAAAGAGTTGGACATGACTGGTGACTGGAAAACAACATATGTATCAATAAGCACATAGACTAGCTAATTACTATACATATTTATTTCTTAATATCCCTTCCAGTGTCTTACACAATGTCTAGCATAAGATAGGAGCAAAATACTCCATTTGATTTGAGATGGAAGGCATCTAGCATTTAAAAGTCTATGTACATGTGTGGGCTTCCCAGGTAGCTCAGTGGTAAAGAATCCACCTGTCAATACAGTCCATGGGGTCCCAAAAGAGTCAGACATGACTTAGAGACTAAACAGCAACAGCAGCAACAGCAATGCACAAGTGTAGCTACTTAGATATGTGTGTGCTAAGTTGATTCGGTCGTGTCTGACTCTTTGCAACCTTATGGACTGTAGCCTGCCAGGCTTCTCTCTCCTTGGGGTTCTCCAGGCAAGAATACTGGCATGGATTGCCATGCCCTTCTCCAGGGGATCTTCCCAACACAGGGATCGAAACTATATCTCTTACATCTTCTGCAATATCAGGCAGGTTCTTTACCACTAGTGCTGCCTGGGAAGCCCAGCTATATAGATATAGATATCTCCCAAGTGTAACTTACAGAACACAATAGATCAATGTTATTTATTACAAAGGTTTGAATGTAAAGCCTTACAGAGCCTTTCTTAACTGTTTTTTCTTCAAACACTGTCTCTTTTTCCCCGTCATAATCAGTTCAGTTCAGTTGCTCAGTAATGTCTGACTCTTTGCGACCCCATGGACAACAGCATGCCAGGCTTCCCTGTCTATCACCAACTCCTGAGCTTGCTCAAACTCATGTCCATTGAGTCGGTGATGCCATCTCATCCTCTGTTGTCCCCTTCTCCTCTTGCTTCAATCTTTCCCAGCATCAGGGTCTTTTTTTCAGTGAGTCAGTTCTTCACATCAAGTGGCCAAAGTATTGGAATTTCAGCTTCAGCATCAGTCCTTCCAATGAATATTCAGGATTGATCTCCTTTAGGATGGACTGGTTGGATCTCCTTGCAGTCCAAGAGACTCTCAAGAGTCTTCTCCAACACCACATTTCAAAAGCATCAATTCTTAGGTGCTCTGCTTTCTTTATGGTCCAACTCTCACATCCACACATGACTACTGGAAAAACCATAGCTTTGACTAGATGGACATTTGTTGGCAAAGTAATGTCTCTGCTTTTTAATACGCTGTCTAGATTGGTCATAGATTTTCTTCCAAGGAGCAAGTGTCTTTTAATTTCATGGCTGCAGTCACAATTTGCAGTGATTTTGGAGCCCCAAAATATAAAGTCTTTCACTGTTTCCATTGTTTCCTCTTCTATTCGCCATGACATGACGGGACCAGATGCCATGCTCTTAGTTTTTTGAATGTTGAGATTTAAGCCAGCTTTTTTCACTCTCATCTTTCACTTTCATCAAGAGGCTCTTTAGTTCTTTTTCACTTTCTGCCATAAGGGTGGTGTCATCTGCATATCTGAGGTTATTGATATTTCTCCCGGCAATCTTGATTTCAGCTTGTGCTTCATCCAGCACAGCATTTCGCATGATGTACTGTACATACAAGTTAAATAAACAGGGTGACAATATACAGCCTTGACATACTCCTTTCCTGATTTGGAACCAGTCTGTGCTTCCATGTCTGTCTAACTGTTGCTCCTTGACCTTCATACAGATTTCTCAGGAGGCAGGTGAGGTGGTCTGGTATTCCCATCTCTTTAAAAATTTTCCACAGTTTGTTGAGATCGACATAGTCAAACTCTTTGACATAGTCAATAAAGCAGAAGTAGATGTTTTTCTATAACTCTCTTGTTTTCTATGATCCAACTGATGTTGGTAATTTGTTCTCTGGTTCCTCTGCATTTTCTAGATCCATCTTGAACATCTGGAAGTTCTCAGTTCATGTACTGTTGAAGCCTGGCTTGGAGAATTTTGAGCATTACTTTGCTAGCGTGTGAGATGAGTACAATCGTGAAGTAGGTTGAACATTCTTTGGCATTGCTTTCTTTGAGATTGGAATGAAAACTGATCTTTTCCTGTCCTGTGGCCACTGATGAGTTTTCCAATTTGCTAGCATATTGAGTGCAGCACTGTGACAGCATCATCTTTCAGGATTTGAAATAGCTCAACTGGAATTCCATCACCTCCACTAGCTTTGTTCTCAGTGGTGCTTCCTAAGACCCACTTGACTTTGCATTCCAGGGTGTCTGGCTCTAGGTGAGTGATCATACCATTGTGATTATCTGGGTCATTAAGATCTTTTTTGTATAGTTTTTCTGTGTATTCTTGCCACTTCTTCTTAATATCTTCTGCTTCTGTTAGGTCCATACCATTTCTGTCCTTTATTGTGCCCATCTTTGCATGAAATGTTCCCTTGGTATCTCGAATTTTCTTGATGAGATCTCTAGTCTTTCCCATTCTATTGTTTCCCTCTATTTCTTTGCATTGATCACTGAGGAAGGCTTTCTTATTTCTCCTTGCTATTCTTTGGAACTCTACATTCAGATGGGTATATCTTTCCTTTTCTCCTTTGCCTTTAGCTTCTCTTTTCTTACCTATATGTAAGGTCTCCTCAGACAACCATTTTGCCTTTTTGCATTTCTTTTTCTTGGTAATGGTCTTGATCCCTGCCTCCTGTACAATGTCACGAACCTCCATCCATAGTTTTTCAGGCACTCTGTCTGTCAGATCTAATCCCTGAATGTATTTGTCACTTCCACTGTATAGTCATAAGGGATTAGTTTTAGGTCATACCTGAATGGTCTAGTGGTTTTCCCTGGTTTCCTCAATTTAAGTCTGAATTTTGCAATAAGGAGTTCATGATCTGAGCCACAGTTAGCTCCCGGTCTTGTTTTTGCTGACTGTATAGAGCTTTTCCATCTTTGGCTGCAAAGAATACAATCAAGCTGATTTCAGTGTTGACCATCTGGTGATGTCCATGTGTAGAGCCGTCTCTTGTGTTGTTGGAAGAGGGTGTTTGCCCTGATCAGTGCGTTCTCTTGGCAAAACTCTGTTAGCCTTTGCCCTGCTTCATTCTGTACTCCAAGGCCAAACTTGCCTGTTACTCCAGGTATCTCTTGAATTCCTACTTTGGCATTCCAGTCCCCTGGAATGGATACCTTTTTTTTGGTGTAAGCTCCAGGAGGTGGTGATGGACAGGGAGGCCTGGCGTGCTGCGGTTCATGGGGCCACAAAGAGTCGGACACGAATGAGTGACTGACCTGAACTGAAGTAGAAGGTCTTGTAGGTCTTCATAGAATCATTCAACTTCAGCTTCTTTAGCATTAGTGGTTGGGGCATAGACTTGGATTACTGTCTACTTGGATTACATTATGTCTACTACTGTGGGTAGGAATCCCTTAAAAGAAATGGAGTAGTCCTCATAGTCAACAAGAGTCTGAAATGCTGTACTTGGGTGCAATTTCAAAAATGACAGAATGATCTCTGTTTGTTTCCAAGGCAACCATTCAGTATCATAGTAATCCAAGTCTATGCCCCAACCACTAATGCTGAAGAAGCTGAAGTTGAACAGTTCTATGACGACCTGTCATAATAAATTGTATCTATTTCTTTTCTAACACACCTCACCCCACTATGCTGTTAGTTGTATACCAATGTCTTTTCTTTCACAATTTTACTCCTTTGTACAGTTTTTCCTTCATATACCTTTTTATTTCCAGGGCCTTACACCACATCTGAAATCAAGTGCAATGTGTTTTAATTTAAAAGCATAATAAAGAGATTCTACTATATTTCAGTTAACATGCTCAGAGCTGATTCCATAGGACAATTTCAGTGACTTATTGATAGTCTTAGCGTCAAATATTATAAGTGGCAGAGCTGAATTCCAAATTCTAGTAACCCAGCTAGCTGACCTGTGCTTATTATTGGCAACAGACTTTGCAGCCGAGTTTGATTAACAGTGACAATACTACTGCTGCTGGTGGAAATAGCTACCATTTATTCAGCTCTTTCTAATGTCAGATATTGGCCACTCCATCCATACATTGTCCTCTAAAATCCTGACACTGAACCTATTAAACAGGTGTTATTGCCCTACTCTGCAGATAAGGAATTGAAACTCAGAGAGAATGAAAAACTGCCCCAAATAACAAGCTAATCATATATTAAAATAGATAATAATAATGTGTATTTCAAGTTATATTTATGAAATGTATGATGTATAACAGAAATAGTATAAAGTTTCAAATAAAAATTTTATAAATTGGCTGCCATACATATATATGTACATATACATATGTTTGTGTTGTTACATGGCAGTGGGATAATCTTTCCAATGCCTGGTGAGGAAAGCATGTGAAGGGGCAGGAATATGTATTTTGGTAAAGTTTGGGATGGTAAATATATGTGTGAGTGTGTGTTTACATATATGCTCATCATATGCATAATTTGCCTGCTGCTGCTGCTAAGTTGCTTCAGTCGTGTCCGACTCTATGCGACCCCATAGACAGCAGCCCACCAGGCTCCACCGTCCCTGGGATTCTCCAGGCAAGAACACTGGAGTGGGTTGCCATTTCCTTCTCCAACGCATGAAAGTGAAAAGTGAAAGTGAAGTCGCTCAGTCGTCTCTGACTCCTAGCGACCCCATGGACTGCAGCCCACCAGGCTCCTCCATCCATGGGATTCTCTAGGCAAGAGTACTGGAGTGGGATGCCATTGCCTTCTCCGCATAATTTGCTTAGTTTGATACTATTAGTTTTGAACTGACTTGTTATGATGCAATGTCTCCATCCTACAAAACAAAGTTTGGAAAACAAGGCCATTTTATATTTGTCTCTATACAGTACAGTGTAGGCACCTACTAAATGCTTCTTTCAAAAATGAAATAGCAATGCTATCACTAAAGTGATTCATGGAATAGAAGCACCTAAGATTTCTACTCCCATTAGCTTTAAAAACCAATTTCAACAACATGAGAAAACACATAAATGTCTGTTATTTTTTATTATAAACTTTTAATAAAAGTCCATGGAACTTTTTTATTACATTAATTAATCTATTTCAATATTATAGTTCTGAGTTAGGCAATATGGTATGGAAATTGAAAACTTGAGAAAATGACATACATGTAGAGAAATCTAGCAGTAGTTTTCCTTCTTAAAATCTAACATTGGCATGTGATCAACAAAATAAGCAGTTATTGTTGTTTAGTCACTAAGCCATGTCCAACTCTTTGTGACCCTATGGATTGCAGCATGCCACACTTCCCCGTCCTTCACCATCTCCCGGAGTTCTCTCAGATTCATGTCCATTGAGGCGGTGATGCCATCCAACATCTCATCCTCTGTCGTCCCCTTATCCACCTGCCTTCAATTTTTCCCAGCATCAGGGTCTTTTCCAATGAGTCAGCTCTTTGCGTTAGGTGGCCTAAGCAGCTAAATGAGGTGTCTTATAAACTTGATGCCTATGGTCATGGATATTCACACATTTATATATATTAACTTAGCAGTCATAATATTGACTAACATATGTGTGTTGTTTTTTTTTAAAACAGTACTTTAAAAAAATTTTATTTACTTTTAACTATGTTGCATCTTTGTTGCTATGTGAGAGCTTTCACTAGTTGTAGTTCACAAGCTTCTCATTGCGGTAGTTTCGCTTGAGGGCCCTGGCTTCATTAACTGTGGCACATGGGCTCAGTAGTTATGGTGCTCAGGCTTAATTAGCCTGTGGCAGGTGGAATCTTCCTGGACCAGGAATCGAATCTGAGTCTCATGCACTGGCCGGTGGATTCTTAACCACTGGACCACCAGGGAAGTCCTGTGTGTGTTCTAATACATCATTCACTCATATATACTCTCTAACTCAAAGTGAGACTGCCATGATGTAAAACTAACTATAGTTAACCAACTATTACATGCTTTTCAATTTGTGGATTCTTTTGTTAATATAAACAAATGCATAAAAGAGATACAGACAAATCATAAGTAACCTAAAAATCAGGAGAATTATGAATCTTTACAACTAAGCCTTTTCAGAAATATAGAAATAGTGGTTCAAAATTAAGTAAAAGGATCTTTTTGTCTTTCCATGGGATAACGGAGGTGAAGGTCAGTTCTCACTGCTGGTAATTTATGTTTAATATGTCTCTCAGTAAATACAGAGAAAGTAAAACTCACTCAAAATGGTGTCTAAGAATTTAAGCACACACACTCTATTCTATGCAACTCAAAGTGATGATATGGTCTGGATATAAATGTGGGTAATTTGATTAAACAATCTCATTTTTACATGATTATACATTTCAGATATTAGAAAACCAAAATATGATGCTCTACTTAATCAGTTCAACTTCCAAAATTACTGAGTACACAGTAAGAATAATCCAGTCTACAGTGTCTATTTGTTAGAAGTAGAAGATTTTGGGTAGAAGTTCCTTATAGACTGTGCACTAAAAGTGTTCAATTCTAAGTTAAAGGCAGATACTTCATAAGAATGTTTTTATTCCCTTAGTTTTTTCTTAGGAGACAGTTAATTCTGTGGAATTAGAACCACCTCGGGAATAATCTCTCATAGAATGATGTGCTGCTTTAGATATCCCACTACAAGCAAGATTACAATTCTAATGTTTTTCTTAAATTAATATTTAGGCCAAAATGTGACTGTGAAAGGATTTAAAATTTCGCAGCTTATCTGATCTACTCTTAGTGTTCCAAGTATAACTCTGAAGACAAATTAAATTGTGTTTTGTTGATAGTTTTGGAGAGAATTATTGTAAAACTCTAGATGTAATCAGCCTGTCATGAAAGATTTGTTTTATATGGACTGACTGAATGATAGATTGCTAGTTTCATAGAAAATTCTATATTTTCAAATTTTTGATGTCCCAAATTTAATTTTACTAAATGATACCCACGGAGTGGGTATGCTAAAGTGATATGGAGATAGGTAATTGGAAATGAAGATATGCACAATAAGCTAGGTGCTCCAGACAAAAACTCAGGAGGCATTTTCAATTTTTACCACTCTTTCATTACTGCACACGTTTTACACTCTGCTTTCAAAGGGAGTACAGTATTGTGATTCTGTTGATTTTTCCTCCGTCTCCACTTGCAGCTGTTCCATCTTCTGTTACCTGAACTACTGGGCTGGGTTCCCTGCCTCTGGTCTCCCACTTTAGACATAGACACCCTAAAATTCACTCTCCATGGAGGAGCCAGAAGATTTTTTTCAAATGTTATGTCAGATAATGTCACTCCTTCTCTAACAGCCTCCATAGCTGGTCCCAACTGAAAACAATGCAAATGTTTATCAACCAGTGAATGGGTAAACAATCAATATATTCTTACCATGGAATTCTTCAGGCAAAAATGAACAACTGATACACACAACAGCAGGGATGAGGCTGGAGGGCATTATGCTGAGTGAAAGAAGCAGGAAATAAAAGGCTACATAATTCCATTTATATGAGACTTTGGAAAAACCATAGGAACAAAGATCAGATCAGAGGTGGCTAGTGGGGGAGAACACAAAAGAACTTTCTAGGGTGATGAAACTGATCTATTTCTTGACTGTGTTAATTACACAACTATTCTTTTGTCTATAATCATCAAACAGTTTACATGAAAAGGGTGAATTTTATTACATTTGTATGTGTGATAGTTTTATATATATAATGTATATATATATAACCAGCACATATATGAATGTGATAAAAACTAATAATAATTATATTCATCTTTATGATGATGATGATGATGGAATGCCAGTTTCATAGATGCAGTTAAGTACTATGTCCCCTGGAAAAAACAAGAAAATAAACCCATCCTTAAAAAGTGACTCCCTTTAACTCTGAGAATTATACATGTGTACTATGGAATTTTTGAGAAGCTTCTATTCCAAATTAGATACACATAAGGTAAATTATGCAGGGCTTCCCTGCCGGCTCAGATGGTAAAGAATCTGCATGCAATGTGGAAGAACCAGGTTCGATGCCTGAGTCGGGAAGACCCCCTGGAGAAGGGAATGTTAACCCACTCCAGTATTCTTGCCTGGAGAATCTCATGGACAGAGGAGTCAATTATATCTCTATAACCGTGACTTAAAAAAAATAAAATTCTATGGCCTCCTTCCGTACTTAGAATGCAAATCCACACACCTGACTCAGGCTTGTAAGGCATTTTGTGAAATTGCCCTTGCCTGCCCTTCACCTCATTTCTCTCCTCGCCTCGAGTATTTCTAGACTATTTATCTATAGGGTTTTCTTAGACATTTGATGTTTAACTTTAAAAACAAATAATTGATTAGTCTTTAAAAATAACATTTAATTTTTCTTAATAAGGATTTGAAGTATAAAAGTATATATTGATAATCCTTTGCATAATACCTATATTTTCTCATAAAAATAAAAAACCCAATCTACAAATACTCTGTTATCATCATCGTATGTATCCTGATTTTCTATCTCTCTCTCTTTTTTTTTCCTGATTCTCTCTTAGTTCATGGAAAGGGAAAAAAGAGGCAGTAATTTTATTTTTATTTTTTTATTAAAAATTAAAATTATTTGGGCCTATTGTGCAGCATGCAGGATCTTAGTTTCCCAACCAGGGATTGAACCTGTGTCCCCTATATTGGGAGTGTGGAGTCCTCACCATTGGACCACCAGGGAAATCCCAAGAGAGAAGGCAGTAATTTTAAATGTCTGAGATCATCTTCAACTTAGTGGCCAGGCATTTTCTGTCAATTAAACATAATCTTAGAAAAGATATATATATATATATGGAATATTAATTCAACAAATGATTTCTGTACCATTATGTAATAAGATCCTCAAGGGGGCCGTTTTTCACTTTATAAAAATATGAAAATTGAATTTCATTAAATAATAATCTCTCCTATTTTATTACAAATATAAATTTAATATGCAAATGTCTAAGTACATATATTTCAGATACACACCTTCAGGTATGTCGAATGTGAAGTCAACACACAAACACACAGAGTATAACATTCAAAGAGATAGAAACTATGTGTAGAAAACACACACTACATCCACAGACACATTTTATTCATTTCTAAAACTATGTATTTCTAATAATGGAATCATACAGAACTAAAAATTCAGTTCACATATCTAAATTAGATTTACAGAACTTCCATAAATGGGTTAAAATAGATTCACATAAATCACTAAAATGTCATCTTAAAAAAGCAAGTTGCATCTATTATCTGATAGTGCACCTCATCACATCAGTCACATTTGCATATCATGCACCCCAGGAATATGTCAGGACTAGACAAAAATTTTCAGTTTATGTGAGAAATAGCAAAAATACTAGTTGACTCTATAATGGGATTAGGGGACTTTAATTTTATACATTTTTAAATTGACTATTTCTTCTTCTCTGTTTTTCTACTTCCCCTTCCTCCCTTTCCTCCTTCCTTCCCACTTCTCATTCCTCTTAGCCTTCCTTTTTTCCTATGCTCAGTTAAATAATATGGTTAATTGCAGGAAGTTTCCAGCTTACGGCTTTAGGATATTTCCAGTTAACTCTAAACTTTTGCTGTTCATCGTGAATACAGTCAACATACAGATTGCTTACTAGCCTAGCCTAAGTTCCAGAATTTGTTTCTTTAATTTCCTTTTAAGCTCTCCGAGAATAGGGTGACATTATTCAGGAAACATCTTTTGCCATGATGCCACATTCATCACTTGACTAAGTGCTTGTTTTCAACTTTCTAAACCAGCGGGGTAACCTTCTGTTCCCAAGAGAGTGCCTAAAATGCACTGGGCAAAGCTCTGGCTCTTGAAATAGCTGTTCACTGTTACAGATGTTCAGGTGACTGACTGATGATTTCCTTCCCACATAAGACAGCTCCTAGGAAGCTCGAGGATGTGACTTTAAACTAGAATGACTTTCTGGAGTCATATCATAGGTTTGATACGGCAAGGTCTTAAAGCAGCCTTAGTCTGAAGTTCTTCCAGAAAGTCTGGTGAATTCTAAAACTTGTCTGGCAACCCAGGGAAGCACAAAGAGGGAAATAAATGTAAACAAGGGAGCTATCAAGGTTTCCTGGGTGTAATATAACTTACTGGTGCAAAGCTCTAGCTCTGAGGTTGAAATGCTTGCTTATAATTCCTGGTTCCATCCCTGCTGGCTGCAGAAACACAGCCTAAGTTTCATATTCATTATTATTTTATAGTCATCATGATACTTTTCCAGTGGGCTTGTTCTGAGGATTAAATTCAATTAATACAGTGCCTAGCACTTCACTTTCATGCATTGGAGAAGGAAATGGCAACCCACTCCAGTGTTCTTGCCTGGAGAATCCCAGGGATGGGGAAGCCTGGTGGGCTGCCGTCTATGGGGTCGCCCAGAGTCGGACACGACTGAAGCGACTTAGCAGCAGCACGAAGTAAACATGAACTAAATGTTATCTATTAATATTGTTGTAACTGCTTTTATTATTATCTTAAGTCTCAGAAGATAATTTGGCCAGAGTTGAGAGACTCTCAGAGATTTTGTCCTTTTACGAAACATGAGAATAATGTATACAACAGCTGAGATCGAATATAGATAGGGAGCTAAGCACATTGGTAAGTAGAGTTCAAAAATGCACTTGGGTACTGGAATTTAACTATTCAGGACCAGCTTATCTAGAAGAAGGAAAACTTTGTGTCTTGAATCAGGTTACTTTGTTATTAATAGTTCAGTTTTATGCACAAACATCTCATTTTCTTGGTTTTCTGTGTGTGTGTGTGTGTGTGCGTGCGTGCGCTAAGTTGCTTCAGTCATGTCCAACTCTTTGCAACCCTTTGGACCGTAGCCCACCAGGCTCCTCTGTCCATGGGGATTCTCCAGGCAAGAATACTGGAGTGGGTTGCCATG
This sequence comes from Giraffa tippelskirchi, assembly GCF_054371585.1. Lineage (NCBI taxonomy): Eukaryota > Metazoa > Chordata > Mammalia > Artiodactyla > Giraffidae > Giraffa > Giraffa tippelskirchi. Next base: position 86,445,934 of record NC_137276.1, on the reverse strand, counting down.
CCTTCCTTTAGGGGATCTTCCTGACCCAGGGATCGAACCTGCATCTCTTATGTCTCCTGCATTGGCAGGCAGGTTCTTTACCACTAGTATCACATGGGAAGCCCCTTGGTTTTCTAATTATAGACTATTTAGGGTCACCAAAATATTATTTACAGGAGGAGGCAACTTAAGAAATAAGCCAATACATGTTATATTTTTCTAGTATAACATTTCTGTGAGAAATTAGATTAAGGTAATAAAAAGAAAATCTACTGTTAGAGCTCTTTTAGCATTTTGTAGCACTCATTATGCAAAATGCTAAAACTCTGAAAGTTTATTTTATTTATTGGTTTACTGCACATTGGAAAAGACCCTGATGCTGGGAAATTTTGAAGGAGGGAGGAGAAGGGGAAGGCGGAGGATGAGATGGTTGGATGGTATCACCGATGCTATGGACATGAGTCGAGTAGGCTCCGGGAGTTGGTGATGGAGAGGGAAGCCTGGCGTGCTGCAGTCCATGGGGTCACAAAGAGTCAGACATGACTGAGCAACTGAACTGAATTGAACTTACTGCACATACTTAGGTAAATTCTATCCCACGTCTGGGAAGCTAATTATTAAAAGTGCATCTTCTAGCAAATAGGTACATACTATCATGTTTTAAGATAAAATCAGTGAAAAATATGAACCATTATCTTAATGACGTCTGGTTCTCAATATTCCTTTGTTTCTCATTAATATTTTTAATACTATTATTATTAGTGTAGCTGCATAGAAATGACACATTAGTGAATATCAGCGAACACTGGAGGAAGGTTAAGCAAAGTTAATTTATGTAAGAAAACTCCAGCTAGAAAAGAGGGAAGGCCTTTTTTCATTTAATAAATACAGGTCATTTTTGCCTGCTGTGTATTTCCAGACAGCCAAATAATTGTTATGCTCAATTGTTTCTTCTGTGTCTTAGCCAAGCTAAGCCACAAAGGACAAGCAGCTCAGAGACTGCGAGTACTCTCAGCTGTCCCACAGGAGAGCTGGGAGTAAGCCTGAGGAGTTTCCCAGAAGGCCTGAAAGCACACAGCAGCAGCAGCATTTTTGAGCAGAAACAGCCGTGGGTAATGTTCATTTTGGACTCATCTTTTGGCTTTGTGATCTTGGGAGAGTTATTGATCGTCCTTCATTTCTTCACATGCAAAACAAGAGGCTGAATAACTTACAGATTTTTTTTTTTTAATGAGAAACAAAGGAAAGAATGTTTGTGAAATATTTGCTACGTGTAAAATGCTCATTCCATTTAACTCTCTCACAGTAGTTTGAAGTGTGCCATTGGTTTGATTCATGGCTCTCAGATAGGAATAATAGTGTTATGCCAAGAGTTGTTGGGAGGGAGTGACTACATATAAAACAGGTGGGGCAATTCTTGATACATTTTAATTTCTATTGTTATCACTGAAGTGAAGTGAAAGTCTCTCAGTCATGTCCGACTCTTTGCAAACTCATGGACTATACAGTCCATGAGGAATTCTCTAGGCCAGAATACTGGAGTGGGTGTCCATTCCCTTCTCCACGAGATCTTTCCAATCCAGGGATTGAACCCAGGTCTCTGCATTGAGGCAGATTCTTTACCAGCTGAGCCACAAGGGAATCCCAAGAATACTGGAGTGGGTAGCCTATCCTTTCTCCAGTGAATCTTTCCGACCCAGGAATCGAACAGGGGTCTCCTGCATTGCAGGCAGATTCTTTACCAGCTGACTACTAGGGATAGTCCACATAATTACTGTAAATCATAAGAATAAGAAATAAGATTAATTAAAAAAATGAAATCTAAAAGGAGAATAACCACATATTGTCTATGAATATGTAATATTTAAGTAAATATGTTAGGCAGTGATCAAATTGTTCCAATTAAAGAAATATTAACTGGAAGAAGTAATTTTGATAATTTAGATTTGTATATTCCTGGGATAGGCTCATAGGAGTGTGAAATAAAATGGCTTTAGAAAGCCTTTCTGGTTTTGGCTGTAAGTAATGTTGTTAATCTGAGGGTGTTTTGCACCTGATGGAGTTTAACTTTTTTAGTAATTAGTGCGTGCTACATTGGCTAGGTGACTTTTGAACATTCAGAGATGTTTTTTATCTTAAAAAGATTGTGTTTCACAATTTCATGTAAAACATAGAAGCTTATATACTCTTTAAGATCAGATGAAAATGAATTATTTTATTCTGTTAGAAAAACTGAGCTGGTTCTTCCTAAATGTTAACAGGTACAGTGAGGTCAACAAAGTTAATCACGATAAAAATATTCCTCTGGTCAAGTTTGACAAACACTAGGTTAATTAACACTGTAAAGTAAAGCATCTATTGCAGCATTTCTCAGAATCTTTACTATATAATGTGTGTTGAGAATCTCTAAGCATGGCAGTAATTGTTTGCTATGCTTGCTAATATTATTTCAGCTCTGAATCCTTCTCTTGAGGGGCTATTGTGAGGAATGTATTTTGAAAAGTGCTGGGCTAGAAGATTATTGTGTTTCTTGTCCTCATTTTAAATGAGGGGAAACAAAGTTCATCCGAAGCATATGAATTTAGAATTTTCTACCACATTCCCACCATGTTTGTTCATTTCCATTGGGGGCATCCTTGTAATGCTAGTTTATTAGACATTTTCTAGGATAAGGGCCTATAGCTCCTGGCTTCTCCCTTTCTTCCTTCTCATAGGCTAGAAAAATGCTGGTTTTACTTCTAAGAGTGTCTGATCCTGAGGATGGAGAGAAAAAAATAGCATCTGTGTTTTAAAGTTCTAGGAGAAAGAGACAACACTTCAAAGAAAGGTTGATGTTCACAAGAATAGCCTTGAAACTTTAAAATATTATCTCAAAGTAGAAAACTAGAAAATTAGAACCATCAGTAAAAATCATGAAGGTGATAGCAATGAAAATTGTTTTTTCATGAGTTTTATCTATCTTTCCCCAGAAAGTAGAGAACTATAGAAAAAAAAAACTTAATTGAGCATCTTTTATTTTATTTTGTTGTTTTTGTTTTGTCTTAGTCTTCCAATCTTGACATTATTGACATTTATGGCTACATATCTTTTTTCGGAGTGGGGGTACTGTCTTGTACACTGTACAATGGTTAACAGCATCTCTGGCCTCTATCTACCAGATGCAATTAGCACCTCATTCCCTACCTGTGACAATCAAAAGTATCTCCAGTCACTGCTGAATGTCTCCTGGAAGGCAAAGCCACCACCAGTTGACAATATTGGTCTACTCCTTTCCCATAGTTTTCCCCCATTTTGATACTAAATGATGGATATAGACAATTGAGGGCCTCGCTGGTGGTTCAGACAGTAAAAGAATCTGCCTGCAGTGCAGGAGACCTGGGTTCAATTCCTGGATTGGGAAGATCCCCTGGAGAAGGGAATGGCAACCCACTCCAGTATTCTTGCCTGGAGAAATCCATGGACAGAGGAGCCTTAGTGGGACTACAGTTCACTGGGTCACTGTATATGTTCATGTGAATAATACAATAAAACTACAAATAAGTTCAAGAGTAATAACAATTCTGTAAAAGTTTTCTGTTATTTTTCTAAGTCTCAGTCTGGAAATATGGGATCACTTTCTAATCTCCCATTAGCTGATTTATTTTTTGTCCTTCTGTCCTACCTTATTACCATTTTCACTTAAAAGAATACTATCAAAATGTTCGCTTTTTAGTTAATAAGGAAATTACTAAAGCTGTGACTTAAGCTGTCTTCTGGTTGGTATAATATTTCTGGAATTATCAAACATTAGTCATTTCAATGAAATAAGTTGTGGTCAAATAGGTTGGCTAAATCTATAAACTTAATGAAATGGGATGACATGCAGTGCCTTGCCTGTTTATATTTTGACATTCTTTTGGGCTTTAAATTTACATCTATTTTTCTGTTTCTCAATAGTTTCCACCTTTCATATTGTTGTTTGGGACTCTGTTATAAGAATAGAAGGGCTTCCCTGGTGGCTGAGATGGTAAAGAATCTTCCTGCAATGTGGGAAACCTGGGTTTGATCCCTGAGTTGGGAAAATCCCCTGCCAAACTCAGGGATGGAACCCACGTTACCCACATTGCAGGCTGATGTGGGCATGTATTCTTGCCTAGAGAATCCCCACGGACAGAGGAGCCTCCAGTACTCTTGCTTGGAGAATCCCCATGGACAGAGGAGCCTGGCGGGGTACAGCCCATGGGGTCACAAAGGGTTGGACATGACTGAGTGCGTAAGCACAGCACTGTATGTAAGAATAGAAATGAAGCTTCCATGATAGATTAGTATAGATTCTGTATATAAAATATGATTGTGGTTTTCTAACAACTACAACTAGAAATGTGCATTATAAGGTTATTATTTTAATTATTATTTATGTTTATTTTTGTCTTGAGTGTCTTGAATATTCACTTCTGGGAAGGAAGATGATAAATTTTAAAATTTAATCAACTTATACTGAATTTGAGTAACTCCCTAAATAAAGAAGAAAAAGAATAACCAAAAAGGAAAAAAAAGTGTATGTTCTCATAACTATAAAGATTCTCAAAGCTTGTATCCATGTATACTCATAGAAAAATTTAACATTTTGACATATCTTCTGTTTAATTAACATTCAATTACATATTTTGCAGTTTTAAATGATCTAATTATAGTATAGGTAAAAAGATGAATTCTAAAGACATCTATATCTTAATTGCAGAAATATACTTTTCTTGTTACTTCCCCAATTTTTTTTTGAGTGCAGAATTTTTAAACTGATTCAAAATGCGTTTACCACCCAGTTATTTTCAGTACTTATATTAGCCTTAAGTAATGCAAAGCTTAAACCCGATTTTTTCATCTTTGAATTTTACATATGATTACATTTAAGTTAATCTTCTTTATTGGTTTTCTTTTTATAAAAAGGTATTCTGTTACCTCTGTCAGATTACATTAGAGGATTTCAGTGACATTCTTGTACTAGAGAAACTATAGACACTTCTGTAGGCTATGTATTTATGCAGCCACAATGGACATAATCCTATTTTTATGAAGAATGAAGAGAATTGACTTAAAAATAAAAATACCTTCCTGAAATCACCTATATTCTATTTGGTCCAATTAAAAAAATAACTTGAAAGCATGTTGCAAACATTTAAATCAGACGAGTCAGCACAATTCCTTGTCAAAGGTCAAAAAGATTGTGGTAAAAATCCAAACAGACTATCCACTGGGACCTGACAAGGCAGAGGAAGTAGACGATTCAAATACATTTCTTTCAGAATACCCATTTGCTCATCTTTGCTCAAGGGTCAAAACAGAAATTATTCTGGAATAGAAATGGTGGCTATGTGACCTGTTGTTTAATACGTGTTTCTAAACTGGTCTGTAATGACCACATTAATCTCAGCATATATTAAAAACCTATTTGCACAAGCTAGGTCCAAGTAAAAAAGAGAGCAGAGTACTTTACCTGCATCAATACAAAACATTGCATAACAAGTATTTGTTTTTGTAGCTATTGTGGCTTTGGGAACAAGTAAACATAAACAGCAGGAAACACAAATACAGAGGCAGTGCGACTGGAGGTTGTCAGGGAGCAGGATGGTAGCTTTAGGAACTGAATTTGGCTTGAAATCAGCTTTGTCTCAGTATGCGTAAGAGGCTTTGGCGCTGTATCAGACCTTTGGGGCAACCACTCAGCGGGACAGGGATTATCTAGCAGTTTACTATAGCCTGTGCTTCCCAATTCATAGAAAACTTGCCTCCCTGTCATACTCTTACATTAACTCACTAGATACTGACTTTTCCATCTTTTTTTTTTTTTCCTTCTGAGATTGTGGGTCTGTTGGCTAAAAAACAGTAGCAGATATTAGTTCAGAATCTAAGAAAATATTTAAGAAACATGATTGAGAAGGTACCAAACATTTGACATCTGTAGGTAGCAATAAAGCATAACCATGGGTCATTTTGAAAGCTAACTCCCATTTTCTAAAATTGATGTTTCTTTTTCTATTGGTGGCCCTGCCAAAAATGTCCTAAACTTAAATGGGCAAAATTTAATGTAACTGCTACTCCCTCAAAGTTCCATTTGTATTTCTATTCTGATAATGAGATGCATTCTTTTTTTCCCCTTTCCTTTTCTTTTCTCTTTCTTTTTTTTTTCCTTGAGGCTTGACAGGGTTAATTCCATTTAGCTGTGGGAAGAGATGCTGTGGTGGAAACCCCATGGTTATTCCAAACGCATGACCATCAAAGAGTCAGATTAGCGAGTGAGAAGAGAGGAAGCTGTGCACTTCCTGTCTCTTAATAAAGCTAAGATTACAGAAGTATTTAATAACCATTGTGGGTTTTCATAGGAAATTTTACAAACACTTTTGGTAATTTGCTCAATCTACGATTACTGTTGAAGACTGTTTTTGTTTAAGCTAGCTTAGATATCTAGAAAATGTTGTAAAATCAGGATCCTATTACACCTAGCGCTGCTAAGTAATCAACTATAAAGACATTACAAGTTCTTTTTGGATATCTCATTTGCACTGAGAAGAGTGGGTTGCACCACGGCTAAAGAAGCAACAGCAATTGTTTTATAAGCATTGAGAAGGCAATAACATGTGGATTCCTTATGTAGGTCCAAATGTAGCAGCTGGATTTGGCTTTATGAACCATGAAAAATAGTTCCCATCTGGAAGTTGATGTTGAATAAAGATGCAACAGCAAGACAGCATTTTACATGAAGCATTTTATATATATTGAGCACAATCTTTGGTCCTTTCTAGTTATAATTAGAAAATAATAATTGAGAATCAATGAGTTGAGTATCAAATACCCAAAACTTTCTTAGTCTGGGAATGATGTTTGTTTTGTTCGTTAAAAATCAACTATATATCAGCAAAATTACTTTTGCATTTGCTTAGTAAATAAAAAGTACTTGCTAGTTATACAATTTCAACTTAGAAGTTAAAAATTTCATTGACAAGAATGAGATATTGATAATTGGTAATAAAAAATAGTAAATTCTTTACTAGTTGAAAAATGTATGGTGATGTGTACAATTCACTCCTTCATTATGCAGATATTATAAAATATTGGTTTTCTCTTTGAATAAATTCCTTATCGAGGCTTCAGTATAACCAATACATGAGGTTACATATGAACTAGACCTTCTGAGGTTATTTAACTCTCCCCTTGCTGTTGAGGAGGCACATTCTTGAACACCAAATAAACCCAGATTTACAAGATTGGGACAATGCTTGTCAGCATGTTCCTGTCTCCCTCTGAATTTATTATGTAAATTGATGAAAATTTTTGTGTAATGCCAAATCTTTTTAATAGGTGTTTTGCGTTTAGCAGGGACAGACATAATTTGCCCTGCTTTTGCAGTTGTTTGTCCATATCAAAATTGAGAGATTGAGTAAATAAGAATATTGACATTGTTTATAGTCTGTAATGCATCATTTGATTTATGTTAATCCAACTATATAATATTTAAATTCAAAAATGCTCTTGTTTAGGTTTTTTTTCACAATGATTCTTTCAAACAAAGATTTTTTTCATGTTTATGATATTTATTTTTCAAGGTTTCTTTATTTCATATCCATATGAGATAGACTTGTTACCTCTGCTGAACGATTTCTATATAATTATATATTAGTTCTTGTAGGACCCAAGCACAGATATACTGATTGGTGTGACTTCAACACACAAATGCTACATGGGGTGGATTTTGTAAAACAGATAAAGATTTTAAATTACTAGCATCTCAATCTTTCTTTTTATCTTTTAAAAAAGTTGCATATTTGAGTTACTCAATCATTTCAGATAAAACAAAGCCTGCTTTAATATATATGAAAATTAAATATTGTAGCATGTTCTGAGGTTCAATGAAAATTCAATAAAGGGTGGAGACAAAATAGGAGATATGAGTCTATTAAAATACATTAAAATTTGAGAACATTTGCCAGATAATACTTTCCTCAACTTTCTATTTTTCAATCATATACTTGTTTCTACATTCATCTATCAGTATAGAGAGATATCGATAAATTTCAGTAAGTCATTTTTTCCCAAAGTAACTTTTCTTCAGGTAGAGGTGCACATATTACATTCATTTGATTTAAAATTTTCATTTTTTAGGAGTTCCCTGGTAGCTTAGTGGTTAGGATTCTAGGCTTCACTGCTCTGGCTTGGGTTCAATCCCTGGTCGAGGAAATTCCTGCAATCTGAGTAGCATGGCCAAAAAAAATTATTTTCATAATTTTTGTCTATGCAAATATGTACAAAATTGAGAAAACTATTTTAAAGTGCTTAGTATAGTTCCCAGCCTTCAGGACCCAATAAATGGTGACTATTAAGACCAGATGATGGAGAGTCTTTCTATTGCTCTATAATGAAATTTGTTTGGTATATTAATTATTAACATTTAATTATTATTTGATATAAGGTTAAAAGCAGTAATGTTCAGAAAGAAAGAAAATTTGAAAAGTCTAAACACATTAATAATTGATGTGTATAATACGAATCATTTCTGTGAAATAAAAAACAAACTACTGGGGAGACTTTACGTTCTCTTTTGACAACTATGTAAAATGAATTGTGGGCTAGCTTTCTGCTAAGCCCAAGACTACAGCTTAACATTTATAAATGAAAAATTGTTATTTCAGACTATTTAAAAATTGTGTGAATACAATTTGCAAGATCAATAAATGTCAGTAATTATAGAGAAATATTTTTATTTCCCAATATAATTAAGCATAAATTCTTTCATAAATGGACATAGAAGAGTCTTTTCTTCATTTTTGTTTTATAGTCTGCTTTCTAGAACTGAATTACCTGTGCTTCTGCAGAGATGGGCCAGATATTACATAGCGTTTTCTCTCCAAAGCCAATCTTGAAGATGCAGCTAAACTTGTACTATTCCATAAAGCTTTTCTTGATTCTTCCATGATAGCCTTTTCACTGTTGGACTTGCTGAACTGGGACTGTCACAACAACTTGGACAACTCCCCATCTATCTATCTATAGATATGTGATATACGTGTATCTGTAATTTTGATTTTGTATTTATAATCTTCTACTCGTTAGATAGTCACACAAGTACATAGTAACTTTCTTAAAAGAAAATATTGTATTTTCACAATTTGATGACTCATACTTCACAGTCCTAATTTGTATATAATAGGCATGCAATAAATATTTGTTGCTTCTCTATGCTTGACCAACCATTAAATCAACAATTCTCAACCAGGGATGGTTTTGCTCCTTCGTGGATATTTGGAATGTTTGGAGAGCTTGGAGACATTTTCTGTCCTTGTGATGAGGGGCTGGTATGTGTGTGTAGGCATGGAGGGTATTACTAGCATTGAGAGGGAAAGGCCAGGGATGCAATTGAACATCCGTGGTGCATAGGATGACCAACTTGCCTCCCTGACATACTCTCACTCACTAGGTACTGTCTTTGCTATCTATTTGTTTCCTTCTAGGATTTTAGGTCACTTAATGAAAAAGAGTAGACCCTATAAGACAGCAAAAATTATACAGCCCAAAGTTTCAATAGAGCCAAAGTTGAGAAACCCTGCGTTATATCGAATTAGCTGAAACTCCAATACTTTGGCCACCTGATGCGAAGAGCTGACTCATTTGAAAAGATCCTGATGCTGGGAAAGATGAAGGCAGGAGGAGAAGGGGACAGAGGATGAGACGGTTGGATGGCATCACCAACTCAATGGACATGAGTTTGAGTAAACTCTGGGAGTTGGCAATGGACAGGGAAGCCTGGCGTGCTGCAGTCCATGGAGTTGCAAAGAGTCGGACACGATTGAGCGACTGAACTGAATTGAACTGATGGCCACACATTTAAATAGCAGAAATTGAAACAGAATCTTTGCTGGGGAAACTATATATAAATTTTCCTTTGTTCAAAATTTTACCAAATTTTGCATAGAATGTAACATATTAGGCATTTTCTTATGTAAATTATGCTACTTTTTCTCCTGAATATTTAAAGAGCACACATTTTATTATATAGGCTTTAAGATTTTGCCAAGTAGGTTATTTTCTGGTTTGAAAGCAGAGACCTGGTGGGGGGGGGGAAGCCAATAGAAAAGTCATAGAAACTATGTGTGTTTTATTAGGCAGAAAGAAAATAAAAATCAAGGCAGTTTCTTAATTTGCTTATTTTAGGAACTTGACTGATTTCAGTACTTTATGTTGAAATATTTTCCTGCTTTCTCTTCCCTCAGATTGAACTCTATACTTATCTTTATTCCTATCTTATCACTTTTACAAATAGGTAGCAAAGATTCCATTACATTCAGTTGTGCTTGGGTTGGCTGTAAATTTCAGAAATCCAGATCGACTGGCTTTTTTTCCCCCCCTGAGGGAATTATAGCATTTCATGGGAATTGGATGTTGTAAATAGAAATTGCAACATTTCTAATGACAGTGGAGAGTTTAGACTGCAAATTGTAAAATTGAATCCAGCATAAAGTTTTTACTCGTTGTATTCTCAGGCCCAGTCATCCCTTCCTTTCTTGTTTACACCCTGAGTCTGTGCCAGAGCCCTGGGGAGAGGACCTGTCATGACGGCCTCTTTGTCTCTCCAGCCTTTCCTAGGTTTCTGACACAAAACAACATAAAGTGGGGGAAGAAGGAGGCCATAACAGTATTCATCTTTTTGTGAATATTGGTGTAGTATGTATTTTCTTGTTTGTATTTGAAGATTTCTTCTAATTTGTGAAGTAGAAATATCAGGAATTAGCTTTTAATTTTATCTTTTAAAAATCTTTCGTAGTTTTTGGAATATCTTTCATACTTCCATAAGTGTAGTTACAGAGATATTTTAGTAATAGCAATTCCTTACCAACAGCTAGCTACAAATTCTGAGCCAGTGTTAGCATATTTAAAAACATTCTCAGAATTTTTTTCTTAGAAAGTAAATCGTGAAAGCTGTGTTTTAGCAACCTAACTGTGTAATTTAAATTATATGGTGGTTTTAAATTCCTAGGTCTGTCTTGCACTTTAGAAACATCAATATTACTTTGTTGGAGACTAAACTCTGTTATAAACAGACAGTCGACCCTCGGTATCTGCTGGGGATTGATTCCAAAACCCCCGCAGAAACCAAGATCCTTGGGCACTCCATCTCTTACGTAATATGGTATAGTATTTGCATATAACTTACTGCATATTCTCCTGTACACTTTACTCTCTAAATTACTTTAAATACCTCATGCAATATAAATGATATATAAGTAGTTTCAGGCATGTGACAAATTCAAGTTTTGTTTTTTGAAACTTCCTATGGTAAGAAAAATATTTTTGATTTTCTCTTTGTTGAATCTATGGAAGGGAAACCATGGACATGAAAGTCAACTGTGTTATATTTCAACATAATAGACTTACTCTATATTGAAGTATGTCATATTTAAGATACTGTCAACAAAAAACTTTATAGATGCTGTTCTATAACACCATGATTTTGAAAATAACTTCAGTTTCTCTGAGAAGCAATCTCAAGAGCCATCATGTAAGAAATACATTTATTTAGGCTTCAAATTTTTTATAAAAGTTATCCACACTTATTTCTAAAATCCTGTTTAGTATTTAGATTAGCTATCATCAATTTTAACTTTCTGGTAAGTTTCTTTGTTTTTTCTTTCTGAAATTTTTTCTTGAATTCTTTATTCTTACAACCTCCACTCCTACTTGGAAAAATAAAATATGTTTGCAAAATTCTTTCAAATACCTTCTTTTTTTCCCTTCTGTTATAACTCTGTGTATCCTACAAACACACATTAAGTTGTCTTTAAAAATATTTGTCTCCATTTTGAGCTTATTCTAAAAGGGAATGGCCAATGAATAACTTCAGTGGTGCTTTGAAGTGTGGTGGCTATCATTTATCATTCTGGTTGGAGAATGAGACTACTGTTAAATTATGAAAAGTAATCCCTTATTGCTCATACACATGGAAATGACTCACTATTTTGCAAATCATCTGTCTTACTCCTAGAGGATCTGGTTTGGCCTAGTCAAACAAAAATGTGAGTGCAGAAAAAATAATGTGGACATCCTGAATGCCCAAATGGTACCAGACTTTCAAAAGGAGTCAAAGTTTAGGTTGTAGATGCAGAAAGAGGTAGAAAGTATTTAAAATTATGGGATTAGAGTGAAGGGAGACGTAATAAGGAGATATGGTTCCTTTAAGAAATTTAAAGACAAGTAGAGAAAAGCTATAGGTAATATATATGAGGCAAATTCTGCAGTTAATTTTCTTTTTTGTTTTGATAACCTGCAGGATCTTCCTGCTGTCCCATCGCCTTTTCTTTCTTTCCATGTACAACTCTCCAACTGCACAATGAACTCCTAAGGGCACAGATTGAATTTCATTCTTTTTGTTCCCTGGACTGTATGAACTGAAGTAGCAAGTATATTCATTGGAATAATCAAGATACATGAAAAAATAGTGGAAATATAGTGATTTTGAAAAACCTTCATTGAATTTAAGAAATACTTAAAAAAATTTCAAAGCTACAGAAAACAGTATGAAAATAATGTAACAAACATGCATGTAGCCAGCCTACTAATATAACAGTTGTTGACAGTTTGCCATATTTGTTTCAAATCATTTTTAAAAGCAGCTAAAATTTCTTTTTTACTTTCTTTGATTTCTTTTGCTTCCTTTCCTCTTCATATGCAACCACTGTTCTGCTATTGGTATGTTTACTCCAGTGTCATGCTTTTAATACATTTAAAAGTATAACCTGTAAACAAAATGGTGTATTGTTTTTCATGCTTAAAATTTGCATAAATGATTAGGTACTCTATGTGTCCTTCTACATCTGGTAAAATTAATAGTGTATAAAATCCTAACTCATTGTTATTTTAATTTATATTTGCATTTCTCTGATTTCTAGTGAAATTGAGCAAAGTAATACAGACCAGTAGTACAGGTCTGTGAGGTGTCTCTTCTGTAAATTGCCTATTCATACCCTTTGCCCATTTTCCTACTAAAAAACCCATAGGTTACACATATTGCCACATTCTCTTCCTATCTCGTTTGTCTATAAATGTTTATAGTGCCTTTTGTGAAGGGATTTTAATTTTTTTCTTTTTTCTCTTATTGTATTGAAGTGTAGTTGATTCACAAAGTTGTATTAGTTTCTGGTGTACAGCAAAGTAGTTAAGCTACACACAAACACACATATACATATACTTTTCCGTTATGGTTTACTACAGGATATTGAATATAATTCTCTGTGCTATACACTAGGACTTTGTTGTTTATCCACTCTTATAGTTTATAATAGTTTGCATCTGCTAACTCCAAACTCCCAATCCATCCCTCCCCATAGGTATTTTAGTTTTAAAGCAGACACATTTATCAATCTTTTCTAATATATTTTGTTTTATTTAAACAAACTTTAAAACATATCATGAGGTCATAAAACTTTTCATCATATTTTTTTCTTTTCCAATGCAGGAGGTTCATAACCATTTGTCTTTTCCATCTGGAACTTATTTTGGTGTATAAAGTGTGTTAAGATTTCTTATTTTATTTTATCCCATATGGATAACCAATTTTTCTGGCCTTTATCCTTCAGTAGAACATCCTTTCTTCATTTCATTGTAATGCTATATGCCAAATTCCCAGATGGGGTTGTTTTTGACCTCTTGGCCTAATTTGATTGATCTATTGGGTTTTGTGTGCATAAATGCCACATCATTTTAATTAATGTTGTATTGTTATATTACATCTCAGTATGTACTAGAGTGAGTTCTACCTTTTTGTATTGGCATTCTTGGCTGTTTGCTTTTCATATGAATTTTAGGATTCCCTGATAGCTCAGCTGGTAAAGAACTCGCTTGCAATGCAGGAGACCCCAGCTCGATTCCTGGGTTGGGAAGATTTGTTGGAGAAGGAATAGGCTACCCACTCCAGTATTCTTGGGCTTCCCTGGTGGCTCAGCTGGTTAAGAATCCGCCTGCAATACAGGAGACCTGTGTTCAATCCCTGGGTTGGGAAGATCTCCTGGAGAAAGGGAATGGTTACCCACTCCAGTGTTCTGGCCTGGAGAATTCCATGGACTGGATAGTCCATGGGGTCGCAAAGAGTCGGACATGACTGAGAGACTTTCACTTTTTGAAGTTAAAACTTAGTATCTTGATGGGATTTGCACTGAATCTCTAAATCAGTTATGGAGAATAACATCTTCATGCTATTGAGTCTCTTCAACTCTGAACATTGTATATCTCCAGTTTTTAAAGGCTTTCTAATGTCCTTCCTTGGGGCGTCGGTGGTGGCTCACATGGTAAAGAATCTGTCTGCAATGCAGGAGACCCAGGTTCACTCCCTGGGTCAGAAAGATCCCCTGGAGAAGGGAGTGGCTACCCACTCCAGTATTCTTGTGTGGAGAATCCCATGGACAGAGCAGCTGGTGGGCTACGGTCCATGGGGTCACAAAGAGTCAGACATGACTAAGCAACTAACATTTTCACTTTTCCCTCCTTAAAATTTGATAATTTTCTCTGTACAGACCTCATTCTTCTTTTGTTAGATTTGTTCTTGGCAACATTATTGATTATGCCAGTATTGTTAGTAGAATTTTCCCTTAGTGCAGAGTAGATAGAGGTTAAGAAGTCTGGGTTCCCGATCCAAATGCCTGAGTTCAAATCCTAGCTCTATTACCTACTGTGTATGTCTCCATTTATTTAGCTCTAATTTGGGAATGATAATAGCACTTTTTTAATACAGTTGTTGTGAAGAGTGATTGAGATAATACAAGCCTAGAATATAGTACTTAACATATTTGAATTAGAACTACTCCAAATTTTATTACTCCTGCTCTTTAGTTTTTGCTGTTATAAAGGACATTATTAATTTTTGTATTTGCTCTGTAGTTAATTTTGCATTTTCCAGATGGAAAATTATATCAAATGTGAATAATGACTCTTTAATTTTTCTTTTAATCTCACAGCCCTTATTTCTTCTCTTATTATGTTAGCTAGGACCTCTAATATAATGTGGGCTTCCCTGGTAGCTCAGTGGTAAAGAATCTGCCTGCCAGTGCAGGAGACATGGGTTCGATCCCTAGGTAAGGAAGATCCTCTGGAGAAGAGCAGGGCAACCTACTCCGGTGTTCTGGCCTGGAGAATCCCCATGTACAGAGTAGCCTGGTGGGCTACAGTCCATGGGGTCACAGAAAAGTTGGACCTAACTTGGTGACTAAACCACAGCAACTAATATAATGCTGCATTTAAGCAAATTGCTTCTTCAGTTAAACAAATTAGACTTTCAGAAAACATTTATATGAGTTATCTCTTGTGCCAATGATTAATTATCATGAAAATTATGGTAATATACTATTTCTGCTTATTTTAGTTTTACAAATAAAACAAAACTTGAAATTACATATCAAACTTTTTCCTTCTATATATCATGTTATTCTTCTATTATATCATGTCATTCCTCATTCATCTTCCCAGATCCTACCCATATTTAAGATCTAGGCTAAATGATACCTTCACTGTGATACCTGTGGCTTCTTCTAACTGGAAATAACGTCTCCAGTCATTGTCCATTAATGCTTCATCAGAATCTTTTTTATTTGTACTTTAACTTACATTGTGAGTTTTCTTTTCTTTCCTTTTTTAATTTCCTTTTTATTGGAAGACAATTGTTTTACAATGTTGTGGTGGTTTCTGTCATACAACAATGCAAATCACCTGTAATTATACATATATCACCTCCCTCTTAAGCCTCCTTCTTGCCTCCCGCCCCCACTCTTCTACATCATTACAGAGTGCCTGGCTGGGCTCTCAGTGTTATACAACTTCTCATCAGCTATATATTTTACACATGGTAATATATAAGTCTATGCTATTTTCTCCATTTGTCCCATTCTGTCCTTCCCCCATTGTGGATTTTCTACATGTTTTATCATCTCTATTTGGATCCTAAAAACATTTAAAGTATTTTTGTTTATTTATTTGGCTGTGACAGGTCTTATTTGTGGCACATGGAATCTTTAATTGCAACATGTGGGATCTAGTTCCCTGACCAGGTGTTGAACCTGGGTCCCCTGCATCGGGAGCATGGAGTCTTAACCACTTGACCACCAGTGAAGCCCCTGATCCTAAGATTTTTGAGGTCAGGGTCAGCCTCTGTTTTGTTTTGAATTTTTTTCCTGCTACTACTAGCAAAATTCACACTCAATAATTAATAAATAAATAAATGAAAGAACAAATAGTATCTGGAACTGAATATTAAAAATACCTAAAGCCTGCAAGGGAAGAAGCACAGAACCAGAAACATATCTGTTTTCTTTTCTGGTAGCTTGCTATCATTCTTAAAAAAAAAAGTGCATGGCCATGAGTATATATACATATAATTAATATTCTGCAACAAAGTGAGGATTTGACTACCACTGTGATTTTTGATTAATTAACTCTTCTAGAACATGTTACAGAACAGAAAGATAGTACAAGAGCACCCTCATGGGGACAACAAGGATGCACAAATAAATTGTCATTCATCTGTTTAACAGAAAACTTAATCATCTTTTCCCCTTCTCTCCAGCTCAATCTGGGCCATTTCAGGAATGCTCTTTGGACAAATAGTTTTCAAGAAACAAACTGACTCAGGTGTTTGTAAATATGATATTTGTATATTTCTTCCTATTTTTGACAAGTTTTTTCTTTTTTAATTAAGGAGTACCCTACTGGAAAATACTTTGTAGTGATCCCTATCATTCAGTCTTTGAATTTTCCATAGTTGCTTCATCTTAGAATGATTTTGCTTCCTTGGAATCTCTTAAGTTCTTTGCATCCAGACAAGGTGTCATAGCAAATAGAAAATGTCTGGCATAAATGGCAGACTGTTTCACCTTTGAGAAAAAAATAGAACCCCAAGGTTTTTGTAATTGTTGTTTTGTAGATTAATTTTTATTGGAATATAGTTGCTTTACAATGTTGTGTTACTTTCTACTGTACAGCAAAGTGAATCAGCTCTCTGTATACATATAGACCCTCTTTTTGGATTTCCTTCCCATGAGAACCAACTGTTTTTATTTATGAGCCACACAGCAGCTTTATACAAAAAAATGTTCTAAATATGTATAGATAAAATGTCCTAAAAATAATTTCCCAAGTTCTTAATTTATGCAATCTCTGGTTTTCAAAACTTGATTTCAACTTTATTTCTCAAAATATATCTGCACAGGTCTGCAGGTTTCTGCAGACCAGCATCTGCTCCAGAGGCCAGGTTCCAGTTTGCATTGACTTTCAGGATCTTCCTTCAGGCACACACCTGGAGGCAATCATCTGCAGATGCCATTCTGTAAGCAGATGTATATGAGTAGGACAGCAGCACTTTATAACATTAGAACAGCTGGGAGGAATGGAAAATAAATGTGTTCTGCTTTCCTTTGTGTCATATAAAACTCCCTAAGAGTATTCTCACCTGGAAACTATTTTCTTTCTCTTCTGGTCTTGGCTTGTTTGGATGGGAAAAGAAGCTTGCCTTATCAGCCTTCCAGGTTAAGAGGAAGCTTGTTCTTCATTGACATCAATCACCTTGGTTGAGAATGTGGCTCGGCAAGCATTCTTAAATTTGCTTAAAATGTCATGTTTTGTTTTCCAGGAAGTGAGCCTCTTGAAGGGATTACCTCTGACTCTATCATTTCTCCACTATATGGTGCCTAGTACAAGTTTAAATGCACAGAGACACTCATAAATAATTATGATTTCCAATCTATGTCTCAGGTTCAGGGAAAAATCTAATATGCATGATTTTACTTATTTAAAAAAAAATCATCAGATTTGGTTTACTGATGAGATTTAGCTTGGAAAAGGTACTAATTTGATGTTACACTTGAGAAACATATTAAATTTTCTTAACTTTAAGATTTTTAAGTAAAGTGACATATTGACCAGATGAGAAAATCAAATAATAAAGAATACCTAATAAAAAGGTACTTGTTTTCTGCCCCGACCTTCCCTGGCTTCAATCTCATTCCCTAGAGGAAACAATTTTAATTGCTTCTGTTTAAGCTCTTCTTTTATTTACCTATGTTAATATCAAATAATGTGGAAGTACCTATGATTTCTTGATTTATCAACTTGCAATATCAATTGTCTCCCCATATGAGAAATGAGAATTAGTTCATACCAACCCTATCTTCCTTCTCTTCCTGGCCCAATTTTATTATTTTTAATTCTTCTAAACATTCCTTATACCAGTGTTTTGGGAACATAGATATTTATTTTTCTTGGGTAAGTACCTAGGGGTGAAATTGCTGGGTTTTAGGGTAATTGTACACCTAAATATTATTTTTTGCTTCTC
Organism: Giraffa tippelskirchi; assembly: GCF_054371585.1. NCBI lineage: Eukaryota > Metazoa > Chordata > Mammalia > Artiodactyla > Giraffidae > Giraffa > Giraffa tippelskirchi. The sequence goes on along the minus strand of NC_137276.1, from coordinate 86,427,615 downwards.
TTGACTTTTTGCTCTTTTTAAGTTAAGAAGTACAGTAAAATGGACCTTTCTTTTTGTACAGTACTGTGATAACCAGCAAATGTATACAGTCACAAAACCATCATCATAAGCAATATATGGTTCTACCACCCCCCAAATTTTCTTATACCAAGTTATAGTCAACCCATCCCCCTACTCTGGCCCTGACAATTTCTTTCTGGTTACCTTTTCTGTCATATTCTCTCTTCCAGAATGTCATATAAATGGAACTATATGTATGTAGCCTTTTGAGTTTGACTTCTTTCATATTGTATAATACCTTTGAGATCTGCCCATGTTGTATGTTTTTAGTAGATTGTTCCTTTTTATTCCTGAGTGGTATTCCATTGTCGGAATATAGCTCAGTTTGTTTAACCATTGTGCAACCGAAGAATATTTGGGTTGTTTCAGTTTTTGGTGATTGTGAATAGAATTGGTATAAACATTCATGTTCAGGTTTTTAAGTAAATGCAGGTTTTCATTTCATCTGGGAAAATATGAGTGGCATTGCTAGGTCATGAGGTAAGTGTCTACTTTAAGAAACTGCCAAAATGTTTTCCAGGGGAGTTGTACCATTTTGTATTTCCATAGCAATATAGGAGAGTGTTGGTTGCACCCCAGTTGGAATCTTCATTATTGAATTAGCCATAATACTCAATAACTAATTCTGTTTTCACTACTTTGATTAGTTTATATCAGTGGTCCACAGGTCTAGCGTAACTTCTACTACAGAAACCTCTGTTTAGTAGATATCAGAGACAAGATGGATCTTGAATAAGGAAAAAATAACCCAGATATTTAAGTGATAGTTCTGCTATTTACCAGGGCTTCCCTTGTGGCTTACACAGTAAATAGTCAGCCTACAATGCAGGAGACCTGGGTTTGATCCTTGGGTCAGAAAAATCCCCCGGAGAAAGGAAAGGTACCCCACTCTAATATTCTTGCCTGGGAAATCCCATGGACAGAAGAGCCTGCTGGGCTACAGTACATGGGTTCGTGAAGAGTTGGAAGTGACTAGCTCGTTCTTTCTTTCTTTCTTTCTGCCATGTACTAACTCTGTGATCATGCCTAACATATTTGAAACTCAGTATCATGAGCTTTTAAATGAGGATCATAGTATTCTTCCATTCAACAACTATTTGCAAATGATATGTCATGTTCCTGCCCCCTTCCCTAGATGCTGGGGATGCAGCAGTGCACACAACACAGCTCCTATTTCAAGGAACTTAATGGGAAGCAGGGGCTTCCCAGGTATGGAAGTAAAATCTTTAATTCAGTAAAGAATTCTTCAGACAGTAAATAATCTGCCTGTAATACAGGAGACCCGAGTTCAGTCGCTGGGTTGGGAAGATCTCCTGGAGAAGGGAATGGCAACCCACTACAGTATTCTTGCCTGGAAGAATCCCATGGACAGAGGAGCCTGGCATCTACAGTCCATGGGATCACAAAGAGTCGGATGTGACTGAGTGACTAACACTTCACTTCACAGTGTATATTAAGTGCTATGATGAAGATAAGAACCATTTACCATGGCAGCATAGTAAAGGGTCAACTCATAACATTGTGGGGAAGATTAAATTTAATATTGTTTATAGGGAAACTGGCACAATGCCTAGCAGATAGTCGATACTACCATTGGCTATGGACAGTTCTAAATTTCTTTGAAATTCCATTCAGAGCTTCTGACACGTATCTGAATGATTCATGATGTAGTTGTGTACTTGGAGGGTAGATTCAAATTTTGGATGTATCAGAACTCATTTAATGGCCAGATTTGGTAAGAGAGATAGAGATCTGGAAAGAAAATACTTACAAGTCAGTGAAACTAAATTGTACTTAAGTAACACTCCTTACTCCTCAGATTTGAGGGAACAAGCCCATATGGATGCAAATATTCTGCATATCTGTCAAGATCAGTCTACCAGTCACTTGATTCCTTATTGAAACAGGGACTATGCTGTGTTGTATCCCCCAGTGCCTAGAGCAGGAGTGAGAATGTGCCATACACTCAGGCAATATGTGTTGAGTAGAAGAATATTTTGATTCTCATTTAAAAACTCATGACACTGAATTTCAAATGGGTTAGGCAAAATCAGAGAGTTTGTAAATGGTAGAACCGTCATTGAAATGAAATATATGATTTTCCTGATTCAAAAGCTCGTTTGTCTTTCTGATTTTCTACTAAATAAAATGTTCCTATGCTGAGAAACTAGGGAAGAACTGGAGGTGGTTGCCATATCAAATGAAGTAGTGGAGATAGAAATCAGGGACCCAGCTCAGTGGATTCAGAAACAAAATTAAGTCTGACATGTATGATGATAACAGTTGGCATTTGCAATAACTTTATGTGGCATTATATATTCATTAATTAGTCTACATAATACTTCATTATGTGAGTCTTCATTACTGAATTTAAAGTACCTCGGAAACAACACTGAATTAGCAATTAAACTCAGTCACATGAATAAACAGACACAGTACAGCATTCTATAAAGTCAAAATGCACATTCAGTTCTTAGAAGTAAGAACTCAGAAATCAAGCTTTTTTCATACTATTAAAAAAAAAGACTATTCTTTTCTCATTTCCCTAGGGTGTTATTTCTCATGAAGCAGCCAGACAATTCAATGAAAAGTCCAAGTTAATTGATTTTTATATTTAAGTTGATTTTAGTTATGTAATCAATTTTTAAAGTTTATTTCTGTCTTGAGGGAAATTACTTATGCACAATTTTATTATCCAACTTATTTTCCATGTAAGATTTCTCTTCCTTGGCAATGAAAAAAAAAAGTAGAATCCTTAATATACACTCCTCAATTGTACTTTAGCTTTCCAAATTGGGAGTATAATAAATCCAATCAAGTTAGATATTTACCTCAATATAAGTATACAGACAAGGCCAACAAAAAAAAGGTATGGATTTTAAACACTACATTTTAACAGAATATACACAGTAAGTGAATCTTTTTTCCTCTCTTTTCATAAGGGAGGTGAACAGGAGGCAAACTTTAGAATAGCATTTGCTTTGTTTCAGAAAGAGATGTCTGCTAAAACAGGCATGTTCTAGTTAAAATGGGATTTTGGAAACTGAGAAGACTATTCTACATGTTTTTTTCCCCCTGTAACAAAGGATCCCCAGGAGGCAATTGAGCCCAGGGTTAGAGCCTTAAGGTACTGACACAAACAACAATGGCAGGCGAATGGGATTTTCCTCTGTGAATTCTGATTTTCTCAGCGCTTTCCAGAAGCAGTATCTTTGGAAATGTAGAGAAGAGACTGAGAGTCTGGCTTCTGCTCTCTGGTGTAGGAAGAGGGAGCCTAACAACAGAAGTTGTGCAGGGCTCTGCCCCCAGGGGGATGCACTCACTTTGTTCACTTCTCAGATGAGGCAGAATTATTTTTAAATGGTTGAAGCTAAAACAGATGAAGTTAGTAGTTTAAAAAGTCTAACTATAAATAGTTGTTACCCTTTAAAAAATATATAAAAAATTCTATGTATTAGTTGAGTAGAAGACATCCAGGACCTATCAGGACCTGGTCTGGAGAATGACTGTGTATGTGCGTGCTAGGTTGCTTCAGTCATGTGCGACTCTTTGCAACCTTAAGGACTACTGTAGCCCATCAGGCTCCTCTGTCCATGGGACTCTCCAGACAAGAATACTGGAGTGGGTTACCACGCCCTCCTCCAAGGGATCTTCCTGATCCAGGGATCTAACCTGCATCTCCTATGTCTCCTGCATTGGTAGGCTGGTTCTTTACCACTAGTGCCACCTGGGAAGCCTCAGAGAATGACTGGTACATTGTTATTTCAGGTCTTGAAGCAAGAGAACATCTGTGCTAGGGAGGAAAGAAGTTTTTGGAATTCCCAGAAGTGCACATAGCTAGGTGAGGGTGAGCACTGCTGAAGATTGCCTAGATGGCATGGAGAGAATATATCTCTTTTTGGTTTCTCTGACTCCAGCTTGAGATAGATGAAAAGACATCAGTGTGGCTTTGGGGACACTGTCATGTTGGCTATAACAGTACTCATGAAAGCAAGAAACTTACATAAGAGTTAGCTCTATGACATTGTAAATGAAAATATAGTTAAAGTCCTCTAAAGAAATACTGAGGGAGATGCTTCAATTGTGAAATACTTGGAAAAAAAAAACAACTTGAAAATAGAGTCACACATTTCTTCTCTTTAAAAATTGCCTGTCAAGTTAGTGGTGAAGAAGTGTGAATGAAATAAGCTAATTTGTAAGCAACTGATTCAAAACAGAGTTTGTAGAGCAATCAGATGCAACTATGGTCTAGCCATATGTTTCACTGGCAATACAGTTGTGTTATTCCATTAAGGGCAGATTTGTGTGCCATTTCTGTAGGATTTTTTTAAAATTAAATTTCAGAATTGCCTAGGCAAAATGTGCACCAAAAAGTTCATTTTAGGACTTCAGGCGAAGAAATGCAGATGGATAGTATGCATATGAAAAGATGATTTACCTTTTTATTAAAGAAAAAAATCAAATTAATAAAAAATGTTGACCATTAGTTTTAGAGAAAAACATTATGATAGATATTTTTAAGATCTGGGATTGACAAAGATAAAGCAAAATATGAGAAAAACAAATATTGGGTATTAACATATATATGGAATCTAGAAAGACGGTACTAATGAATCTATTTTCAAGGCAGCAGTGGAGACACAGACATAGAGAACAGACTTACGGACATAGGGTGGGGAGGTCAGAAGGAGAATGTGGGACTAATAGAGGGAGTAGCATGGAAACATATACACTACCATATGTAAAATAAATAGTCAGTGGGAATTGCTGTATGACTCAGGGAACTCAAACGGGCTCGGTGATAATCTAGAGGAGCAGGATGGGGTGGGAGTTGGGATGGAGTTTCAAAGGGAGGGAATATATGTATATACATGTTGATGTATGGCAGAAACCAACCCAATATTGTAATTAACCTTCAATTAAAAATGAATAAATTAAAAGCAAAATGTGTACTCTCCAGAGCTGCAGAGTGCATAAATTAATGCAATCTTTCTGACAATCTATATAAAAATTTAACTTTTGTGCACAATTTGATCTAGCAAATTCGCTTGTTGAAATTTATTCTCAGGAAATGACCAGACATGTATACAAAGAAGATTTAATAGCAACACCATAGTTGGTGAAAAATAGCAACTATCCATTAATAGTCAAGTAAATTGTTGTGTATTCATATACCAGAAAGCTATGATTACTAAGAATGATATTGTATATTTATATTTATTGATGAGAAAAACCTTCTACAAAATGTTTTTGTGTGAATTATGTGTATTAAAATGCAGCATTTAGATTAAGCCTATTAAAATTACATTTGTATGTATTGCTGGATGTTTAGGATCATGTTCCCCAAAATGTTGGGTGAATCTTCTTTGGTAATGGGATTATTAGTAATGTTTAATATCTTTGTCATACTTTTCTGTTTGAACTGTATAATGATATATATTTTAAAATCCAGAAAATTTATTTTAATTTTGTAAAAGAAAGCCTTTTAAAATGTTTTATATATATATATATATATACTTTATTTTCTGCATTAACAAAATTAAACTTCAAGAAAATTAAGACACTTCCTTTGCTCTCGCTACATCTGTACCCCCTCCAACCTACACTCCCTAGCTGTCAGTGTTTCCATGGGGATGTTGATTAGGCAAGCTATTTGATTTATAAAATTTCTATAGGATTTAAAAAATTACATCCAACTCTCAAGTGATGTAAAAGCTAAGTTAAATTGTAAACATTGCTACTTGTATGGCATTTGTTCAGGTAATGATTTAAGCACAGATTGTGCTGTATGGAAAACTAATAGACTACAACTAGATTTTTGTTTTTTGGCTTTAGCTTTTATGAAATTTAGTTTATTGCTTTGTCTCATTTCCTAAAGTAAAAGATACGATTATGTTTTCATTACTACAATGTCCTCCCTCAGTAAAGATCTATTCATATTGAAAGCAAAGTACTTTATTTTTCAAATTGTTTACTCATACTTTTATCTTGGGAATTCATTTTTCATAAAAAAGGGTAACTATTTTGAGTTATTGATGTACTGAATTTAGTTTTTGAAGGATACTTATATGCTAAATAAAGTTATAAATAGAGGTTGCCTCTGAGTGCTCCAGTTTTAAAACAGGGATGATGGTAACAAATTACACGAATCTGTGAACAGGTTGTAGCAAAATGAAAGCTGTGGTGAATTTTCCTCATTTTGAGCTCAAGATCTTTCAGTAGTTATATCTCTACAAGCTTCAAAATTAAACACTTATTTATTATCTTGTGGGAAAAAAAGAAATGCCTAAAAATAGCAGAAAGTAGCATCATAATTCCCAAATTATTTCCTTAAATTGTTTTATCATGTGACTAAATGAAACCTACAATGCAGCATAACAGTAGCTATCATTCAACATGGATGCAATTCACTTCTAAGTTGTAAATTATAAAATTTTCATGAGTAGACAAAGAATTCTGAGTTAGCTATGCTAGATAAATTTCTTTTTTAGGAAAAAAGAAACAAAGATATATTTAATTAACTAAAGATAGTCAGCTTTGCATGAAAATAAGGTAACATAGAAACTTTAATGGTGGGACTAAAACAACAGGCCTTTATAAACAAAGACCTTGAGTTGGAAGGAAGTTTACTGTCTTATTTGTGGAATGATATAAGCATGCAAGGACTTAAATGCTTTCTTGATCAGTGATTCTAGACTCTGTCACATTGGGGATGTGGCTTCAACATACAAAATTTGAGGGGACATGACTCAGTCCAGAGCAATCTGGAACTGTTCCTTTAGTGACTGCATAAAGTTATCTTTATCTTTAGTTACTCATAAAGTTTTCTGGACCTGTAGTTTTTTTCTTTGTGGGAAGAGTTTATTTATACTTGATTCAAATTCTTTAAAGCATTATTTAGGTTTTACATCTCTTCTTGAGCCAAATTTTGTTCAAGATGCACTTTTCTGTTTCCCAGGTGGCACTACTGGTAAAGAACCCATCTGCCAATGCAGGAGACATAAAAAATGCGTGTTCTATCCCTAGGTCAGGAAGATCCCCTGGAGGAGGGCATGGCAACCCATTCCAATATTCTTGCGTGGAGAATCCCAGGGACAGAGGAGCCTGGAGGGCTACAGTCCATACATTCGCAAAGAGTCGGAAATGACTGAAGTGACTCAGCATGCACGCACACTTTTCTAGGAACTTAAGCATTTGTTCACATATCTCCTTTTGATCTGTTTCATGTCTTCAGTATCTGCAGTGATTATTGCTGTTCATTCCTATTAGTCTTTCTCGCCTTCCCTCCCTTACCCCCTCCATCTCTCTCTCCTTTCTTGGTTAATCTTACTACAAGATTTATCTTTTCAAACATACATCTTTAGCTTTTTTGGTCCTCTCTATTTTATATTTTTAAAACATTTCACTAAATGTTGCCTTTGTCTCCATTTCCTTCCTCCACATATTTTTGGTTTTACTTTTTGATATCTTTTCTAACGACTTTAGACAGATGTTTAACAATTATTTATCAATTTTCAACATTTCTCTTTCTATTTTATATTATTTTACACATTGCTTTATATTCATCCTATAAACTTTGCTATTGCATAGCATATATTTACACAGTTCAAAATATTTTTAATTTGTTTTATGATATTTCTTTGACCCATGTGATATTTAGATTACATTATTTAATTTCTGAAAATTTGGGAAATTTTCTAGTTACTAGTTTCTGAATGATTTCTGACATAAATGCATTGTGGTTAGATAACATATTTTATGTGTTTCAGATTCATTTAAAAGATATTGTAAAGTATGAATCACATATAAAAAAGTACATGACATAGTTGTGTAGTTTAACAAATTATTATAATGTTAATGTTCATGTTACTACCATACAGGGTAAGCTATAAAACAGTGCTAAAACACCAGAAATTACCTTGTGCACCTTTCCAACCTTCTCTGTGTTTCTAGTCCTTTGATATTTTTGTGTACTTTATATCACAATATACAGTCAATTTCCTTGGAGAAGGAAATGGCAACCTTCTCCAGTATTCTTGCCTAGGAAATCCCATGGACAGAGAAGCCTGGTGGGATACAGTCTATGGAGCTACTAACCACCAACCTCACCACCACTGTCTATTTTCTGAATGTTTTGTGTGTGCTTGAAAAATATGTATTCTATAATTGCAGGGTATAATTTCCATAGGTCAGTTTTGTTAATTGTGTTTTAAATGTCTATAGCCTTATTTTTCTATTAATTTTATCAACAACTCAGAGAGGTATATTACAGTCTCCCACTGTAATTGTGGATTTGTCTCTTATTTTGGTACTGTCAATATCTGCTTTTTTTGAGGCTATGTAATTAGATGTACACAAATTTAGAAATATTACTGTTTTCTTCTGGAAGTTTTCACTAAATCTTTCTTGTCTTTGATATTCTCATCTAGTCTTCTGTGTTTTTATCTCTATTTGCAGCCTTCTATATATTTTTCCTTGCAAATCTTCCATTTTTCTACTTTTTACTATTTTAATGATGTTTGGTTTGCTGCCAAACATGACCACTGAGCATATTTTTAAATTTTATTTTTTACATTTTTATAGTATTGAATTTTTATAATTATTTTATATGCTATGTTTTTACTATATTTATTTTATAATACTTTTTATTCCTTTAAAGTATATTTGATTTTTCAAACTTGCTTTGTCACTTTTTGTACCTTGCTATACTCTGGAGATATTTTATGTATAGTAAGCATAGTCATATTGTAATGTTTGTGATAACATCACTATGCAAATTCTTGTATTTTCCTTCTGTTCTTACTCATATTTTATTTTCCTTTCCATGTGTGTCTGGTTATTTTCAATTCTCGTTGCCCTTGAAACATTATTTTTGAGATTCTGCAAAGCATAGTGTCTAGGTACTTATTTTTTTGTGAGATAATTTGCTTATATATACTCCAGTAAATAGTAACAGTCTAAGGTCACCTTAAACTGAGCAAATTTGCACAAAAATCACAGATGACATTGTGGGTGATAGATTTCTTAACCACCATGACATAGTTCACCCTTAAAAATAATTTTGATAAATGAAATGATGATTGACAAGAGTTTTGTGGTAAGCAGAATTTCTTCCCAACAGAGAAAACCTCATTCCCCATCAGGCAGAAGAAAAGTAAAACATTTCCATTATAGAAATAGTAATAAACATAATAGTTCTATGTATTGAGCAATTGCTCTATGCCAGTTACTGTTAAAAACAATATAGAATATATTATTTAATTCTTAACCTAGTTAATCTACATTTTACTGCTAAAGAAATGGGCTCCATAAGGTCAAGCAACTAGCCTAAGGCACAAGTGGCTAATAAACAGAGTTGAAATTCATCCTCTGGTTTCTCAAGAACATATGGGCTGAGAAAAAAAAGGTCCATAGTATCATCTTTGGCATTTTCCCAAAAAGTACATTATAGTATGTTAGTATAGAAACAGTGGTTGGCAAAGGAAATACCTAAGCATTACCTTGCCTTCCTGGCTTACTTAGACAGTTAATTCATTTTATCCAGTCTTGAAAAAATCCTCATGGTGCACAAAGCTATTTTTATGGGTGAAAGGTTATAAAATACTTCTGAATACTTCTGGATTAAAAAAAAAGGAAAATATTCTTTTCTAGTTGATTAATGTTGCTGCTGCCTAAAGGATTATTGATGGCATTTGAACTTGATACAAGTGCCATTTTTCTATTTTCCTAAAGAAGAAAAAAGAGCAACTGAGAAAGAAAAATACAATTATTTTTTGTTGGCTTGTAAGTGAAGACTTGAAATAGTTGATTCTCAGTTTTAATGGCAGGGTATAAGGACAAATAAACAAGTCAACCTAAAAATATGAAAAATCAGGAAAGATATATGGTTTGTTAACAGGTACTGACATTTTGTGAATCATAGTCTGTCTCCCTCTCTCTTTTTTGAAAGGTGATAATACAGTTGTTTTGAAATTCTAAAAAATCTTATTTATGTTACGGCATTGCCTTGTACTGCTACCACTTTAGTACAACTTTTCATGAATTTTTTTATTGTTGTTTACCTGGATAATTTGTGACACTGCATTCAGAATTATCTTTACAGTTGTAAATCTGACCACAGAGTTCCCGTGCTTAAAGTCCTTTAGCAACTTTTCTTTACCTACAAGATAAGACAGAAATGCTACAGCTAGTATACAGCATGTTTCGTTTTTAGCCTCTAGCTAACTCTCCAGTCTCACTTAAAGTTCTTCCTTACTTCCTCTGCTCTCAAATTATTTGCTGTTCCTTAAATGGGCTATGCTCTTGTTACACATACTGTTCTATCTGTCTGTAATGCTCCTTTCCCCCAGATTTCCAGGCACCTTTCTTCATTTACAGCTAAGTTCACCTATTACCGGTAGTTCAGATGGTAAAGAATCCACCTGCAATGCAAGAGACCTGGGTTTGATACCTGAGTTGTAAAGATCCCCTGGAGAAGGGAATGACTACTCACTTCAGTATTCTTGCCTGGAGAATTCTATAGACAGAGAAGCCCAGAGGGCTAAAGTCCACGAGGTTGCAAAGAGTTGGACACGGCACCTCCCCCCGTCACTCCTCTTCGGAGCTCTTAGGCTTATCTCACCAGAAAGCGGCTATATTCTAAGTTTGTTAAGCCTCCTGGGATCTTACCTTGGCTTCTACATCAGTGCTTCTCCATTGTATTGTAATGATTTACAGTTTTGTTACTACTGTCCCAGTAAGCCTTAAAATATATTTTAAACAAAAGCAAAATGTATTTTGTTGAATAAACAAAGGGGCATGGATGTACCTAATTCATAAAGTTATTGTAAAACAATGTGAAACGATGGATAGGAAATCCTTCATAAGCTATCAAACTCTAGAATTGCTATTTACTTATTTATCTATTTTCTGCCCAAATGCTCAGCATGCAAGCCAGATCAGACCACACCTAAAGACATTTTTTTAAAGTGATGGAATCATGGGAATTGTATTGCTTTTGGAATATCCTTAGATATTGTTAGAATGCTCTTTTTTTAATATAATAGTTTAAGGAACTTGAATTTTATTTAGGAGTCAGTGAAGGACTCACCGAAAGTGTTTGAACAGGGAGGCAGGATTTTGTTTGAACAAAGAACCTGAAGACTACAAAAAAGCTAAAAATCACCCTCATTATTCTTTTGCAAAAATTCCTTATTCTTCCTGATTGGCTTCAGAGTCTACTTTTAAAAAAATTTTAATTGAAAGATAATTGCTTTACAACATTGTGTTATTTTCTGCCATACAACAATGTGAATCAGCCATAAGTATACGTATGTCCCTTCCCTCTTGAACCTCCCTCCCACCCACCTAGAAACATTTGAAGAGGGTTGAAAATGATGTGTTTTTGTGACTGAGATTGTAAGGTGTGCAAAGACTACAAGCATAATTAGGGATTTAAAGAACATTATCTGATATCAGAAAGCTTATTACCTATATTGTAAGATAAGACATAAAACCCCCAAGTCTTTAGATAACAAACAACGCTTATGAATGGGTGGGCCTTTGGTTCTAGAGGAGTTAGAGTGTGGTGTGGGAAGGCCATTATGAGGATGCTGATTTTGAACTAGATTGTAGGGGAGATTGAAATGTGAAGGGTCATGACCTTTTCATTGAGGAAAGGGATATACCAAGGCTAAGGAAGGAGCTGCAGTGCTCTTCTATATTAAATTTTTTCTACTGTGAGTACAGCATCTTCTTGAGATAATCTCTTTCATGAATTTCTCTGGCATGGATCACCTGATAAAATTCTGTACAGTCTTCAAGGTCTAGTTCAAACGTTACTAGAAATACCCAGTAGAGGTATTCCTTTATCTTTCTAAATTTCCAAGAGTGTATCTTTTAGGACCAAGTTCAACTTTATGTAACAGAAACCCTGCTTCCTTCTTAATAGCTTAAGCAATAGAGATGTTTACTTTTTTATGACTCCACAAGCATCAAAGACTCAGCCTCTTTTTCATCTTTCTGTTCCTCCTGGCTTCCATTTTGGATTTCTCAACCTCCAATGTAGCTGCTGGAGCTGTAACCATCTTGTTTAAGTTTCAGACAGCAGGGAGGGAACTATAAAAGGAATGTGCCCCTATAAAGAGTTTGTAAAAGAATCCAACTCAACTTTGGCTTTCATTTTATGAACCAGAGCATTACATGGCCACATCAGCAGCAAGCAAAATTAGTAACAAAGCCATACCTAACTTCTAGGGTACCTAAGAATATTGAGAGCTAGAGGAAAACTGGTCTCTTGTACTAAGAGGAAGAGGAACATGGATATTGTATGAGTAGCTGTCAATCTCTGCCACAAGGGTGTTGTTTTTATTTTTATTGTTTAAAATTTGTGTTGGAATATAGCTGCTTTACAATGTTGTGTTAGTTTCTGCCGTACAGCAAAGCAAATCAGCTGTATATATACATATATCCCCTCATTATTGGATTGCCTTCCCATTTAGGTCACCACAGAGCACTGAGTAGAGTTCCCTGTGCTGTACGGCTGTTGTTGTTCAGTCACTCAGTCATGTCTGACTCTTTGCAACCCATGGACTGTACCACCCCACTTCTCTGTCCTTAACCATCTCCTGGAGCTTGCTCAAACTCCTGGCCATTGAGTCGGTGAAGCCATCCAACCAACTCATCCTCTGTCCCCTTCTCCTCCTGCCTTCAATCTTTCCCAGCATCAGGGTCTTTTCTAATGAGTCAGCTCTTCACAACAGGTGGCCAAAGTATTGGAACTTCAGCGTCAGTGTCAGCCGTTCCAATTAATATTCAGGATTGATTTCCTTTAGGATTGAATGGTTTGATCTCCTTGCAGTCCAAGGGACTCTCAAGAATCTTCTCCAGCATCACAGTTCAAAAGCATCAACTCTTTAGCACTCAGCCTTCTTTATGGTCCAACTCTCACATCCATACGTGACTACTGGAAGAACCATAGCTTTGACTAGAGAGACCTTTTTGGCAAAGTCTCTGCTTTTTAATATGCTGTCTAGGTTTGTTGTAACTTCTCTTCCAAGGAGCAAGCGTCTTTTAATTTCATGGCTGCAGTCACCATCTGCAGTGATTTTCAAGCCCAAGAAAATAAAGTCTCTCACTGTGTCCATTGTTTCCCCATCTATTTGCCATGAAGTGATGGGACCAGATACCATGAACTTAGTTTTCTGAATGTTGAGTTTTAAGCCAGTTTCTTCACTCTCCTCTTTCACTTTCATCAAGAGACTCTTTAGTTCCTCTTCTGTTTCTGACATAAAGGTGGTGTCTTCTGCATATCTGAGGTTATTGGTATTTCTCCCGGCAATCTTAATTCCAGCTTCTGCTTCATCCAGCCTGGCATTTCTCATGATGTATTGTGCATATAAATTAAATAAGCAAGGTGACAATATACAGCCTTGATGTATTCTTTCTCAATTTGAACAAGTCCATTGTTTCATGTCTGATTCTAACTGTTGCTTCTTGACCTGCACACAAGTTTCTCAGGAGGAAGGTCAGGTGGTCTGGTATTCCCATCTCTTGAAGAATTTTCCACAGTTTATTGTGATCCACACAGTCAAAGGCTTTAGTGTAGTCAGTGAAGCAGAAGTAGATGTTTTCCTGGAACTCTCTTGCTTTTTCTATGATCCAGTGCTGTATGGTAGGTTCTCATTAATTATCTGTTTGATACCTAGTAGTGTATATATGTCAATTCCAGTCTCCCGACTCATCCCTCTACCCCCCTTCTCCCCTGGTTATCCATATATTTGTTCTATGACTGGTTCATATGTTGTTTTCATGTTTCTTGAAACATTTATCATTATTTTCTTTTCATGCCAATTATTGGGGAAAATATTTATTTCCCCCCACCAAACCTTAATTCTTTGAGGGCAAGGGCCATAGTTCATAAACAGTTAATGGTAATTAGTTAAATCTATGAAGACAGAGAACCGGATGGAATAAGAGGGTATATGCAGTGACGATACTGGGAGATAAGAAAGTTACTATAGATTAGAACTAGATTATAAAAGTAAGAAGTAAATAAAAGTGCCATTATTAAAAGTTATACATATTTACTTCAATTTCTATGAAGGATACTTAAGGAAATAGACCTCTCAGTTTACTTTGAAATTGATGTTAATGCAGTGACAACTAACAACCTCATTTTTTCTCCAAGAAGAATAAATGGCTATGATATTGAACTATGCAAAGTGATAGTGGGAAATAAAAAATTTCCTAGGCAAAATTTGGTTATAAAAAATCTATACATGGACTTTCCTGGGTGTCTGGTTGTTAAGAAACCGCCTTCCAATGTGGGGAACATGGGTTCGATCCCTGATTGGGCAACTAACCCTGACTAGAGAAGCCGCCATGTCCTGCAGCTGGGGAGAAAGCAACAAAAACCCAGCACAGCCAAAATTTAAAAAAAGGAAAGAAAGGAAGAAAGTCTACACAAAGAAGTAACCCATTGACATGGGACATTTGTTTCAAAAAGAAAGAGTGGAGAGCAAAGCATTTTTTTTAGATTCCATGTATAAGTGATATCATATATTTTCCTTTCTTTGTCTGCCTTACTTCACTCTGTATGATAATCTCTAGGACCATCCATGTTGCTGCAAATGGCAACATTTAACTCTTTTTTAATGACTAGGAATATTCAGTTGTATATATATATCATATCTTCTTTATCTATTCACCTTTTGGTGGACACTTAGGTTGCTTCCCTGTCTTGGCTATTGTAAATAATATCACATGAACACTGGGGTGCATGTATCTTTTCGAATGAGAATTTTCATCTTTTCTGAATATATGGGGATTTCTGGATCATGTGGAAATTCTATTCTTAGTTTTTTAAAGGAACCTCCATACTATTTTCCATAGTGGCTTCACCAGTTTGCATTCTTACCAACAGTGTAAGAGAGAAACCCTTTACACTCTTAAAACACAAATGAGACCTTAAAAAGCTTTTGTCTATGTGGATCTTACCTATAAATATTTATCATAGTAGAAATTAGTACTGCATTTAGTCTATGGGATATTTTGTTTAGGTTAAGTATATCCAGAAAATCTGTCTTCACATGGATATGTCATAGGAAAAAGGAGGACTTCTTGGACCCCTCGGAAACACCCTAATGGTGCTCTGGGGGTCCTTAGACCACACTGAGAACTCTTGAAATGAAATAATAGGTAGCTACAAAGTGTTAAAAACTAACAAAAGAAACAGGTTCCCTTTTATTGTAGAGAGAAATACAAAATCTGTATAAATACATTATTATTTGTATTGAAGACTCCGTTCCATCAGTTTATGAAGCATGTTTTATTATGCATGCTTGCTAATTCGCTTTATTTGTGTCCAGCTCTTTGCAACCCTATGGACCGTAGCCCATCAGGCTCCTCTCTCTATGGGATTCTTCAGGCAAGAATACTGGAGTGGGGCCTTGCCCTCCTCCAGGGGATCTTACCAGCCCAGGGATGGAACCTGCATCTCCTGTGGCTCCTGCATTGCAGGCAGATTCTTTACCGCTATGCCATGGGGGAAGTCCCATATTTTATTATGCTAGCATCTATATGCTTCTGTTTAAAATGGAAATCCAGAATGCAAGTCTTGCTTGCACAATTCTGATAAAGAGAGTTCTGTCCAGTAGCATCTATAAATCTATTAAACCTCTATTGCCTGCTTCTTTTTAGAAAAGCAAATGTCTTTACTTAAAAGCCATTTCATACACAAATGAAATAATGAACGTGAAAGTGTTTAATCCCCCTCTCCCCTCTTCTCACAGCCACTCTGGGTAAGGCCCTCAAGGAAGAAAAATAATCTTTTGAAAAAAGGTTTTTATTCTTATTAAAAATATATGTAAACACAAACTCACACATCCACACTCAAAAATGTCTTAGGAAAAATACATTTTCTGTTTCTCTGACCTGGTAGTCTGTTGAAGGAAGATATGCAGGTTTGGGCCTGTTTTCACTCTTAATTATGATTCAGTGTTGTTTTTGCAGTTGAAGGAGGCTCAATGTGGCATAAAACAGAGTCTGGCAGAGGACACAAATTTTCATGAATTCTTTGGAATATTCCTGAGGCTTTTGGATATGGATGGTAACCTGCTAATTTTATGTCTAGGCCACCACCATTTTGAAGGGACATATGTTTTGCTTAGATCTGTCGAATTACATTCTATACAGTATGGATGAGACAATGTGGAAATCTTTCTCTCCCTTCCTTTAATTAGTTCCTGCCTTTCTTTATGAAGTCATACCAATGTCACACATAGTTTATTAGTCTCCTATTTCTGCTATGTCAGACTAACACAAAGTCATAATTTTGTGGCTTACAACAATACAAATTTATTCCATGAATTAGAAGCCTAACATGGATTTCAGTGGGCTGATATGAATGTGTCAGTGTGGCTGCTTCCTTTATGGAGATTCAACTTTGTTGCCTTTTCCAGCTTTTGGTGGCTATCTACATTGCTTGGTTCATGCCCCCTTTCTTCATTTTCAAAGTCAGCAATGTAGCATCACTCTAGATAGTATTTCTCCTATCATCATATCTTTTTCTGACCTCAGCTGGAAAAGGTTTTCTGTTTTCAAAGACTCATGTGATTAGACAGAGTTTACCCAAATAATTCAGGGTAATCCCTCCATTTCAATATCTGTACCCTAAATTACTTCTGCAAAGTCCCTTTTGCCATGTAAGGTGGCACACAGGGTCCAGGGACTGGGGCATAGACATCTTTGGGGCCACTATTCTGCCTAACACACTGAAATAAATCTCAGTGGTTTTGCTAGCCCCCAGTTTTAAGCCATCAAAGCAAAAAAGAGAAGCTAAAGAGGGGAAGAAATCTATGGAATAATAATATTGATGTCATCAATTATGAGTTGGAAAACACATATTTAAAAGTATCTCATATATTAGGTTAAATCATCAGGATTCATAATCAGTTTTGTTTGTTACACAGTCAGTTTTACTCTAAGAAAGACAAATATCTGCACTTCACAGTCAGCTCATGAACCATTTGATTCATTGATTGCTATGGAGATCACCCATTTTAAGTAAATATTAGACAGTATATAGATCTGCATAAGATGATGTGATGGGAATGGGCATGCATACTGAGGTCTACTTCTTATTCCTTAAAAAGGTGTCTTTTCCTTTTATTGATTTTTTTTAGCTTAACTCTTGCCTCATTTTCTTTTGCTTTGTAGAAGTTTCCAGACATTAGACTGATACAAGCATTTTATTTACACATTAAAATGGCTCTAAGAAAATGGAAACTTCAATTTCCTGAACTTGTTCAAATTGTGAAATCCCTATAGAAACAACATTCTTGGACAAATTTTAGGTAGGTTACCTTAAGTTAATTAACATTTTTAAAGACTGAATTTAACCTGAAAAATATGTATTTTATTTTTTTCAGATTTATTGAAGTATAGTTGACAAATACAATTGTAGTATATTACATGACATCACCCAACACGAGGATGATTTGATATACATTACACTGTGAAAACCTTATCACAATCAATCAACCATATATCAACTCACTTGGTCACCTTTTTTAAAAAATGAGAATGCTTAAGATCTACTCTCTTAGCAGACTTCAAATATAGAATACAGTATTATTAACTATTAACTACAGCCACCAAGCTGTACAGTAGATCCTCAGAACTTATTCATTTATAATCGAAAGTTTGTACACTGTGGCCAATATGCTCTCATTTTTCTCCATCCCCACACTTCTGGTTAACTACCATATTTCTCCATACAGTATTTGTTTTTCTTTGTCTGACATTTCATATAGCACAGTGTCTTCAGGGTTCATCTATGTTGTTGCAGATAGCAGGATTTTCATCTCTTTTAAAATGAAATTTAAAGATTATATACTTAATTTAATATTTGTTGTTGTTTTTGTTTCAGCTGCTAGGTCATGTCCAACTCTTTTGCGACCCCTTGGACTGCAGCCCTCTAGCATCCTCTGTTCATGGGATTTCCCAGGCAAGAATACTGGAGTGGCGGTACTGGATTGCCATTTCCTTCTCTAGGGGATTTTCCTGACCTAGGGATTGAACCTGCATCTTCTGCTTTGGCAGGTGTATTCTTTACTGCTGTGCTACCAGGGAAGCCGTTAATTTAATATATCTAAGTATTATATGTAGTTCATAAATCTAAAAAATACAATATTAATTTATTAGCTGGATTGGGTTTAACCATGCGTAAGTTGGAAAGCCATCATTGTTTTATAGGTATATTAGAGTAATTTATTTTTAGAGGAGAAATCTCCTGATTGTTGTCATATACATTGAAGAATGTGAGTAGGAGCAATTTATCTAGGTTGTCTGAGTAGGATTTTATTTGCTATATAAAAATGCAAGTTAAACTGGCATGGATAAAAATACCACTCACATGTCTGTGAAAAGGGAAAGGATGGTGCTGAACTTCAGCTAGATTACAGAACTTGAATATTGCAGGACTCTGTTTCTCTGTTTCTTTTCTCTGTGTCAGCTCAGATCTCGTGTCCTGCAGACTGGTTTCCTCTTTTAAGATATATGGCTACTAGATATTCTTAAGTCTTGCTGCCTCTGATGCACACCCATCCCAAAGACTGATCCTCTTAGTTTCAATTCAGGTAAAGCCCAAGGAAAGAATTTGATTGTCTCAGCTTGGGTCAGGTTCTCTATTAACTAAGAAACAAACAAAGGTTAGAAAAAAAAAAGTTTGAGGAGAAGCTAAAGAGAAGAGTAGATTCAGAGAGAAATGATCGAGTTGCTTTAAACCTGTTGAGTTGTTTTTGGAGATCATCTAATTGATAATATTCAATAAGAGGGTGGATGATAGCTAGTTAGCTAGCTGATAGGTAACTCTAAGGAGAAATGATTATAGAAGTGATGGTGATTGGATACATGGAAGGAGATAGATAGAGAATCCACGGCAATACAATGAACAAGACTCCTTTCAGAGTCCCAGAAAACAGATGATTGAAGGAAGCTTTTGGCTGGAATGCTTTTCCCATATAGACCTGCGTAATTGTGAAGATAATCATATGTGGAAAAATATATAAACATAAATGAATAAGTAAAAAAATCCATTAATGTAACCTTCATTCAAGTACAAAATTGAACTTTTGATTGTTCAGAAGCTCCTTATGTGTCCCTTCTTGATCATACATACTAGAGGTCACCATTATTTTAACACTTTAAAGAGTCAGTCTTTTTTTAAGTTTCAAGATTTATACACAGAAGTCTGGATCAACATAAAAGAGTAGGAAAATCCTGAGCTCTCCTCCTCCCATGAACAGACTAAAACTACAACTGCAGATAGAACAACTGTCTCTGAGAATTACCTGATGACTAGCAAAACAGATTTTCTACAACAAAGGATATAAAGAAAGGCTACCTCAAAATATGGATGTGAGAGTTGGATGGTGAAGAAAGCTGAGCACCAAAGAATTGATGCTTTTGAACTGTGGTGTTGGAGAAGACTCTTGAGAGTCCCTTGGACTGCAAGAAGATCCAACCAGTCCATCCTAAAGGAGATCAGTCCTGGATGTTCATTGGAAGGACTGATGTTGAAGCTGAAACTCCAATACTTTGGTCACCTCATAAAAAAGAGTTGACTCATTGGAAAAGACCCTAATGCTGGGAAGGATTGGGGGCAGGAGGAGAAGGGGACGACAGAGGATGAGATGGTTGGATGGCATCACCTACTCTATGGACATGAGTTTGGGTGGACTCAGGGAGTTGGTGATGGACAGGGAGGCCTGGCATGCTACGATTCATGGGGTCGCAAAGAGCTGGACACGACTGAGCGACTGAACTGAACTGAACCTCAAAATAAATAGGGGCATCTACTACAAAGCCACAGTCATCAAAACAGTATGGTACTGGCACAAGGACAGAAATATAGATCAATGGAACAAAATAGAAAGCCCAGCGATAAATCCACGCACCTATGGACACCTTATCTTCTACAAAGGAGGCAAGAATATACAATGGAGAAAAGACAATCTCTTTAACAAGTGGTGCTGGGAAAACTGGTCAACCACTTGTAAAAGAATGAAACTAGAACACTTTCTAACACCATAGACAAAAATAAACTCAAAATGGATTAAAGATCTAAACGTAAGACCAGAAACTATAAAACTCCTAGAGGAAAACATAGGCAAAACACTCTCCGATATAAACCACAGCAGGATCCTCCATGACCCACCTCCCAGAATATTGGAAATAAAAGCAAAAATAAACAAATGGGACCTAATTTAAGTTAAAAGCTTTTGCACAATGAAGGAAACTATAAGCAAGGTGAAAAGACAGCCTTCGAATGGGAGAAAATAATAGCAAATAAAGCAATGGACAAAGAATTAATCTCAAAAATATACAAGCAACTCCTGCAGCTCAATTCCAGAAAAATAAACGACCCAGTCAAAAAGCGGGCCAAAGAACTAAACAGACACTTCTCCAAAGTAGACATACAAATGGCAAACAAACACATGAAATGATGCTCAACATTACTCATTATCAGAGAAATGCAAATCAAAACCACAATGAGGTACCATTTCACGCCAGTCAGAACGGCTGCTATCCAAAAGTCTACAAGCAATAAATACTGGAGAAGGTGTGGAGAAAAGGGAACCCTCTTACACTGCTGGTGGGAATGCAAACTAGTACAGCCACTATGGAGAACAGTGTGGAGATTCCTCAAAAAACTGGAAATAGAACTGCCATATGACCCAGCAATCCCACTGCTGGGCATACACACTGAGGAAACCAGAACTGAAAGAGACACGTGTACCCCAATGTTCATCGCAGCAGTGTTTATAATAGCAAGGACATGGAAGCAGCCTAGATGCCCATCAGCAGACGAATGGATAAGGAAGCTGTGGTGCATATACACAATGGAATATTACTCAGCCATTGAAAAGAATACATTCAATCAGTTCTGATGAGGTGGATGAAACTGGAGCCTATTATACAGAGTGAAGTAAGCCAGAAAGAAAAACACCAATACAGTATACTAACACATATATATGGCATTTAGTAAATCGGTAAAGATAACCCTGTATGTGAGACATCAAAAGAGACACAGATATATAGAACAGTATTATGGACTCTATGGGAGAGGGCGAGGGTGGGATGATATCAGAGAATGGCATTGAAGCATGAAAATTATCATATGTGAAATGAATTGCCAGTCCAGGTTCGATGCATGATACAGGGTGCTCGGGGCTGGTGCACCAGGATGACCCGGAAGGATGGGATGGGGAGGGAGGTGGGAGGGGGGTTCTGGAAGGGAAACACATGTACACCCATGGTGGATTCATGTCAATGTATGGCAAAACCAATACAATATTGTAAAGTTAAAAAATAGATAGATGAACTAATTTAATAAAATAAACAAAAAATAAGTAGGGGCAGAGATGTGGTTTAGTCAGAATTCACATCCCAGGTGCTGTAGCCCATAAGCAGGAAGAATATCACAACCATGGAAGTCCTGTTGAAGAGCAAGGGGTTCAAGCCCCAGGTTTGGTTCCCCAGACCAGGGAACCTATGATGGAAGATGAGCCACCTCAATGTGACTTTGAAAACCAGAAGGGCTTACATCCAAGAGAGCTGGAGGCCTGTATGAAACTGAGGCTCTATTCTTAAAGGACTTGCACACAAATCATTCATTCTGAGTTCCAGTGGAGTGGCAACAGTTTGATAAGCACCTGGTTCCTATGAGGAGATTCACTGACAAACTTCAGTGTTTGTACCTGCAGGTATCTGTTGAAATTTTATACAGGGATGGAACCATTTTGACTCTTAACTCTTTTTTCGCCTAGCTGGTCCAGCATTGGCAGTCAACATTTCTGTCACTCTCCATCCATTAAGCTAACACTGGGTGCACCCCCACAGTGTTACCCTGAACACCTGTTGCACCCAACCCACTCATCGTAGTTGGCCCTTTCAAAGCAGCTCCCACCCACCTCCCTTGAAAAGTGGCTCTGGCTGATACTGGTGCCCTTCCAAAGTGGCTTGCACTCCTGAGGGTCAACACAGCAAACCAATGCACTCAGCTGACGAAACCTTTCAGCAAATTGAGCTTGTGGCCAGTTTCTTGCATTAGCCTGCTTACAAGAATCATGCCCTAATCACAACAGGAGAGTACACAGAGACCACATAGGGGATACTCCAGAAACAGACAGCTCCAGCCCCGTCTTCCACACAGATGCCTGGAAGACATAGATGATATGCCTAACATGTAGAGACAAATACAGATAAAACCTCAGAAAAACAGCTTAATAAAGTAGATATAAACAATTTACCAGATAGAGTTCAAAGGAATAGTGAAGATCCTCACTGAAGACATAAAAAAAATAGATGAGCTCAGTGAGAACTTAAAGATAGAAAATATAAAAAAGAAGAAATTAGAGCTAGAGAATGCAATAATTGAAATTAAAAAAAAAAAAACAAACCTAAAAGGAATCAGCAGTAGATTAGAGGGTGCAGAAGAACAAATCAGCAATCTGGAGAACAGGACAGTGGAAATCACCTAATAAGAACAATAAGAAACAAAAAATAATTTAAAAAATGAGAATAGTTAAAAAGACCTCTAGAACAACAACTCTAAACATAGTAGCATTCACAATGTAGGGTCCCAGAAGGAGAAGAGAAAGAAAAATGGACAGAAAACCTATGTGAAAAAATAATGGCTGAAAACTTCCCCAAAATGGAGAAGAGACATACAAGCTCAGGACAGAGAGATCCAAGCAAAATGAATTCCCCAGAAAGAAACATTATAATTAAAATATCAAAAATTAAAGATGAAGAGAGAATCTTAAAAGCAGCAAGAGAAAACAAATCACTATGTATAATAGAATTGCTATAAGATTATTACCTGATTTTTCAGCAGAAACTTTATAGATCAGAAAGGACTGGCATGATATATTCAAAGTGCTGGGGAAAAAACTTACAACCAAGGACATTCTACTTGGCAAAGTTATCATTAAGAATTGAAGGAGAGAGAAAGAATTATTAAAAAAAATCAAAAGCTACAGGATTTCACTACCACTAAATCAGTCTTACAAGAACCTTTAAGGGGACTTATTTAAATGGAATAGGAAAATCCTTCTTTGTTTCATGTAGGCCATAACTAGAAAATTATGATTTAAAAATTTCACTGGTAAAAGTAAACATATATCAAGGGTGGTGGATCAACCACCTATAAATCTAGCATAAAGTTTAAAAGACTAAAGTAGTAAGATCATTTATAGCTAAAAGAGTTGAGAAACACAAAATTAAAACTGGGAAAATATGGCATCAAAAACATAAAACTTTGGGGGGTAGTACAAATGTACACAATGTGCTCAAAGATAAATGACCATCAACTTAAAATAGACTGCTAATACATATGTTTTTATAAAGGAACCTCATGATAACTGCAAACCAAAAACCTATAACATATACACAGAAACTGAAGAGAAAGAAATCCAAATGTAACAGTAAAGAAAGTCATCAAATCACAAGGGAAAGGAACAAGAGAAGAAAGGAACAGAGAACTACAAAAACAACCTGAGAATAAAAAATAAAATGGCATTAAGTACATATCAATCAATACCTTAAATGTAAATAAATAAATGCTCCAATCAAAAAACATAAGGCAGCTGAATGGATAAAGCAAGACCCATATATATCCTGTCTACAGTAGTCTCATTTCAAGATTAAGGACATACATAAACTGAAAGTGAAGAGGTACAAAAAGATATTCCATGGAAACAAAAAGAAGGCTAGGTAAAAAACTGATATGAAAATACTCATATCAGACAAAATAGACTTTATTTTTATTTATTTATTTTAGTTTTAAAATTTTATTTTTGTTTAATTTTGTCTTATTTCATTTATTCTTTAAAAAATTGTCACAGTCATCAGGAAATGTTTTCAAACATCATAACAGACACCTGAGATTCCCAGACCGTTCTCTGAAGATTCTAGTTCAGTAGATTGGAGCCAGGCCTGAGAACTTACATTTAGGGTTTTCACACAATTCTTAATATTAGCTAGCAACAAAATAGACTTTAAAGCAAGAATTGTAAAATGAGAAAAAGGAGGACATCGGATTATGAAAAAAGAGGTCAATTCAACAAGAGGATATATAAATTATAAATATCTATGTACCCAACAAAAGAGCATCTAAATATATAAAGCAAATATTAACATAAAAGGAAGCACAATATTAGTCGGGAAGTCAACATCCCCCTTACATCAACAGATAGATTTTATAGACAGAAAATCAGTTAGGAAGCATTAACCTTAAATGACACATCAGACCAGACACACTTATTAGACATATACCAAACACTCTACCCAAAAGCAGTGGAATGCACATTCTTTTCAAGTGCCTATGGAATAAATTATAGACTAGATTACATATTGGGCCACAAAACAAGTTTCTTTAACTTTAAGAAGATTGAAATAATTTCAAGCATCTTTTCTGACCACAATTGTGCAAACCTAGAAATCAACCACAAGATGACTAGAAAAACATAAACATGTGCAGGCTAAACAACAAGCTTCTAAACAGTCAATGGGTTAATGAAGAAGTCAAAGAGAAATAAAAAATATCTTGAGACAAGTAAAAATAGAAATATAACTTCCCAAAATCTGTGGATCCTTAGGGGAGAAAAGACAATCTCTTCAGTAAATATTGGAAAAACTGGACAGTTACATGCAAAAGCATGAAACTAGAACACTTTTTTATATACAAACACAAAGTCAAAATGAATTAGACTTAAATGTAAGAACTGAAACCGTACAACTCTCAGAAGAAATCTTAGGCAATATACTCTTTGACATCAGTCTTGGCAATACTTTTGTCTCCACAGGCAAGAGCAGCAAAGCAAAAATAAATGGGAGTGCCTCAAAAATTAACCTGAAAAGATACATGCACCTCTGTGTTCATTGCAGCATTATTTACAATAACCAAGATATGAGAGCAACCTCAATGACATCAATAGACAAATGGATTAAGAAAATGTGGTATATATATATATATATATATATATAGTGCAATGTTACTCAGCCATAAAAAAGAGTGAAAAGAATGAAGTCCTTTTTAACAACATGGATGGACGTAGAGGGTTTATACTCAGTGAAATGTCATACAGACAAAGACAAATAACATACGACTTCATTTACATGTTGAATCTAAAAATCAAAACAAAGAATACAAAACAGAAACAGACTCAGATACAGAGCTAAACTAATGGTCTCTAGAGGGGAAGAGAGGGAGTTGGGTGAAATACATAAAGGGGATTAAGAACTACAAACTTCTAGTTATGAAATAAGTCATGAGGATGTAATGGACAGCATAGGGAATATAGTCAATAGTATTCTAATAACTTTGTATGGTAACAGAAGTTACTAGATTTATTTTGGTAACTAATATGGAATATATATAAATGTAGAATTATTATGTTGTACACCTGAAACTAATACAATATTGTATGTCAGCTATACTTCTATAAAAAGGATAAAGTTATACATTAATCATAGACAAATATTCTAGCTTTGTTTTTCTGTTTTCAAACCATATGTGAATGTAATCATGCTATTCTTTGGTGTTTTGCATCTTTTATCCAGCCTTATATTTATAAAATTCATGTATGTTGTTGTGAGTAAATTTAAATTGTTTATTTTTATTGCTCTGCAATGCAATGTTCCATTTCGTGAATATACCAAAATTTTATTCATAGCACTCTTGATGGACTTTGAGTTGTTTTTAGTTTACATACCTTTCTTCACTGTAGACACCAGTCTGGAATTGCTGTGTTACAATATAGAGAGAGTGATTGTTTTACTTGACTATATGATGCCAATGTGTTTACCAGTGTTTGTGTCAATTGTACTTATGATAGTTTCTAATGCTCCCCATTCTTGTTAACATTTGTCATGGTTTGGATTGTAATTTTTGAAATAATCTGATTTCAAAAATTATTTTTGAAATTTAATGTTTTCCATTATACTTTTAATTAGCATTTTCCTATTTCTAAATAAGTTCTTTTGTTTATAAGGCATTCATATATCTTACTTTATGAAGTGGACATTGAGGTCATTTCCCCATTTTCTGTCTAGTTTTCCATTTTCTTCATTTGGTTTGTAGTTCTTTTTATATTACTGAAACTATTATTTTGCCTGTTACATTTGTTGCAGATATCATCACCTGTGGGTTGCCTTTTTACTCTCTTAATAGTGTTTTTGAGAAACAGAATTTGTTAATTTTAATAAAGTGTAATTTATCACTTTTTGCTTTTCTTGTTACTTCTATTTTTTGGTTAGTTTTTTTCTGAGTGAGTATGTTTTGTTTAAAAAGTCTCCATCCCAATGTTGTAATGATTTTGTATGGTAACAGATGGTAATTCGACTTGTCATGGTGATCATTTTGTAATGTATAAAGCATTGTATCACTGTGTGATACACCTGAAATGAACATTATAAGTCAATTATCTCTTCTATGTGAAGTCTGTAATCTGAAAAGGTGAACAATAAAGCTTCCAGGAGCTAAATAAGGAAAGTCTCTTTGTGACTAGGAGATAGAAAGATTTCTTAAATAAGAGACAAAATATCTTGTGACCTGAGTTGATTTTTATTTTGTGTAAAATGTAAGGTCAGGATTCACTTTTTTTTTTTATGTAAATGAGTGAAAATTCCTCAGTTGTGTCTGACTCTTTGCGACCCCATGGACTGTAGCCTGCCAGGCTCCTCTGTCCATGGAATTCTCCAGAATATTGGAGTGGTTATCCATTCTCTTCTTCAGAACTGTGATAGTGCAATTTATTGAATTTGATTCTTTTCCCATTGCTGTGCATGCTACCTTTGTCATGAAAATTTCATTCTGTTGTATTGGCCTATTTGTCTAATTTATGCCAATTAAACACCCTTTTAGTTGAGACTTGATGGAGCAAGTGCTTCCACCTTTTTCCTCTTCAAGAGTGTCTTAGCTATACATTTATATTTTTGCATTTCCTTAAACATTTTTGGTTTATCTCTGGTGACTCAGATGGTAAAGTATCTGCTTGGAATACAAGAGACCCAGTTTTTATCCCTGGGTTGGGAAGATCCCCTGGAGAAGGGAATGGCTACCCATCCAGTATTCTTGCTCAGAGAATTCCATGGACAGAGGAGTTTGGTGGGCTACAGTCCATGGGGTCGCAAAGAGTCAGCCACGACTGGGTGACTAACACTTTCATAAAACTTTAGAATTAGCTTGTCAATTTACACAAGATATCCTGTTGATATTTGATTGGGATTGTATTAAATCTGTAGAACAATATTTGCAGAATTAACATAGCTTCTATATTGAATCTTCCAATATACAAACATAGATATGCATCCATTTTTTTGTCTTTTTTTAATGTTTCTAGAAACATTTTTTTTTTAATTGTTAAATTTATTTTGTTGAAGTATAGTTGGTTTACAATGTTGTGTTAATTTCTGTTGTACAGCAAAGTGACTCAGTTATACACATATATTCTTTTCCACTATGGTTTATCACAGAATATTGAATATAATTCCCTGTGCTATACTGTTGTACCTCATTGTTTATTCATTCTATATATAATAGTTTGCATTTGCTCATCTCAAATTCCTAATCTATCCTTCCCCATCACCCACCTTGGCAACAAGTCTGCTCTCTATGTCTATGACAGACTTCACTTCTTGATGGGAGAATGGCAAAGTTCTAGGAACGTGCGTGCAATGGAAAATATTGTTGCTACTGTCATAGGAAAACAGTCGGCCACAAATTGGGACTTGGGAAATACTTGCCCTTTCCCTATATAAACTGTATTGGCTATAATTAAATTGGCTTTGCTCTTTGGGCTTCTTGGATGGGTTCTCAAAATTTGCAGGATTAACATAGCTTCTATATTGAATCTTCCAATATACAAACATAGATATGCATCCATTTTTGTGTGTCTTTTTTTAATGTTTCTAGAAACATTTTGTAATTTTTTCTTATACATGTTTCATTGGACTTATTCCTAAGCAGTCAATTTTTTAATGCTATTGTCAATGAATTTAAAAATTGTATTTTTTGTAGATGATGTATAAAAATGCATTTAATTTAGATAGTAATTTTTTATTCAGCAAACTTATGAAATCTCATTATTTACAGTAATTGTTGTGTCTGTTCTGTTTTCTATGTAAATGATCTTATATCTTAGAACAATGACAGTCTTATTTGTGTTCCTATTTTTTTTCACTAGTTGCTTTTCTTTCCTTGTCTTATTGTACTGATTATGACATAATTAAAATGTTTAACAGAAGTGTGAGTAGAGAACATTTTTGTGATTTTCCCCAATTCAAAGTGAAAACTTGTAGTGTTTCATCACTTATTATGATGCTTGCTGTAGGTTTTTTATAGATACTCTTTTTCAGTATTTCAAAGTTCCCTTCTATGTTGTTGAGTTGTGTTTGTTTTGTTTTTTAAACCACTAACAAATCATAAATTTTACCAATGTGCTTTCTACATTTATTGAGATGGTTGCATAATTTTTATTTATTAATCTATGTAGTAAATTGTATTGAATCTCTGTTGTTGTTCAGTCACTCAGTTGTGTCTGACTCTGTGACCCTATGGACTACAGCACACCAGGCTTCCCTGTCCTTTATTATCTCCTCGATTTTGCTCAAACTCATGTTCATTGAGGCAGTAATGCCGTCCAATCATCTCATCCTCTCCTGCCCACTTCTCCTGCTTTCAGTCTTTCCCAGCATCAGAGTCTTTTCCAATGAGTCCGCTCTTCACACCAGGTGGCCAAGGTATTGGAGCTTCAGTTTCAGCATCAGTCCTTCCAATGAATATTCAGGGATGATTTCCTTTAGGATTGACTGATATTATTTTAATTTTTTTTCTTTCATCATTATCATATATGCCAGATGATATACTAGGCACTGGGAATATAAAGTTGAAGAAGCTTTGTTCCAGCACAGCTGTTCTTATTCTAGTGGAGGACATAATGAACAGTGTATAATTATACAAGGTGACACATGCTATGGGAGAAGCAAGGGAGGAGCTAATTCTGCGCCAGAGAATGGTTTGGGTCGAGGATGGTACCTGGAGAGGAACCATTTCAAGATGGACTTCGAAGGCCGGAGACCCAGACAAAAGAGGAAAATGTCATTCAAGAGAGATGAAATTGCATAGGCAATGGCATACTCAGAAAACAGTAAGGATTTCAGGGGCATGGGAAAAGACAAGAGACAGGTTTAAAAGATATTTTGCAGGTTGAATTGATATAACTTATTGTTCATTTGAATCTAAGCAGTGACAAAGGCAATGTAAGGACATTGCCAAAGATGACCCTGTGTTTTGCTCTTCTGGTTTAGCTAATCTGTGGAGGGGATATTTAGTTCTGAGCATAGTGAGCTTTTGAGGTGAGTCTGTCAAACTTACCTGAAGGTACTGGCTGGGCTACTAAAACTCTAGTTTGAGATTTAGGGTGTGGCTTCTAGTAGAGATTTGGGCTGCTTCATATGGTCTTGGGCTGTCACTAGTCACTTGCTGTCATAAAGAGAGCATTTAAGTCTGATCTGTCTGTCAAAGAGCATGACAAAATGCATTTACTCTACATTAATTTTAGGTTTTAAAGAATAGGTGCTCTTTTTTACTTTAGGAATTTTATTGAAAAGAAATCTGAGAGACAGAGAAAATTGTAATATATGTATTCTCCCTTAAGTATAATTTAAATTGAGAGGAGGAATTTGCAGTAAAGTTCTTTGTTTTTTTTTTTTTTTGAGATTTAAGGTTGTTTTATTAGAGGGAATTATTTTGACAATAGAAAACTCATAAAAGCAGAGATCCCCTCCCACCCCCACCAGCCAAGGAAGTTTTCTGACACCTCGCCTAGTTGTGTTTTCTATAGAGTATTTTGTTTTAAAAAAACCTTTTGTTTTATATTGGAGTATAACAGATTAACGACGTTGTGATAGTTTTAAGTGAACGGCAAAGGGACTCAGACATACATGTACATGTATCCATTCTTCCCGAAACTCCTCTGCCATTCAGGTTGCCACATAACCCTGAGCAGAGTTTCCTGTGCTATATAGTAGGACCTTGTAACTTGTCCATTTTAAAAAGAACTCCCTAGTTATCTCATATCCCCAGTCTTCCCCCTTGGCAACCATAATACAGTAAAGTTCGATAGAATAATCAAGATATCACCCCTTGTATTCTTTTACTGCTCCTGTACTTTTGCAAAACTTCAATGGGAATTTAAAATATGGGCAAATTGAGGGTAATGGTAATTGGTGATTTCCCTGATTGTTGGAGGATAAAAAAGAATCACTTGCAGTCTCACAAAAGACACATAAAAAGAGCTAGCCTTGTTAACTACAAGGGGCTTGGTATTATCCATACTGTTTATTAAAACTTTAATTATTTGCTCAATATCACTTAAATGGAAATTTCTTATTGATTAAAAATTCTGATGTCAAATTTAAAAGCAATTGTTTGCTTCAGGGAGGTATAATGGGGGCTTCCGTGGTCCTAATAATGTTCTGTACTTGATCATAACTGATTTCACTTTGCAAGTTTCATTAAGCTGTACACTGAAAATCTATGGATATTTGGGATATATTTTATAGATCAATAAAATTTTTGCTCTAAAAAGTTATGGTATATGTTTCAGATTTACATAATGCACTTATTTCTTGTGCTTTTTTTTTTTAAACAAGTACATGCTCTGCAGTGAAATAACTTGATTAGAAATCTTACATATTTTTACTTGTTTTTGTCTGTTGGATTTGCATATGTTTTCAGGTAGTCACATAAAAATTGCATTACACCAAGAAAACCAGTTTGAAAAACACAGAATGTGCTCTATGTGTGTCAGGTGATTTAAAGTTTTCCAAACAGGGTTCAGAGATTCCATTTATGTACCCAAACTGCAAACTAAAACTTAGATAAATGCTTCCCTGAGGTGAAGTTAACTTGCCTGGGACAGAAGACTTTTTAAGGATGCCAGTTTGCCCACTGTATGGCCAAGTGTTTATTCAGCTGAGGCTTGGATGAAAGCCACCACATCAATGTCACAGTCTCAGCACATGTGAGGAAAATACATGTGATACATAGCAAATTAGGTGTCATGCTCTTGGAAGGGTGGAATGGGATTGATTTGCCACTTTTAGCAATGCTCTTTTACTGTCAGCTGTGGCTTTGAGGAAAGCATTAGAGATTCTTGTCACAGATGTTTCTTTCATAAACTGTTGTGGGAGAATGACATTCTGCAAAAATGGTTTACTACTCTTCTTTCTTCTCTTGGGGAAACAAAGTACGCTCACCATTACCACCAAATGGACTCAAGGAGCGTTCTTCATTTCTCCCACAATGGCATTAAGGTTCATGGCATTTATGAAGTTGATTTTAGAACTTAGTTGGCAAATGTGGTGTGTAGAGATATTTGTTCAAAGTATGCGCCATTGAGTGTAAGACTCATTATGGGGGAGGGTAGAAACCAGCTCATTATTCGGTGTTTAAAACTGAAATAAAAAAATGTTTGTACAATTTTTATTTAATGGTTCACAATTGATTAAATTAATTAATCTTTTTAGCATATTATACTCCACACAAACTACTGAATTGTGAGAAGTTAAGAATTCTCTATAGCTCAGCCATTTTTTATAAGATGATGAAATTTATGGAGTCAATATATGAATAAAAAAACATGATTAAAACTATTTGATGATAATTTTAAACTTAAGGGATAAGAGCTGCTTATTCATGGAGAATTTTAATTCATAACTTCCACTTGGTATAATTTTCACTGAGAATTTGGTGAGTAAATGTAAGTATTCTGTATATAAGTATCTTCCTGCTGAACACAAATACAGTTGCTATGGCAACTGCAACATCACATGGGATATAAGAGATAGAAAGAATATTTTACAAAAAGTGTGTTATCCATGTGTCATATTAATTTTTCTACTTTATACCATGTACAAGTCAGAATATTTTCCTCTGAAGCTATGTTGTTATCCAGTATTAAATTATTCATTAAAGTTTTTTTAAATGTTCCAGATTTCCTACAGAATTTTTCTTCTCTTTTTTAAATATAAATGCATACCAATTGGGTTATGTGAAATATCACTTACCAATTTAAATAATGAAGGTTAAAATAGGACAATTGCCTGTTTTTTAAAAATTAGTTGATTATCTTTTAAAATTGATGTGAAAAAATAATGTACGATATTGTTTTCAAGTGTAGGGAAAGCAAACCATAATAAAGCAGGTCATACTTGATGGCTGAAACACTTGGTCGTCTTCCATCAGGTTGCAAATATGATGTCTTACATGTTTGTTTTGAAAGACTCCCATCCTTTTCGCCGACAGGGAACTTAAATTTTTGATTAATTGAGTGTAAATGAGTGAGAAACAGATGGTGAAAATATAATTTTTGATACAGATGAGTTTCAAGTTATACTTTCCTAAATTGTGTTTTCTTTCTTAAACAAACACCTAGCAATTTACTCATTCTGAGGTCTGGATGGAGCCCTCTGTGAAGCAGAAACATGTCATGGAGCTTTTCTGATAAATTGTCTCATAATTCTATGTTTCAAAGTATCTGTTCTTATTGCATTTTGGAGTCTGTTTTACGGCAGAAGGTTTAAGAGTGTTTTCCTAAAATCATCTTTACAACTCTTACTTATGTGAGACAGGCTGTGTTCTCTAGAAGTTTTCCTAGGTAACAAGTTCACTGAACTATGATGGGGTGTGTGTGTGTGTGTGTGTGTGTTAAGTCACTTCAGTCATGTCCGACTCTTTGTGACCCCATGAACTGTAGCCTGCCTGCAGGGCTCTTCTGTCCATGTGATTCTCCAGGCAAGAATACTGGAGTGGGTTGCCATGTCCTCCTCCAGGGGATCTTTCCGACCCAGGGATCGAACCTGAGTCTCTTATGTCTCCTGCATTGGCAGGCAGGTTCTTTACCACTAGTGTCTCTACTGGGAAGTACTGAGCTAGGGTGGAAGTAGCCTCAATTTTTTTTTTTTTAATTTCATACTCTTCCTTTGTGAATTTCAGATTCAAATGGCTTATGACCCTAATTTAAAACCTGAAAGTCACTGAAGAGAGACTGAGAGAGGTGTTTGGAGTGACTCCTCTCTTCCTTTAAGAAATACTGTAATATTTTACTTAATAAATATTTAAACTAGAATTATTGGAGCCATGAAAGACTTTTTTGGAGGCAATGTCAATAACATAAAGTGAGAGTTATTTTTGATGAAAAGTATCTCACAAAGTTAGAAAAAATTCAAAGAAATAAAAGCTTGTATGGTATTTATAAAACATTTGTTGAATTGAATTTGTGTGTGTATTATTTCAGAAATATGTTGATTGATTCACCAAAATGACACTTTGACATGGTAGGTTAGACGTTTATTCAGGTTCTACTCCAATAATAATTTACAGTCAATTGCTAGTGAGCTAGAGGTTAGAGTAAAAGAAGTACCAGCTTTATCATTACTTTCTTATTCCCCAGTATGAAAAAGGGGTTTGTTTTATTGAGAATTGGTACCTGACCTCTTCATTTAAAAGCTCTTTGATTGTTATAGGTACCTGCTTTCTTCCACCACTTCCTTAAAAAAAAATACAACCTAGTCTTAGAAATCCACGTTTGTATTCTCTTACCTTATTTTTATTAAAGAGTTTTGGTTATTTGTAATAAATCTTGAGATTAATTTCCATTTGAAATAGTGATAAATAGAGACTTGCACAAGCTCTCTCTTCCCATCATGCCATTCCAGTTGATTAAAATTAGGGTGAATTAAGTGAATTTTTGGTATCTGTGATAGATCTAGTGTTAATCTCCATTTCAAATAATGGTAGAACAGCATGAACTTAGCTCCATCCTTTTCTTCCATACCATGTACAGTGATGTTGAAAAAAACATTGATTGAATTAGCAGACAAGCAGGTGCGGGTATTCTCAAGTTTTTAGATGGTAATCATAACTTCCCCAGAGGCTATGGTCACCAGGGGTGTGTGTGTGTGTGTGTGTGTGTGTGTGTGTGTGTGTGTGTGTGTGTGTGTGTGTGTGTGTGTGTGTGTGTGTGTGTGTGTGTGTGTGTTTAAAAGCAAAAGCTAATGAATGGAATGAAAGTGTATGCTGGTTGCTTGACTTAACTGATATTGGGCTTACTTACTACTTTACTGGTGGAAATCCTCAGACTACCCATATGTACAGCAGCCATATTCAAGTTTGACTGGCGTTGAAGATAGAAAGTTTGTTTCTCTAAATGCCTTATCTGGAAGTAAAGGCAATGTATGACTCCTAAGTTATGGTGTGCTATATTATGTCCCATATTCTTATAACTTAGTCCTCCAAACACAGATAAATGAGATGCAGAAATTGGTTAATTAAAAAGGACACGTGTGCTCTCTTTAGCACTATTTATTAAAATAAGAATAATTAAACAACTGCTCAGTAAGGCATGGTTAGTCATAACAAAATACAAAATATGAAGAAATAAGAAACGCAGACATCATCATTTTTTTTTCCTTTAATTCCTATCAGCAACAGCACACTTATGCAAAGCCAGTGCCAATTCATATCATTTCCTTTCTACGATTCACCAGGATTTTCACTCTGGGGCTGTCAATTGACGTGTTGACTTTCAGTGGTCTCATTAGCAATCTGCCCCATCTTCTGTTCTGCCTTACGCTTGCTGTGGTGAGGCAGTCAATACAGTCCTTCCTGGACTGAGGCTGCTACTCCTAAACTGCAACCACCAAGGAAGAAAAGTGTGTTGATGCCAGTAGCATCTCCACCCTCAATATTTTTTCCTCAGTTAGAAAAGACACCTGCTTCTTTTTACCCCTTCTGAGTCAATAGTTCATGTCAATTCATATCCACTAAGGATTGGTCCTAAACTGATGGCTCAGGATTGTTAAGACCACCCTGCCCTTTCCACCCCCCAGATATTAGACACACCTTCTTTCACAGTATTTCTCATTCTCCTTTTCTTCATCTCTTTCTCCCAAAACCTAACCCCTGGCTTCTTCTTCTTCTTCTTTTTGTTAAGAAAGAGTGGCTTTAAAAAGAATAATTTTACTTAATTATTTTTGGCTCTACTGGGTCTTCATTGCTGGGAGGACTTTTCTCTAGTTGTGGTGAGTGGGGGCTGCTCTCTAGTTGGAGTGCCTGGGTTTCTCATTGCAGTGGCTTCTCTTGTTGTGGAGCACAGGCTCTAGGGCACGCAGGCTTCAGTAGTTGCCATCCTTGGCTCTAGAGCACAGGCTCAATTGTTATGGTGCATAGTCTTAGTTGCTCCCTGGCATGTGGGATCTTCCTGGATCAGGGATGGAACCCGTGCCTCCTGCATTGGCAGGAGGATTCTTTACCACTAAGCCACCAGGGAAGCCCACCCCTTGGCTTCTTAATGGGACCAGTTTTTGAAGTTTTGTTTATTCAGAAGAATTTGTAAACTGTTTAAAGAAGTGCCTTTCAACATGTCCTTACTGGTCTAAAATAAATTCAGATTTTTTCAATTAACCTGACACCAGTTTAATTGCTAGTCTACAATCCTGGCTTTTACAATTTCATATTGAATTTTTTTTCTTAGAAACAGAAAATTAGAAAATTCTAGAGTAACAACAAGAAAGTTTTTCCTTTGAAATTCTTTCAAGTTTTTAATGAATTATTTTCAATACTTTCTCACCACTGTTTCAAGCTACTGAGAATATATGTACTCAGTCTGCAAATAGTAAACTACAACATGTATTTGTGAATTAATAGACTTTTTCCAAATGGAGTTGTTTAAATATGTCTATGTAAAATCAGTTCACTACAGTCCCTCAGTCGTGTCTGACACTTTGCAACCTCATGGACTGCAGCACGCCAGGCTTCCCAGTCCATCACCAATTCCCGGAGCTTGCTCAAATTCATGTCCATTGAATCATTGATGCCATCCAGCCATCTCATCCTCTGTTATCCCCTACTCCTCCTGCCTTCAATCTTTCCCCGCATCGAGGGCTTATCCAATGAGTCAGTTCTTCACATCAGGTGGCTAAAGTATTGGAGCTTCAGCTTCAATGTCAGTCCTTTCAGTGAATATTCCTTTAAGATGGACTGTTTTGGTATCCTTGTAGTCCAAGAGACTCACAAGAGTCTTCTCCAACACCACAGTTCAAAAGCATTAGTTCTTCGGCACCACCTTCCTTTATGGTCCAACTCACATATTCACCCACGATTACTGGAAAAACCATAGCTTTGACTATACAGACCTTTGTCAGCAAAGTAATGTCTCTGCTTTTTAAATATGCTGTCTAGGTTTGTCATAGCTTTTCTTAATGTAAAATGGTCAAACAGTACACAGATATTAAAGTAAAAATAAGTTACTCCAACTTTTCTCTTAATCCTTTCTTCTCTCTGCATAGAAGAACAATGTTTACAGATTGGTATAATAAATGTCCCACCAACCTTTCCTGGGCATACATACACAAACATACAACTCTATAAAATATGCACATTTTTCTGTGTCTTAAAGATCTTTCCATGTCACCCTGTATAGTTTTACCTCATTCTTTTAAGCAGGCATACAGCACAATAATTAAATTATCTGCTTATTGCCGCATACTTATTGAAAAAAACTTAATATATAAAAGTACCATAAATAAACATTTTTCCCCAGTTATGAGGATTTATGTAGGATATACTCACAGGAGTTGAAATGCAAATGCAGTTTTAAAAAATTGTAAGTATTACAGTTTTATAATTCTAATATTTCCAGTAGGCACAGAAGCTCTTATTAGAATTTTAATATATTATGTTCAGTCACTGAATTTTAAAAGGGATATAAGGAGATTTAAGAAGGTGGTTTAGGGAAGATGACAACAGTAATTAAATAAATACAAAATGAACTCTTTGGAGATAAGTTGGGAGCAAGGGCAATTTAGCCACAGAAAAGAAGGCTGTTTTAGGATGCTGCTCATTTTTTTTTTTTTTTACTTCTGCAGAAATTCCAATAGTAGATTTATATTCAGGTAATTGAAATCAACCAGATATGGAGAAGACTTTGTTGTTATATTTTGGCTTATATTCTAGGACTAAGTAAAAATGGAGGTTATAAAATCTCTGATTTTTGAAGTCTGAAAATTGAATAGCATCTGTATTTCTTATGAGATCTGTGAGTTATTTATTTTTTTCTTTTTATGTTCCTGTCACTTTACTGGTGCTAATTTTGAACACAAACACATCCATATAGAAATTTACAGAGACAAATGTAAGACTCAGTATTCTCCAGAAACAATGATAGTTCCCCTCTGAACTCTTGTGGTCCTGGTTTAGTCCATTCTCTCATTGTCTCTCATGAAAGACTGGAATTTATCTGTGCACAGTATCATCTCTCTTTAAAAATTTGAGGTATGTTAGTGGAAGGAAAATGTTTTGTTTATATTTATGTCCTGCACAACATTTGGCACAGGTTTCATGTACAAATGATGCCCCCAAAATATTTTTATGAATAGTAAGTGGATAAAAAGTATTTTTGCCACTGTGCACAAAATCACACCTGGTGGCTCAGACTGTAAAGAATCTGCCTGCAATGCAGTAGATGCAGGTTTGATCCCTGGATTGGGAAGATCCCCTGGAGAAGGGAATGGCAATCCACTCCAGTATTCTTTCCTGGGAAATCCCATGGGCAGAGGAACCTGGCTGGCTCCAGTCCATGGAATTGCCAAGTGTCAGACATGACTGAGCAACTAACACTTTTACTTTCACGAGGTCACTCAGAAAACCTAAAAATGTTACTAGAAACATGATTTAAGGAATGATCCAAACGAAAGGGAATCAGAAGCATCTTTCTCCAGTCAGAACAGTATCATTTTCTGAAAATCATTTTTAGTGTGAATCATTTGGCATAAAAATCACCAAAAAAGTAAAACCATCTTTAGAAATTTCATTAGTTTTATATACACCATATATACACGTTGTAGGATGTTATGGTCAATGTACTGTGATTCTGTTATTTTATAATTTTAAATGTGAACTTTAATTAATTGATTAATTAATTTTTGGCTGTGCTGGGTCTTTGTTGCTGCGTGGGAGCTTTCTCTAGTTGAGGCAAGCACAGACTACACTTCACTTGTGGATCTCGGGCTTCTCATTGCAGAGGCTTCTCTTGTTGCAGGTCATGGGCTTTATGGTACTTGGGATTCAGTAGTTGCAGCATATAGGCATAGTTGACTCCATGTGGAATTTTCACAGACCAGGGATCAAACTTGTGTCCCCTACACTGGCAGGTGGATTCTTAATCATTAGACCATAGAAAAAAGTGAAAGTGTTAGTCACTCAGTCGTGTCTGACTCTTGGGCTCCCATGGACTGTAGCCCACCAGGCAACCCTGCCCATGGAATTCTCCAGGCAGGAACACTGAAGTGGGTTGCCATTCTCTTCTCCAGGGGATCTTCCTGACCCAGGGATTGAACCTAGGTCTCCTGCTTTGAAGGCAGATTCTTTACCATCTGAGCCACCAGGGAAGCTCCTAGACCACAGGGAAGTCCCCCTAATGTGAATTTTTGGTGTTTACCAAAATATGTATTTTTTTACAAGTGGTTTTTATTAGAAAATTATTTTGAGCTATTATTCTCACAAGAAGGAACGTTCTGTACTTTGCAGCTGACTTAAGGCATGAGGACAAGGGGTTATAACCTCAAGTCTGTCTCTTACATTACCTAACATTGTGTGTGTTAGACACTCAGTTGTGTCTGACTCTGTGACCCCCATGGACTGTAGCACACCAGGCTGCTCTGTCCAAGGGATTCTCCAGGCAAGAATACTGGAGTAAGTTGCCATTTCCTCCTCCAGGGAATCGTCCCAGCCCAGGGATCAAACATGGATCTCTTGCATTGCAGAAAGATTCTTTACTGCCTGAGCCACCAGGGAAGCTCTTTTAGATTACCAAACATTGCTACCAAAAATTAAATGGGTACATTACTGTTAGCTAGAAATATGGAGACAGAAATAGCTTTCAATAGACAGTTACAGCAACACCTTTTTTTTATATCAAGGTATTCTTTTCCCATCAATTATTGGG
This sequence comes from Giraffa tippelskirchi, assembly GCF_054371585.1. Classification (NCBI taxonomy): domain Eukaryota; kingdom Metazoa; phylum Chordata; class Mammalia; order Artiodactyla; family Giraffidae; genus Giraffa; species Giraffa tippelskirchi. The sequence continues at coordinate 86,388,502 of NC_137276.1, read as the reverse complement.
CTAATTCAAGAAAACTTTACTTTCATAGGGTTTGATGATATTGCAGCGTCTTGTAACAATATCAAAGGTCTAAAGTGGTTCAAAGAACTCAGGGAAACACTTATGTTTGCCAGCTTATTAAAGGATATGATGATGCCGGGAAAGGTGGAGGGCAGGAGGAGAAGGGGGCGACAGAGGATGAGATAGTTGGATGTCATCACCGACTCAATGCACATGATTCTGAGCAAACTCCGGGAGATAGTGAAGGACAGGGAAGCCTGGCATGCTGCAGTCCATGAGGTCACAAAGAGTTGGACATGACTTAGTGAGTAAACAACAGCAACAACAGCAGATGAACAGCTAGCTGAAGAGATACATAGATAAGATCCAGGAGGGTCCAGGGTGCTGGAGTTTTGCTTTCATGGAGCTAGAATGCATCATTCTCCTGGTGGAGATGTGTTTGTCAACCTTGAAGCTCTCCAAACCCTACTTTTGGGATATCATGGAGGCTTTAGCACAAGGCATGATTGATCATGAGCTCCATTTTCAAACCTTCTCTGTTCTCAAGAGAATGGGGGCATAATTTTACTGTAATTTGCTTGTTTGACATAAATCAGTCATAATCTAGGTCAATTTTTTTATGTCATTCCTCATTCTCTTTGGTAAATTAAACGGAGATGCCTTTTCTCTTAATAGTGAAAATTCCTATCTTGCAGTCTCTCTCAGAGAGGAGGAGAGGGCCTGAGTGTTGATTGGCATGTAAATCTATGAGGTCGTTTACTGGGAGAAAGAGAGACATTTACCTGTAGCCTCCAGCACTGGCACATCTGCAGCCTTTTCTACGAATGGATGATGTAGGGATGGTGGGATTTCCAAGCATCTTACTGGTCTTTTTACCCTGTGACTTCTATGAAATTATGAATGTGAGAGAGACTGGGACCTGAGATTGACCAGATTTGTTTCCCCAACTGATTGGTGAACTGTGAAAAATCTGTTGGGAGTCTCAGTACAAATCAAAAGGGAATGGATTAACTACCAGGTATTAAATTTTGAGAAGAGTGATACATTTTTTTCCTTTATATATCCATAATGTTAATATTTTTTTCTTTGGGTATACTTGTATGGAGACTGGATATATTAGCAAGGTAGAGATTGAGTTTTCTCTAAACCACAGCTTTAGTAATGTAATTTCTAAGGAAAAGCACAAATTGACATTAGGAAGGGGCTGAACCATTTTTGCAGATAGTGACTGAGTCTCCACCAAAAAATACTTAATCAAATGGATTTCTTAAAAAGGCAAGCCAAATACAATGATTTAAGGTAATTAAAAGTAAAGTCATTCCCTGATTAAACTTGCTCTTGGTTAGTCTTGATAAACACAGCAAAATGCTGACTGACATACAAACAGAGTTTTGAGACTTAAAGTTAACAAGAATGAATATAAAGAGCATTAAATTCAGGGTTTGATTCATCTGGTTTTCAGTTAGGAGATAGCTGAGGCAAAAGCCATTCTATGTTGAAGTAGATGTGTTTTCCTGTGGGTTTTTCTTCTTTAATATAAGCTATGTGACATAATTTTGGATATGGGAGAAATGACATATATAACAATTGCAGCCTTTGTAATCTTTGTTTCTTTCTAATGGAAAGGCCCAGATTGCATCCAATAAAACTTTCTTTCTAGCCAAAATTTGGTCAGATTTTGGTGAATAGGATTTTCCCAGAGTGGGACTAGTAGCTCTCAAATTACAGTAATTTATTAGAATTTGATCCTATAAGACACAGAAAACTATTTTCCAGTGCTACATTTATTTCCATCATCTCTTTCTTTGCCAACTATAAATCATTTATGTTTTCAAAGCATAAGTGGTATTCTGTCTATAAATGATTGGATGACCACATAGATGGGTCCTGTATTTTTGGAATGATTATGACATGAGTCTGGAAGAAATCAGTGTTTTAGAGTCCTTATTCTGGGTAATGGAAGTGATGCTCACTGAAACAACAAATCAGTTGTTTTGTTACATAATATAATAACACCTTCATTACCTAAATGGAAATAGTAGAAATGTTGATGGTGGAATGATCTTCTGCCACTTTTCCATGACATTCAATGTTGTGACACTTGTCTTTTTTCTTAAAGTACAGACTTTTATTCTGAATCAGGAGAATTTCAGACCATTTAAATTATATTTTCCAAACCTTATGATAAATAAATAAATAATATCCATCAGATTTAAGGTTTCCTGAAGGTTGCAGTGACCTTGAAAAGCTGAAGTTCTGTTTGGTTGTTTATCCATTTGCTTGTTAATGGGCATTTGACTTTTTCCCACTTGTGGACTATTACTAATAGATAATGTTGCCATGAATATTGGATTGTAATGTATTGTTCAGTTCAGTTCAGTTGCTCAGTTGTGTCCGACTCTGAGACCCCATGGACTGCAGCATGCCAGGCTTCCCTGTCCATAATCAACTCCTAGAGCTTACACAAACTCATGTGCATCAAGTTGGTGATGCCATCCAACCATTTCATCCTCCGTCGTTCCCTTCTCCTCACGCCCTCAATCTTTCCCAGCATCAGGGTCTTTTACAGTGAGTCAGTTCGTTGCATCAGGTGGCCAAAGTATTGGAGTTTCAGCTTCAGCATCAGTCCTTCCAATGAACACTCAGGACTGATTTCCTTTAGGATTGATTGGTTGGATCTCCTTGTAGTTCAAGGGACTCTCAAAAATCTTCTCCAACACCACAGTTCAAAGCATCAATTCTTCAGTGCTCAGCTTTCTTTATAGTCCAACTCTCACATACATACATGACTACTGGAAAAACCATAGCCTTGACTAGATGGACCTTTGTTGGCAAAGTAATGTCTCTGCTTTTTAATACGCTGTCTAGTTTGGTCATAGCTTTTCTTCAAAGGAGCAAGCGTCTTTTAATTTCATGGCTTCAGTCACCATCCGCAGTGATTTTGGAGCCCAAGAAAATAAAGTCTTTCACTGTTTCCATTGTTTCCCCATCTATTTGCCATGATGTGATGGGACCAGATGCCACGATATTAGTTTTCTGAATGTTGAATTTTACGCCAACCTTTTCACTCTCCTCTTTCACTTTCATCAAGAGGCTCTTTAGTTCTTCTTTGCTTTCTGCCATAAGGGTGGTGTCATCTGCATACCTGAGGTTATTGATATATCTCTGAGCAATCTTGATTCCAGCTTGTGTTTCATCCAGCCCAGCATTTCACATGATGTACTCTGCATATAAGTTAAATAAGCAGGGTCGCAAAGAGTCAGACATGACTGAGAAACTGAACTGAACTGAACTGACAGCTCTAGTTGATTGTTTGTAAGGTGTCAAAAAGACTTTCTTGTCCCAATATATTTTGCTCATTTACCTTTATCAATATCTGACATTTCACCATTAGAGACTAATTTTTTGGCTTATGAACTTAATCATACTTGAAATGCCATTGGGAAGGATAACACATGAAGGCTAATCACTTTGTTGTGGGAATACAAATCAATGATTTATAAATGAATTAAAAATATATACTTGCCTTTGGTTTATGTCACCTAGTATGGTAATCTCTAAATCCATCCATGTTGGCACAGATATCACTATGAGATCACTTGTATGTGGAATCTGAAAAAAAAAAATACAAATGAACTTATATACAAAACAGAAATAGACTCACAGACATAGAAAACAACTAATGGTTAGCAAAGGTTAAGGAGTGGGGGAAGGATAAATCAGGAGTTTGGGATTAAAATATACACACTGTTGCTGCTGCTGCTGCTGCTAAGTCGCTTCAGTCGTGTCCGACTCTGTGCGACCCCATAGACAGCAGCCCACCAGCCTCCCCCCTCCCTGGGATTCTCCTGGCAATAACACTGGAGTGGGTTGCCATTTCCTTCTCCAATGCATGAAAGTGAAAAGTAAAAGTGAAGTCGTTCAGTCGTGTCCAACTCTTAGTGACCCCATGGACTGCAGCCTACCAGGCTCCTCCATCCATGGGATTTTCCAGGCAAGAGTACTGGAGTGGGTTGCCATTGCCTTCTCTGAAAATATATGCACTACTATATATAAAACAGACAACCAACAAGGACCCACAGTATAGCACAGGGAATGATGCTCAACATCTTGTGATAACCTATAATGGAAGAAAATATAAAGAAAAAAATTATATTTATATATATGTATAACTGAATTGGCTTTTAAAAAAGTTGGCTTAAAACTCAACATTCAGAAAACTAAGATCATGGCATCTGGTGCCATCACATCACGGCAAATAGATGGGGAAACAGTGGAAACAGTGGCTGACTTTATTTTTCTGGACTCCAAAATCATTGCTGATGGTGATTGCAGCCATCAAATTAAAAGACGCTTACTTCTTGGAAGGAAAGTTATGACCAACCTAGACAGCATATTGAAAAGCAGAGACATTACTTTGTCAACAAAGATTGTCTAGTCAAGGCTATGGTTTTTCCAGTAGTCATGTATGGATGTGAGAGTTGGACTATAAAGAAAGCTGAGCACTGAAGAACTGATGTTTTTGAACTGTGGTGTTGGAGAAGACTCTTGAGAGTCCTTTGGAGTGCATGGAGATCCAACCAGTCCATCCTAAAGGAGATCAGTCCTGGGTGTTCATTGGAAGGACTGATGTTGAAGCTGAAGCTCCAATACTTTGGCCATCTGATGCGAGGAACTGACTCATTTGAAAAGACCCTGATGCTGGGAAAGATTGAGGGTGTGAGGAGAAGGGGATGACAGAGGATGAGATGGTTGGATGGCATCACTGACTCAATGGATATGGGTTTGGGCATACTCCAGCAGTTGGTGATGGATAGGGTAGCCTGGCGTGCTACAGGTTCATGGAATCGCAAAGAGTCAGACACGACTGAGTGACTGAACTGAACTTATGGGACCAGATGCCATGATCTTAGTCTTTTGGATGTTGAGTTTTAAGCCAGCTTTTCACTCTCCTTTTTCACCTTCATCAAAATGCTCTTTAGTTCCTCTTTGCTTTCTGCCATAAAGATGGTATCATCTGCATATCTGAGGTTATTGATATTTCTCCAAGCAATCTTTTTTCCAACTTCTGCTTCATCCAGCCCAGCATTTCTCATGATGTACTTTTTATGTGAGTTAAATAAACAGGATGCCAATATACAGCCTTGACATACTCTTTTCCCAATTTTGAACCAGTTCCTTGTTCCATGTCTTGATCTAACTGTTGCTTCTTGACCTGCACACAGATTTCTTGGGAGGCAGGTAAAGTGGTCTGGAATTCCCATTTCCTGATGAATTTTCCACGGTTTGTTGTGATCCATACAGTCAAAGGCTTTAGCATATTTAATGAAGCAGATGTTTTTCTGGAACTCTCTTGCTTTTTGTATGGTCCAACAGATGTTGGTAATTTGATCTCTGGTTCCTCTGCCTTTTCAAAATCCAGCCTGAACATCTGGAACTTCTCAGTTCATGTACTGTTGAAGACTCGCTTGGAGAATTTTGAGCATTACTTTGCTAGCGTGTGATGAGTACAATTTTGCGGTAGTTTGAACATTCTTTTACATTGCCTTTCTTTGGGATTGGCATGAAAACTGACCGTATCCAGTCCTGTGACTAGTGCTGAGTTTTCCAAATATGCTGGCATGTTGAGTGCAGCATTTTAACAGCATCATCTTTTAGGATTTGAAGTAGCTTAGTTCGAATTCCATCGCCTCCACTAACTTTGTTCGTAGTAATGTTTCCTAAGGCCCCCTTGACTTCCCACTCCAAATGTCTGTCTCTAGGAGAGTGATCACACCATTGTGGTTATATGGGTCATTTTGATCTCTTTTGTATAGCTATTTTGTGTACTCATGGAAAAGGGAATCGCAAACCACTTCAGCATTCTTGACTTGAGAATCCAATGAACAGTAACTGGATATAGTCCAAGGGATACCTTTGCAGTATGCTGATTGGAGTAGAACATGAAAGGGATGAAATAGAAGTCCATTGCAAGGGAAATTCTCAGAAGAGAAGCTGTAAGTTGGATACCACAGAAGAGGTCGCAGGGAAGCACACAGACACTGGAAGCCTTGGGGAGAGTATATCAGGCTTATGGAGAAAATATTCCAACATGTTGGTGAGAAGTTGCTCTCATTCCAGAATTTTGCCTAGCTTGTAATTTAGCTTAAACCTTTTCCCTAGGTATTAAAATCACAGTGCTTACATCTTTAAGTGTTTACAGAAGAATGCTGGAGTCAAACAGTGACTACTGTGTGACTACTGGTGTTGGTCAGATTCACAGACCCAAAGAGATGCAAACTATTAGGGGAACATTACGGGGAAAGCTAGCTTTTGGGTAATCTTAGAAGAAATGTGTACAGGATGTCTCAATGAAAAACAATATTTTTAAGTTTTATGCTATGGTTGAATTTCCAAGAGTTTCTATTTATTGCAAATAGGGCAAATATTTCAGTAATATAATTCTTTTGACTGTATAATGCATTATGTCCCAAACAACAGCATTTATGATGACATCTGTCAGTGTTGATTGTGGTATTTTTTTAAGATCAGAATTTATGTTCAGGTCAATTTTTTACTGAAGTTGCCTTCCCATGGCCACCTGTTTTGTAGTAGATTATTTTCCCCCAGCACAAAGAAAGCCATCTCTAAATATTTAGCTGCAAGTCTCAAGTTTTCTAGTCTTCTATATTCAGTATGCCTGGGTTTTGATTAATAATTTTAAACCAAGCATGAGAGATTGTAGTGGACAGAGAATTACTTTTATACAAGTCTCTCTGTTATTATTTCATTGGAGCTAAATGAGTATGGGGCCAGTTGATGAGTTATTCATGTAATGCAGGAAAAGATGTCACCCCAGTCCCTGGAACCCTGCAGAGTTCCACAGATTTTACCAAAATATTTTGTAGATTTCTATTTTTTTAACTTAAAAATATGGAAGACTTGAATGAAATGGATAGGTTTCCTTCAAGAGTCAAAAAAAATTCAATTTCATTGCTCAGCATGTAACTTTTTTTTTTCCTCTGTGTTTCAAATTATGTTGTGAAAGTAGATATCCATGTCTTTTTAATACAAAACTTAGTGCTGTAGATTGAAAAAAAAACATGCATTAGCTTTCTGTGATTATGTTTTCATATTTAAAAATAACTTTTCCTAATGCTTTATTAGTAATGCATTTTTATTTATTTCATAAGGAAGGTAACATTTAAGATAATATTTCTTCCTCAACTCTGAGGAATGAGGAATCTATGCAAACACAGAGAAATTATATCACAGCTGTTTTGGCCTCTTGTACCTAAATACCTTCTTGCGAGTTATCCTAAAAGACATTTTAGGATAACTTTAAAGCATTTCCTGCTTTTAGGATAACTTCAAAGACTAAGTGTTACTTGCCAAAATATTTATCTGAGGCCTGATTGAAACCCTATTGGAAAATAGCAGCATACATGGAAGAGGTCCCATAAAAACACTAATTTTCTTTAAAGACAATTTCTAATAATGCATTATCACTGTAATGTATATATGAAACAAGTGAAGAAGTTTTTACATTTGATGATAGGTAATATCTGATAAATATGTAAAGTCAATTTGTGGGATCTAGAACTTTTAATTTAAACATATCTAGAATGTGCTTTCAAGTCCATATTTCCATAATCTACCGATAGAAAAGCTATTAGACAAATACAAATCCTGTAATTACAATTTTTAAATAAAAATGACTCTCATTAGTTGCTGATGGCAAAGGCAATTCAGGTGAACAGTTTAAGAAAGTGAAAGGCTAATAAAGGAGGTGTCATGTAAATAGCAGCAGTAATAGCTAGTATTATTGAGACTTTGATAAGTGGTAGAACTGTTCTAAATATTTCACATTTTTTCCCAGTTAATATTAAAAAGAACTTGAGGTAGATACACCTTTATTAGGAGTACCTGTTTTTTTTTCAGGTTTTCCTAGTGGCTCAGTGTGGTAAAGAACCTGCCTGCCAATGCAGAAGACTCAGGTTTGATCCCTGGGTCAGGAAGATACTATTGAGAAGGGAATGGCAACCCACTCCAGTATTCTGTCTGAGAAATCCCGTAGACAGAGGAGCCTGGCAGGCTACAGTCCATGGTGTCGTGGAGAGCTGGACATGACTTAATGACTGAGCATGCACACACCTGGTTTTTGCAGATGGGGCAAATAAACAAGAATGCTATTAGAGAACACATAGTGTGGCAAACACTAGGATTGCCTGCCCAATGTTTATACCTGCCAGCAGAACCCTAATACAGTGATGTTCTCAGATGCATGTAATGGATTATTATTAGTATAAATCCAGGACCCAGAAACTTACTACAAAGGATCAAATAGTAAATATTTTAGGCTTTGTGGGCCAGGAGATTTGTCTTGTGATTACTACTCAGCTTTGTTATTGTAGTGTGAAAGCGCTTATATATAAAAAATGATGTGTCTGGTTGTTTCAATAAAACTTGATTTATAAAAACAGACAGCAGGCAGCATTTGGCCCATTAGAGTGGGATGTAGTTTGCTGACTCCTGATCTAGACCAATCATGGCCATTTTGTTTATCATTTTTCAGTCTCTGATGCTGTGATCTTGTGATAAAACTCAGATAAATGAAAGTTGATATCTGCTGGGAGGATGTTCAGACCTACACAACCGGCATTACCCTTCTCTCTTTCCTTCTTTTTACTGACTTCTGTGATTTGTTGGAGCAAAAGCTGCCATTTTGTGACCATGAGGCAACAGGGGGTTGTTAAGAATGGAAGACAGAAAGATAGGGAATTTCCTTATGGCAAAGTTGAAGCTATGGACCATTGCCTGCAGATGCCTGTCTTTGGACTTATTGTTACACAAGAAAAAGTAATTATTTGTCTAAAACACTTTGGCTTTGTTGCTGTTAGTTGCAGAAGAATGGAATTCTGACACACTTCTCCAGAAATTTGAATTTAAATGTAAAATCCTAGAGAGTTAAATTATTCAATGTTATACTTTTTCAGAGAACAGTGATATTTTTGTATTTTAAAATATGGTGATCTGATGTATGAAACAGGGCACTCAAAGCCGGTGCACTGGGACAAACCTGAGGGATGGGATGGGGAGGGAGGTGGGAGGGCGGTTCAGGATGGGGAACACATGTACACCCTTGGCTGATTCATGTCAATGTATGGCATAAACCACTACAGTACTGTAAAGTAATTAGCCTCCAATTAAAATAAATAAATAAATTTTTAAAAAAAGCTAGAAAAAAATATGGTGATCTACATTCGGAGCATACATAAACCTACAGTTTCTAATTTTAGAGAGCATGAATTTATCTTTGGAGAGTACGAGTAGCTCTTTTATAGACCTCAACATTTCCTATAAGTGATTAAAGTTTCTTTCTCATCCTTTGTCTCATTGGTAGTTCTCAAACTTTTGAGACTATGAAATACTGAGGGCTTATTAAATGTTCAGGTCCCTCAGTTCCATTGAAAATTTTTCTGACATTGCAGGGTTATATATAAGTCTGGGTTTTCAACAATTACTCCTAGTGATTGTGAAACAGGTGGCCTTGAGAAATACTGCTCTAGAGTCTAGACTAATTTGGGTAACAAGGTCTAGGGCGGTGGCCATTTTTATAAGGAGATGTGTTGACAAAAATCATGACTCAGACTTCTCTCTTATTTCCTATGTGTGTGTTAAATCTCTTCAGTCATGTCCGAATCTTTGCAACCTTATAGACTGTAGCCTGCCAGACTCCTCTGTCCATAGGATTCTCCAGGCAAGAACATTGAAGTGGGTTGCCATTCCCTCCTCCTGGGTATCTTCCTGATCCAGGGATTGAACCTGCATTTCTTAAGTCTCCTGCATTGGCTTGTGGGTTCTTTATCATTAGTGCCACCTGGCAAGCCCCTCTTATGTCCCACCAACAACCAAATGTCTGTCTTACACCAATACCTTTTAAATGGAATTTCTCTGTTTTGTTGACTGGTAATTTGATTCAGTTGTATGCTTCTTTTTGCTTTTGCCTGAATAATGTTGAGTGATACTCAGTAGATTTAGTCATGAAATAGCACTGGACGGTTAGGTTGCAAACACACGGGTGTGTTTTTCTGGCTTTGGTTAGGAAGCCTACATGGGTGATGTCCAGTACTTTGAGCATACTAGGAACCCAATAAATCTGTTTAACTGATTGTAGTTTTTTATGGTCAAATTGGCTGAGATACAGTTTCATGAACATTTGCTCCTAATTCCTTTATGGTCATGAACAGTCATCCACTTTGAAAGCACTCTCTGAGGTCTGGGGCTTTCCAGGTGGCACTAGTGGTAAAGAACCCTCCAAAGTGGGAGACATAAGGGACATGAAGTTTAATCCTTGGGTCAGGAAGATTCCATGGAAGAGGGCATAGCAACCCACTCTGGTATTCTTGCCTGGAGAATCCCTTAGACAGAGGAGCCTGGGGGGCTATAATCCATAGGGTCACAATGGGTCAGACACAACTAAGTGACTTAGCACACACATACACCCTCTGAAGTCCAGACTTATACTGCAGAACTTGAGACCATACCTGCTGGAGCCAGAGGATCTCAGTTCAAATTTTGACTCTAAGTGACCTTGGGTAAGTTATTTAACCTCTCTGAATTCAGTTTTCTTGTCTGTGAAATGAAGATGCTTCTAATTTTCCCAATCCATGGAGTGGTTGTGAAGTTTAAATTAATTAATAGATGTAAAGCAGCCAAAACAGTGCATAATATATCCTTAGTAATGTTAGCAAACACTGTATTTATATGTAAACACAGATGTTGCATCCAGGTAACCTGTAGCACAAACTTATAGATAAATACATGTTTATCCAAAGTTCTAGTTTGAATCCCTTATATGGGAAGTGTATTATCTAGTTTGCCAAATTTCTACCACTCTCTTTCAGTTGTCTCTGTACCTTTCACGTATTTCCACTGACTGTCTCGTCACCGAAGACTGAAATTTGTTCACAACTTATGTTATAGTGTTATTTGCTCACAACTTATGTTATAGTGTAATTAACTTTAAAAATTATAATGGGAAAATTGATTGATCTACATTTAGAAAGGGAGTTAGTGAGAGTCAAAAGTAAGATGAAATATTCAACGTTCAGGATACAAGGAGCCCAGCAAATGATGTATTGTAATGGCAAATTCTAATTACAAGTCTTTAGCTGATTAATTAGCTATGTCCTGTCTAAATTTAAGGAGAGAAATCATAGGGCCCCAATGATAACTCTGATTTTAGCTCCTGGAATCTTTTACATTCAGTTCCAGTGTAACTTTTCATCACCTCTCCCCTGGCACACAGCAACTATTTTGGTTTAACTGTGTAATTTGTTGTTTCGGCAACTGGCACCTTTGCCCAAGAACATCCTTTTTACAGTGCTCCAAGCTCTCTTCCCCAGGGACCTATCAGAAGGACTCTTCCTGTCCCCTAAAATCTACAGCCTGGACTGCCAATTTTATGTTCCTTATTGTTCGTAAATGTCCTTATTTCTTCCTATTATGCAACTACATAGTAGAGTGGAAAGGATTTGGGCTTTAAAGACAGAAGAAAGAATTATCTTTCATATATTTGTTGGATGATCTGTAAGTCTTAGTTTTCTCACCTACAATGAATATAATATTACTACAATCCCTCCTCCCACCATGCAGTGTTGTAATAACTATTGGAGATACTCTGTGGTTCTAGAAGGAGATACTTCTCCCTGGTGACCTTAGTTTTCCTGCTGCTGCTCAGTCCTAGGTTAACTTGATGATCAAGGCTCCACAGAGTCATGACTTGGCTATCTGATCCATGATACTAGATGCAGCAACTTTCTAATTCTGAGTTATCCCAATGCTTGTTTTATTCTTACACCACTCTTAGTTCAAGGCAGGAGACTAACAGACTCTATGACAATCTGTAGTTCTCAAAATCACAATTTGAAGACTGCCTTAAACTTATCTAACTTAAACAAATGACTGACGACTTAAACAAATGCCTGAAATGTGCTTTCTGATTGATTCCTTTTCCATTTCCTTCTGAGCAGATGTCCTGGCAGGGCAGGGAGTCTGGCCAGAACTACAAATGGCTTTTAATACATTCCTGTTATATTGTCTCTTTGTCTGCATTGGGTTACCCCCAGATAAAGTTACCAGTAGGTAATAGGGGAAATGAGAAGGTCAAGATAGGCTGGTTGCTGAGGGTTTGGCCTTTAAGTTCCTACTTGCTCATGGGTATGTGCTGTACTTCACATCTTGTCTTAGCCTTATGTCTGTATCATCAAGAATGGTGACTGGCATGTGATATGTATAAAATAGTTACTGCCAACTATCATGCCATTTTTATTTCTTAGTGAGAGTTACTATTATTCATTTCTTTATACTCTGTATGTAGCACAGTGCTTTGAATATAGCCAGGCCTTACTTTATTTGTTAATTAACTAAATAAAAATCTCGTAAGGGTTGGAAATAAAAGAAAGCATTGGGTGTATAGAGAGCAGAAGATACCACTGGGGAGAAGAAAACATCAGAAAGGGAATGAATGGATGGAAAAGTAAATGTCACTGTCAGTTTTGATGGAGAAAGTACCTTGACCTTGTGTGTTTGGACATAAAGAAGCAGAGAACAAAGTATTTCGAACTTTGCTATGGTTATTAGGTCATAGTCAGTGCCACTGTTTATACAAGTTGTTTAATCATCAGATAGAAGTATTTATTGAATGTCTGCATTTGTCAGGCTCTAGGCTAGGTTCTAGATGTATAACATAACAAAAACAGATAAGATCCTTACCTTTCTGGGCCCTACAGTTTCCTGGGAGAGTTAGAAACTCTCATGAATAAATATAAAATTATTATTGAAGTGCTAGAAGGAATTGTATATTACCCTAAAAGAGTGGAAGATAAGAAGACCTAACTTTAAGTAGGATCAAGAATGGATTCCTTATGATGCTTGTAGTGAAATGTAAAGAATGAATAGATGTTAGAGTACATCATGAGAAATGCTGGGCTGGAAGAAGCACAAGCTGTAATCAAGATTGCTGGGAGAAATATCAATACCCTCAGATATGCAGATGACACCACCCTTATGGCAGAAAGTGAAGAAGAACTAAAAAGCCTGTTGATGAAAGTGAAAGAGGAGAGTGAAAAAGTTGGCTTACAGCTCAACATTCAGAAAACAAAGATCATGGCATCTGGTCCCATCACTACATGGGAAATGGATGGAGAAACAGGGTCAGACTTTATATTTTTGGGCTCCAAAATCACTGCAGATGGTGATTGCAGCCATGAAACTAAAAGACACTTACTCCTTGAAAGGAAAGTTATGACCAACCTAGATAGCATATTAAAAAGCAGAGACATTACCTTGCCAACAAAGGTCCATCTAGTCAAAGCTGTGGTTTTTCCAGTAGTCATGTATGAATGTGAGATTTGGACTGTGAAGAAAGCTGAGCGCCGAAGAATTGATGCTTTTGAACTGTGGTGTTGGAGAAGACTCTTGAGAATCCCTTGGACTGCAAGGAGATCCAACCAGTCCATCCTAAAGGAGATCAGTCCTGGGTGTTCATTGGAAGGACTGATGTTGAAGTTGAAACTCCAATACTTTGGCCACCTCATGTGAAGAGTTGACTCATTGGAAAAGACCCTAATACTGGGAAGGATTGGGGGCAGAAGAAGAAGGGGACGACAGAGGATGCGATGGCTGGATGGCATCACTGACTCAATTGACATGGGTTTGGGTGGACTCAGGGAGTTGGTGCTGGACAGGGAGACCTGGTGTGCTTCGGTTCATGGGGTCACAAAGAGTTGGACACGACTGAGCAACTGAACTGAAATGAACTGAAGTTAAGGGAAGGGTTGAAAAGGGGACATTACTGAAACACATATTCAGTTGAGGGAACATCATCTGCCAAAGACTTTGTGTCTCCTTTGTGTCAAAGGAGCATGACACAATTAGGCTTCCCTGGTGACTCAGATGGTAAAGAATCCACCTGCAATGAGAGAGACCTGGGTTTGATCCCTGGGTTGGGAAGATCTGGAGGAGGGCATGGAAACCCACTCTAGTATTCTTGTCTGGAGAATCACCATGGACAGAGGAGCCTGGAGGGCTACAGTCCATGGGGTTGGACACTACTGAGTGACTAAGCACATGATACATCTGGCTGTAATGGAAACTCTAAGTGGCTGGACTGCTAAGAGGAAGTAAGGGATGAAACTGTTGGTAGAGATTTCTTGGGGCCTTGTAGACCCAGAATTATTTGAGATCAGCGGAGAATACTTAATAGGGTATTTTAAACATGGGATGCCATGATAAGATTGGCAATGAAAAAATTACTCTGGCTGCAGTAAAGAACAGATTTTAAGAGTGGATGGGCTAGACCAGTTAGGTTATGGATGGCAGAGATGAAGGCGTTTTGTTCAAAAGAGAAGTGAATGAATTTAGGGGATCTTAAGATGTAACACTGAGAGGAACTGATGATGAATAGGATATGGTGGGAGAAAGGGAAGTGTCATAGATAATTTATGTTACTGGCTAGATGGTGATGCTATCCACTGAGGAAGGCAATACTGGAAAAGAATCAAGTTTGAGAAAGATCATAAGTAAATCTGGAAGTCACCTGGTTTTACTGGAAAGCTATGTAGTATTGACTTCTAAAATTAGTTTCCTATCACACATAGAGTCTTTTTCTAGAGGTAAGTTAAGATAAGATAAGTTAGGTCTTCCCTCATAGCTGAGTTGGTAAATCATCTGCCTGCAATTCAGGAGACCCGGGTTCAATTCCTGGCTCTGGAAGATCCCCTGGAGAAGGAAAAGGCAACCCACTCCAGTATTCCTGCCTGGAGAATCCCATGGGCAGAGGAGCCTGACAGGCTACAGTCCATGGGGTCGCAAGAGTCGGACACAACTTAGTGAATAAACCACCACCACCAAGTTAAGAACCATGTCTTAAATGTCCCCCCACAACTGTTCTCAAATCTATTGTGTACTACACAATAAGCAAGAGTAACACGTACTTAAGTGAAGGGGATATATTGTGTGCAATTATGGACAAGGCATACTTTTCACCAGTAAGAAAAAAACATTCCAAAAACCAGAAAAATAACCCTATCATCTCAGCATACTGTTTTTACTTCTTTCATGTCTTTTTAATTTTGTGTCCCCTATTAATCATATTTTTCTATAGTCATAATCAAAGTATGTAGTCCTTTTTGAGTGGTGTGGAATAATAGAAACAAATACTTTATTGAGATGTGGACTTGGATGAAAATTGCTTCTCTGTTTCTTTCTAGCTACATGATGTTTAGCAAAAGTTTTAATTCTTTGAACCTAAGCACCTTCACCTGGAAAACAGGATAAGGGAAAGAGTTATCATCTTCTCCGTTTATCAATAAAAGTCTGGACCTAGAAGATGCCTAGAATAAGTTAGTGGCATTGCTTTGTGCAATTACCTGGGGACCCAGGTTCCTTCTATATTGTTGATCTGCTATTCCATAACGTGTTACCCTCATTGGCAGGGTAGGCTCTGGCCTGTACCATATACATTCCCTTTCCCTTGGAAAGGGAATAGAAGAATGGGGTAAGAGTAGAGGATTATGTTTCCTTTTTAAAATTGGGGCTCAGAAGTTGGATACAATACTTATGTTCATATTCCAGAATTTACATTATTTTATTAAGGCTAATGTGCCACCAGTTAGAAGACAAGCGATTATTATAAGTCAATTCAGTTCAGTTCAGTTCAGTCATTCAGTCATGTCAGACTCTTTGCAACCCCATGAATCGCAGCACGCCAGGCCTCTCTGTCCATCACCAACTCCCGGAGTCTACCCAAACTCATGTTCATTGAGTCAGTGATGCCATTCAATCATCACATCCTCTGTCGTCCCCTTCTCCTCCTGCCCCCAATCCTTCCCAGCATCAGGGTCTTTTCCAGTGAGTCAACTCTTCACATCAGGTGGCCAAAGTATTGGAGTTTCAGCTTCAACATCAGACCTTCCAATGAACACCCAGGACTGATCTCCTTTAGGATGTACTGGCTGGATCTCCTTGCAGTCCAAGGGACTCTCAAGAGTCTTCTCCAACACCATAATTCAAAAGCATCAATTCTTTGGCACTCAGCTTTCTTTACAGTCCAACTCTCACATTCATACATGACTACTGGAAAAACCATAGCCTTGACTAGATGGACCTTTGTTGAAAAAGTGATGTCTCTGCTTTTTAATACGCTGTCTACGTTGGTCATAACTTTCCTTCCAAGGAGTGCTGCTGCTGCTAAGTCACGTCAGTTGTGTCCGACTCTGTGCGACCCCATAGACGGCTATTTCATGGCTGCAATCACCATCTGCAGTGATTTTGGAGCCTCCCAAAAATGAAGTCAGCTACTGTTTCCCCATCTATTTGCCTTGGAATGATGGGATGGATGCCATGATCTTAGTTTTCTGAATGTTGAGCTTTAAGCCAACTTTTCCACTCTCCTCTTTCACTTTTATCAAGAGGCTCTTTAGTTCTTCTTCACTTTCTGCCATAAGGGTAGTGTCATCTGCATATCTGAGGTTATTGATATTTCTCCCAGCAATTTTTATTCCAGCTTGTGCTTCCTCCAGCCCAGCGTTTCTCATGATGTACTCTGCATATAAGTTCAATAAGCAGGGTGGCAATATACAGCCTCGATGTACTCCTTTTCCTATTTGGAGCCAGTCTGTTGTTCCATGTCCAGTTCTAACTGTTGCTTCCTGACCTGCATACAGGTTTCTCAAGAGGCAGGTCAGGTGGTCTGGTATTCCCATCTCTTTCAGAATTTTCCACAGTTCATTGTGATCCACATAGTCAAAGGCTTTGGTGTAGTCAATAAAGCAGAAATAGATGTTTTTCTGGAACTCTCTTGCTTTTTCAATGATCCAGTGGATGTTGGCAGTTTGATCTCTGATTCCTCTGCCTTTTCTAAAACCAGCTTGAACATCTGGAAGCTCATGGTTCACTTATTGCTGAAGCCCGGCTTGGAGAATTTTGAGCGTTACCTTACTAGCGTGTGAGATGAGTGCAATTGTGTGGTAGTTTGAGCATTCTTTGGCTTTGCCTTTCTTTGGGATTGGAATGAAAACTGACCCTTTCCAGTCCTGTGGCCACTGCTGAGTTTTCCATATTTGCTGACATATTGAGTGCAGCACTTTCACAGCATCATCTTTTAGGATTTGAAATACTTCACCTGGAATTCCATCACCTCCCCTAGCTTTGTTCATAGTGATGCTTCCTGAGGCCCACTTGACTTCACATTCCACAATGTCTGGCTCTAGGTGAGTGTGAGTGATCACACCGTCATGATTATCTGGGTTGTGAAGATCTTTTTTGTATAGTTCTTCTGTGTATTCTTGCCACCTCTTCTTAATATCTTCTGCTTCTGTTAGGTCCCTACCATTTCTGTCCTTTATTGAGCCTATCTTTGCATGAAATGTTCCCTTGGAACATTTCTATCTCTGATTTTCTTGAATAGATCTCTAGTCTTTCCCATTCTGTTGTTTTTCTCTATTTCTTTACATTGATCACTGAGGAAGGCTTTCTTATCTCTCCTTGCTATTCTTTGGAACTCTGCATTCAAATGGGTATATCTTTCCTTTTCTCCTTTGCTGTTCGCTTCTCTTCTTTTCACAGCTATTTGTAAGGCCTCGTCAGGCTGCCATTTTGCTTTTTTGCATTTCTTTTTCTTGGGGATAGTCTTGATCCCTGTCTTTGATACAATGTCATGAACCTCCATCCATAGTTCATCAGGCACTCTGTCTATCAGATCTA
Organism: Giraffa tippelskirchi; assembly: GCF_054371585.1. Lineage (NCBI taxonomy): Eukaryota > Metazoa > Chordata > Mammalia > Artiodactyla > Giraffidae > Giraffa > Giraffa tippelskirchi. The sequence continues at coordinate 86,370,754 of NC_137276.1, read as the reverse complement.
GTCCCTTAAATCTATTTCTCACTTCTACCGTAAAATCGTAAGGGATTTGATTTAGGTCATACCTTCCCGACCCAGGGGGATCAAACCTGGGTCTCCCGTATTGTAGGAATACACTTTTACCATCTGTGCTACCAGGGAATAAGTCAATTAAATGATAACAATAATTCATTATTCCTTATATCTTTTTATTTTAAACTTATGTAGAATTCTTTCTTTTGTATTTATTTACTCATAGTTTAAAAATATCATATATCATTTCTGTGCATTCATAAACAGAAAAATAAAAGTAAAATAAGTTGATTAATGTATTCTTAAAATTTCTTTACACTTGAATGTAGACTACTGTATCAGTTTTTGGTTTAGAATTGTTGATGTCCATATTAATATTTTTTTTGGTATAGTTGATTAGCAGTGTTGTGTTAGGGACTTCTCTGGAGGTACAATGGTTAAGACTCCGTGCTCCCAATGCAGGGGACATGGGTTCAATCCCTGGTTGGAGAATTAGGGTCCTATGTAGCAAAACCCAATGTTGTATTAGTTTCAGGTGTACAGGAAGTGATTCAGTTATACATATAGATGTATATATTCTTCTTCAAATTCTTTTCCCATTTAGGTTGTTATATAACATTGAGCAGAGTTCTCTGCACTATACAGTAGGTCCTTATTGGTTATCCATTTTAAATATAGCAGTGTGTACCTGTCAATCCAAAACTCCTTATTAACTTGCACGCTATTGTTCTTTGTGCCATCAAGATCATTTGTGATATTACCTTTCTTAAAAGTGCTCCACTGTTGTCCCCAGAATTATACATCAAATCGCTTATACCCATTTACTAATGTGAACACTTTCTAATTTCATGAATCTCCTAAATCAGTGTTTTCTCAATGAGAAAGCCTCAGGCGAACAGGATGACTTTTTAATAGTAAGGTCTTCAAACATACTGCTGGGCATACATACCGAGGAAACCAGAATTGAAAGAGACACGTGTACCCCAGTGTTCATCGCAGCACTGTTTACAATAGCCAGGACATGGAAGCAACCTAGATGTCCATCAGCAGACCAATGGATAAGGAAGCTCTGGTACATATACACAATGGAATATTACTCAGCCATTAAAAAGAATACATTTGAATCAGTTCTATTGAGATGAATGAAACTGGAGCCCATTATACAGAGTGAAGTAAGCCAGAAAGAAAAACACCAATACAGTATACTAATGCATATATATATGGAATTTGAAAGATGGTAACGATAACCTTATATGCGAGACAGAATAAGAGACATAGATGCATAGAACAGTCTTATGGACTCTGAGGGAGAAGGTGAGGGTGGGACGTTCTGAGAGAATAGCATTGAAACATGTATATTATCATATGTGAAACAGAACACCATTCCAGGTACGATGCACGAGACAAATGCTCAGGGCTGGGGCAGTGGGATGACCCAGAGGGATGGGATGGGGAGGGAGGTGGGAGGGGGGTTCAGGATGGGGAACACATGTAAACCCATGGCTGATTCATGTCAATGTATGGCAAAAACCACTACAATATTGTAAAGTAATTAGCCCCCAACTAAAATAAATAAATTTATTAAAAAAATAAATAAAGTGATGAAAAGGAAGAACCTACAACCAAGAATACTTGACCCAGCAAGACTCTCATTTTGATTTGACAGAGAAATCAAAGGCTTTACAGACAAACAAAAGTTAAGAGAATTTGGCACCACCAAACCAACTTTACCACCAATGCTAAAGGAACTTCTCTAGGAAGGAAACACAAGAGAAGGAAATGACCTACAAAAACTAAACCCCGAACAATTAAAATAGTAATAGGATCATACATATTGATAATTACCTTAAATGTAAATAGATTAAATGCACCAACCAAAAAAAAAAAAAAAGAATTTGACTTCTCTCTTTTTAAACAGTACCTCAGATGGAACTCCTAGCTTTCCAGTTACTTTGTAAAATGTCTGTCTGAAACTTTTCAAGTTTGTACACTTTATGTATTTAATTTTTTTTTTTTTTTGGCTACTCAGCATGCAGAATCTTACTTCCCTGACTAGGGATTGAACCTGCACCCTCTGGATTGAAAGTGCTGAGTCCTAACTGCTGGACCATCAGGGAAGTCCCTCCAGTTGCTTTTAAGTTTCCCAATGTTTGATCCAGTAAAGTCTAGAGTAAAATTTAGATTTCAAATTCATTTCAAGGTTTACTCAACATCTCTTGGTCTGAGAGAGGGACGCCTACGAGGGAGACATCACCTGCTCTGCTCTGCTTTCCTTTCTGGGCTCCGTGTCTCCCCCTGCTGTGCAGTGGTGAGGATGTAGGATGGAGAGAAAACAAAGAGCTCTTGACTTAGCCATCCTCTCTTGGTTTTGGATGCCTGCAGGATGCTTGTGGTTGGGTTTACTTGGAGTCATGCAAGAGGTTCCCCCTAATGCACAGTTTCTAAACTGGAAGGACTGCTCTGATGTGAACAGTTCCCTCACTGCCTCTTTCAGCTTTTTCTCCAGGCAGAGCACCTTGAGAAGCTCCTGAGATTTCTTCATCTAGAAGGAGCCATCTCCAGAAGGAAGAGCAAAATGGTCCAAATCCAGCTGTCTTCTGTGGTTCACTTGATCTGCCGGCCACTCACACAGGCTTACCATGTCGCACAGTGGGAGCACACGCTGCTCTGCTCCCTTGCTCCAGTCCTCTTTCCCCAGGGCAGCCATACTAATCCACCTTATAAACAGAAGTTCAAATGGGAAGTGAGATGTCAGATTTCCCCTGAGAGTCTTTAAGAGGTTTGCTCAGAATCCTTCCTATCTGGCTTTGGGTGAGAGGAGGGAAGAAGCCACCCCTGCAATGATCTTCCTCAATCCCTCTCATTTCATTGTTAATATTATTGTTTTAATTTTTGCTCTGGTATGGTGATAGGTATAGCCTAGCAGTTCTGCCTTCTCTTCTTAGGTACTGTGGGGAGGTACTTTGTTGAACTCTTTCAGTTTGTGAGGCCATTCAGCTTCCACTCTTCTTTTACCACTGGAACTTTAGTGGTGGTCTATGAAAATGGGAAAGATACTGGATTCCTTCTGGGGTTACAGAATGTAAATAGAGAAGTTTATGTAATTCTTTTTATTACAATAGCCAAATCAGTTACTGAAATATGGAAATAACTGTTCTAGTTTATGTAGAACTCAATCTGTAGAAGAGATTTGTTGCTGTGCTAGCCTCATCTATATATGCTTCAAATATATAACAACTAATCATTAGCATTTTAAGTCAGATTTATTAAGATATAATTTACATGTAGTAATGTGTGCTCAGTAACTCAGTCATGTATTACTCTTTGTGAACCCATGGACTGTAGCCCACCAAGCTCCTCTGTCCATAGAATTCTCCAGGCAAGAATAGTGGAGTGGGTTGTCATTTCCATCTACCTTTCTGACCCAGGGATCAAACTCATGTCTCTTGTATCTCCTGCACTGGCAGGTGGATTCTATACCACTGTGCCATCTGGTAAAATTCTCCTTTTTTATTGGACTGGCCAAAAATTTGTTTAGGTGTTTTGTAAGCTATGAAAAGGCTGAACAAATTTTTTGGCCAACCCAAGAGATGTTTCAGCGCTTTTAAACAGGCATATACATAGAGATGTATCTATATATATCTATAGCTATGTTTTTTTGTAACCACCACTGTCATATTTGAGTTACAGAACATCTCCATCATCTAAATAAGTTCTCTCATGCTCCTCTGTCTTCAATCCCCTTGCATAACCTCTGGCACCTCATCTGCTTTCTGTCCCTTTACTTTTTCCTTTACCAGAATGATGCCATATATTAATAAAGGGAATCATACAGTATATAGCCTCTTTGTTTCTGGCTTGTTTCACTCAGCATTATTATTCTGAGATTCTTCCATGTTGTTGCATATATAAGTGACTCATTCTTTTTTATTGCTGAATAGTATTCCACTATATATATATATGTATATATATATATATATTCTTGTATTATAAAATTCTCTTTCTATGTTCTTAACAACAGAACAACTTCATCAGTAGTTTGGCAAAGGAAATAAAAAAGTTAGTAAAGATTTTATTTGTTGATGCTCTGTTACCTTTGAACTAAAATGAAATTTAGTGATTAATTTTAGATTTTTAATTTTTATTTCCCTAAGCTTTGAACAAAGGCAATGGGAATTCAATTACAGCATGAGAGATTTAAGTTAAAAAGAAGAGAGTCTGGTAGGAAGAGCATATATTTATTATTGATCACTGACTCTATACTAGCACTGTGCTAAACTTTTATTTGTATCTTACTTTATATAAGTCAATCAGGGTTGACTTTGAAAGTAATACTAAAAATGCAAATTAGTTTATCCTCTTATTTAGAAATCACTTATTGAACATCAAGTTCATGTTCAAAATATCAAGTTTGTTTATGCTTTTATTTAAAAATCATCTATTGAGAATCAACTTGTGTACAAACATATACCAGAAGATAAAGAGGAGGTAAAAAGATCTGTAAATATACATCTTTTCTCTGGTTACAAGTTAATCACCTTGGATCATCTTTGAAACAGAATGAGTACATGATTAGGTTACAGTTAGGTCACTCCTAAATCTGTAATTCAGTTTGTCTTATTCCACTACAAATAGAGGAATCAATAAATAACCACAATATAGTGCTTCAAAATGTGTAGCTTTCAAGTACACCTTTGTAAAAGGAAAACATTGCCTTTAAGTATGGCCTCATCTAGGCCTTTTGTCCAGCACTCATAACGAATTTGTTGACTTAATTTCTTCATGTCTAAAATATTGTTAAAAAGGACAATAGGATTTATCAAGATCCATCTCCTGCTCTCAAGGAGTGCACAGCCTAAATAAAAGCAGACAAGTGAACACTATTTACAGTACAATTTGATAACTCCTAAATTAGAGCCTTGTTAGCAAGAAGAAAAAGATTCTAATTCCACCTGCAGATTTGGGGAGATCTTACTTCAAAGACAAAGAGAATAAGCTGTATTGAGAAATTTACCTAGTGAATCACCAGGTGAATATGTGGCAGCCCAGCCAAGAAAGAGAAAACAACATGTGGAAATACAAGAAACTGCTGACTTGTTCTAAGTCAGCTGGCATGGCTAGGGACACAACTTGGGAGTGAAGTATTAGCTGGAAATAAGCCTGAAAGAGGAAGATGAGAGATAAATAATAATGAGCTTGTCTTTACCAGTCTTTAGATTAGAGCTTCTCAAACTTCAGTGTGCACACAGTTCACTTTGGACTTTTTTTGTTTTAAAAGCAGATTTTGATTCAGTAGTTCCGGAGTGGGACTTGAAATTTGACCTTTCTGAGAAACTCCCAGCCATCTGCTGGCCCCCAAACCTAAATTTGGGTGGTAAGGAGATGGATATGTGTTAAAGATCATAAAATAGTGTTTGAGTGAAAGTCGCTCAGTCATGTCTGACTATTTGCCACCCCGTGGTCTATACAGTCCACGGAATTTTCTAGGTCAGAATACTGGAGTGGGTAGCTGTTCCCTTCTCCATGGGATCTTCCCAACCCAGGGATTGAACCCAGGTCTACCGCATTGCAGTCAGATTCTTTACCAGCTGAGCCACAGGGTACCAAATAGGGTAGAAGCTCGATTAAATCTGTACTTTAGAAAGACAGTTCTGGACATAGGGTAGAATGCAAATGTATTGGAGGGTTGTCATTGAGATGCTTTATGCCAATGAAAGGGGAAGGTGGGAAGGATTGGAAGATTGTGATTGACATATGTACATACTATGTATGAAGTAGAAAATACTGTTTGATTCTACTTATACGAGGTACTTAGGATAATTAAATTCATAGAATCAGAAACTATATTGGTAGATGTCAAGGGCCAAGGTTGGAGGTGGGGAATTGGAACTTAGATTTAATAGGCACAGAGTTTCAGTTTCAGTTCAGTTCAGTCACTCAGTTCAGTTCAGTTCAGTTCAGTCGCTCAGTCGTGTCCGACTCTTTGTGACCCCATGAATTGCAGCAGGCCAGGCCTCTCTGTCCATCACCAACTCCCGGAGTCTACCCAAACCTATGTCCATCGAGTCAGTGAGGCCATCCAACCATCCCATCCTCTGTCGTCCCCTTCTCCTCCTGCCCTCAATCCTACCCAGCATTAGGGTCTTTTCCAATGAGTCAACTCTTCACATGAGGTGGCCAAAGTATTGGAGTTTCAGCTTCAACATCAGTCCTTCCAATGAACACCCAGGATTGATCTCCTTTAGGATGGATTGATTGGATCTCCTTGCAGTCCAAGGGACTCTCAAGAGTCTTCTCCAACACCACAGTTCAAAAGCATCAATTCTTCGGTGCTCAGCTTTGTTCACCGTCCAACTCTCACATCCATACATGACTACTGGAAAAACCATAGCCTTGACTAGACGGACCTTTGTTGGCAAAGTAATGTCTCTGCTTTTAAATATGCTATCTAGATTGGTCATAACCTTCCTTCCAAGGAGTAAGCGTCTTTTAATTTCATGGCTGCAATCACCATCAGCAGTGATTTTGGAGCCCCCCAAAATAAAGTCAGCCACTCTTTCCACTGTTTCCCCACCGATTTCCCAAGAAGTGATGGGACCAGATGCCATGATCTTCGTTTTCTGAGTGTTGAGCTTTAAGCCAACTTTTTCACTCTCCTCTTTCACTTTCATTAAGAGGCTCTTTAGTTCCTCTTCGCTTTCTGCCATAAGGGTGATTGCATTCATCTCATATACTAGTAAAGTAATGCTCAAAATTCTCCAAGCCAGGCTTCAGCAATACATGAACCATGAACTTCCAGATGTTTAAGCTGGTTTTAGAAAAGGCAAAGGAACCAGAGATTCCAACATCCGATGGATCATCAAAAAAGCAAGAGAGTTCCAGAGAAACATCTATTTCTGCTTTATTGACTATGCCAAAGCCTTTGACTGTGTGGATCACAATAAACTGTGGGAAATTCAAAAGCATCAATTCTTCGGCGCTCAGCTTTCTTCACCATCCAACTCTCACATCCATACATGACTACTGGAAAAACCATAGCCTTGACTAGATGGACCTTTGTTGGCAAAGTAATTTCTCTGCTTTTAAATATACTATCTAGATTGGTCATAACCAATCTAGGGAATACCAGACCATCTGACCTGTCTCTTGAGAAACCTGTATGCAAGTCAGGAAGCAACAGTTAGAACTGGACATGGAACAACAGACTGGTTCCAAATAGGAAAAGGAGTATGTCAAGGCTGTATATTGTCACCCTGCTTATTTAACTTATATGCAGAGTACATCATGAGAAACGCTGGGCTGGAAGAAACACAATCTGGAATCAAGATTGCCGGGAGAAATATCAATAACCTCAGTTTCAGTTTAGGAAGGTGAAAAATTTGGGAGGTGGATGATGGTGAGAATTGCACAACAATGTGAATGTACTTAGCGCCACTGAACCCTTCAGTTAAATGTGGTTAAAATAGTGTTTTATATTACTTTTGTGACAATAAAAAATAAATAAAACATTTATTCATATCTGTATGAATAAATTTAGGACAGTTGAAGATAAGTTTCACTAAAGACCAACTATTTCAAAAAAGATTTTCTGATACTGATATATTACAATTGAACCAATAAGCTTGTTTCTAATATTTTTTGTCATCTTAAATGAAATAGCTAAGGGTAGACACAAAATTAGTCTATTTTTTACCCTACTTTGACTTTATTTCTTCTTCTCACTTTTCCTTTTAATAGTTAACCAAGTAATGTCAAAATAATATTGTGATGAATATTTGTCACTTCATGGCAAATAGATGGGGAAACAGTGGAAACAGTGGCAGAATTAATTTTGGGGGGCTCCAAAATCACTGCAGATGGTGACTGCAGCCATGAAATTAAAAAATGCTTACTCCTTGGAAGGAAAGTTATGAGTAACCTAGAAAGCATATTAAAAAGCAGAGAGATTACTTTGCCAACAAAGGTCCGTCTAGTCAAGGCTATGATTTTCCCAGTAGTCATGTATGGATGTGAGAGTTGGACTATAAAGGAAGCTGAGCACTGAAGAACTGTGGTGTTGGAGAAGACTCTTGAGAGTCCCTTGGACTGCAAGGAGATCCAACTAGTCCATTCTAAAGGAGATCAGTCCTGAGTGTTCATTGGAAGGACTGATGCTGAATCTGAAACTCCAATACTTTTGGCCACCTGATGCTAAGAACTGACTCATTTGAAAAGACCCTGATGCTGGGAAAGACTGAAGGAGGGAGGGGAAGGGGACAACAGAGGATGAGATGGTTGAATGGCATAACCGACTCGATGGACATGAGTTTCGGTAAACTCTGGGAGCTGGTGATGGACAGGGAGTCCTGGCTTGCTGCAGTCCATGGGGTCGCAAAGAGTTGGACACGACTGAGCAACTGAACTGAACTGAACTGATTTGTTGAAAAAAGTGAACCAGTTCCTGGTCTTGGGAGGCACAAAATCAGAAGAGGCAGCTGTTGTAAGACTATAATAAATATAACATCACAAACACTACAGTAATATCAAACCCATTGAAATGATTACATTTTAGAAATGAGCATTCTCAGGAAGAGCTTATCAACTCTGCAACATGTAATGATTATAAATCACAAGCACATTACTTAGAAAAGAATCAAACAGAAAACCCTTTGGAAGAATATCTATGGTTAGGACTGCCATAGTTTGTGTTGTGTGTTCACATTTGGTTATCTCAGTGTTATTTTTCCCTCTCGAAGAGAACAAAAACTTCTGAAGACACCAACTAGGTTTGTGGTTCTGAATAGCTTACCAAACATTAGAATCAGCTAGGGAACTTTTAAAAAATACCAATGCCCAAAGCTACTTCCCCAGAGATTCTAATTCAATTGATTTGGGTTGGAGTCACAGCACTGACATTTTTTGAACCTGCTTCTTACTGAGGTATAATATATGCATTTAGAAGAGCGCATATAAGTATGTAGTTTGATAAGTTTTCATGAACTGAAAACACCATTATTCAACACAGAAGTCAAGAAAAGGATACTACAAGTCCTCATCGAGCAGCCAAAATTGAGAACTACTAGTCTGGCTATGATCACAAATATCTGTGAACTATCAAAAAATGGAGACATTTTTGCAGGATACAGGGAAAGGATAGAGAGAAAACTTTTACTCATTGTATGAAGAATGTGACATCTGAGACTGGGCTTGAAAGATGGTGAAATTTGGAGATGTGGGTTTGGGGGAAGTTTGTAAACTCACGGGAATGAAGGAAGATTGATGGGGAGTCAATGCAATGTTTAGGAAACAAGGAATGGTTCAATTTGGTTGCACAAGAAAATATTTGAGGTGAAGTAAAGTTAAAAATAACATGGAAATAAGGCTAAGATAGTGTGGCAAAGAATATCACACATGACATAACATTAAATTGCTTTTTTTATGGAACAAAGGTAAACTGCGTGGTAGCGTATTTATGATTTTGGCATTTGCATCTGTAAGCATGTATTTAACAATACAAGAAGAAACTATAACAAAATATACATACGATCTGACACATTCACTTGATAATATTTTATATGGTTTTCAATTTTCATTCATTTACTCATTCTGAATAATTTACATCAAGAAATCTTCAAAAACATTACAAAGTTATTGATGTTAGCTTTCTCTTTTGGAAAGAGAGCCTCCAATCCTTATATTATGTGTGACATTTTTAGATTTTCCAGTAGCTTAAGAAGGGAGTGAAAATCATTATAAGCAAAGATTATCTTTTGTTTCATGTGTATATGTACTTTGAATATATAATTCATCATAATATAAATAATTATTCCTGTCACTTAAAAATGATAATTATCTCATTTACATGTCTATGATTGTTCAAATGCATCATACTCCTTCAATAAATTACATTCTGGATCATATCAGGATCTCTTCAAGAAAATAAAGTCAAATCTTTGTAGTAACCAGCAGCTTAATTTTCATTAGGCCAGCTATTTGATAATTAGTCATGCACCATAAATCAAATCCCCAAGTCTTCTTCTGGTTTCTTAATTGAAAATTATTGTTTCTTGGCTCTCTGGTTGAAAGTACAGCAAGTGTGAGTGTGATCGATGTGGAATTGGGCACAAACAGTTTGAGACAGTCAGAACTTGATAGATCATCGCCCTGAAGGGGCTTGCAATGGCGGGTAGGCAGAAATCTCTGAATTAAAGATTTACTCTTAAAAATTACAAGTGCAAAGGAAGCTCTGGTATATCCCACCCATCTCTACATTTTTGCCACTTTCATTTTTTCTTTTTTTCCTTTGCTTTCCTTTTTTTTTTAAATTCAGAATCTACCCATTTGCACCAATGACTATGGAGATAATATTAGATTGTTGGAAAACAGAACTTTTTGTTTAGGATGAAAACATGAAAATATTCCTCATTAATGTCATGAACAAATATTGAATTCGTTGGTATTTTAAAGTAATTTGAAAACATTGACTAAAAACACTCTACTCATCTGACAGCTAATCGGAGAGAACAGATGGCTACCGAGTATTGCCCCCAGTCATGAAATCATTTCAAATATGATACTGTTGAGGCTAAATAAAAGACGTTGCAAGTAATAAGGAAAATATTGCTTCATTGAATGGCTGCAGCTTGTTACCATTTTTCTTCTGACAATCTAGGAGGATTTGCAGGGAACTTTGGTCATGTTTGCAGTTCTTTAGTTAAGAACAGCCACGGGGTGTTCCAGCATTCATTTCTTGTTTCCTAGTGGCCTGGCAGCCAGGACCTGATGAGGCCCACAGCAGGGAGCACTGTGAAATGCACCATAAATTTCAATGTGTGAAGTCAAAAGAGCTAAAAAAAAAATCTGGGCATAAGAACCAGAGTTGGAGTTTGCAAATTACCTGGGCAAATGCACCCTGAAATAAATATAGCATTTTACCAGTTCCATGTATAAAGTGAAGTAGAGGGGAGTTAAAGAGCCGTGCCTTGCCAATAGTGTGTAAAGACTAACATTGATATTATTTATTGCAGCATAATCACACCACTGTTATATGTTTTAGTTATAGCAAACCTTCTAGAGGGCATATTAAAAAAATTTTGGTTGGTTTTGTGAAAGGAATTTAAATAAAGCTTTTTGATGAATTATGGTTCAGAATAAAATAAGATTGAGCTAGAAAGCCTGTGGAGCTGTGATACCTTGCCATGAATTATATCTTAGAACTCAAGGAATCTTACCACCCTTCAAAGAAAATCCAAAAATATTGACATACTTATATTTTACTATCTTTAAGACTTTGAACAAGTTGTTAAATCTCTTTAGACATCAGCTATCTTATCTATAAAATAATGCAGTTGTGGTCACTGAACTCCAATATTTTTCCCTATTCTAACATCTTGTGATTTTGTGGAAAATTGGTGTATGAGGATAAATTCCTCTTTCTTGATTGTATTGGATTCTGCCTGGAGGAATAATTAGATTTGCATGAAGTATCTGTGTATGTATGTTAAGCTATGTGCAGATAGATTCACAAAGTAGCTGTATGCAGACCTGTTTCTATCAGTAGTCATGTTTCATTTGACCAGCAGAGAGTGTTAAAAATTCTTGATTAATTACCAACATTTCAAAGTCCAGAAATATCACTTAGAAATCTGATTTCTGACTTTTTTCTATAAAACAGAAAATAAAGAAAAACATCTTTTTTTGCAAGAATATAGTCACCTAGAACTAAATACCAGTTTCTTCTTCACATATTACAATCTCTCCAATCCTAGTTTTCTAGGCTGGGTGTGGGTGTTACCTATGCAGAGGCTGGGTGTCAGTTATCATTATTTGGTGTTTTTGCCCTGTTATAGAGCTTGCTCTACAGTTTCTTCACTCATTGATATTATGTATTGTGGCTCCAGTAGGCCTAATGATAATACAGAATATATCATGCAAAATATAAGGTAAGCACATTATTTTTTCCTGCCTGGTCAAGGGAAGTGCAGATATGCTTCTCTTCCAGCCACTCAAAATAAATAAATAAGTAAAAGTAAGCCTGAGACTGAGGTTATAGGATGTGCTAAGCTACCTGGTTCCCCACTCTGTGAGTGCTACCAAATTTGTTGAAATTTTGACAAAACTTTGAGGATCTAGGAATGCAAAGGGAGCTGCATCAACTGAGTTATATGTTTAACCTGATGATTGTCCTTTTCATTTCTTGTTTGCCAAATCAATAGTAAACTGACATTAAAACAACTTCAATGAAGTTTGAGTCATGGTTCATGACAGTCTTTGAACCCATACCTGCCATTGTAGACTGGTTCAACTCATTTGTTGGCTAGTGTGCTCTAGAAACTATCTGGAATTTTTCTGTTGCTGTGTTAGAGAGGTTAATAATTTTCTCCAGATTTCCATTCTTTTTTCTAAAAGAAACTTTCCAGTTCTAGTAGTCTGAGAAGAGGCAGTTTTCATGGACCAACTAAGTCTCTCATGACCACTGACCACAAAAGCTGACTTGACCAGGCCAGTCAGGTTCATTCTTCCAAGTAATGGGACTGAGATATGGAGATTGAGCCATTTAGCTGTGGGGAACCAAATAAGGTGATCCTACGAATTCAAGACTGATATTGCCATTTTGAGAAAGTATTGACGTCGCTGTGGGAAAGCAGAGGTAGAGTCTCAGAGAAAGAAAGGGATAAATCACCATGTGGCTCAGTGGACCTGTAATGTCTTTCTAGCAATTGTTTTCTGGGAGATTTCCTGTGATCAATTTCTTGAGGACTCACTCTTAAATATGAATGAAGAGCTAAGACTCTCCAGACATTTGGGGAAAGACTTAATTACTGTAATACAAAGGTAAAAAACAAACCAGAAGTGAACTATAGAAAATTCCTAGAGGAAAACATAAGCAGAACACTCTTGGACTTAAATTGTAGTAATTTTTGGGGGGGATCTTCTCTAAAACCAAAAGAAATAAAAGCAAAAATGAACAAATAAGACATAATTAGACTTAGAAGTTTTGTACAGCAAAAGAAACCAGCAACAAAATGAAAAGATAACCTACTGAAAGGGACAAAATATTTGCTAATGATATAACTTATATGTTTTTCATTTAAACAGTTCAATAGTCACTAGCCCCATGTGACTACTGTGCACATGGCAATGTAACTGGTGGAACAGAGGAAGCAAATTTTTAATTTTAATCATTTAAATGGAAATAGCTTGAGAATTTTGAGAAGCAGACAGTGGAGGTGCAAGAGAAGAAAGTGGGGAACTGAGGAGTGAAGTTTTGAGTCAGTGCAAAAAATAGTACCTAAACCTGGAACAATTGGACTAGGAGGAAAAAATGTATTTTCCATTGTTAGAGAAGGAAAAAGTAAAAGATGGAGGCACATGGAGTAAGTTAGTAGATGAATGGGAAAAAGAGGGCATTGCCATAACAATGAAGCAAGAGGCAAAGATAAGAGGAAGGAAAGAAGGAAGAGATGCATGTCTCAGAGGAGCTAAAGTGATTGATTATATTTCTTGTATGTACATAAAGACTGTGAAAAAAACATAAAAATTATCTGTCTAGAGAAGAGAAAAATGGAAAGAGGGATAAGAAGAAGGATTTTCACTCCTTGTTTAGCAGTTTGAACCCATGTAAAAGATTAAATGAATAAAAATTTAAAACACTAGACAAGAAGACTTAGAAATGAGTTTACCAAATAAAAAGGAAAGTGCTGAGGATCCTATAGAAATTTCAACTTTATTGTTGTTGTTCAGTAGCCCAGTTATGTCCAACTCTTTGCAACCCCATGAACTGTGGCACGCCTTACCTCTCCCTCATCATCTCCCAAAGTTTGTCCAAGTTCATGTCCATTGCATTGGTGATGCCTGCCAGCCATCTTATCCTCTGATGCCCTCTTCTTCTGCCCTCAATCTTTCCCAGCATCAGGGACTTTTCCAATGAGTCAGCAGTTTGCATCAGATGACCAAAATACCAGAGTTTCAGCTTAAGCATCAGTTCTTCCAACAAGTATTCAGGGTTGATTTCCTGGTTTGATCTCCTTGTTGTCCAAGGGACTTTCAGGAGTCTTCTCCAGCACCTCAGTTCGAAGGCATCAATTCTTTGGTGTTCTGCCTTCTTTATGGTCCAGCTGTCACAACTGCATGTGAACACTGGGAAGACCATAGACTTAACTATTCAGACCTTTGTTGGCAGGGTAATGTCTCTGCTTTTCAACACACTGTCTAGATTTGTCATAGCTCTCCTGCCAAGAAGCAAATGTCTTCTGACTTCATGGCTGCAGTCACCATCCACAGTGATTTTAGAGTCCAAGAAGAGGAAATCTGTCACTACTTTCATCTTTTCTCCCTCTATTTGCCATGAATTAATGGGGCCGGATGCCATGATCTTAGTTTTTTTTTTAATATTATTTTTAAGCTGGCTTTTTCATTCTCCTCCTTCACCCTCATCAAGAGGCTCTTTAGTTCCTCTTTGTTTTCTGCCATTAGAGTGGTGTCATCCACATATCCAAGGTTGTTGATGTTTCTCCTGCTTATATTGTTTCCAACTTGTAACTTGTCTGGCATTTCTCATGATGTGCTCAGTGTATAGATTAAACAAACAGGGTGACAGCAAACAGCCCAGTCTTTCTCCTTTTTCAATCTTGAACCAATCAGTTGTTCCATACAGGGTTCTAACTGTTGCTTTTGACCTGCATACAAGTTTCTCAGGAGACAGGTAAGATGGTCCGGTATTCCTATCTCTTTAAGAGCTTTTCGCAGTTTATTATGATCCACATAGTCAAAGACTTTGGTGTAGTCGATGAAACAGAGGTAGATGTTTTTCTGGAATTCCCTAGCTTTCTCAATGAATGTTTCAGTGACTGTTGGTAATTTCAGTGAATGTTGGCAATTTGATCTCTGGTTCCTCTGGCTTTCCCTTTTCAGCTTTACAGGACACAGTAATCACATTTTTTTTCCTCTTCCTGTTTTGTAAAAATGTTGTATTTTTCACAGCATATTATTATTATGGAAAATACTAATTTTCTATGCACACCAATAACAAAAAGTTTTACACAACAGCATATTTTGATGTAGTAATGCAGTTAAATAGATTTTATTTAATAAACATAGACTTGCTACATATCTGCCATATTTATATTATATATTATGTATATATTTATTTATGGACTTCCCAGGTGGCACTAGTGGTATAGAAACCACCTGCCAATGTAGGAGACATAAGAGATGGGGTTGGATCGCTGAGTTGGGAAAATCACCAGGAGGAGGGCATAGCAACCCACTCCAGTATTCTTGCCTGAAGAATCCCATGGACAGAGGAGCCTGGCAGGATACACTCCGTGGGGTCACAAAGAATTGAAGGTGACTAAAGCAACTTGTAATGCTCAAAATTCTCCAAGCCAGGCTTCAGCAATACATGAACCGTGAACTTCCAGATGTTCAAGCTGGTTTTAGAAAAGGCAGAGGAACCACAGATCAAATTGCCAACATCCGCTGGATCATCGAAAAAGCAAGAGAGTTCCAGAAAAACATCTATTTCTGCTTTATTGACTATGCCAAAGCCTTTGACTGTGTGGATCACAATAAACTGTGGAGAATTCTGAAAGAGATGGGAATACCAGACCATCTGAACTGTCTTTTGAAAACCTGTATGCAGGTCAGGAACCAACAGTTAGAACTGGACATGGAACAACAGACTGGTTCCGAATAGGAAAAGGAGTACGTCAAGGCTGTATATTGTCACCCTGCTTATTTAACTTATATGCAGAATACATCACGAGAAACGCTGGGCTGGAAGATAAACAAGCTAGAATCAAGATTGCCGGGAGACATATCAATAACCTCAGATACACAGATGACACCACCCTTATGGCAGAAAGTGAAGAAGAACTAAAGAGCCTCTTGATGAAAGTGAAAGAGGAGAGTGAAAAAGTTGGCTTAAAGCTCAACATTCAGAAAACTAAGATCATGGCATCTGGTCCCATCACTTCATGGGAAATAGATGGGGAAACAGTGGAAACAGTGTCAGACTTTGTTTTTTTGGGCTCCAAAATCACTGCTGATGGTGATTGCAGTCATGAAATTAAAAGACGCTTACTCCTTGGAAGGAAGGTTATGACCAATCTAGATAGCATATTTAAAAGCAGAGACATTACTTTGCCAACAAAAGTCCCATCTAGTCAAGGCTATGGTTTTTCCAGTGGTCATGTATGGATGTGAGAGTTGGACGGTGAAGAAAGCTGAGCGCCGAAGAATTGATGCTTTTGAATTGTGGTGTTGGAGAAGACTCTTGAGAGTCCCATGGAGTGGAAGGAGATCCAATCAGTCCATCCTAAAGGAGATCAGTCCTGGGTGTTCATTGGAAGGACTGATGTTGAAGCTGAAACTCCAATACTTTGGCCACCTCATGTGAAGAGTTGACTCATTGGAAAAGACCCTGATGCTGGGAAGGATTGGGGGCAGGAGGAGAAGGGGACGACAGAGAATGAGATGGTTGGATGGCATCACTGACTCAATGGACATGGGTTTGGGTGAACTCCGGGAGTTGGTGATGGACAGGGAGGCCTGGCGTGCTGTAGTTCATGGGGTCGCAAAGAGTCGGACACGACTGAGCGACTGAACTGAACTGAAAGCAACTTAGCATGCATGCATACAGGCATATCAGAGAAGGCTATGCACCCCACTCCAGTACTCTTGCCTGGAAAATCCCATGGATGGAGGAGCCTGGTAGGCTACAGTCCATGGGGTCGCTAAGAGTCGGACATGACTGAGCAACTTCACTTTCACTTTTCCCGTTCATGCACTGGAGAAGGAAATGGCAACCCACTCCAG
The DNA here is from genome assembly GCF_054371585.1 of Giraffa tippelskirchi. Taxonomy (NCBI): domain Eukaryota; kingdom Metazoa; phylum Chordata; class Mammalia; order Artiodactyla; family Giraffidae; genus Giraffa; species Giraffa tippelskirchi. Next base: position 86,353,948 of record NC_137276.1, on the reverse strand, counting down.
TGTTCTTGCCTGGCAAATCCCAGGTATGGCGGAGCCTGGTGGGCTGCCGTCTGTGAGGTCACACAGAGTCGGACACGACTGAAGCAGCAGCAGCAGCAGCATCCTACAGGCATGTATTTATTTATAGCTGTGTGGTTCTTGAGGGGCACCGATAGGGGTAAGGACAGGATAGTGATTGTGAGTGGATCTAGTTAACATTAAACCATAAATTGGTTATGGTTCTTTAGGAACTAGTTTTAAATAGCTTGGACAGAACAATTGAGCTCTACTGACAACTAATCATAATAGGGACATTCCATGGTATGCTTTGTATCAGTAGACATTGTCCAAACCCCAAGTTTCTGGATAATAGGTGTTATCAGAGAATTTTGCCAATTAAAAAAAAAAAAACCATCCTGATAAACTTTTAAAAGCAGGTTTGCTCCCAGCTTCCTGTTTCCTTTTTCCTGGCTGACAAATTTTGTTTTCTTGTGTCCTGAGCCATCCTTCTTTGACTCATGTTTTCTTACATTCATAACCCTGTTGTTCTGTGGCAAAATAGCCATGGTGGGCTGTCTGATACTTAAACTAGGAATGGGAATGTTACCATTTCAAAAGCAAGATGACAAAAATAGAAGAGGGGGAAAATCTTGCTTAAGTTTATGAACACATATTTTGCCCCCATTTTAACACAAGGAGGCCAAATCTATCACTTTGCCTTCTCTTAGAGATTTAGTCCATCAACCAGCTTTTCCTCTTCTTTCCAACTTTCTTGGAAATAAAATCACCACTAGCCCAGAGTATCAAATGCAAAACTCTGTAATACAGGATATATCTTAAATGCAAGAAAAATAAAGTAAAATGCCTTTGTGATCTCAATTCTGTATGTGTGGAATCTGAGGGTAAATATGTATGTGATATCAAAGAGGCTATATTACTATTAAATTTTTCTGTTAATATTAGATTTTCTGGTGTTCATTCTTCAAGTGTCTTCACACAAAAACCTCTGCACTGAGCAATAGACTTTGCTTATTAATCAAACACATGGTTTAGCCTGTCATGAGAAGCCACGCTCTTCTGTAAATACCCTACATATGGGTTTTTCTCAGAGTCATTAGAAAAACGTGTCAATAAACAAGGAGCAACAACTGTGTATGATTTTAAAGGATAGATTGCTTGGTTGTTCTGGGAGGTCTACCTTGTTTAAGAGAGATTCTTCCCCAAACTCAGTGAGAGATTTCCTTCATTTTTGTTCACAACTCCTAGAAGAAATGACCTGACACTTTTTGCCTTTAGATCAAATTACGCACATCATGTTGAAAGAATAATTCCAAATAAGCTATTGTCACGAAGGTGAGAACATTTTGTCATTAATATTTGACCTCCAACATACCAGAATATTAAGTAGAAATGTGTGGTATTTTAAGGACTTGCCTTCTACAGTAACCCAGTAGCAGAAGGGGATCACTTGTCTACCCTAAGCTATTGGCAGAAGGCACTTAAAATGAGATTGAGTATGAAAATGAAACCTAACACGGGTGTCTCTTCTGACCGCTCTGCCCAATCTAATGTCCTTAAACTCTTCCTGCAAAATCCTGCTGCTTTTCTGGTGTTTGATATTCTGACCATCTTTGAACCCTTGAACTCTGACAGAGGAGGGCCTTGGAGAGGTTGTCATCTGATCTGTGTTAGAAGCAAAAGGAATGGCTTTCTCTCTAATAGCACTTCTCTCTGTTAAACAGTTGGTGGGAGATTAAAATGCTCTAGGTGGAGAAGACTGGCGAAAGGTCTGGGGACATTGTTTTTTGGGGGAGGGCTTGTCTGCATGTCAAGAAAACAAACAGGGTTTATTTTTTCCCCTTTTCTTTGCTGTCACACATTCATGATATTTCACTGCTTATTTATTCATTTTTTATGATTTATTCCAAGTCTTAAAGGAGAATGAATTCCTGCTATGCTCCTATCCGGCCAAGATCGTGGTTAGACGCTGACATTCTGAGTTCCAGCCATATTAATTGCTGGATAAAGGCTATAATCCTTCTCTCTTTGAAGCCCAAGGCTGATTTTTAGGCAACACTTCAAAAGCAGAGCACAACTGAAGAGGCATATTTCCTACCAGCACTGAATTACCGTGATTGACTCAGCTTGCGTTAGTCTCCATGTGCCTTACATATTTGGCTACTCAACCAAACAATTTGATTTTGATACTAGAGAGTAAAAGAAAATGCCTTTTGTTATCTAAAGGGGAATCTATAACTCCACATGAGGTATATTTCCATGGTTGCTTAAAACATCTTAGAAATAGAAACACCTAAATCACTCTTTCCTTACTCTAGAAAACACCATGCTTGAAAGTTTTCTCCTCTCTCATGTTTTGGCATAACAGCATATAAACCACCAGTCTGAGTCCACAATGATTAATGACAAAAGCCCATGTAAATAAGGAATTTCACACATTCTCAAATTATATCCCTTGTAAGATTTTTTCAAAATAATTTTCAACATCAGCTGTTTAAAATTCAACCCAATATATGTAAAACAATTGTAACTGAGATTTTACAGTAAGGAAGTGTAAAATATAAATGTTCTGAAAAAGACTAAACCAAAATGACAACTACCAAAGCAACAACACAAAAAATAAAAAATGACTCAAGTAAAATGGAAATCCATGACCAGTAGGGAACTTTTTATTGGTATCTATTTCACCTACAGCTTGTTTCTCTCTGACTCTGAACTATAGGGACTTTCTTATATAGGATTTGCCAAGTATACTTAGGGTGCTATGTTTGAGAAAGATTAACAGTATTTCAGATCAAAGGAGGACCCTGCTGCATGGTCTTACAAGATTGTCATTCACTCTCATTATGGCTCATTTGCACAAGATTTTCATGTAATATGAGCCATTGTTTTGATGGCAGTGATTTGACATAAAGACAGGGCCGAACTGCATCTCAGCGTCCTCATCAGTCAGGCTGGGGGCATCTTGGTCCCAAAGAACTTGCCAATCATAAAAGGCAACTGTTACTCAGTTATGGATCAGCCCTCCCCCCCAATGTCCCCTACCCCCACCTCCTTGTTTTTTAAGGTGGAAAACTTCTTGAATGTTCATGGATACCATAAAAATCAGACAACGACTACTTGTGCTAGGTTAGATACAGTTTAACCAGACAAAGTTTCAGATACCCTATTCAAAACAGCAAATTATGAGCCATTTTAGTGAACTGCTTTTTCTTCTTGTGCTTTCTGCCATGCTTATTTTGATTTTAAAATAACTTGAAGTGGTGAAAAGTTATGCCTGAGTTACATTCAGAACTTTTCTTTAAGCTATATTTATGTTTTTCTGGTGATTTCGTTTTATGGATATGCATGGAATATATATTTACATATTCTAGTCACTCATGTTCTCTCTCTCTTTTTTTCTGCAAGTTAAATTTCAAAGAAAAAGAGAGGTGTTACTGCTGCTTCAATAGTGCCTGATAATATAAATAAAAAAGAAATATTCAAAATCTGGATGATTTCAAATGTAATCTTAACTGGAGAGAATATCCTTTTCTTAACTCTATTCAGCATATATCACCATATAAAAATATTTAAAGAATATATTTAGATGTAGCAAATATACAACAATGGAAAGAAAACTTGAAATGGTTAATTCTAAGTACATTACATTAAATGTAAAGAATTAACAATAAAAACTACATTAGAATAATATAATCTGCTTTTAGTGTCTGGCTAGAGTTTTCTAAGTTAATGCATTTAAATCTGGAATTTTAATGCTTATATAGTATTTGTCATTTCTGGTGAAGTGCTGACTTGTTATGTGCAGGATTTATTCAGTGCTTTCTATATAAAGTTGCATTCAAATTCTTAGAATTTAAAAACTGATTTTCAAAGTTTTAATAATGTCTTACCTAAGTTTTGTGTTTAGAACAAGATTGACTATGATTTACTTGCATTTTTTAATCTATTTTAAAATTCTTTACAGCAACCATATGTCATAGAACAAAAGAAGTGAACTCAAATGATTTCATGTTGGAGAAAATGTTTAAAACACAGATAAATCATTATTTTATATACTCACTTAAAAACATTTGTAAAAATAGGAGTGAATATAAATTTTTATTTTAAAATTATTTTTCTCTGCTAAATCTCAATGAATAAATAAAATAAATATTCTATTTGTCATATAATCAAAATAAGCTGTTATGTTTTAGGACTGCTTTAAAAGCTAACCAAAAAAGAAGCTAGCATGCTCAGTGAAATACTTTTCAAATGTATGCTTACTTAGAAAAAAAAATTAACAGAAATAATCATAGAAATTAAAAATTAGCTAAGTAGTCAGAATATTTCCCCTAAGAGTATACTTTGAAAAATTTCAAATATAGAAAATGTTGGAGGCATAATTTAACAAACACTTGCATGTTTTCCACATTTACTTCTTTTTTCCTTTGAACTATTTGAAAAATGACACCTCTAGATTATCTCCTAAGCACAAGATCATTCATTTATATAACTATACCACCAAAAGGTGAAATATTTGTGTAGAATCTAGTAATCAGGATGTTTAAAATGGATTAAAGTTTTGTTAGAACTCATGGTTGATTAAAAATACACATATCCTTAATGGCAAATACAACAACTTTAATGACTTAGTATATGAACATTTATTTTAAATTTAAATTCAGACTTCGCGTGTTAATACTTCCACTGTAATTTACAGGCAGTTATTGAAAAACAAATACTAAACTATTAGCTGAATGTATTTTGCTTTATGAAACACTTTCAAAATACATGACCAACAGCGCCCTCTACATTTGGATAGAAAATGATGAAAAAGATTTTACTGGTTGAGAAAGGGAACATTTTAACAATAATCACTGTGGGTTTGGGGACAAATGAAGCGATTGTAATACATTACAAAATTACATGGTAATCTCTCATATGAGTTTACAGTATTTTAAACCATTGATTTATTATGGGAAATCAAAATCTGGAAACTCAATATTGTACCATTCAGCAAACAAACTGACAGAAATAATAGTCAAGAGGAAATAGAAAGCTCTCTAGGAAAGTACGTAAACCTGTTTCAAAAATAGACAATCATATTATTTAATAGGTTTTCAGAAATCAGTTGTGAGTAGTTGAAATTGTATTAATTTCCTTTCTTGCTTATATGAATAGAATGTTGTGATGTTTTTAAATTTGAAAATGGATTGAAGTTTTTTAAAAAATGCTTTATAGTTTCCCATGTCCGAATATTGAAGAAAATACAGACTTAGAATCTAGCATTTAATATGTTTGCATGAAATAAAAGATAATAAAATAAATTTGTGTTTAAGTAAGTTCTTTTGAAAATTCTTTTTCAGGTTAAGTCATAACAAAGTTGTTTATGAAATTATAAAGACGTATAAAAATATAATCATCCATCTTATATGTAGACCTCGTGTCTGTAATTCTGTAATTAATTAGCAAAACTATCCCCCAAACAATTAGAATATCATCCTTTAAATAATTCAGAAGAGATAATTATGCACATATGTTAATACATTTAAAAAATTATAACAGATTTTTATAACATGAAGTAAAAAATTTAAATATATGTTTGCAATTCCTTTTTCTACCTGTAAACTCTTTATTTTGTGACACCTAAATATTAATTCTCTCAATAGGCAACTCAGTTGAAAAATGTGCCTAATAGCAATAAAATCAATCTAATATATTGGTGTTTTAAAGGTTTGCTTTTCTGTTTAGTGTTGTTTTTTCAGTGCAACTTTTTCACTAAAGAAAAATGATGTTTATTTTAAAAATAATGCTTTCCTTAAATATATTCTCTTACACTCAAGTTTGATATTGCTCAATTATTAAATTTTGAGGACACTTCAAATATTAGAGTCTAAAGTAAAAAATCTTTCAGTAACTTATTTGTAAGCTGTCAGTTGGCAGAAAAAAGATTAAGACAGGTAAAAACCAAAAACATATTGTGTTATTCACAAGCGTTTCAATGTCTAAGTCACTTCATTTAGATAGGAAACTGTAACACAAAAATTAGAAATGAATAATTAACCAACACATATCTTAGGTTTTAAAAAGAGTCAACCACTAAACTAACTAAAATAAATGGCAGACTTCTTTGTACATTTAAAGTTACAGCAAACCTGAGTAATTATATAGCTTATGAGAAAAAAGAATGCTCTTTGAAATGATTCCTTTAGTCTTTTCTGTTGCTTATACTGCCATGAAAAATCCTAGAGCATGCACTAAATTTATAAAGACAAAGTGCCAGTGACTCTGGGGATCATCTTGTTCATTTTAAGAGCAAATTAAAACAGTGAAAGAATGGTGCAAATAATTGTTTCATATGTTCTTTGCTTGTGACTGCTGTAATCACCGGGCCTGATTTACAAATGTAGACTTGAAGGTTTCTCAGCTTCCTGCAGGGTAGAAGACTGTTACTTTGGCACTCACCCTCTCGCCCTTGTAATCACCACTCAAAACTGTGCCCTGGTACTTCCAATTCCCAGTCTCTTGATTGAACACCTCATTCTGTGCTAACAAGGTGTCCGAGGTATTTGAACAGGGGCTTCAGTCGGAAAATTGTTAATGGTTTTGCTCATTAAGAGTTGCTGTACAGTTTTGGTAATTTGGTAACTGTCTAAATTGCAAGTTGTTGTTTTTTTTTCCTTCTGCTTCATCTTAAGGAAAGATGCTAAATTTAAGACAGTAACAGTAGTCCTTCTGTTTCAAAATTGACAAGGAAAGTAGTTGAGTACTCTCTGAGTTATGATGCAATAGTTTTCACAGAATTAATAAAATTATCTTGAATGCCTAGGTTTGTTTCCGAGTTATTTGCAAAACATTAAAAAGTAAAGCTGAAGATAAAATTTTTTCACAGGATGCACCTCTGAGATAGCTAAGATTTCCAATTTGTGTAAGGCATAAAGAGCAACAAAATTGATTTTTTTTAAGAACATGAGACACTATAGAGTTATGACAGTGTTTCTACTTACTTTCTTAAAATAAAATTGATTAACTTTATTTTTGACAGCTACTTCATTTGTATAAACATACAAATATGTCTTTCAAAAACACATACATTCAATTTTATTTTTAAGAAAATATAAATGATATTGACTTATTTGCCACTAGAATGACTTTTTATGATCATAATTGCAAAGCCCATTTAATTCAAAGGCAGATGACTTTAATAGATATATTTTCCTACTGAATGGTTATTTAAAAAATACTTTTAGTGATCTGAATGCTTAAATTTGGCTTTTCCAGATATACATAAAAATCCTGAGAACATTTTTTCATGAACTTAATTGCATTCCCCTCTATGGAAATGGCCCTGACAATGCCACACTATTTTACTAACATAATCCACTTTTTTTTGTATTTCTATACTTTATAAAAGATGTATTTCCCAAGAAGAATTAAGAAAAAAATCAGTATTTATATGTCTTCTGGTTTAATTTAAAACCTGTGATTAACTTTATCAATTCAGATTTAAAAGGGAGATCATTTCTGAAAAGAGTTTTTCTTACACATTCTCTGTCTATCTGTTTCTTTCATAATTATGAAAGGCTTTACTAAGTTTGGCAGCCATATCTCCAGGGATTTATTTTAAATTATTTTTAGTGATTTGGACAGTTGCCATTTTATCAAAGAGATGAAAAGGTGGAAGATGAGAATCAGCTGAGGATGGAAGTTTTCCCCCTATACTGAGCAAAGGGCTATTTTAAAGTGATTTATGTGGCAGTTTTCTTCTGTGTCACCATTATGTCCCTGCTGCCTGAGTGTGACAACGCGGTGCTTGCTAACATTTTGGTAATAATTTATTGGGATGAGATTTTTTTGCCTGGAGTTGAGCCTGCAGTCCTTTTAACACTTTGCTAAAAGGCGTAAGTTCTCTACAGGCGTATTTATTTTTCACTTTGGAACTGTGCACTCACACAAAAACCTGCTTACATAAATCTGCAACTTTTCTTTTTGAATTGGAAGCCCAATACAGACCATGACTTGTGCATATAAAAAAAAAATGCAGAAATAATGCCCCCCTACTGTGTAAGTATTTTTGTTTTTCATGAATCAAGCCCAAAGTTATTTAAATTAATTCTAGTCTCATCATGGTAATAGAATATCATTTTTTGGCCTCTTAAAAATACTTACGCATGGACGTAATTTTACTGTTATTCGACCAAGTTTCTCATGCATTTTAAAATTCTTTAACACAAAAAAACTGATGGCTACAATTTCATGTAAACAGGCTTTAATCGATCAGTGAGAAAATATAATTTCTGATGTTTACAAAGATATGATGAAAATTATATTTTCATCATATCTTTGAAAATCTAGGAAACAAAGAATTTATTTTTTTTTCTTTTTTTCTATGTGTTTACACTGAAAATTGTGCAATTGATTAATCAGGGAATCTCTGAAATCTTATTATTTGGAGCTAAGGGTTATGATTTAAAAATTCTATTGCACATCTAAGCTGTATACACTTGCTTGAAAAATAAAGGCTCTGACTTCCTTTATGTTTGGCCATAAACATAAGCAGATTAAAATTATAGTTTACTTTTATAGACCTAGATTTGGTTATAAGTGAAAAATAAATTAGTGAACTTTTCCAGTGCTGAAATCTTCAACACCTAATTTGATTGACTCTTCCAGTTGTTTGGCACTATACAGAAACTTCAATATGCCCATGAATGTATTAGGATGATCTTTGTTAATATTAGTGGTAAGCAGTCAGAGATTGGATTTTTTTTTTTTCAGTCTTGAGGGTAAAACAACAGATTCATGCTTGGAAAATATCATTGACTTTCATAGTCATGTGTCTGTAATTAGAATGTGACCAAGCCATAAATTGAAGAGATAAATGATAACTGTTGGAGATTCCAAGCTTCTAAAATTATTTTTGGAGTTTCTAGTGGTGGAGTGATTTTCTTGACAAAACTAAGTACTGCTACTTCAAAGAAGATAAAATTGTTTTACATTGCTTTGGCTAAATGATATCAGTGTATGTAGTCAGTATAGGTAATTGTTTTTTATACCTGGTCCTGGGAAATCACTAAAAATTTATCTATGCTTCTTGTATGGAAAAATCTGTAATGGAATACAGTCAAAGAAACTATTATTTAGCTAGTTATTTTAAAAATATTAACCAGGCATGTTAACATTAGTTGTAACTTTAAATTATGTTGAATTTATTTTACCACGGGGGCTTCCCTGGTGGCTGAGACAGTCAAGAATCTGCCAGCAATGCAGGAGACATGAGTTCTATCCCTGGGTGGGGAAGATTCCCTGGAGAACGGAATGGCAACCCATTCCAGTATTCTTGCCTGGAGAATTCCATGGACAGAGGAGCCTGGCAGGCTACAGTCCAGTAGGGTCAAAAATAGCTGGACACGGCTGAGCGACCAACACTTTCACTTTCACTTTACTTTTACTATAGGAAGTGGCAACCCACTCCAGTATTCTTGCCTGGAAAATCTATGGACAGAGGAGCCTGGTGGACTACAGTCCATGGGGTTGCAAAGACTCAGACACAACTAAATTTCTGAACATACATTATAAAATAGAGCTGTTTCCACAAAGAGAAGGTAACACTTATTTTTTTTTTTGTGGAGGGGGATATGAGAGCCTAATTTTACTTTTGTCTCAGTGCTTAACGTATTGTTGTTTTTTAAAATTGCTGAAGTGCATGTTCAGCATTTGCACTCTAATTTATATGAGAAGGTAATGCATTTATTGCTTTAAAGGCTAGTATCACACAGTGAAAAGACAATGAGTACTTAGAGGCTTATTGTTACCTGTTTTGTTTATCTTATTGAAAATAATAAAACAATTATTACTCAGATGTCTTACATCTTAAGTCATGAGTATAGTAAGAAATCTAATTATGTGGCTCACAAATCTACAGAGAAGACAAAATTTGATTTCAGTATAATAGTATTAAGAATTGTCTTTTAAAGAACTAAAATATGGTGTGTTTCTAGGCCTATAAACATTTTGTCTAGAGTGAGTTTATTCTAGTGTTTGAGAAAGTTGGCTTCAAATTGAAGTTCAGGATAATTTACTTTTGTTTTATTTTATCACTGTTATTCAAAGGTAAAAATAAAAATCAGTGTTGAAAATGATATTAAAGTTTGATTTGCAAATGGGCAAAATGAGATACAGAGTTAAGGTAAACTTGCATATAATATTTCTTTATAGACATTGAATTTTTAGAGTCAGAGAGACACTTTTGTTTAAATTATTTCAAAGACTTCATCTTAGAGATAAGGAGTTTGAAGGCCTGAGAATTGCAATATTTTCCCCAAAGTCCTATAGGCAGTTAGCAATCCCAGGACAAGAATCTGAGTTCCCTACATTCTAGGCCAGTATTATTTCCATCCCTCTAACCTGTTCATTCACATAAAAATTAATACCTACTTGAATGGTTGTTTTGGATAGAAAAATAGCAGTTGTGCTGACTTGATCCTACTCATTGTGCATTTGTTACTTATTAAAACACATTTAAGTCATTCTTATGAAATAACTTTTGGTGAAAAGATTAGAAAGCAGCTACCTCAAGATGAAGTTTTGCTAAAAAGTAGCAAATTCAGAAAACAGATTATTTGTGCTTTTTATTGAAGTTATCCTGAATATGAGAAATATTGAAGGAAGACATTCATATAAACTTCCACACTGAGCTGGTTTTTATGGTATTTTTATGCCAATGGAGATGATACACATCTTAGAGGAAAGATCTAAGAGTGTGAGTGTGGGTATATGTGTAGTTGGAGTGTCTGGTATATGAGTGGTTGGAGTTGGAGTTGATAGTTAGGGATATTGTGGTCATCTATCACTTTCTATGCCACTGCCTAGAAATAATCCATGCAAGTTATAACTACCGAGGCAGGGAAATTGTAGTAGGAAACAAGGGTTTGGGATCCAGCCAACCAATGAGGACTGTTATATTATTATGTAATATGATGGCATGGTCTAAGTCAAGGGCAATAGAGATAAGAGAGCTATGCTACAATCAGAGGTGATCATGGGCCAGCAGAGGTAAATTTTATGAAAAACCTTGAAGGATGTATTTGGAGATCGTTATACTAACAAAGACTATAGAGAAGATTATCATAATGAGAATTCACCATATTTTCTAGCCTACGGGAATATTCTCTGTGTTTTGGTATGCAGTATATTTTCTCACCTCTGTGGATTTTCTATCTAAAAGACTTTTTTCTACGTAGAAAATGCCCTTTTATTCTTCAAAAACTGGCTAGAGCAATGCTACATCTTTAGCTCTCTTGGACTTTTTCATGCCTCAAACAAAATTAAATGCTTTCTAACATACTACACATCACATTTTATTCTAAGTTACAAGTGTAATAAACGCTAATTTAGAAAATAAGCATTCAGGATCCTACTAACAGAAAATCATGTTCACATTTTGATTTTTTTCACAAAAAATACACACATGCTCATATATACATGCTTCGTGTACATTACATATATTCATATATAGTTGAAATTATACTAGTCATACAATTTTTATCCAGTTTATACAGTTTTTAAAATGTTTTACTCACTTAATATCATATTGAGAACATTTGCCCTTAGAATTGCCTTCTTTATTTTGGCAACTCCCAAAATCTTCTTTGAATTGAACAGATGTGGGTATTAGAAAGAAAACTGGGGGTGGTGGAGAAGACAGATTGGAGGGAAACCGGTTATTACAGTGTTCTAGGAAAGAACCGATAAAGGACGAAGCCAGGGTAATGGGAGAGGGGAGCTGAGATGGGTACGGACTCGGTCATGTTGAATGTGCTGAAGAAAGGTCAAGTGATGTGAAGATCTTAAAAGGTGCCCTTGAATTTAATAATTAGTAAATTGTTAGTAATGCTGGTGAAGATAGTTTAGGAGAAGTAGAGGGGCAGGAGGAAGATGGTCTGAAGTTAGGTGTGATGGTCTAAAATGAAAGATGAGAAGTTACATGCTACAGTATGGATTCATCCCCAAAAGTTTTGGCGGAAGGGAAAAAGATAAATAAGAGCTTGAGAGGGAGGCAGGGACCAGAGAGGTCTTGGCTATTGTGGTTCTTTAAGAAAACAATAAACACATCTGGGTTCTAAGTGGGAGAAACTAATGCGGGGGAAGAATAGGATGGTGTAAAGGAGATAAAAGGTAATTTGCAGAATGCTACTCCAAGGATGCAGAAAGGATAGAACACAGAGGAAATTTGCCTGTTCAATCCAAATTTTTTATGCTTGTATCTCTGTATCTCAGAATTTTGAAAATGAACATGTGGCAGAATTGTTTGTCATAAGAAATTTTTATTTGACTATGAATAAGAGTATGTGATTTGATTGAGCAGTCAACATGGAGGTTCTAGTGCAAATACACTGGCTGAAGGAGACCTAGTATGTTTGAGGAAGAAGAATTCCAGAGAAGCAGAAGCATAGTGAATGAAAGTGTAACAGAGAAGTAAAGAATTAACAGAGGGTAAGAGCTTCCGTGGTGGCTCAGACAGTAAAGAATCTGCTTGCAATGAGGGAGACCTGGGTTCAATCTTTGGGTCTAGAAGATACCCTAGAGAAGCGAATGGCTACCCACTCCAGTATTGTTGACTGGAAAATTCCATGGACAGAGGATGCTGGCAGGCTACAGTCCATAGATTCACAAAAAGTCAGACACAACTGAAGCGACTTAGCACACAACACGTGCTCCATATCAGGCACCCCAACCTTTGGGACTTACACGAGAGATACGAATCTCCAAAGGTTTGGTTTAGAAAACCAGTGGGGTTTACATCCAAGGGATACAAAGGGATATAATGAACCAAGACACTCCTTTTAAAGAGCTCATGTGTGGTTTCAGTCATCAAATGACCCAGTATAAAAGCTTTAGTTTGAAAAACATCTAAACTATATAAAAGAGACTCATTGTTAATCTTAAAACATCTGCTGGAAGTCAGGGGATGGTTGATTGCAACATATCTAGATGCTATGGATGTACCCTCAGGGAATTTACACAGGGAGACATCAACCTTGTGCTATATGATTTCATTTGTATGTGGAATCTAAAAAACAAAACAAATGAACAAAGCAAAATAAAACAAAAATCTTAGATACAAAGAACAGAATGATGGTTGCTAGAGAGGAGAAAGACTGGGGAATGAGTGAAATGAGTGAAGGGAGTCAAGAGGTACAACTTCCAGTTATAAAATAAGCCATGGGGATATAATGTACAGCATGGTGACTTTGTTCAATAATATTGTAGAGCATACTTTTAAGTTGCCAAGAGAAGAAATCCTAGAAGTTAAATTTGTATGGTGACAGATGGTAAATAGTCTTATCCTGGTGGTCATTTTGCAATGTATAGAAACATTGCATCTGTATGTGGTACAACTGAAATCAGTATAATATTATGTCAATTACACTTCAGAAAAAAAAGAATAGAGTTTAGAGTATTTAAGCCTAGGGAGGGTAGTGAAAGATACTTTTGCATTTCATTTAATACTGCTTAGTATTTGAATTAGCTTATATGCATATATAGCTTTTGTAATAAAGAATCTGCTGAATAAATGAGTTAAGCATACTTGAGATTTCAAATTCTGTTCCTCAGAATTCAATTCGGAGAAGGCAATGGCACCCCACTCCAGTACTCTTTTGCCTGGAAAATCCCATGGATGGAGGAGGCTTGTAGGCTGCAGTCCATGGGGTCGCTAAGAGTCGGACATGACTGAGTGACTTCACTTTCACTTTTCACTTTCGTGCATTGGAGAAGGAAATGGCAGCCCACTCCAGTGTTCTTGCCTGGAGAATCCCAGGGAGGGGGGAGCCTGGTGGGCTACCGTCTATGGTGTCGCACAGAGTTGGACACAACTGAAGCGACTTAGCATCAGCAGCAGCTGCAGAGTTCAATTCAGGTACATCAAAAATTGTTCTGATTGTTCAGGATGGCTGAAAAATTGGAGCTCTGTGCTTGCTACCCTCACTTCACTAGAGTAGTCATGCTTTTATCATTTTTAGAATCATCGTGTTAGATTTCATTTGAATAAAGGATTTTGTTCCTATTTTCTCTTCTCTTTCCTCCTTCTCCATCTCCTTCCTCTCTTTCCCTCCCTTCATCCTTCCTTCCTTCCTTCCTTTTTTTTCTCTTTCTCCCATTTAATCCAGAATAGGTTTACATTTTTTTCTGTGACTTGTTGTAATGCTGACTCTCTCAGCAATTCAATCCTCTTATACAGAATGATATAATATATATCTTATAGAACTGTTTAAAGTAAAATGTGACATAATTCATGTTAATCATTCAAATAAGAAAAAATTTATAATCATTTCCACAGATGTAAAAAATCACAGTGGTACATTTTAATTCACCTTTGATAATAATCTCTTAGCAACAGAGAAATAAATATAACTTTTTATGTGATAAAAATATTTACATTTCGAGATTAAAGCTTAATGGTGAAACATGAGATCATGACTTCCACAGTTATCATTTAAACTTTTTCTGGAATTAATAACCAATGTAATTAAGAAATAAGGAATGGGAAAAATTATCATTGTTTACAGATAATATGATGATATACTCAAAAATCTCTACCAGCAGTCCCACTGCTGGGCATACACACTGAGGAAACTAGAATTGAAATAGACATGTGTACCCCAATGTTCATCGCAGCACTGTTTACAATAGCTAGGACACAGAAGCAGCCTAGATGTCCATCAGCAGATGAATGGATAAGAAAGTTGTGGTACATATACACAATGGAATATTATTCAGCTATTAAAAAGAATGCATTTGAATCAGTTCTAACGAGGTGGATGAAACTGGAGCCTATTATACAGAGTGAAGTAAGTCAGAAAGAAAAACACCAATACAGTATATTAACACATATACATGGAATTTATAAAGATGGTAACGACGACCCTATATGCAAGACAGCAAAAGAGACACCGATGTAAAGAACAGACTTTTGGACTCTGTGGGAGAAGGTGAGGGTGGGATGATTTGAGAGAATATACATTGAAACATGTATATTACCATATGTGAAATAGATGACCAGTCCAAGTTTGATGCATGAAACAGGGCATTCAAAGCCAGTGCACTGGGACAACCCAGAGGGATGGGATGGGGAGGGAGGTGGGAGAGGGATTTCAGGATGGGAAACACATGTACACCCATGGCTGATTCATGTCAATGTATGGCAAAAACCACCACAATATTGTAAAGTAGTTAACCTCCAATTAAAATAAATAAATTAATTTAAGAAAAAGTGAAAACAATTAGAAAAATAGGAGAATGTGATACCATTGTTTTGGCTAAAATACATATACTTAGGTTCTAGAATGTTTTTCTCTGTTAATGTTTATTTATACCACTCTTCCAATTAAGGATTTTGTAATTATGACTTTCTTTTAAAATTACATTTACATAAAATAATAGAATATTTGGATGCAGTGTATGTGTAAGAGAGGAAATACTTATGAAAGTAGGTTAAAAAAAGACAGAGGATCAATCTAGCCAAAGAGAGAAGGAATGATCAGAAAAGTAGAAAGAGATTCATAGAATTTAATACTCTGAAAGACTAGATGACAGTCTGAAGAAAGAGAACATTCATAATAGAGAAAAACAGTATGAGGAAAACAAACATAAAAAAGACTGGCGAGAGAATAAGAGGTGGCATTTTGAAAGTCAGTGGTCATGTATGGCAGAGTAATTTCTGTCGAGAAAAGTGCTGAAATTAGATGGAAACGAGCTAGTGTGTACTAAAAAAATAGAGACATAAAGAGAAATCTGAGTACTTAAAAAGGTAAGGCCAATTAATTACTATTATTTATTTAAGTTTTGTTAAGTTGGGAATTTTTGGAGGCAGAAAGTAGGAGGAGAGTTTTAAGATGATGCTCTATCTCAGAGAAAGTGAAGTAAATGCAATCGATAGTAAAAATAGAGAATCTAGGCTTGATACCTGTTGAGAAGAATTCTCTCTCGGCAACTGTGTCATTTGCAGAGACATGGGTGGACCCAGAGTCTGTCATGCAAAGTCAACTATGTCAAAAAGTGAAAAAAAACCCAAAAAACCATTGTATATTAACACATATGTGTGGAATCTAGAAAAATGGTACAGATGAACTTACTTTCAAAGCAGGAATAGAGACACAGATGTAGAGAACAAGCACAAGGATACCAAGAGGGGAAGGAGGGAAGGGATGGATTGGGAGATTGTGATTGACACACATAAACTACTGTGTGTGTAAAGTAGATAACTAATGAGAACATACAGTATAGCAGAAGGAACTCTATTCAATGATCTGTGGTGACCTAAATGGGAAGGAAATCCAAAAAAGAGGAGATTATATGTATATGTATAAGTGATTCAATTTGCAGTACAGCATAAACTAACACAACCTCATAAAGCAACTATATTCCAAAAATAAAGGAGACAAAAAGCAAAAATAAGACTGAAAATATTTGAAATGGAGGAACCATATTCAGATCACTGTGATCTTCAATGTCAAATAGGAGAAAAGGTCATCTGTAACTGCCTGGGGGACAACCACTGGATTAGCTACTTAAGGTGGTAGGCTTTTGCCAATAATGTCATAGAACAACAAATATAAGAAGGATTAAAGAATCTTTGAGCAGATAAGGACCCAGTAGAGTCTAAAAAGGAATGTAATAATATGAGAAGAATCTAATCAGCTCCCTGCTGGACCTCAAAGAAGTTACTCAGTAATTAACATGCCCCTTTTGGTTCACCATTGTTTGGTCACCAGAAATTATGTCTTGAATCACCATTGGCAAACTTACTTCTGTTTTTCAGGAAGTTCCAGTTTAGTTAAAATTGGAAAATTTAAAAATGGAAAAATTGTTTACTCTTTTAAAATAATTTTTGTCTCTCTTGGAAATTCTCTTTTCAAGAGAATTTGAACCACTCTCATGATTAAAAATATGTATGCTTAGGCTCAATGATGTTTTTTCTCTAATTCAATTAAAATGGCATTTTACATAAAAGCCTCTTCATCCTGAAAATGTCATTGTGTGTGACTTCTTTCAGTCAGGTTTTATGCCATCCAAGAACCCCTCCAGTGTAAAAGTAGTTTGAAATTGTTGATGTTTGAGTTATCTGCAGAACTATGCAAAAATCTGAGATTCCTTAATGACTTATAAAGCATTTTATTTTTATGTAGAAGTGAAGGTATTTTAGCTTAATTTTTCCTATTGCTTTGGCCATGAAAAGAACAAATTTTCACTTTACTTTTGGATAGACTCTACTCATTCTGTACTGAGAGAGTTCCAAATTCTTAGTAATATAGTAGGGAGTAATGGTTTAGAAAGATCCACATTTGAATTCATTTTCTATCACTAACTCTGGAAAAAATTATTTATCCTTTCTGAGTCTCAGTTGCTGTTCTTCCCAGCCTACAATGACTTTTCGTTTCCATTCAAAATTTCTTACAAGTGGAGGTCTGTATTAATTTCTATTACTGCTGTAACAATTTACCACAAACAAAACCAAAGTTACTGTTCTGCAATTCTGGAGTTCTGGAGTCTGAAATAGGTCTCCCTGGACTAACGCCAATGTGTCAGCAAGACTACATTCCTTCTAGAGGTTCTAGGGTAATATCTGTTTCCTTGCCTTTTCCAGCGTCTAGAAGCTACTCTCCTCCTGCCTGTGACCCCATCCAACTTGGAGGCCATCAGTTCATCACTTTGAGTTTCACTTCAGTTGCTATGTCTACTTCTCTGACCCTCTTACCTTCTTCATTCATATATAAAAAGCCTTGTGATCACAAATAATCTCCCAACTTTTAAAATTTAACCAAATCTGTAAAATACATTTTGCCATGTAAGGAGCAGATCTTTATGGTATGAAATATAAGATTAAGAACGGACATCCTAATGCATTATTCTGCCATCACAAGGTCAGAAAGGGTACATACTATAGATTTATACCTCTTCACCCTACTGTTGTTGTTCATCAGTTGCTAAGTTGTGTCCGACTCTTTGAAACCCCATAGACTGCAGCACACTAGGCTTCCCTGTCCTTCACTGTCTCCAGGAATTTGGTCAGATTCATGTCGACTGAGTCCGTGATGCTATCTAACCATCTCTACCTCTGCTGCCCTCTTCTCCTTTGACTTCAATCTTTCCCAGAATCAAGGTCTTTTCCAATGAGTTGGCTCTTTGCATCTCATGGCCAAAGTATTGGTGCTTCAGCTTTAGCATCAGTTCTTCCAATGAACATTCAGGGTTGATTTCCTTTAGGATTGACTGGTTAGATCTCCTTGCTGTCCGAGGGACTCTTAAGAGTCTTCTCCAGCACCACAATTCAAAAGCATCAATTCTTCTGCATTCAGCCTTCTTTATGGTCCAACTCTCACATCCATACATGACTAGTGGAAAAACCATAGCTTTGACTATACAGACCTTTGTCAGCAAAGTGATGTCTTTTTCCTTTTAATACACTCTGTAGTATATTAAAAGACATAATTTTCATTCCAATCCCAAAGAAAGGCAATGCCAAAGAATGTACAAACTACCGCACAATTGCACTCATTTCACATGCTAGCAAGATAGCGCTCAAAATCCTTCAAGCTAGCCTTCAGCAGTATATGAACCGAGAACTTCCATCTGGAATTTAGAAGTCTGGATTTATAAAAGTCAGAGGAATCAGAGATTAAATTGCCAACATCGTTGGATCATAGAAAAAACAAGAGAATTCCAGAAAAACATCTGCTTCATTGACTATGAAAAGCCTTTGACTGTGTGGTTCACATCTGGAATTTAGAAGTCTGGATTTATAAAAGTCAGAGGAATCAGAGATTAAATTGCCAACATCGTTGGATCATAGAAAAAACAAGAGAATTCCAGAAAAACATCTGCTTCATTGACTATGAAAAGCCTTTGACTGTGTGGTTCACAACAGGCTGTGGAAAATTCTTAAAGAGATGGGAATACCAGACCACCTTACCTGCCTCCTGAGAAACCTGTATGCTGGTCAAGAAGCAACAGTTAGAACTGGACATGGAACAATGGACTGGTTCAAAATTGGGAAAGGAGTACGTTAAGGCTGTATACTGGCTCCCTGCTTATTTAATTTATATGCAGAGTACATCATGTGAAATGCTGGTCTGGATGAAGCAAAAGCTGGAATCAAGATTGCCAGGAGAAATATCAATAACCTCAGGTATGCAGATGACACCACCCTAATGGCAGAAAGTGAAGAGGAACTGAAGAGCCTCTTGATGAAAGTGAAAGTGGAGAGTGAAAAAGTTGGCTCAAAACTCAACATTCAAAAAAAAAAATATCATGGCATCCAGTCCCACCACTTCATGGCAAATAGATGGGGAAACAATGAAAACAGTGGCAGACTTTATTTCTGTGGGCTCCAAAATCACGGTGGACCGTGATTGCAGCCATGAAATTAATAGGCATATGCTCCTTGGAAGAAAAGCTATGACAAACCTAGACAGTGTATTAAAAGCAGAGACATTACTTTGTCGACAAAAGTCCATATAGTCAAAGCTATGGTTTTTCCAGTAGTCATAAGTGAATGTGAGATTGGACTACAAAGAAGGCTGAGAACCAAAGAACTGATGCTCTTGAACTGTGGTGTTGGAGAAGACTCTTGAGACTCCCTTGGACTGCAAAGAGGTCAAATCAGTCAATCCTAAAGGAAACCAACCCTGAATATTAATTGGAAGGACAGATGCTAAAGCTGAAGCTCCAGTATTTTAGCCATCTGATGTGAAGCACTGACTCATTGGATAAGATCCTGATGCTAGGAAGGATTGAGTGCAAGAAGAGAAGGGGACGACAGAGGACAAGATGGTTGGATGGAATCACTGACTCAATGGACTTGAGTTTTAGTGAACTGGGAGATGGTGAGGGACAGGGAAGCCTGGCGTGCTGCAGTCCATGGGGTTGCAAAGAGATGGACACGACTGAGCTACTGATCAACAGCACACTGTCTAGGTGCTAATGGTAATGAACCTGCCTGCCAATGCAGGAGACATGAAAGACGTGGGTTCGATCCCCAGGTCAGGAAGATTCCCTGGAGGAGAGCATGGCAACCCACGCCAGTATTCTTGCCTGGGGAATCCTGTGGATATCGGATTCTGGAGTGCTATAGTCCATAGGATCGCAAAGAGTCAGATACAACTGAAGCAACTTAGCATGCACGCACTAGATTCATCATAGCTTTCCTTCCCAGGAGCAAGCATCTATTGTTTTTATGGCTGCCATCTGCAGTCACTAGGAGCCCAAGGAAATAAAATCTGTCACTGTTCCAACTTTTTCCCCATCTGTTTGCCATGAAGTGATGGGATCAGATGCTGTGATCTTAGTCTTTTGAGTGTTGAGTTTTAAGCCAGCTTTTTCCCTCATGTTTTCACCTTATTCAAGAGGCTGTTATTTAATTCTTCTTCACTTTCTGCCATTAGGGTTGTGTCATCTGCATATCTGAGGTTATTGATATTTCTCCTGGCAATCTTGATTCTAGCTTGTGCTTCATCCAGCCCAGCATTTCACATGATGTACTCTGCATATAATTAAATAAGCAGAGTGACAATATACAGCCCTAACGTACTCCTTTCCTAATTTTGAACCAGTCCATGTCCAGTTCTAACCATTGCTTCTTGACCTGCATACAGGTTTCTCAGGAGTCAGGTAAGGTGCTCAATGAAACAGGAGTAGACATTTTCCTGGAATTATGTCACTTTCTTTATAATCCAACACATGTTGGCAGTTTGATTTCTGGTTCCTCTGTCTTTTGTAAATCCAACTTGTACATCTGGAATTTCTTGGTTAATGTACTGCTGAAGCCTAGCTTGAAGGATTTTGAGCATAACCTTACTAGCTTGCAAAATAAGCACAATTTGTATGGTAGTTTGTACATTCTTTGGCATTGCCCTTCTTTGGGATTTGAACAAAAACGAAATTTTTCCATTCTGGTGGCCACTGCCGAGTTTTTCAAATTTGCTGACGTATTGAGTGCAGCATTTTAACATCATCATCTTTTAGGATTTTAAATAGCTCAGCTGCAATTCTATCACCTCCACTAGCCTTGTTTGCAGTAATGCTACCTAAGGCCCACTTGGCTTCAGACTCCAGAATGTTAGGCTCTAGGTGAGAGACCACACCATCATGGTTATCTGGGTCATTAAGACCTTTTTTGTATAGTTTGTCTGTGTATTCTTGCCACCTTTTCTTAATCTCTTCTGCTATTGTTAGGCCCTTACTCTTTCACCCTACTACCGACAGGGAAAAATATCACTTTTATGAAAATTCTCCATGTGAGTGAGAAAAATATCTCTTTTCTGTGTGAGTTTATTTGTATAATGAATTATCTCTCTAAAAATGCCAATATGTGAGAGTTCTATTAGTATGCTTGAACATTAATTAACAGGGACACTTCTTATCTCATTTGACTTTCATAGGTTTTGTCCATCTACACTGTGGAATGGATGATTCTTTCCCAACATTTTATTTTGTTACTTATGTATGGCTTCATGCTAGCCAAAGGTTAAATGTTACAATTATTTATGCTAATTTCAATTTGCTTTTGTGCTCTAGACAGTACAAATAAAGCTGCGCCAATTGATTACACATCACTGACAGAAGAAGAAACATACAGTTTCATCAGTGAAAAAACTGAGTCATGTAGCAACTCAATGGTTATGTGCAGCCTCATGAGAATGACAATCAAAGCCAGGTCATAATGATATGAATATTTATTGGGTACCTCATCCCACTTGGTGAATTCAGTAGTCCATGAAAAATATGTTTAAAAGGAAACATTTCTGTCTTATTGAATACTATTTGATAAAATACAGTATATTATATTGGAGTTTTAAGTATTTTTACATTGAATCTCTTGTTTTTAAGATTTAATATTTTATAGTCATTTGATTTAATTTTAAAATGGATGAATATCACATTTAAATATCTATGTTCACAAACATTTCTTTGTCTGACACAGGTCCATTGTTGTTTCATATGGATATTATTTTGGTAAATTAGACTGAAGAATGGCTAGAAATGATACAAATGTATAAAAATAATGTCTTAGTTAAAATAAACATCTATAAAATTTTTTCATCAAAATAATTTTCCAAGGCTTGGTGATAAATTACTGAAAGAATGAAAATAGAATGCATAACTTCCAAACTGTTAGAGGGAAAGAAAAAGGAGGATAAAGAAAACACTGTCAGCTCAATAGAAATCTGGAAAGGAAGAGAAAAAATAGGCCGAATATTCAGCAACTAGTTAATGAACATGTGCTATAGACCAGAAAATTTTCTGTGAAAATGTTATTTTTGCAGATTGGTAAGCACAATAAGTGTAAATAGATTAAACTTTTCTATTAAATGTCAAAGACTTTCAAGTTGGATACACTGGTTTTTTAAAAGACTCTGGAAAAAAATAATTGAAGTTCAGAAACTGAGACTATAATGCTCTGTAAATTGACGTTATTCAAAAGATTGGAAAGATAAAAGGCTAGTTAAGTAAGTTATTTAAATAAAGATCTAACTCTTAGGTGAAAAAAAGACTCTAGATATGTGTGACATACTTAAGCAAAACATGTGGAAAGACTTATAACAAAGGAATGGCAAAAGATATGTAATATGAGTGTGTTTCACCTAATGATATGACCTTAAAATATGTAAATTCAAAGATATACAGAATTACAAGGTAAAGCCAACATATGCACAATCATAGTGAGTTTTTTAAAAAAATCTCAGAAATTAATCTATCATAACTAAATTTTATAGGGATTAAAAATCCTAATATGTAGACTAGATTTAAATAATTAAAATTTACCTTAACATTAGTAGCAGACTGCATATTACTTTTGTTTCTGGTTGTTATTAACTTGACTGTCAGGCCATGTTATCAATTATCAAATTATAAACCAAAATCTTAAGATCTCCTGATTCTGAAATCAAAGTCCTCTGGCAATCTGGCTAATTAGCCTTAACAGAACTCTTTTCTGCTTCCATTTGTTCCTTGTTTTCCCTGTGAAATTTATTAAAGAGTATTAAATCTTAGACCTCAAGGAAAAGAGGACATAGATAAGCAAGTATCTGCTTACTAGAGCATTCTCTATGAGTGAAGGAAACTGCTGCTTTCTAATTCTATCTATAGAGGATAGATATCCTTTGCATCTTTTAATACACTCAGATTGCCTAAATCAGTGAAAAAATAGCACAAAAGTTTTGAATTCTACAACTATGCATTCTAGTCGCCAAGAAGAAAATTACATGATAGGGGCATTCTAAATTTATTTTGGTAAGTAATCGTAATGAGGAAATCTCGTTAATAATAAATAAAATGAGATGCGATATGAAAAAGTTATGATATTCAAAACTGTATTTGGTTGTTTAAATTGGGTTACATTATTTTGTTCTGAAGCTTGGTGGATAATGTGGTACTATGTCATTTAGATATCTATTCAGTGAAACACAGATTGGATATTTAAACACAAAGGATGCCTACAGCACCCTGTTATATCCTGTCTTCTTGACTCAGGATGTTCTTTTTTTAGGCAGCATAACTAGTGAACACAATCACCCTAAATCACACTGAAATTAGACAGTATCCTAATGGTTAGCATATATCCAAGAAAAGAGTACTCCTTTCAGAGAGGAATGATAAAACAGACCAATCAGAAGAGATAAAACTATGAAGTTAACATTTCAAATTATTGGGATGTATATTTTATTTTATTTTTTTTCTTATTTTGGTGTTTGGGCCTATATTGCTTTACTTTCCAACTGCTTCTTCTGGCTGTTATGTGTGAATCACTAATACTTTTGCAAAGTAATAGGGATTGCATGTAAAAAATAAAATGTGGTCTCCAAACCCATGTTAATCTAAGCATAATTTTTGGTTTAAAAGATTTGGTCTTTGTATCTCCTTGGTGGTCCAGTGGCTAATACTCTACACTTCCAATGTAGGGGACCTGGTCAGGGAACTAGATCCCACATGCTGCAATGAAGTTCAAAGATCCCATATGCTGCCACTAAGACAGGAACAGCCAAAGAAATGAATAAGTAAATAAACATTTCAAAAAAGGATTTCAGTCTTCACTACACACCCCTAAACTTGGCTACACTTTGCTAGACCCAGGATTTTTAACATTTTTGGTAATATTTGATTACTCTAGGATAGGACAGGTCAAACTGGCCACAAATGTGAAAGATGTCTTTGAATAACTCCAGAAATTCCTGGCCAACTTGAACCAAGTATAAAAACCAGAATTAGGATCTCTTCCTGGTCTTGGAATTTATTATTCTTTCCATATTCTTTCTGAAAATATTCTTTAATAATCTTTGTCCCTATTTGTTATTACTGTATTTTTAAAACCTAAGACTCTTTGACTACTAATTTAATTTTTCAGATGTGCCTATAGTTTATACTTTATTATACACAATTATACAACTGATATAAAGTAAAGGTTAAACCCTTAATCTAAGATAAGTTGAGGGAGACAGTGGGAAAAAATAAGGCAAACTTCTATTTTCATTGTCTTGGTGGGCCACTGAATAATTTTGATTACAAGTCTCTTCTATGACAGAAAAACCTGTTCAAATAAGTTTGTATGTTTCAACTTTAGCTAACAAGATCAACATTTTTCATCAGGTCAATAAAAAAAATTTCTAATAGTTATCTAGTATCTTCTAAATTTTAGTTGAAAATGTCATGTAACTTAAATTCATCATTAAAAGATATCAACATTTACACTAATAACTTGTCATGTTAGGCTGAAAATATAAATTCGCTATTAAAATATTTTTCTTGTCATACAATATAGGCAAGTTAAATAAAATATCCCATATAATGTTATTTCTTAAGCTTTTAAATTAATATTGATTTTTTTACTGTGAATGTCTTTAAAATATTTTTGAAATGGATAATCTATAGAATTTTTTTTCTGTTGATTCTTTGTTTTATGGGATGAATTCTGTGACCACATGTACTTCATAGATTAGAAATGGAAATATATTTTTTATTTTATGAATATAAGTAAAGCTTTAAAAGTTATATACAGTAATCACAGTATAAACTTATTATAAACTTTCGCAGGCTTTTGTGTAGCTTGGAAGAAAAAAATTCTGTGCTTGACAAAGGCATGATTGAACTGACAATTGAGTCAGTATATTTTGCATTCAATAAAATTTTAGTCCTTAGAGCCAAGGAGGTAATACTCCAACTCTTCCATGCATGTTTATTTTATTGTCTTCATTTCTGGTTCTCACTAAAAGAAATGTAGAATCAACACAGTGGTGAGACAAGATAGAAAAATTATAGGGATCAGGGCATATGAGGAGCCATTGGAAGAAAAGAAAAATGGAAGACTCTTAGATTATATGATAATAATCTTAAATAATTTATTGAAAAGGAAAATGGATTTTACATTTTTCTTTGTACTATAGAGAATATGTTAGGATTAAAATATGAGATTATATGGAAATAGAATTATATTCAATAAGAAACAATTTAAGTTACATTAAGCTAGAATAGAGTTTTGCCAAGAGAATGCACTGGTCATAGCAAACACCCTCTTCCAACAACACAAGAGAAGACTCTACACAGGGACATCACCAGATGGTCAACACCAAAATCAGATTGATTATATTCTTTGCAGCCAAAGATGGAGAAACTCTATACAGTCAGCAAAAAAAAGACCGGGAGCCATGAACTTCTTATTACCCAATTCAGACTGAAATAGAAGAAAGTAGGGAAAACCACTAGACCATTCAGGTATGACATAAATCAAACCCCTTATGATTATACAATTGAAGTGAGAAATAGATTTAAGGGACTAGATCTAATAGAGTGCCTGATGAACTACGGACGGAGGTTCATGACGTTGTACAGGAGACAGGGATCAAGACCATCCTCATGGAAAATAAATGCAAAAAAAAAAAAATGGCTGTCTGAGGAGGCGTTACAAATTGCTGTGAAAAGAAAGACGCCAAAGCAAAGGAGAAAAGGAAAGATATTCCCATTTGAATGCAGAATTCCAAAGAAGAGCAAGGAGAGATAAGAAAGCCTTCCTCAGTGATCAATGCAAAGAAATAGAGGAAAACAACAGAATGGGAAAGACTAGAGATCTCTTCAAGAAAATTAGAGATACCAAGGGAATATTTCATGCAAAGATGGGCCCAATAAAGGACAGAAATGGTATGGACCTAACAGAAGCAGAAGATATTAAGCAGAGGTGGCAAGAATACACAGAAGAACTGTACAAAAAAGATCTTCACAACCCAGATAATCACAATGGTGTGATCACTCACCTACAGCCAGACATCCTGGAATATGCAGTCAAGTGGGCCTTAGAAAGCATCACTACGAACAAAGCTAGTGGAGGTGATGGAATTCCAGTTGAGCTATTTCAAATTCTGAAAGATGATGCTGTGAAAGTGCTGCACTCAATCTGCCAGCAAATTTGGAAATATTGGCAGTGGCCACAGGACTGGAAAAGGTCAGTTTTCATTCCAATCCCAAAGAAAGCCAATGCCAAGGAATGCTCAAACTACTGCACAATTGCACTCATCTCACACACTACCAAAATAATGCTCAAAATTCTCCAAGCCAGGCTTGAGCAATACGTGAACCATGAACTTCCAGATGTTCAAGCTGGTTTTAGAAAAGGCAGAGGAACCACAGATCAAATTGCCAACATCTGGTGGATCATCAAAAAAGCAAGAGAGTTCCAGAAAAACATCTATTTCTTTATTGACTATGCCAAAGCCTTTGACTATGTGGATCACAATAAACTGTGGAAAATTCTGAAAGAAATGGGAATACCAGACAATCTGACCTGTCTCTTGAGAAACCTGTATGCAGGTCAGGAAGCAACAGTTAGAACTGGACAAGGAACAACAGACTGGTTCCAAATAGGAAAAGGAGTACGTCAAGGCTGTATATTGTCACCCTGCTTGTTAACTTATATGCAGAGTACATCATGAGAAACGCTGGGCTGGAAGAAGCACAAGCTGGAATCAAGATTGCTGGGAGAAATTTCAATAACCTCAGATATGCAGAAGACACCACCCTTATGGCAGAAAGCAAAGAAGAACTAAAGAGCCTCTTGATGAAAGTGAAAGAGGAGAGTGAAAAAGTTGGCTTAAAGCTCAACATTCAGAAAACTAAGATCATGGCATCTGGTCCAATCACGTCATGGCAAATAATGGGCAAACAGTGGAAACAGTGGCTGACTTTATTTTTTTGGGCTCCAAAATCACTGCAGATGGTGATTGCAGCCATGAAATTAAAAGACACTTACTCCTTGGAAGGAAAGTTATGACCAACCTAGACAGCATATTAAAAAGCAGAGACATTACTTTGCCAACAAAGGTCTGGCTAGTCAAGGCTATGGTTTTTCCAGTACTCATGTATGGATGTGAGAGTTGGACGGTGAAGAAAGCTGAGCGCTGAAGTATTGATGCTTTTGAACTGTGGTGTTGGAGAAGACTCTTGAGAGTCCCTTGGACTGCAAGGAGATCCAACCAATCCATCCTAAAGGAGATCAGTCCTGGGTGTTCATTGGAAGGACTGATGCTGAAGCTGAAACTCCAATCCTTTAACCACCTAATGCGAAGAGGTGACTCATTGGAAAAGACCCTGATGCTGGGAAGGATTAGGGGCAGGAGGAGAAGGGGACGACAGAGGATGAGATGGCTCGATGGCATCACCGACTCGATGGACATGAGTTTGGGTAAACTCTGGGAGTTGGTGATGGACAGGGAGGCCTGGCATGCTGCAATTCATGAGGTTGCAAAGAGTCCGACATGACTGAGCAACTGAACTGAAGCTAGAATGAAGTAATACGTTTCCTCCATGGAAGTCTGAATGATTTATGGAAGGTATTTATAAAGCATTTTGGTATGATTGAAGACCTGAGTTGGATTACTTCTGAGGTTTCTCTGAAACTCTACATTTTACTTTTCTATATTTAAAGACAAAGACTGGACTAAATTCTCTACCAAAATTCATCCTGGACATGTAGAACATTGACCTCATGCTAACTGTACTCAGAAGCCAGTTGTTGCTTTTGAACTGTGGTGTTGAAGACTCTTAAGAGCCCCTTGGACTGCAAGGAGATCCAGCCCATCAATCCTAAAGGAAATAAGTCCTGAATATTCATTGGAAGGGCTGATCCTGAAGCTGAAGCTCCAATACTTTGGCTACCTGGTGCAAAGAAGTGACTCACTGGAAAAGACCCTCATGCTAGGAAAGATTGAAGGCAGGAGAAGGGGACGACACAGGATGAGATGGTTGGATGGCATCACCGACTTAATGGTCATGAGTTTGAGCAAGTTTTGTGAGTTGGTGATGGACAGCAAAGCCTGGCGTACTGCAGTCCATGGGGTCACAAAGAGTCGGACATGACTGAGTGACTGAACTGAACTGAATTGTACTCAGATAATAATAATAGATAAATAGCATTGCCACTTCAATTTTACAGATAAATAAGCCAGGGCAAAGTGAAGATAAACACCATGCCCATTCACAGAGCTAAGGAGACTTGCAACTGGGATTTTAACCCAGAAGGATGTGACTCCTGAGCCTGAGCTATTAACGCATGTTATTCTGCTGCCAATTTATAGAAAACAGCTTCTATGGCCAGTGTGCTCTTAAATCTCTGGAGAGTCATTTCACTGAAAGAAAATCGAGTGGCAGAATATGTATCTTGAGATTTCTTATGTCAGAATATCAGAGGACAAGATGATCATGATAGTGAAATCAACAATTGCACTTTCTTCTGAAGCAGTTACTGCTATCCTAATTTATTGGTACTTTCAAAGTCCTAGACATAGTGAAAACATTATTTCACTTGATTCTTAAAACCATCTTTCTTGTAAAGTAGGTACAACTATTTCTGTTTTACAGATGAAGAAGTTGAGGTCCAAAGTTATTCTCCAAGAAATGAAAGATGTACTAGCCAGAGAAGCTATGTTTTACTCAATTTAGTCTTTTATTCTATAGGATGAATCTATTCTCATTCTGTAGAGAATCATTATCGCTTATCCAGAAGTTTCTCCATTATGCAAAAGGTGGTATGCTCTCAAATCAGGATTGTAGAATTCTTTAGCTTTTAACAGCTATAAGCAATAGAATTCTTGTAGTTTATGGAGAATAGTCTATTAATCAATTAATTATTGAATTAGTCAGCAATCAGTGTGCTAGACTCTGTGAAGGATGCGATAATTCTGCAATTAAGCAGCTTGCACCTCACCTGAGGAGTCAGAAAATGTAAACCTAAATATATTTCTGCTTTATTGATTATGCCAAAGCCTTTGACTGTGTGGATCACAATAAACTGTGGAAAATTCTGAAAGAGATGGGAATACCAGACCACCTGACCTGCCTCTTGAGAAACCTGTATGCAGGTCAGGAAGCAACAGTTAACACTGGACATGAAACAACAGCCTGGTTCCAAATAGGAAAAGGAGTATGCAAAGGCTGTATATTGCCACCCTGCTTATTTAACTTATACTCAGAGTACATCATGAGAAATGCTGGGCTGGAGGAAGCACAAGCTGGAATCAAGATTGCCAGGAGAAATTTCAATAACCTCAGATGACACCACCCTTATGGCAGAAAGTGAAGAAGACCTAAAGAGCCTCTTGATGAAAGTGAAAGAGGAGAGTGAAAAAGTTGGCTTAAAACTCAACATTCAGAAAACTAAGATCATGGCATCTGGTCCCATCACTTCATGGCAAGTAGATGGGCAAACAGTGGAAACAGTAGCTGACTTTATTTTTTTGGGCTCCAAAATCACTGCAGATGGTGATTGCAGCCATGAAATTAAAAGACACTTACTCCTTGGAAGGAAAGTTATGACCAACCTAGACAGCATATTAAGAAGCAGAGACATTATTTTGTCTGTCAAAGGTCCATCTAGTCAAGGCTATGGTTTCTCCAGTACTCATGTATGGATGGGAGAGTTGGACTATAAAGAAAGCTGAGCACCGAAGAATTGATGCTTTTGAACTGTGGTGTTGGAGAAGACTCTTGAGAGTCCCTTGGACTGCAAGGAGCTCCAACCAGTCCATCCTAAAGGAGATCAGTCCTGGGTGTTCATTGGAAGGACTAATGTTGAAGCTGAAACTCCAATCCTTTAACCACCTGATGCGAAGAGGTGACTCATTTGAAAAGACTCTGATGCTGGGAAAGATTGAGGGCAAAGGAGAAGGGGACGACCCAGGATGAGATGCTTGGATGGCATCACCGACTCAATGGACATGGGTTTGGGTGGACTCCAGGAGTTGGTGATGGACAGGGAGGCCTGGTGTGCTGTAGTTCATGGGGTCACAAAGAGTGGGACATGACTGAGTGACTGAACTGAACTGAGCTGAAACACTTAACAGTAAAAGAAAGTCAAATGATAGAAACAGTAAAAAAAAAAAAAAAATGCAGTGAGAGAAACTGGTTTGGTGGAGCATAAATATTAGGGAAAACTTCATGGGATTTACCCTATGTGTTGATGAATGACTGATTCAGATGAGTGGAGAGGATCAGAGACAACATTTGACATAGAGAGAAGGAATAGAATGAACACTGACAAGCAGTTTGTAGTATGTATGTTAGGCTCCAGTGAATAGATATGTCTGGAGGGTATTTTGCTTGATTATTTATGTTACCTTAGTTCTTTATTTTAAGAGTAATTCTTTTACATATTCCTTAAGAACATGTACAAATATCAAAAGCAGTAGATTTTGACTGAGAGGCATGGTACAATGTAAAAATTAACTTGTTCAAGAGTCTTATCTATAGGTTGGCCTCCCAGAGAAAAAGTCCCCTTGTAAAGCTCCAGTGAATTTGTCTGTGTCTCTATGGTTAGTCATTCAATCCTGGTGTTGTTATTTACAAATGTGGCCCAAATCTGTGACATCTTGCCATCAGGGGGCTGAGTCTAGATCCCAACTTGGGTGGACCCCATGACTGCTTTTACCAATAGAGTAGCATGGATATGATGTCACATGGTCTCCAAAACTAGGTCATGAAATCATGCAATTTTGTCCTTATTTTCTAGAGCACTCACCTTTGAAGTCCCAAGCCTTGATGTAAAATGTCTGTCAACAATGAGGCTGCCATGTTCTCCTTATGGAGAGGCCATGTTTAGGTTCCCTGGTTGACATAATCAGCCCCATTGTCCTTGACAAAGAACCAGATATGTGGGTGAAGCCCTATTAGACCTTCCAGATCAGCCCATCTGCTGGCTGAATACAACTTAAGCTCTGTCAATGCCAAATGAAACAGAAGAATCATATGGCTGAGACTTGACTTAATTTCTAACCCATGAAATCATGAGGCATATATACAGTAGTTCTTAGACACCGCATTTTGGGATTGTTTTTATGCAGTAATAGATAACTAAAAGAGCCAATCAATTGTAAGTCTTGAATTCCAGCCCTGACCACTGAACTCTGCCGTCACGCTAATAGTGTAACTTTTGCTTCCCTAGTTAAGAAACAAATGATATGGCAAATACTTACACTGTCCTGAATGGCTCTGGAGCATAATAGGCTGTGAGCGAACTGGGTCTCTTCTACTGCTCCAGTCTCTATGTTTTTTCATGGTGAATATTGCCAAAGCTGACCTAGACAAGGGTACAAGCTCCAGCCCTAGTTTGCACAAAACATGGGGTTTTCAACATTCCGTGAGGCACTGTGGGATTCCTTTAGATAATCTAGAAGTAGGGTGGGTACCAAAACACTGGAGAAAAAAGATATTCAAAAGCAGGGTACAGATCACACTCTACTATTGTGAATTTTCTGGGGCAGTCCTGATTCTAAATGTTCTATCACCAAAAATTATTGAAACATCTTAGAATCGCCTATATTTTTGGTAGCTGACATTTATTCCAGACTACGCCTTTCACTGGAGAAGCCACAAAATCTTTTGTCAGACTATATGTCCCAATTTTGTGTTCAGAAAAATAGGCCAATGTACTTTTAACTCAAAGTTACTGTGTGACAAATTTGGTACCTCTCATCAGAGTATAGAGGCTGAAGGCCTCCTGGACACTATAAAAGGAGAAAGTAGAAGAAAAACAGTTTCTGTATGAGGTTTATATTTAGTTCATATATACAGATAGCTTGCCAAAAGTAATAATTTAGCCTAGTTTTTTAATAGTTGAAATGGTCATTAAAAGCCTTTCTGGTAAATGTGCATTTCTCAACAAGATTTTCTTGTGGATTTTTAAAGATATGCTTTTAGTATCATAAGAGAGGGAAACTGTTATCTCAACAAAAAGCTATTGAAATTCCTTACCCCATTTTTGTGTTTTGTCTTTTTCCCTGATCGTATACTGAACTTTTAAAATTATGGTAGACCACAGTCGTTACTATAGTGCACATTTTACCTTTATTGTTTGCCAGAGTTGGGGGGAAGCCAACAAAACTTAATGGCACCATAACTCAGCGGGGTTCTGGACGCTTCATAAAGAGTACTTCTGGGGCTAACACTGCCTTGACATAATTGCTTACCATACATGGCTGAATTTGCAAGAGACACCTCCTTGCTACAGATGGTCAAGTGGGCTCCATATACTAATCTCCTTAATGATAATCAAATTAAAATAGATTTTGATCAATGGAGACTATATCTGTCGACTAAGTTCTTTTCCTCTTTTCTAGGATATCAATGTTATATAAGCAATTCCAACATTATTGGTGTACATAATTAAGAAAAATTTTAAAATGTAGCCTTGATATTTCTAATTATACCTCTAATATACCATAGAGTAAATTTTGCTCTATCTTTCAAAAAAAAAAACTCCCATCTTTTTTCTAATTCATCATTTTACTTTCCTTTAAATTTCTACATTATCTCCATAAATTAGATTATCTTATTGATCAGTAGTAGTCTTCAAAATAAGAGTATATCTGTACCATTTCCTATTTTAAAAGATGCCTTAATGATTAATGGACACAATTCTCCATAGGTAAAATTTTAATTTTACTTATAAAGAAACTATATAGTAACTATTGGGTTGGCAAAAAGTTTGTTAAGGGATTTCTGTAACATCTAATGGAAAAATCTGAATGAACTTTTGGGCTAACCCAATATATTTTAAAACTTTTTGATAAAGTGCTAATTAAAAAAAAAATTCTTAAAGGGAGTGTCCACTTTAGGAAATAAGAAATGATGGCAGAAGAATGCAGATAATAAAAATGCATGGTTTGGTCAAAGAGTGATTCAAGAAATTGACTACATATAAAATAGGCAAGGGAGAGTCAATTAAATGAGTTATTTAATTGCCAAACTTCTTGATTGAAAGTGACATCAAAGGATCTGAATAAAAATTTACATTGATTAGGTGCAAATCATTTGGTTATTTCTCCAAGTTTTTTGTTTATGATGGAGAAAAGAGAAAAGATCTATAGAAGCTTAGAAAATGGTAGAAGAGACAGTTGGAGCCCTGTTTCAATATTAGCAAGATGGCCCCTCTATAAGAACTTCATTGTTTAATTAAAGCAAAGTGCCAAGGTAGAAGATGTTCATCTATAAGTGATTCTGAATTAAAGCATAATGTAGGAAAAAGTACTCTAAGAAGTTTCAAAGCTAGTCGCTTGCTTAAAGTCATAGATAGGAAAAGAGACAAAGTATTTCAACTCCTGAGAGCTCTGTCTTGAAAGCAAGGGCATGCCTGGAATGGAAGGGAGCCTAACATTTAGTTAGGAAGTGATTCATTGACAGTTAGTGAGGCAAAACTCTATATGTAAGAATTTGCATTTGTTTAACTTGACACTGTGGCTTGCCTTAAATACAATAATGGTATTCCTGGTATAGTAGAGAACATGTGAGATTACAATTGAATGACTACATAGATGTGGTACATATACACAATGGACTATTACTCAGCCATTAAAAGGAGTGAAATTGGGTCATTTGTGGAGACATGAATGGACCTACAGACTGTCATATATACTGAAGTTAAGAAAGAGAAAAATGAATATTGTACATGAATGCATAAGTGAAATCTAGAAAAATGATACAGATCAATATATTTGCCAGGAAGGAATAGAGATGCAGATGTAGAGATGAGTGGACACAGGGTGGCAAAGGAGAGGATAAATGAACTGAGAGATTGGGATTGACGTATATACACTACCATGTGTAAAATAGTTAGCTAGTGGGAACCTGCTATGAAGCACACACAGCTCAGCTCAGTGCTCTGTGGTGACCTAGAGGGCTGGGATGAGGGGTTGGGAGGGGAATCCAGGAGGGAGGGGATTTATGTATACATACAGCTGATTCATGTCATTGTACAGCAGAAGCTAACACAATATTGTAAAGCAAATATACCCCAATTTTTAAAAGAAGAAGAAATTCTAAATATATAGGAAAAGCAACTTCACACACACACACAAGAACAATTTTTCCCTTTTAGTTTTCGATACAGTTGGAAAGAGACGTATCTTAATTCCATTTCTCAAAGGACAAGTATATTCCCTCCTGAACCAATCTTTCCTCAGCAGGCTGATTTAGATTAAGAAAATGAAAAAGAGTTAACTGAATGGAACCTCTAACCTTGTGATTCAGGAATTGGGGCTGGGCACCCCTTGGGGTTGCAGAGCAATTCTGAAACTGCCAAAGGTCTCTGAACAGCTGTTTGGTAGTAGCTTCAATAGAGCCTGTTAGCACAGCTCCTGGTTGGGGCCCTGTTAACTGCATCTCTTTACTGTCTCCATGACACTCCCTCTTATCATGTCTCTCCATTATCACTTGCCCACCTTCCCAGCTTGCTCTGTTAACACTTCTACTCTCCTAGGAGGAAAGAATTCTCTATCATTCTCTTTCCCTCTCTTTCTCTCTCCCACTTCCCTTTGACTATTTCTTTCTCAACTTTCCCGCTTTTCATGTCTATCCAAGACTGCTGCCTCTTTTCCTTTCTTCCTTCTCTCATGGCTATTTCTCCCAAACCAAAAGGCATAGGTTCTTTCTTCCCCTCCATAAAGCACTACTCTTGACTATCTCCCATGCTTTTGATGGAAGGAGCTGCTTGGATACCTTATATCATCAGATTAGAGGTGTATTCTCTTTCTTTGAGAGGGAGACAGTATACAGAATTGGTTAAGAACAAAGGCTTTGAAATTAGATTAGAACTTGACTTACATCTCCGTTCTGACATGCTGTGGAATGCAGCATCCATTCCATTTCCTTAGCTCCCATTTCCACATCCGTTAAATGGGGATAATAGTATCTTTCTAGAGTTAAGTACAGGCATTAAAGAAATCATTGTTATAAATGCCCTTTACACAGTAATTGGAACAGAATCAGCCAGCAATGAAAAACAGCTCCTGTTAATCATCAGGATACCTGTTGCTCATATAGGACAGGTCTCAAATCTTTGGCTTTACTAAAATCTCCAAGTCTTCCCTTTTTGCCCATCCAGGGATGCCTGTCCAGCTGCAGGTTCTTCATTCATTTATTCATTGTTCATTCAGGAGCCTCCTTAGAGGATATGTTACATCTTATCCTCAGGTACTTTTTATCACTCTACTATGGTCACAAAATACATCTCTGCTAAGTTATTAGTTGATAAACTTGAAGACATTATTCCTTCTAGACACTTTAATGATCTAGAGGAGGGGCAAGGGGAAGAGAAAATAAGGAAGAGAAAAGGGAGGATGGTAGGGAGCCCCTTTAACTTCTAAAGGGTCTTCTGTTCCCAAAGAGTAGATTTCTTGGTAATGGACCAGCTGCGTGGGCAGGAGAGCTAATCTCTGTCTGCTCACTGGCAAACTTGTTTCTAATATCTCACTTCCTTCTTGGCTGCCAATAACTGCCGTTTTTGTTGTCTGTGTGTTGAGTGGGTGAAGTATCAGGAAATTAATGTGGTCTAGACATCATCTCACACGCTAGTAAAGTAATGCTCAAAATTCTCCAAGACAGGCTTCAGCAATACGTGAGCTGTGAACTTCCAGATGTTCAAGCTGGTTTCAGAAAAGGCAGAGGAATCAGAGATCAAATTGTCAACATCTGCTGGATCATCAAAAAAGCAAAAGAGTTCCAGAAAAACATCTATTTCTGCTTTATTGACTATGCCAAAGCCTTTGACTGTGTGGATCACAATAAACTGTGGAGAATTCTGAAAGAGATGGGAATACCAGACCATCTGACCTGTCTCTTGAGAAACCTGTATGCAGGTCAGGAAGCAACAGTTAGAACTGGACATGGAACAACAGACTGGTTCCAAATAGGAAAAGGAGTACGTCAAGGCTGTATATTGTCACCCTGCTTATTGAACTTATATGCAGAGTACATCATGAGAAACGCTGGGCTGGAAGAAACACAAGCTGGAATCAAGATTGCCGGGAGAAATATCAATAACCTCAGATACACAGATGACACCACCCTTATGGCAGAAAGTGAAGGAGAACTAAGGAGCCTTTTGATGAAAGTGAAAGAGGAGAGTGAAAAAGTTGGCTTAAAGCTCAACATTCAGAAAACTAAGATCATGGCATCTGGTCCCATGACCTCATGGGAAATAGATGGGGAAACAGTGGAAACAGTGCCAGACTTTGTTTTTGGGGGCTCCAAAATCACTGCTGATGGTGATTGCAGCCATGAAATTAAAAGATACTTGCTCTTTGGAAGGAAGGTTATGACCAACCTAGATAGCATATTTAAAAGCAGAGACATTACTTTGCCACAAAGGTCTGTCTAGTCAAGGCTATGGTTTTTCCAGTGGTCATGTATGGATGTGAGAGTTGGACGGTGAAGAAAGCTGAGCGCCGAAGTATTGATGCTTTTGAACTGTGGTGTTGGAGAAGACTCTTGAGAGTCTCAGGACTGCAAGGAGATCCAACCAGTCCATCCTAAAGGAGATCAGTCCTGGGTGTTCATTGGAAGGACTGATGTTGAAGCTGAAACTCCAATACTTTGGCCACCTCATGCAAAGAGTTGACTCATTTGAAAAGACCCTGATGCTGGGAAGGATTGGGGGCGGGAGGAGAAGGGAACGACAGAGAATGAGATGGTTGGATGGCATCACCGACTCGATGGACATGGGTTTGGGTAAACTCCGGGATTTGGTGATGGACAGGGAGGCCTAGCGTGCTGCGATTCATGGGGTCACAAAGAGTTGGACACGACTGAGTGACTGAGCTGAATTGAACTGAGACATCATGCCGAATACATTTAGTTCTTGGTAAATCCTTTGTAACCTCGCTTGATCCTTGTAACTTTTTCAGTAGGCATTTTTATTCCTACTTTACAGAAGATCAAATTGACCTTTAGAGGGGTTAAACAGCTTGCTTTAAGTCATCCAGATAGTACATGACAGGTCTTTCTGATGCATGAACTCTGGCATCATTTGCTTACCCCACACTCAAACTCAAACTCAGACTCAAACTCATGTGTACGTGTGTGCTAAGTCACTTCAGTCATGTCCGACTTTGCGATTCTATGGACTATAGCCTGCCAGGCCCCTCTGTCCTTGGAATTCTCCAAGCAAGAGAACTGTTGCAGAATACTGAAGTGGTTTGCCATGCCCTCCTCCAGGGGGATCTTCCTGACCAAAGGATCGAACTCGCATCTCTTATGTCTCGTGCTTTGGCAGGTAGATTCTTTACCACTAATACCACCTGGGAAGTCACTCAAACTCATACTCATACTCAACCGCAAGTTCATACTCAAACTCGTACTCAAATTCATAGTCATATTCATACTATCTGTGAGGCCAGAAGGTCTGAAACATTATAACTCACTACATTCTTCCCCTACTCCCAAAATATTTAATTTATGTTCAATGA
Source organism: Giraffa tippelskirchi (assembly GCF_054371585.1). Taxonomy (NCBI): domain Eukaryota; kingdom Metazoa; phylum Chordata; class Mammalia; order Artiodactyla; family Giraffidae; genus Giraffa; species Giraffa tippelskirchi. The sequence continues at coordinate 86,316,191 of NC_137276.1, read as the reverse complement.
TAGAGACTTCTTAGAGTACCAAACAGACGGTGATTCTTTTAAGCAGCTCTTAGGAATCACTATTTTCTCACTACTGAGTAAGAAAAATTCCAGGGAAGTGCTAGATACTTCTGAATTCTGCACTAAATTCTGATTTTTCCTAAGCTTCTCTTTGGGAAGTGATGCCCTGTTCTTCTCTTCATTTTGTATAAATGAGGAAGTGGACATGTATGTTTTGTTTCCATTGTGTTTAATCATGCTTTTAGTATATATTTTAAAAATAATTGCCCAGATTTTTTAGGTAAAAATCCTAGACCAGAGTTTCACTAAATCAAAGGCAAAAGGAACACCAATTTATGTTTCTATAGAAGAATATACACTGTGGATATTTAAAAATGGGTGGGAGAAGGAATCAATTTATGATCTCTAACCTTAAAATATTATGCTTTTTTCTTGGCTGCATGAATGCCAACTATTTGAATTTGTAAGATGAGTTCAACCCATCTGATTACATCCAGGGTATACAATTCTACAGTATTTTTTGTAGTTGTGAACTGATGAAATTACAACAGCCATAAGCACTGATTTTTCTACTTGCATTATTAAATCAAAAGAGAAAGCACAGGTTCACACCTCACCAGAGAAGAATGAAAATTTCAAATCTGAAGCTGCAAGCTAATGGACTTCAAGGTGAATCATACTCATTGACATATGTAGTTTAATTCGTGTTTTGATTTTGGTTTTTCTTGAATTAATTGTGAATATTTATAAATTAATAGATTTCACATACAGATACAGATTTCTAGTGTTGCCTGCAAAATTAGATGACTTCCTAATTCTGAGCTGAAGAGCAGCAACTTCTGTGGGATCCACAGCCTCCAGTCCTGATCTATTTTATTTGCTTAACTCCCATGGCATTTGAAGTTTTGATCCTAGCCTTAGGTACTAGTTTTCAGATTATATTCCAATATATTTGTTTTTGAACTGCTTCCAATTCGGCTCTCTTATTGGTGGGTGCCTATACCTTTGGAGAAGGCAATGGCAACCCACTCCAGTAATCTTGCCTGGAGAATCCCAGGGATGGGGAAGCCTGGTGGACTGCCGTCTATGGGGTCGCACAGAGTCAGACACGACTGAAGTGACTTAGCAGCAGCAGCAGCACCTACACCTTATTCTCAGAGTGGGTTCTCAAGAGATCATACTAGTGGGCAGCTGGCTTCCAACCACAAGGCACCAGTCTACTAGAAAAAAGTGCAGCTTGAAAAGTCTCCTGCTGGATCAACTTCAACCCTATTGTTTCTAAACATTGGAAAAGTTGGGGGAGGGGTTTCAGCAGCTTAAGTCAAAGGAGGATACTCCAGTGTGGAAATGCTATACCGTTTAAACAAATAGAACGGCTGTGCTGGAGCCTGCCCATGGAGGATCAGTCCTGCCTATATTTGGGGCAAAGTGTACAGTGTCTTTGCCCTTGAACACATCTTTCTCAAGCTTGACTCTGTGAATTAGCTGTGTATGTTGTGTGTGTGTGTGTGTGTGTGTGTGTGTGTGAGGTTTACTTACTAGATTTAAGCTTTACAAAGGTCGTATAGAGTATTGGACAATGTAGACAGGTCATAAATGTATTTTAAGTGGACTGGATTGAATTATTTATTTATTCCATAGGCTCTGTAATGTTCATTGCCATATGATAAATGAAACCATGACTTCCTTGTGCATATTTGATTTTCATGCACTTATATTTCATATCAAGAAGAAAACTAATCCACACTATCATATAGAAACATCTCTTATCAACACATAAATAGCTTAAATAAACATTTAAACTTTGAAACTGAAGTGTAAACAGGAGAAGAATTCATAGATTTTTCTTTTTGTCTTATCCTGCTGTGGACACTAGCAGGCATTCTATCCATGTCTACAACTGTAATTGCACACAATAATTAATGCAGAGCTAGGAAAATTAGTTTAAAAATATAAGGTTATTTTCAGATCATTAGATATTGATAGTGCTTTTTATTTCATCCTCTACTCTAATTTTAAGCTTTAGAAAATTTTAATACAGATAGAAACAATGAGAAGAGACAATTGTTAGAGGGAATATTTCTATTAAAATGGTGGATTACAGAGAAGGTAAAATTTTCCTGGGTGAATACAAATTTTCTGTATAATTATAATACAGTATTAAATGCTGTCTTAAAATAATAGTAAAAGATTCTTCCAATCAAAGCTGTTAAATGACAGTGTATTTGATATAGAAGATTTGGCTCAAACATTCCATGTATAGTAGCACATAATACCTTCTAACTGAAGCTTTCTGAGTCAAGAAATTTCTTTCTGTTTAGACAGTAGTATGAATAGTAATTGATACTTACCAGGGTTTAAGAGACTATTTCTCTTTGAAACAATGGATTTTCTTCTAACCCCATTGCCTTTTGTAAAAAGATGTCTTTGAAGATATTGGTAAGACGCACAGTTAGTGAACTGACTTTGTTAAATGAATCTGATGTGTTATTTTACACCAAAAAAAAATGTTCACGTGCATTCTGAAACTTAAAAGTTAATTTTAAGAGAAAATGAAAGTAATTGATGTAAAAAGTGTTTTCTTTCAATGCTCAGAAGATTTCATCTTTAACTAAACACATACACACTCATTTTTATTGTAATGTGAATAGGATTCTTGTATTTGTTCTGTTAAAGTGATCTGTGATTTCAAAGTCTAGATTACATTTAAAAATAGATATTTGATTTGCCTTTAAAACAACTATATAGTGGCACAGAAGTGTTAAAAAAATTCCTAACCAAATTAGAATTATGTCAGTGAAGGGTAAGGGTGGTGCCATGACAACAGTGGCTTAGTTTGGCTCCCTCTACTCATCATGCCCTCCAGATTTCTGGGCTGATTCCAGAGTCTTCAGACGGCGGAGTTGATTTTGGGTTGCTTACCGAACAGCTGTTGGCACCAAAATGATAATAACAAAGTTGAAACCAGAGGCTGTCTGTGGTCAGTCAGATGTTGAGTCACACAGCGGGGGATACTGGAGTCCATTACGCTGAGAGTCTGGAGGGATGGGTGAGTCCAGAATCTGTGGGTTCTGTCAGGGGAGCATTTCTTTTGTAGACTTCAGGACTAGCCACTGAGATCATGGCTTTGGCAGTCTTAAAGGTAGAATAGTTAGAAAATGGGACATGACAAACAGCCTCAGAAATGTGGGCTTTTCTCTTCAGTGGAAGAAAAAATGTTCTTATTTCTCCATACCTTGCAAACTGATTGGCCACAAATTCACGTGAGAATTTCATGACTATGCCCAGTCAAGTATTTTACTCTGCTTTACTAAGACTTCTGGGTCAAACTGACACTTCACTTGAGTTCTTTGAAATTTTAAAGGATCTTTGTAATACTATGGTGAGTCTACAACAGGCCCCCTTAAACCTCGTAGTATACTGTGTTATTGTCCAAGTGTCATTTCTTTTTTTTTTTTTTTTTTTTCATCCTAAGAGCAGAGGTAGCTTATGCTAGCAGCATGTGGGACTATGCCAACGAAATGCTTGAAGATGTACCTGCAGGAGAAATTCTGTAACTGATTCTCAGAAGTTTTTTTTTTTTTTTTTTTTTTTTATAAATTTATTTATTTTACTTGGGGGCTAATTACTTTACAATATTGTAATAGTTTTTGCCATACATTGACAAGAATCAGCCATGGGTTTACATGTGTTCCCCTTCCCGAACCCCCCACCCACCTCCCTCCCCCTCCCATCCCTCTGGATCATCCCACTGCCCCGGCCCCGAGCCCTTGTCACATGCATCGAACATGGAATGGTGCTCTGTTTCACATATGACAATACACATGTCTCAATGCCATTCTCCCAGAACGTCCCACCCTCACCTTCTCCCTCAGAGTCCATAAAATTGTTCCATGCATCTGTGTCTCTCATTCTGTCCCGCATATAGGGTTATCGTTACCATCTTTCAGATTCCATATATATGCATTAGTATACTGTATTGTTGTTTTTCTTTCTGGCTTACTTCACTCTGTATAATGGGCTCCAGTTTCATCCATCTCAGTAGAACCGATTCAAATGTATTTTTTTTAATGGCTGAGTAATATTCCATTGTGTATATGTACCACAGCTTCCTTATCCATTCATCTGCTGATGGACATCTAGGTTGCTTCCATGTCCTGGCTATTGTAAACAGTGCTGCGATGAACATTGGGGTACACGCGTCTCTTTCAATTCTGGTTTCCTCGGTGTATATGCCCAGCAGTGGGATTGCTGGGTCATATGGCAGTTCTATTCCCAGTTTTTTAAGGAATCTCCACACTGTTCTCCATAGTGGCTGTACTAGTTTGCATTCCCACCAACAGTGTAAGAGGGTTCCCTTTTCTCCACACCCTCTCCAGCATTTATTGCTTGTAGACTTTTGGATAGCAGCCATTCTGACTGGTGTGAAATGATACCTCATTGTGGTTTTGATTTGCATTTCTCTAATAATGAGTGATGTTGAGCATCTTTTCATGTGTTTGTTAGCCATCTGTATGTCTTCTTTGGAGAAATGTCTGTTTAGTTCTTTGGCCCATTTTTTGATTGGGTCATTTATTTTTCGGGAATTCAGCTGCAGAAGTTGCTTGTATATTTTTGAGATTAATTGTTTGTCTGTTGCTTCATTTGCTATTATTTTCTCCCATTCTGAAGGCTGTCTTTTCACCTTGTTTATAGTTTCCTTTGTTGTGCAAAAGCTTTTAATTTTAATTAGGTCCCATTTGTTTATTTTTGCTTTTATTTCCAATATTCTGGGAGGTGGGTCATGGAGGATCCTGCTGTGATTTATGTCGGAGAGTGTTTTGCCTATGTTTTCCTCTAGGAGTTTTATTGTTTCTGGTCTTACGTTTAGATCTTTAATCCATTTTGAGTTTATTTTTGTGTACGGTGTTAGGAAGTGTTCTAGTTTCATTCTTTTACAAGTGGTTGACCAGTTTTCCCAGCACCACTTGTTAAAGAGGTTGTCTTTTCTCCATTGTATATTCTTGCCTCCTTTGTCGAAGATAAGGTGTCCATATGTGCGTGGGTTTATCTCTGGGCTTTCTATTTTGTTCCATTGATCTATATTTCTATCTTTGTGCCAGTACCATACTGTCTTGATGACTGTGGCTTTGTAGTAGAGTCTGAAGTCAGGCAGGTTGATTCCTCCAGTTCCATTCTTCTTCCTCAAGATTGCTTTGGCTATTCGAGGTTTCTTATATTTCCATACAAATTGTGAGATGATTTGTTCTAGTTCTGTGAAAAATACCATTGGTAGCTTGATAGGGATTGCATTGAATCTGTAGATTGCTTTGGGTAGAATACTCATTTTCACTATATTAATTCTTCCAATCCATGAACACGGTATATTTCTCCATCTGTTTGTGTCCTCTTTGATTTCTTTCATCAGTGTTTTATAGTTTTCTATATATAAGTCTTTTGTTTCTTTAGGTAGATATATTCCTAAGTATTTTATTCTTTTTGATGCAATGGTGAATGGTATTGTTTCCTTAATTTCTCTTTCTGTTTTCTCATTATTGGAGTATAGGAATGCAAGGGATTTCTGTGTGTTAATTTTATATCCTGCAACTTTACTGTATTCATTGATCAACTCTAGTAATTTTCTAGTAGAGTCTTTAGGGTTTTCTATGTAGAGGATCATGTCATCTGCAAACAGTGAGAGTTTTACTTCTTCTTTTCCTATCTGTATTCCTTTTATTTCTTTTTCAGCTCTGATTGCTGTGGCCAAAACTTCCAAAACTATGTTGAATAGTAGTGGTGAAAGTGGGCATCCTTGCCTTGTTCCTGACTTTAGGGGAAATGCTTTCAATTTTTCACCATTGAGGATAATGTTTGCTGTGGGTTTGTCATATATAGCTTTTATTATGTTGAGATATGTTCCTTCTATTCCTGCTTTCTGGAGGGTTTTAATCATAAATGGATGCTGAATTTTGTCAAAGGCTTTTTCTGCATCTATTGAGATAACCATATGGTTTTTTTCTTTCAATTTGTTAATGTGGTGTATTACATTGATTGATTTGCGGATGTTAAAAAAACCTTGCATTCCTGGGATAAAGCCCACTTGGTCATGATGTATGATCCTTTTAATATGATGTTGGATTCTGTTTGCTAGAATTTTATTAAGGATTTTTGCATCTATGTTCATCAGTGATATTGGCCTGTAGTTTTCCTTTTTTGTGACATCTTTGTCTAGTTTTGGAATTAGGGTGATGGTGGCCTCATAGAATGAGTTTGGAAGTTTACCATCTTCTGCAATTTTCTGGAAGAGTTTGAGCAGGATAGGTGTTAGCTCTTCTCTAAATTTTTGGTAGAATTCCGCTGTGAAGCCGTCTGGTCCTGGGCTTTTGTTTGCTGGAAGATTTCTGATTACACTTTCGATTTCCGTGCTTGTGATGGGTCTGTTAAGATCTTCTATTTCTTCCTGGTTCAGTTTTGGAAAGTTATACTTTTCTAAGAATTTGTCCATTTCTTCCAAGTTGTCCATTTTATTGGCATATAGCTGTTGGTAGTAGTCTCTTATGATCCTTTGTATTTCTGTGGAATCTGTTGTGATCTCTCCATTTTCATTTCTAATTTTGTTGATCTGATTCTTCTCCCTTTGTTTCTTGATGAGTCTGGCTAATGGCTTATCAATTTTGTTTATCTTCTCGAAAAACCAGCTTTTAGTTTTGTTGATTTTTGCTATGGTCTCTTTTGTTTCTTTTGCATTTATTTCTGCCCTAATTTTTAAGATTTCTTTCCTTCTACTGACCCTGGGGTTTTTCATTTCTTCCTTCTCTAGTTGCTTTAGGTGTAGAGTTAGTTGATTTATTTGATTTTTTTCTTGTTTCTTGAGGTACGCCTGTATTGCTATGAACCTTCCCCTTAGTATTGCTTTTACAGTGTCCCATAGGTTTTGGGTTGTTGTGTTTTCATTTTCATTCGTTTCTATGCATAATTTTATTTCTTTTTTGATTTCTTCTGTGATTTGTTGGTTATTCAGAAGCGTGTTGTTTAGCCTCCATATGTTGGAACTTTTAATAGTTTTTTTCCTGTAATTGAGGTCTAATCTTACTGCATTGTGGTCAGAGAAGATGGCTGGGATGATTTCAATTTTTTTGAATTTACCAAGGCTAGATTTATGGCCCAGGATGTGATCTATCCTGGAGAAAGTTCCATGTGCACTTGAGAAAAAGGTAAAATTGATTGTTTTGGGGTGGAAACTCCTGTAAATATCAATTAAATCTAATTTGTCTATTGTATCATTTAAAGTTTGTGTTTCCTTGTTAATTTTCTGTTTAGTTGATCTATCCATATGCGTGAGTGGAGTATTAAAGTCTCCCACTATTATTGTGTTATTGTTAATTTCCCCTTTCATACTTGTTAGTATTTGCCTTATATATTGTGGTGCTCCTATGTTGGGTGCATATATATTTATGATTGTTACGTCTTCTTCTTGAATTGATCCTTTGATCTTTATGTAGTGTCCTTCTTTGTCCCTTTTCACATCCTTTATTTTAAAGTCTATTTTATCTGAAATGAGTATTGCTACTCCTGCTTTCTTTTGGTCTCCGTTTGCATGGAATATGTTTTTCCATCCTTTCACTTTCAGCCTGTGTGTGTCCCTAGTTTTGAGGTGGGTCTCTTGTAGACAGCACCAAGTGTCATTTCTGCTGAAAAGTTATTGTCTATGCTAAAAGATTGAACCATAAAAATGCAATTTACACAATGCATGGAGTTGCCAGCATGCAAATCAGCTTGTTTCTTTTTTTTTGTTTTTAAAGTCAAGTTGTTTTGGATGAATGAAAGACTTTTATTCCTTGGACTCTGAATATAATATTGGTAAACTCAATATGGGTTCAGTCAGAAGGCCTGGGAACTTTTCTTGGATTGGTTACTTGAACTTTGAACCTTGAGTTTCTCCATTTGAAAATAAATTCTTTCTTATAGGCTTGTTGTAAGGAGTAATAAACTGGATACATGTGAAAAAAAACTTTATATACAGTAAAACAGTATACAAATGTCAAGGGTATTTTTTTAAAAAATTATTTGCCTATACATAAAATTTGGAGCCAGTGGGCACCAGACTCAATGGCAAAAATATTTCATTCTCTCTAAGAAAGTTAATTTTTGTTTTACACTTCTAGTCTGAACAATCAAGGTATCTAACTATATAAAACATGTTACTGAATGCAAGTTCATGTACCTGCCACATAGCGGGGCCAAACAATACCAAAACATCTGAGTTTGGAGCAGAGAGATGTTTATTTCAGGGCCATGCAAGGAGATGGGTGACTTGTGCTCAAAAAACCCCTGAACTCCTCAAACGGTTTCAGCAAAGCACTTCTAAATGAAAGGTGCAGGAGGAGCATAGTTAGTTATTGCAAACTTCTTGGTGTCGCAATCCTTTGTTCTTGTAGCTGTCCATGTTGGCCAACTCAGATTGTTCCTGGAAACTTCCAATAAAACAAATGTTATTCTCTGTTCCACAACTTTCTATCTTTTTATGAATGGACTTTTAAAGGTCAAAGCCCTGAGAAATGGCAATCCTGTATCTTTCAGGCTATAGGCAACATTCTTTTATAAAGGTGCAGAGCCAGCATTATTAAGCGCTGTTGTGTCTCTTTGCAACCCTTTGGACTGCAGGCCACCAGGCTCTGCTGTCCATGGGGATTTTCAGGCAAGAATATTGGAGTGGGGTGTCATTTCCTCCTCCAGGGGATCTTCCTGACCCAGGGCTCAAACCTGTGTCTTCTGTGTCTCCTGTTTGCAGGTGGATTCTTTACCGCTGAGCCATTGGGGTAGCCTCAAGCACAGGCAAGGGAACAGGTATAATGTGGAGTCAGATTTGTTCTTCCCTATTACACATATGCTTACTTTTTGAATATTTCCAACTGTGAAAACAAGGTAGGTGGATATATTTATAATATAAATAAATTATCTCCTGGTTCTTCTCATACATCTATGCCAATTATTTCTCTTTTTCTTTTCTTGGGCTCTTTTTCTCTTTATTTTATCTGTTTCTCTAAATTCTCTAGCTTTTCTTATCATAACTTTGTCATATATGTGCATGCGTGCTTAGTCTCTCAGTCCTAACCAACTCTTTGAAACCCCATCTACCACAGCCTGCCATGGCTATAATGACCACTTGTATAACAAATACCCCTCAATCTGCATTTTTAGCTCAGAAATTTCTCTTTCTCTCAAAATTGTAGAATACAATAATGTACACCTAAGTATTCACAGACACCTGAGCTCCCAAGCTCCTAAAACTGTTCCTTTTTCTGTATTACATTCCTTGGTCATGCTCGATTAAAATCTATTCTCCACTGTTAAGGGTTATCTTTCTTAAATGCAAGTCACTTTAAGCCCTTATTTATTCATTCAGACAGTCAATTCAGTTGCTCAGTTGTGTCCGACTCTTTGCCACCCCATGGACTGCAGCACACCAGGCTTCCCTGTCCATCACTAACTCCCGGAGCTTGCTCAAAATCATGTCCATTGAGTTGGTAATGTCATCCAACCATCTTATCCTGTGTTGTCCCCTTCTCCTCCTGTTGTCAGTCTTTCTCAGTATCACGGTCTTTTCCAATGAGTCAGTTCTTCGCATCAGGTGGCCAAAGTATTAGAGCTTCAGCATCAGTCCTTCCAATGAACACCCAGGACTGATTTCCTGAATGTTTGACTGGTTGGGTCTCTGTGCAGTCCAAGGGACTCTCAAGAGCGTTCTCCAACACCACAGTTCAAAAGCATCAATTCTTCAGTGCTCAGCTTTCTTCACCGTCTAACTCTCACATCCATACATGACTACTGGAAAAACCATAGCCTTGACTAGCCAGACCTTTGTAAGCAAAGTAATGTCTCTGTTTTTTAATATGCTGTCTAGGTTGGTCATAACTTTCCTTCCAAGGAGTAGCGTCTTTTAATTTCATGGGTGCAATCACCATCTGCAGTGATTTTGGAGCCCAAAAAATAAAGTCTGACACTGTTTCATTTCCCCATCTATTTGCCATGAAGTGATGGGACCAGATGCCATGATCTTAGTTTTTTGAGTGTTGACCTTTAAGCCAGCTTTTTCACTCTCCTCTTTCACTTTCATCAAGAGTCTCTTTAGTTCTTCTTCACTTTCTGCATAAGGGTAGTGTCATCTGCATATCTGAGGTTATTGATATTTCTCCCAACAATCTTGATTCAAGCTGGTGCTTCATCCAGCCCGGCTACCCAGATAATCACGATGGTGTGATCACTCACCTAGAGCCAGACATCCTGGAATGTGAACTCAAGTGGACCTTAGAAAGCATCACTATTAACAAAGCTAGTGGAGATGATGGAATTCCAGTTGAGCTATTTCAAATCCTGAAAGATGATGCTGTGAAAGTGCTGCACTCAATATGCCAGCAAATCTGGAAAACAGCAGTGGCCACAGGACTGGAAAAGGTCAGTTTTCATTCCAATCCCAAAGAAAGCCGATGACAAAGAATGCTCAAACTACTGCACAATTGCATTCATCTCACACGCTAGTAAAGTAATGCTCAAAATTCTCCAAGCCAGGCTTGAGCAGCACGTGAACCATGAACTTCCAGATATTCAAGCTGGTTTTAGAAAAAGCAGAGGAACCAGAGATCAAACTGTCAACATCAGCTGGATCATTGAAAAAGCAAGAGAGTTCCAGAAAAACATCTATTTCTGCTTTATTGACTATGCCAAAGCCTTTCACTGTATGGATCACAATAAACTGTGGAAAATTCTGAGAGAGATGGGAATACCAGACCATCTGACTTGTCTCTTGAGAAACCTGTATGCAGGTCAGGAAGCAACAGTTAGAACTGGACATGGAACAACAGACTGGTTCCAAATAGGAAAAGGAGTACGTCAAGGCTGTATATTGTCACCCTGCTTATTTAACTTATATGCAGAATACATCACGAGAAACGCTGGGCTGGAAGATAAACAAGCTAGAATCAAGATTGCCGGGAGACATATCAATAACCTCAGATACACAGATGACACCACCCTTATGGCAGAAAGTGAAGAAGAACTAAAGAGCCTCTTGATGAAAGTGAAAGAGGAGAGTGAAAAAGTTGGCTTAAAGCTCAACATTCAGAAAACTAAGATCATGGCATCTGGTCCCATCACTTCATGGGAAATAGATGGGGAAACAGTGGAAACAGTGTCAGACTTTATTTTTGGGGGGCTCCAAAATCACTGCTAATGGTGATTGCAGCCATGAAATTAAAAGACTCTTACTCCTTGAAAGGAAGATTATGACCAACTAGATAGCATATTTAAAAGCAGAGACATTACTTTGCCACAAAGGTCTGTCTAGTCAAGGCTATGGTTTTTCCAGTGGTCATGTATGGATGTGAGAGTTGGACGGTGAAGAAAGCTGAGCACCGAAGAACTGATGCTTTTGAACTGTGGTGTTGGAGAAGACTCTTGAGAGTCCCTTGGACAGCAAAGAGATCCAACCAGTCCATCCTAGAGGAGATCAGTCCTGGGTGTTCATTGGAAGGACTGATGTTGAAGCTGAAACTCCAATACTTTGGCCACCTCATGCAAAGAGTTGACTCATTGGAAAAGACCCTGATGCTGGGAAGGATTGGGGGCAGGAGGAGAAGGGGACGACAGAGAATGAGATGGTTGGATGGCATCACCGACTCAATGGACATGGGTATGGGTGAACTCCGGGAGTTGGTGATGGACAGGGAGGCCTGGCGTGCTGCAGTTCATGGGGTCACAAAGAGTCGAACATGACTGAGCGACTGAACTGAACTGAACTGACCCTGCATATAAGTTAAATAAACAGGGTGGCAATATATAGCCTTGACGTATTCTTTTCCCAATTTGGAACCAGTCTACTGTTCTGTGTCCGATTCTGACTGTTGCTTCTTGACCTGCAGATAAATTTCTCAGGAGGCGGGTTAGGTGGTCTGGTATTCCCATCTCTTTAAGAATTTTCTGCAGCTTGTTGTGATCCACACAGTCAAAGGCTTTGGTATAGTCAATAAAGCAAGAAGTAGATGTTTTTCTGGAACTCTCTTGCTTTTTCGATGATCCAAGGTATGTTGGCAATTCGATCTATAGTTCCCCTGGCCTTTTCTATATCCAGCTTGAACATCTGGAAGTTTATGGTTCACATACTGTTGAAGCCTGACTTGGAGAATTTTGAGCATTACTTTGTAGCGTGTGAGATGAGTGCAATTATGCAGTAGTTTGAACATTCTTTGGCATTGCCTCTCTTTGGGACTGGAATGATAACTGACATTTCCAGTGCTGTGACCACTGCTGAGTTTTCCAGATTTGCTGGCATATTGAGTGCAGCACTTTCACAGCATCATCTTTTAGAATTTGAAATAGCTCAACTGGAATTCTATCACCTCCACTAGCTTTGTTCATAGTGATGCTTCCTAAGGTCCACTTGACTTCACATTCCAGGATGTCTGGCTCTAGGTAAGTGATCACACCATCGTGATTATGTGGGTCATGAGGATCTTTTTTGTTCTGTTCTTCTGTGTATTCTTGCCATCTCTTCTTAATATCTTCTGCTTCTGTTAGGTCCATACCATTTCTGTCCTTATTGTGCTCATCTTTGTATGAAATGTTCCCTTGGTATCTCTGATTTTCTTGAAGAGATCTCGAGTCTTTTCCATTCTATTATTTTCCTCTATTTCTTCGCACTGATCACTGAGGAATGCTTTCTTATCTCTTCTTGTTATTCTTTGGAACTCTGCATTCAAATGGGTATATCTTTCCTTTTCTCCTTTGCCTTTAGTTTCTCTTCTTTTCACAGCTATTTGTAAGGCCTCCTCAGACACCCATTTTGCCTTTTTACATTTCTTTTTCTTGGGGATGGTCTTGATCACTGCTTCCTGTGCAATGTCATGATCCTCCATCCGTAGTTCTTCAGGCACTCTGTCTATCAGATCAGATCTAATCCTTTGAATCTATTTATTATTTCCACTGTATAATCGTAAGAGATTCGATTTAGGTCATACCTGGATAGTCTAGTGGTTTTCCCTACTTTCTTCAATTTAAGCCTAAATTTGGCAATAAGGAGTTCATGATCTGATCCATAGTCAGCTCCTTGTCTTGTTTTTGCTGACTCTATAGAGCTTCTCCATTTTTGGCTGCAATCTGATTTTGGTATTGACCTTATTTATTAAACCTTTCTATTTTCCATCCCCTTTAGAATTCATACCTGTTTATCTTTCCAAATTCAACTCCTCACAGAATTGGCTTATTGTTCCCCAAATGTGTTAGGCATCTTCTTAACTTTACACTACTGCCTACGCTGCTCTCTGTCTGGAAGGGCCTCTCTGATCTTATCTGTTTAGCAAGCTCCTATATTACATTCAAACAGTCAAAATGTCTTCTGTAACATCTGTCAAAATATCCTCTAAGAAATCTGCCCTGCCTACCAGGTCCTCCAAATAAGATTAATTACTTCTATTATTGTACTTTGTCCACTGTATTGTAATTACTTGTTTATGTATCTTCTCCTTTACCAGACTCTGAGTAATTGGAATATAATGTCCATGCCTTATTCACCAGAGCACATGGCTCACAGCACAGTTTCATACATACATGTGAAAATCGCTCAGTCGTGTCTGACTCTTTGAGACCCTATGGACTATACAGGCCAGAATACTGGAGTGGGTAGCCTTTCCCTTTTCCAGGGGATCTTCCCAACCCAGGTCTCCCGCACTGCATGTGGATTCTTTACCAGCTGAGCCACAAGGAGCCCAAGAATACTGGCGTGGATAGCCTATCCCTTCTCCAGCAGATCGTCCCGAGCCAGGAATTGAACTGGGGTCTCCTGCAGATTCTTTACCAACTGAGCTATCAGGGAAGCCCTCATATACACAGAGATGTTTAATAATGTTTGTGGGGACCAATTTAATGAAGACGGCAACACTGTTACACAACTACTTTTTGAACTGATTTGAGTCTCTGGGCAGTGGGGCAATATGGATCTGGAGAGGTCATTACTTTTGTCTCGTACCTGTTCTTGTATATTCCTCTGGAATTTCTGTACTCTGTTAAGATTCTTTCCTGGGTGGACGAGAACAAAAGATTGTTTTCAATAGATATTATCAATTGATTTCTTTTAACATCAAGAAGTAATAACTTAGTAAAGTACTCATTGAAGGTAATTTACAGAGAAAAGCATCATTCATTCATTGAACACATGTTCTCTGATCACCTACTGTCTGCTCAGTACTGTTCTGAACATTGGAAATACAACAGTAAAAAAGGCAGACATAAATTCCTACCTTCACAGCCAGAAAGAAAGAAGAAAAAAAAGAAAGGAATGAAAGGAAAAAGGAAGGGAGGGAGGGAGGGAAAGAGAAAGAAAGAGAGAAAAAGACTTTATTAACAGAGAGAAAGCACTTACTTATTTTTCCACAGATCTTATATGATGATTTCTTGTTTCCAAGCCCTCCTTCCTTCCTTCCTACTTTCTCACTTTAAAACATTTTACAGGCTTAAAATAAAAGGCAAATACAAAAATTGAAATATTCTCAGAATATTAGAGTTCATGACAAATATTGGAAATGGAGTATTCATATGTACTTTGAAGGAAGAGTGAGAAAAGTCATCATTTTGTTAAAGTTTATTGGGATGCAAAGCATAGAAAATCAGTGTGTTCTGCAATACAGATTCCACTACCAATCTGGGTTTTGGTCTAGTAAGTTTTAAAAAATATGTTTTGCTGAATTACTGTATCCTTGTTTCTTTAGTCAGAATGAATATATGTGTGTGGTTTGTGTCAAGGCACTGCTTCAAAGTGAAGTTGATCTGATACTTACACTATTGGAGTGTGTTGTGCTCAGTAATTTTTCACTCGAATGGACAGTATGCAATATTCAGTCATCCCAGGGCAGTAGTAACTCATACTCTCCACTTTTTGATGATTCTTTCAAAAGATTTGATAAATATGTACATCATATGACTGTAAGAAGTATGCCTGCCTATTTTCCATCTTTTCTACTGGAGGTAGTTAGTTGCCTAAAACTAAAAGTTTACAGTGAGTAACCACATTGGAGTATGGAAACCAAATTTTAATGGATATCAAACAAGAAAAGCAGCAAACACCTAGAGCAAAGTGCTCTACACCCCCTTGAGAAATGGTAGCTCATTTACATGGGTGGGCGCCAACTCTTCTTGGCTAGGAGACAGTTTTTAATAGTGTATGTTGGAGACACAAAACCAAGTTTTCCATGAATCCTCACAGAGGAGTCTTACATTCTCCAAGTAATGATTAATGAAGTTTCTACACTAGAATTTTAGTCATATGGATTTTATTTTCTCCTTCGTTTAGTCACAGCTTTTCTCATTTCCCTTTATGGCCAGCTCCTGACTTTGGAAACTGCACAAGCATACTTAGGCAAAAGCACATGGACAATAGTTCTGGAAAATGTAGGCCAATGTTGCTGAGAGCTCTTGCCAGAAACTAATTTTAGTTAAAGAGATCTGACTATTTTCAAACCATTCACTTTCCACCCTTCCTACCAACCCTGGAACATTACAAATGAAAGTGCATCACAGAATTTGTGACAAGAGAGTTCTTTAAACCTTCTTTCATACCAAATTCAAGAGTTAGGCCAGGTCAGGGGTTGATGACCTTTGGCATGCACACCAAAAGTGGACTGAGAATGAGGGGCAGCATTTTGGATACATTTTTCTTTTCTGATAAATATTCCTTTCCTTCCTACAGGTATAACTCAGCTCCAGGAGGGCTACATACTCACCAAAATGCTCACCCAGTTATGTTTTTTAGGTTGTTTTCTAGTTGCTATGGTATTGACTGCTAGGTAAAATGAGTGAATTAAGGACAACCCCTCCCAAATCATTTGCATTTAAAAGAAGACAGTGAGAGACAGGAGAGCCTAAGGCAGCTTTGGTCCTAGAAGGAGAAGCAGGGGGTGCTATTTTTAGACCTGAGCAGCTAAATTTTCTACCTTGTACTCTGCCCTTTGAATTTACAGCCAAGATTATAAGTGGATGGTTACAAATAGCATCCTTTGGTCCAAACTCCATTTTCAAAACTATTTTTTTTTCTATTCATAGTTTCAACAAAAAGAATCTTAGACATATTTTTATAAATATCAAAATCCTTACCATGTTATTTTTCAGGCATCCTATTTTTCAGTTTGAAAATTTTAATTCCTGTTAAGATTTCTTTTCATGGTCGCCTATTCTAATTCTTTGACCAGGATCACTATTTTCTTTTGAATTGTCTCCAAGTTATCTTTTTTCTCTTAATTGTGCAGTCAATAACCAAATATATCTCTAGAGTAATATTCAACACATGGGGAAGTTTGACAAAAATTACTACAGGTGATACTGTTGCTGTTTAACTGTTTCAAATTTATTCTGTTAATTTCAAGCATAAAATTATCAAATTTTAAACTTTTTTTTTTATGTGTGTGTGTATACAAATTCAGCAAGATTCAAAATGACTTTTGGGAAATAAAAAAGCCAAGTTGAAATTATAGCTGTTTCTTGTTCAATTTGCAGCCCTACTCTAGACCCTTAAAATTTATTCACAATAATGCACAATATGCTTTTACTTGATATTTTAATAATGTAATTTAGAATTGTACTATCCAATGTATATCTCAGATAACTCAACCTTTTCCTGATTATTTTTCCAAATTATTTAGATTTTCTTGAATTTTAATCAAATTTTCCAAAGGTTGAGCAACACCTCCTTCCAGGATTTCACCCTTAAAATGGATAAACAGGATCCCTGTTTCATCCTCCAAGTTGTGGATAAAATGTGTAAAAGCTTTTGGCTTAAGTACCTCCTGGCTTGAAACACATCCAACCAGTCCTTCTTAAGTGATGTCTTAGATTATATACATAAGACATACTATTTCTCTAATGCTTGGCCACTGCCACCACAGTCTGGGAAATGAACACGGAATTTCCAATCCATTTGCCCAACTTGAACATTTGACATTACTGAGGCAGAGTTTGGTAGGCAGAGGACAGATGGATGTCCTAGGCCATGCTATTAGGAGACATTAGAAAGTGTTTTGGGGGTATGAGGTGCTTGGGCACAGAATGGGGGAAGACAGAATCCTGAAGGGCAAGAGCTCTAGTTGGTATTAAAAGAATTCAGATTGGTCAGTGCATTAGCCATGAAATATTTGAAGAATATGTTCAACATTAATTTGTAGTAATTATGCACCCTGGAGGTGTAAAATGGTAATTTATTCTTTATGACAGATATCAGAGTTGATTGATTGAGAAAGAGAGTGAGAGAGAACTTGAGAGTCAGTCAGATGATTGGCTCTTGGCCTAACTGCATGGCTTTTTTAGCAGTAAGGAACCACAAATAGCCCAGTGTTATCACTGGTTAAGAGTGAGCTGGGCTAAAATCCATATTTATTAAGTCCTAGGACAGTGTTCTTTCCGAGACACCATCACCTTCATAATAGCTTTCCTAGTCGCTCTTTATCAGTCTACAGTTCTTTTCAGTGACAATCATTTTCAGTATAGTTGAAATGTATCTATCTCAATTGCATCTCTTCTGAATGAATTACTGCTTTTGTTATGACCTGATAGAAGTTTTATTAATAGCAGCTATTGATTTCTATTATTTTGTTGCTCAACTTTTTACCTTGATCTCATTTTTCACTTATTTTTATCTGACTTTTCTCAGTTTTTTACTTAGATAAATTTAAAGTGAGCAAAAGAAGGTAACCTTCATATACCCTCAAGTCAGATAATTATAATTTTTCAGTTGTTTTATTCAAACACTCCAAAAATTTCCAAATTGCAGTTAAAATGCTGAATTATAGCTTTATTAAATATGCCATTTCCATCAAGAAAGAAAAAGAAAATATGCTGCAAGGGGCTTCCTTTACAGATTGTTGCTCCACCCCACTCCTATTTTAAAAAGTTGCTTTCTAAATCAAGTACTTTTTTTATTTCTTAAAGTATGGTGTATTTCTTATTGTAAACCCTCAAATATTATGTGTGTGCTCTTGACGAGGGAAATTTTTGGATTTTACAGTATGTCAAGGATATTTTAATTATCTGTTAATAAATTTCATACCTGATAATCTGAGGAATTTTCCACAGACTAACTGCTGGCTTTTGTTTCTTGGCCACAACCCATGTATTTTCATCAGTGGGCACCACAGGATATATTCAGATCACAATACAATCTCTGATCCTGTACTTTTATATCATTGTCCTAAGTTAGCTGAGTAGGTAGTTGAAATATTTATAGAAGACTTTCCTAAATGTGCATAGCTAACAGTAACTTAGCTACACAGGGAAATGACTGCAAACCTCTTAAATCTATTTTACTAAGCTAAAGTAAATGTGTCCTCAAATTAGCTTCCCCTTAGCCAGACTTCAACTATGTCCACAGTTTCTCCAGTACAATGGTATATGCTGCTTCTGCTACCATGGCTATTGCTCAGTTGCTAAGTCATGTCCAACTCTTTGCGACCCCGTGGGTGGTAGCCTGCCATGCTCCTCTGTTGATGGGATTCTCCAGGCAAGAATACTGGAGCAGGTTGCCATGCCTTCCTCCAGGGGATCTTCCTGACCCAGGGATAGAACCCACATCTCCTGTATTGCAGGTGGATTCTTTACTGTTGAGCCCACCAGGGAAGCCCATATGTGTGTGTGTGTGTGTGTGTGTGTGTGTGCATATATTTATTGTAGACTTTACACATAGAAAGGATTTATATATAATTTCTAACTATTACTAGGAAATACAGTACTCCACAGTAAATTCCTGATATAGCCAATTGATTTTCATAGAAAGATTTCCTTGATTTTTGCTGAACTCTTGGACTGGTGATCACCTAGTTTTTCCCTTCAACCATGATTTGACTTGCATCTCTTTTCTGTTAAAAGAACAGAAGAAAATAAAAATAGAAATAAGAGTAAAAGACAGAAACATTTTAGTTGAAAAGAGTGACAGTCATTGAAGTCTTTATCCTCATAACCCTCCCCATTTTCCAGGCTGAGAGGCAGTCCTTGTCAGAAGTTTCCTTCCAGGAATGTTACTGGAAAAAGCATGATGTGGTGCGGAGGCCTCTGCCTAGGAACCAGTTCTGGTGCTGCTATCTACTCTCTGTGTGACTGCAGCAAGAGTTTACCTCTCCGTTTCTTCATTTGAAATTAGGAGCAATAACAGCACCTGCATCAGAGCATTTGTATGAGGATCAAATTAATGAAAATGTAGAATTTGGGGCACTTAATAATGAATTAGGGGCTTTCCAGGTGGCACAGTGGTAAAGAATTCACCTGCTAATTCAGGAGACACAGAGGGTGAGGGTTCGATCCCTGAATCAGAAAGATCCCCTGGAGAAGGAAATGGAAAACCACTTTAGTATTCTTGCCTGGGAAATTCCATGGACAGAGGAACCTGGTGGGCTACAGTTCATGGGGTTGCAAAGAGTCAGACATAGCTGAGCACACATGCATGCATGCTATAATGAATTAGGACTAAAAGAGTTAATATATCTTAGCACTTAGTACATGGAAGAGAG
Source organism: Giraffa tippelskirchi (assembly GCF_054371585.1). Classification (NCBI taxonomy): domain Eukaryota; kingdom Metazoa; phylum Chordata; class Mammalia; order Artiodactyla; family Giraffidae; genus Giraffa; species Giraffa tippelskirchi. The sequence goes on along the minus strand of NC_137276.1, from coordinate 86,296,674 downwards.
AGCTACAAAGATTTTTTAAAAAAAAGCCATAATCTTTGCATATAAATAAATGTACAGCTTATCATTGCAAGTTAATTTGAACTTTGGAAATGCACTTCTAGAATAATGTAGGCTGTTCTTTGAGGTCATCACCTCCTTTAGCTTACCTTCATTGATTCACACATTCGTACATATAGCAAGTATTGATTTAGCAGATAGTGGATAGATGATACTGTACTGTGCATAGGATGAATAATTGTATTCCATTTTCATAAAGGATTAAAGTAGTCAAAAATAAACACACATTTGCACATACTTTAAAGAAAGGTGATGTCTGGTAAGTGTATGAACTGATACAAACAATGTATCTGTGAATTCAGAGATGGGAGAGAGGATTTCTAACCAGTAGGCTCTAGGGAAGGAATAATAATGGTAGAGGATTTGGCTTGATCCATTGAAGCAGAAGGGAAGAACTGATAACTCAAAGGCTGAATTTGTCACCAGGCTAAAAATGCACAATACTTTTAAGGTGTGATGTGGTTCTTTTTTTTTTTTTTGCATTATTTTCCAGCATTGGAAATTTTCTCAGAAAATATGTGTTTTTGACCTTTATTGAAAAATTGAAAGATCTGGCAACAATCCTTGACCTTTGCTTCAACACTGCCACTATCATTTGGAAGCAAGTTATCTTGGTCGCTTCAGGCTGCTACTACAAAATACAATTGACCAGGTGGCTTATAAACAACAAGAATTATTTCTCAGTAGCTGAGACTGTGGGCTTCCTCAATGGCTTGGTGGTAAAGAATCTGCCTTCCAATGAAGAAGATGTGGGTTCGATCCCTAGGCCAGGAAGATCCCCTGGAGAAGGAAATGGCAACCCACTTCAGTATTCTTGCCTGGAAAATCCCATGGATAGAGGAACCTGGTGGGGGCTACAGTCCATGGGGTTTCAAAAAGTAAAACATGACTTAGTGATTGAAAGTGAAAGTGAAAGTCGCTCAGTCTGACTCTTTGTGACCCCACAGACTATACAGTCCATGGAATTCTCCAGGCCAGAATACTGGAGTGGGTAGCCTTTCCCTTTTCCAGGGGATCTTCCCAATCCAGGGATTGAACCCAGGTCTCCTGCATTGCAGGTGGATTCTTTACCAGCTGAGCCACAAGGGAAGCCCAAGAATATGGGAGTGGGTAGCCTATCCCTTTGTCTGCAGATCTTCCCAACCCAGGAATCAAACTTGGGTCTCCTGTATTGCAGGTGGATTATTTACCAACTGAGCTATCAGGAAGCCTGACTTAGTGACTAAATAACAAAGCAGAGACTGCAAAGTCCAAGGTCAAGGCACCAACAGATTCAGTGTCTGGCGAGAGCCTGCTCCCCGGGTCATAGGCCACCATCTTCTCACTATGTCCTCATGTGGCATAAGGGCAGAGAGGGAGTTAGTTTTCTCAAGACTCCCTTTAGGAGTCCCAGATACGAAACATTCACTAATCTCATTCATGAGGGCTCCGCCTTCATGACCTCATGTAATTCTAATCACCACCCAAATGTCCCATCTCTTAGCACCATTACACTGAGGGTAGTGTTTCAACATATGAATTCTGGGGGGACACAAACATTCAATCCACTAACACCAGTGATAATTGCCCATCATTGAAAACTAGGGTTACTTCCTCCTTTTGGTTAATGTGAATAATGCTGCCATGAACATGGCTGTACAAATATCTGGGTCTCTGCTTTCAATTCTTTTGGATATATACCCAAAAGAGGAATTACCAGAAGTGGTAATTCTGTGTTTAATTTTTGAGAAAACACCACACGATTTTCCACAGCAGCTGCACCATTTGACATTCCCACCAGCAACACACAGGGGTTCCAATTTCTCCACCACAGTCATATGGTCCTTTATTCTCTCTCCCCTCTCTGCAGCAGAAACTTCCTTTTCTGTGACAGGTTTGAAGTCTATCTTAAAATATGGTGTGACAAAAGAAAAATATTCAGATAAATGTCAGAGTAAGGTTCAACTTGAAAATTCCACAGGACTAAGAAAAGCTCAAGTAATATAACGCTTTTGCAAGGCACGTGGAAAGCCCTAATCCCCCTTCTTCCAGGGAGAAGTTTGATCCCTTCTAGCTGGAGAGATTTAATAGGTGTTAAAACGATTGCGACTTGAGCTTAAGGAATTACAGAATTTTAATACCTAGCATAAAACATCCAACACAGACATACTTAAAAATTCTATACAACATAGGAAAAGAAAATTGAGAATAAAGAACCAGCTAAAATGAATCCCACGCGTGGCATTAAAAAGAGGACTGGGAAACTATTTCTGTAACTATGTTTGCCAAATTATACAGTAAATATATGAATGGGAATGGTGCTAGATAGAGCTTTCTGATATAGCTTTTAGTTCCTATTCCACATGTATGTGTATTTAGAAATTAGGGAATCTTGATAGCAAGGGAATCAGCCCCTATCACATGCATTTAACAGAAACTCAAAGATGCAGAGGAGAAGGAGAGCTTTTTTGTGGCAAAGAGAGATTTCAAGGGTGTAGCAGACAAATTTCTTGTCATGTTCCATGCCAGTTGTTTGTTGAGGGCTGGGGCTAGTCATCCCATTAAAAAAAAAACCAAACAAAAACTAAGGAATCTAAATTTAATAGGAGGTTGTGACCACTCTTGTAGAAGAAAAGGTTTGGAGGCATCATGATCTATGCAGCCCAAGAGACTCTGACAATGGCAAAACTGGTCTACAAAGCTCTACACCAGGTGGCCTCTTATTACTACAATAGAACCTAGTATCTTGGAGATAAGGGAAGTTGCACTGTGTCTGAGGGGTGTGTGTGTGCTCAGTTGTGTCTGACTCTTTGTGACCCCATGGACTGTAACCCACCAGGCTCCTCTGTCCATGGGATTTCCCAGGTGAGAATACTAGAGTGGGTTGCCATTTCCTACTCTAGGGGATTTTCTCAACCCAGGGATCAAAGCCACATCTCTTGAGTCTCTTGCATTGGGGGATGAATTCCTTACCACTAGCACCACCTGGGAAGTCCCATTGAAGAGATGGGCTTGAGACAAAAAATACTTCACATCTTAGGTGAGGTAGAGTAGAATCAATTCTATCTCTGCAGCTTCAAGAATGTCAGGATGCAACTTACAGGTGTACCATTGAGTGAACTTTGGCCAGGGAATCTGGCCAAGGGTTCATGTCCTGGAAGAGCAAGAGGGGATGATTTAATGTGAAGAGCCCCACCTCATGGTATTGGGGGTCTGCAGACTCACCAAGAGAGATCTTGTCTGGCCAAGGGTTCATGTCCTGGAAGAGCAAGAGGGGATGATTTAATGTGAAGAGCCCCACCTCATGGTATTGGGGGTCTGCAGACTCACCAAGAGAGATCTTGTGTCTTACTGACTGAGACCCACACAACAAGCTCACGCCCAGGTCTCATTTACCTCCCTACTTCAGGAAGAGGAAGAATGATCATGTTTAAGATCCTTCTGCTGTAGCATTTTTAGGACCCTTCCTACAGTGCCCAAGTATTAGTTCAGCTTTTTTTAAATATATATACTTGTTGTGTGTATTGTTACTACTACTTCTGGATTGGGATGGCTCAGTGATTTATCACTGTCGTGCTTGCATTTACTTATTCCAGCTAAATCATTACATATACTATCAGTTTTTATTTCTACAGTAGGTTTTAATACAAGTTCATTTTCCTAAAATGTCATTAGGTTATCTCACTACTTTCATATGTTTTTTGTACTTTTTTAGGAGATAGCATCTCTGGAAAAGGGGATGACTTACCCACTTCAGTACCCTTGCCTGGAGAATTCCATGGACTGAGGAGCCTGGATGGCTACAGTCCCTGGGTCGCAAAGAGTCGGACACGACTGAGTGACTAACACTAACACAGGTGGTAGTATCTACCTAATATAGTTATAAACTAAAGTACCCTTGGCCAAAAGAGACAATTCATTTAGTGAGTCCTCATCATACCTGTTCTTTCACCAGAGAAATTAACCTTTGGAACAAAATGTGTTCTTCTCTTCAATCAGTAGGTTTCTTTAGGGTTCCTGCTTCTCAAACGTGCTGTGCTTTAAAAGCAGATTAGAACTGACAACAATTAGTCACATGTCTGAATTTTTGACGGAAAATAAAAACGAGCTCCTGTGCATAGGAAGCCCCAAATTCATCTCTCTTTTGCCTCAGGTTTTCTTTCCTCAATATCAGTTATCAGTTTAATATAATATTGTTGACTTAACAATGATATATTTCAAGCTGAAGGCAGAAATGAATTTTGCATTAATAAATTGTTTGGAGATGGATTCAAAGAGTATTTCATTATATAAGAAGGGGAGCTATAAAGCATGTTTGGTGGTCTTTCCATCACACTACCTGTGGCCCATTTGTGGAGATGACATTTGTCAGTGTGACAGGGAATATTAAGCAAGTGATAGACAGTTATTAGCTGAAGTCCTGATATATTTACACCATGGGAAAATGCACTTGGTATTTTCTTTCTGGCAACTGGTCGGCTGTTCATAATTTGATGGAAAATTGATTAATCACACATTTAACTCAATGCAAGATCTTCTGCACTGTAATAAATTATGGCCATTAATCAATAAGTACAAAGTAATTCCAAGAGTCTGGAGACATGCTGGTTTCTAATAGAAAAACTTGCACTTAGGCCTTCCTGCCAGTGACCACTTCATCTGAGGTATTTTGCACCTGCCTCAATCCAATTAGATGACATAATTAATGAACCTCAATGCTCTTGATAATTTGTTACACAAAAGAAAGAATGTTTTGGCACATCCATTAAAACTTGATGTACAACACTTTGTAGAAAAGGGAAAAAAAAAATTGGTGAACCAAAGCAACAGAGGGACTTATGCTGGGAATCTTGGAGTTCAAGTATAAATGTGGGAAGCCACAGTGTTACTTCATGTTGAGTGAAGATTCAGTTGCAAAATAATCCAATGGGGTCTTTTTTTCCCCCATTAGAAAAGTGAACTCGGCCTGTGTGCAAAGTTTCATGCCATCTTGTTTCTTTTATGACAAATTAAATGGTATGATTAGAATAAGTATTCAGGAAGTATTGTTTCAGAGGCAATCTAATAAATGTTTTCTTGGTTAAGTATCAGTTACAGTTTTACATATCACAGTCATTCTGCACCTGTTTTATGCAGCTAACAATAGGCCTCTCAATAGATTTTCATGAGAGAAAGCCTGGGAAGATAAAAAGAAAACCAGTTTGCAGCTAATTCTGTCACTAGGAAACGCCAGGAGTAGATTGTGTTTAGAGACTTTGAAAAACAATTAGCTATGGATTATACGACTAAAAGGCCTTTCCTAGCTGTACCTGGAAAATACTTTGCCCATTTAATGCCTTCTAAGCTGTCACTGAGCTTGAACTTCAGTCCCAGTGATTAATGAAAAGCTGCAGGGCACAGCTAGGAGCTAAAGTCTCAATTATGAAAAAGCAGTAACTAGTTTAATGTGCTGATGCTTTTATACTTAAAGTGACAGCTATGAAAAATGGCAATATTTCCAATCATGCTTTAATAATTTATCATTCATTTATTGGCATGTCCAATGTGCTTTACTCCCACTGTTCTTTTTCTTTTTCTGGGCTCCTGGTGTTATGACACTGAAAAACACAATGTGATCTGGTTTCTTAAAAAGCAGACTTTCCTTTTTTGAAGCTGAGACCTATCACCATGAATTTTATGTGTCTCTATCTATCGATTTATCTATTTATCTATCTATCATCTATGTAATTTCCAATTAGTGCCATAATACAACAGAAGAGTTTTTGTTGTTTTTTTTCATCTGTTGTAGTTTTCAGTTGCAATGACCAGGGATCAAACCTGTGCCCCCTGCAGTGGACGCACAGCATCTCAACCACTGGTCTGCCAGGGAATTCCCTGGCAATAGAGTTTTTGAAAAGAGCACAGTCCAGTGACCCTTGCCTTTTTCTAGGTCACAAATTGCCACCTTAATTCCCACAGATACCTGGAACTGTATGTCTTTGGTTATAAGAGAAACTAGACAGGGGTGGGCAGAGGAATCTGTGTTAAATTTCCTCTGTGCAAAGGGGAAATCAATCCAGAGGTGCAGACTGTGGATCAGTAGAAGCCAATTATAGAGCAGTAAATGAGGTTGAGGAAGACACAACATATTTTTGTGGGTAGTGCTACCAAGATATCTTGTCAAGTTATTTAGGTTCACTGTTGCATTTTTGATTTCAGTGAATTGTTTGGTCAACAGCTATAATCATTCCCTTGGTCTATGTTGTTAGATTATATTAGACTGTTTACTGTAGTATGTGCAGGGCTTAGCATAATACCTGGCACAGCACCTGATGAGTGGACAAGAAAACAAATGAATAAAGTGAAGCCACAAACCTGGGTTGTTTATTTAATTTCAGTTAAATTTCTGAGGTACTGTTTGAGTGTCCACTGGTGTACTCAAACATGAATGTTCAAAATGAGTGGGAACTTCAACGAGCTTTAAAACCACAGTTATATTGATAAGTATTTCAAATTGAGACCATAACATATTATAAAAAAGTTTATATAGGGTCTGTATTGATATTGGGTGGCAAAATAGTTTCCACTCTCCTTAGGTAGAATAAAAGCCAAACGAATATATTTAGTAGTTCTTAAATTGCAACTGTCTAGGATTTTGCTGAATAGATTATTAGTACTTATGAAACAATAATAAATAGTACCATATAATAGTATTATTGTCTGGATGTTTTCCTTTCTTTCTCAATTTTTTTCTGTAGTTATAAGATACATTTCCCTATTTTAAAGTTAAAACATTTATACATCATATGAATATGTGTGACTTGTCACTAGAAAAAATTATAGAACTATTTTGGAAACATAGGAAGAAAACATATAATTTAAAAATATCTTTCATATAATCTGATAGTGAGCAGCATATTTTGTTTCCTTTAATTACTATCATCAGTGGCACATGGTCCCAGCTCTCCAAGGATTCAGATCACAAGGTGCTTAAATGAATATACCTACATGTGAAGTCATAAAACTCAAGTTTCAAGGCAGGTGGCAGTTTTGCTAGTAAAATATTCAAGGAACCACTTGTAACTAAAATGGGCTCAATGTACTTCTCTATTTGTTTGTCCCAGTGGAAGCTCAATTTTGACCCAGATAACAATGGTACTGTTCACCAGACCACGTGGATCTTGGTTTTTGATGAGCTATTAGGATGCTATTTGAGTACAGTTATTGAAGTGGTATGCATTGTCATTTCTCTGATAAATAAGGAAGTGTGTTTGATCTGCTCCTATAAACAAACCAGCCAGATGACAACATGTTCACAAGACTGAGCTTATCAAAACTGCACAACTGGAGGATGGGTTTAAAACTTACTTTTAAATCCAGCAGCCTATATAATTTACTTCAGACAAAATCCCTGGTATTTGGGGGCAAGAATATTTAATGCATTTTGAAAAAAATAACGCAATAATATAATTTAAAGGAAAAAATGATGTCCCCTTTGGGCAATTATATTTAGCCATACTAAGAAGTATAGAACATTGGTTAATTTTACATGACATTGGTAAATTGGTTAAATTTCTTGCTGATGTTTTTTCCTCCATGCTAGTCTAGCCAAGAGAATATGAGCCCATGTTTATTCCATTGACTAGTACTCTTGATCTGTGGTAAATAACTTGTTAATAAGATTGTCTTTACTATTAATATTATCCTGTTAGTTTCTTAAATAGTACATTGTCACACTCAATTCAGCTTTTCATATCCAGGTGTGCTTCTCTGGATTTTTCTTTTTTTAATGATATGATTTTCTTCTTATGCTGTTTAACTTATCTAATGACTTTCTTTTCAAAATGCTTCAAATCACTTTCCAGGATTATTCTTAAGCGGAAAGTTAATCATATTCTTTAAGCCTTTATTATGGTTCAGGTCCATTCCTCCAGCAAAATTTCTCTGGGAACTCGGATTAGTCATTTTTTCCCAACCTTTTCCCCAAACATCTGTGAATTTGCAAGCACACACTGAAATGTACCATGGGTGCTGCCTTATTATTCTCTATAGACATTGATCAAGGCATCTGTCCACAGATATCTTCTTTCTCATATATGTGGGTGTATATACACACCACTCACACACATATATACAAACACAACCTTCATATACATACAACACACACACAGATATACATAAAGCCCACACTTTTTTTTGATGTGAATAGACTTTAAGTTATATAAGTCTATCAGCATTTTTCCCTTTAGTCTAGTCTTGTCCCACACAGAACTTAAAAAATAAAAAAGTTATGACTCTTTAAATAACTTCATTGCTTTTCCTTTGAAAAAAGGGAAGAAAGAGCAGCTTAATCCCCATTGCTTGGATTGCAATGATGGAGTAAATATCTGTTGGGTGGTAGAAAACAGCTCTATGCTCTTTGGGTAAGCATGACGTGATCCCACTGTGGAATTTTAGGAAGTTTTGGAATTTTCAATTAAACTGCTCCATCTCGGGGTAGTTTCCCCAAAGCTATGGGGGCAGCTTGCTCAGATCCTTTTTCTATCAGGTCAGACAAGGTTAAGAAGTGGGAACAGTGCCAGGAGCTTAGGCTATTAGGTCCAGCTGTAAGATTCTATCTTCTGTCTCTGTCTTGTGGGGTCACTCCACCAACCCTTTGTTTTGATACATAGTTCCTAACACAGCAGACAATTTCAATCTGGGGACGATCTACACAATCACCAAAGGCTTCAGTTTTACAATGTTTTTAGCTGACCTCTTCTCAACATTTTAGGAAGTTTGTATATGTGATCTTGCAAACTTCTTTTTACAATAATAATATAATGATGATGATGGTGCTCACAATGATCACTGACATTTATTACATATTGTTCCTATATATTTGTATATATTAATTTATTAAAATTTTACCACAATCCTATGAGTTAGTTTATCGTAGTTTATCACCCCCTTTATATAGATGGGGAAACTGATACATAAAAAGTTTCAATGTCTTGCCTGAGTTTGTACAACTGGCAAGTGACAGAGTTGGGTTTTGGACATAATGTTCACTCTTACTTGCTATGCTATATATATTCTAACTAGTATGAATTACTTTCTATTTCATAAAATGGGTGAAACATAGGAGAAATGAAGTCACTACAAAGTAGTTGCTGTGATGAGGTCTCTAGCAACAGAAATTTTTATACAAAACCCTCTTCTATCACAATCTCTTCTTTCCATACATAGCCCATTTTGCATTGATGCCTTGTCTTTTGATCATAAATAATAAAATGGAGAGAGGAAACTCATCAAGCATTTCTTAATGATATCTCTAAATATTTGAGAAGTGGTGCTCAGTCTCTCTGGCGTCAACCATGTTTTCATTTCTGTACCAGCCATTAGGTTCCCCTCACTCTTGTTTATTTTATTTCTACTTCAAACTTTATCAAAATTGCAAGTGAACATAATTCTTTGGAAATTAGCTGCTTCTACCTGTGCAAAATATGATTTCCTTCACGGAACACGATATCTCAAATTTCTGATCAGCTACATACCTAATTTTCAGAAAATTCCTCATATGTTTGAGTTTTATCTTCCCATTCTTGGTTTTGGAAAGCATTATTTCCTCTTGCTTTTAGATCTCTGACCATATGCCAAATTTCCACAACTCTGTGTACTGCTTTATGGTGTAGTAATACATGTAATAAGCCTTAATTTATTGATATTCTTTGAATATTTTATAGAGTTGTTTTATCAGCCAATTTTATATATCTCTTAAAACTATATCATCTTCACATTTTATCCCACTGTCTTTAGTTTATTATTCTTGAGAAATTTAAGACTCTGGCATCTCAGAAAATATTTTAAATGTTTTAAATGTAGCAGGTTAAGCTAATAACTGTATTCATGAGAAATCAAATATTTCCAAAAATTCTATTGTATAAGTTTATTCCTCTGAGGAAAAGGAGTGAGGTGATAGAGGGTTTTATACCTATATTAAGAAGCCTATCTTTCCAATATATTGTTTAAAATAGTAAAATAACTTTTATTATTTAAAGTCAAAATAATGAATCAGAAAATCAAATCTAAATACTATAAGTGAACCTTTAAGTACATTTGGACTGAACCAAAGTCAGTGGGTTAATAGACCATTAAAAACAAGTTGCTGCATGGCTCACAACATCTATAGAAGACCAAAAAAACAAAGAAAAAAACAAACAAAAAAACTCGGTGCTGAGAAGACACCTCCTACAATAAAACAGATGTTTATCCCTATGCTGAAACAAAACAACATTTAAAAAAATGCTCTCAGTACTATTTGCTGATGATCAGTATGTTATAGTCAATTGTGGTCCATATTGCATTTCCTGATTAATTGATCTAACATGTTTGAAAACAATTGATGTTTGTTTTTCAGTAGTGTAATATAGCTGGCCTGTGCTAGTTTGCAGGAGCTGATTCCTAAATGTTCAGGAACTTTAAGAACCAGTTGTTAAAACCAGCCATTGTTAAAATGTAAATGATATATACTTACAAATAAGCTGAATCACAAATAGTAAAAATTCACCTCTTCTTGAATGTTAACTACATTTTACCGTTACTATGTCTTGAGTTTATGTCTATTGTATCTGTGTGGTGGAAATATCATGTAATGGTGTTCACATTCCTTTCCAGCTCCACATTCATCGATATCACATTGCTCACTCGAAATTGATAAGTAAGAGTATTTACACTAGAGAAACTGATGAATACTACACTTTCCAACCCTCCCAATCCTCCGCTATCTAAAGTTGGTTGCTAAACATTGAGCAGCACACCACTGGCTTTCATACAAATCAAATTAATACAATGAGATTTCACCTTAGGATGAAATTGGTATTTTCAGCATTCCTAATTAATATTAACAGGAGATTAACTGGACTTTAAGAATTTTTTATGTCAGGGACTTCCTTGCTGATCAGGTGGTTGAGACTCCATGCTTCCACTTCAGGGGATGTGAGTTCAGTTCCTGGCTGGGAAATTAAGATCCCGCATGTTGCGTGGCATGGTCAAAAAAAACCAAACAAACAAAAAAAGAATTTTTTACTTTTAAAAACAAAAAAGCAATAATTAGAATGAATAGATAAACCTATTGCTTATAGTCATTCAATAAACAAGTGGCTGGTCAGCAAATATTGAGTTCTATGGTATTAATTGCAGTGAAGAGTTCATTAAAAACAGCTGTGAGTCAGTTTCCAGTTGTACTGTGTAATGCTTTTTAGAATATTGTCCATTATATTACACACACAGAAAAACCATTTTGGAGGACCAAATGGGTCTGGAAAAATATCTCTCAAATTCAAATAAGTAGAATTTACTAAACTGAGAGGGTTCTTTCCCTTAACTACTGGACAGTTTTTTTTCTCATGAAAGTGGTGAATTGGGAAGCTGATTATGTCTCCAACTTTAGCTTGATTGTTACAAAACTTAGAGACAAATATACAACTACCCTTTTTAACAACTGATCAGGACCTTTTGATTTGCATTATGTGTATCAAATTTAACACTGGCTTTAATTTACTGTTCTATTTTAATTTTCTGTTTTATACTCTTTATTTTTAATGGGCAGGGATTAACTTGGCTCCCTTAGGTGGGAATTTCCCCTTCCTCACAGCCTCATGGATCTACTTAACCTGATGTTAACCTCTCTCTTGGCCACAGGTGATTGGGTCCTGACCTAACCTGGGCCAAATGAATCTCTTTCCTTTGGTTTGGACTAGGGCAGAGGGAAGCAAGTCAGTCTCTCCTCAGGAACATCTAATTAGATTAAAACTTGGTGTACTTGATGACCTCGTGCTGCCTTGTGGACCAAGAACAAAGGAAGGCAGTCAATAGTGAGAGAGCAGGGTGGGGCAGATGCTGGACAAGACCATAGTTAGGAAACACTTAGGGAATGTGCTGCCCATATTTGGTTTTGTGTCCATTTGGTCCCAAGGCGGAGCTGCATTCCTGTCCTTGAATCTCTGTGTGCATGTGTGCTCAGTTGTGTCTGACTCTCTGTGATCCTGTGGACAGTAGCCCACCAGGCTCCTCTGTCCATGGGATTCTCCAGGCAAGAATACTGAACCCCTCTCAAATTCTTACGGTAAATTCTCTTTTAGGCTGTTGCTTCTAGTTGCTTTCTTTTACTTACAAGCAAAATACTCCCAACAACACACTAAATTTTATTCTATTTTGTACATATTTTTGTTTGATAACTCTGTCTATTGGTAATGAGGTGGATGTACATAAAATATTTATGATTAGTACTGTATTCTTCCGATATTTTATATTAACAAAGTTTTCCAAGTGATATTAAGGAAAGTGTCTTAGGAAGACAAACCTAGTTACTCCCTAATTTTTAAAAACATTCGTTTATTTATTTATGGCTATGCTGGGTCTTCGTTGTTGCATGTGGGCTTTCTCTAGTTGCAGCAAGTGGAGGCTACTCTAGTTGCAGTGCAAAGGCCTTTCATTGCAGTGATTTCTCTTGCTGCAGAGCACGGGCTCTAGGCACACGAACTTCAGCAGCTACAGATCACAGACTCTAGAGTGCTGACTCAGTAGTTGTGGCGTAGGGACTTAGCTGTCCCGCAACACGTGGAATCTTTCCGGATCAGCAATCGAAGCTATGTCCCCTGCATTGGCAGGCGGATTCTTTACCACTGAGCCACCAGGGAAGCCCCTCATTTTTTTTTTTTCAATTGGAGTATAATTGCTTTACAATGTTACTGTACAACTAAGTGAATCTGCTGTGTGTATACATATATTCCCTCCGTCTTGAACCTCCCTCCCACTTTGGTTCCTCCATCCCACCCATTTGGGTCATCACAGATCACTGAGCTCCCTGTGCTATACAGCAGGTTCCCACTAGCTATCTATTTTATGGAAGTTCATGTATATATGTCAATTCTACTCTCCCAATTCATCCCACCCTCCCCTTCTCCCTGTGTCCATGTGTCCATTCTCCACATCTGTGTGTCTAGTGCTGCTTTGCAAACAGGCTTATCTTAGGTACTAGGCAATTAAGTACATGGAAACATCAATATTTTGCTATTTACAATGAAGAAGAAAATGGTTTTATTGCTTCGCTTTGTGACTCAAAATTTTACTACCTCACCTCAACCCTTCCTATAACCCCCCTTCTCCTATGTTCTAACTTAGTGTATCGATTTTCATTACTGCTATAACAAAATTCCTGCAACCTCAGTGCAGTATAATTATTTATATACTCAATGCAATTTATTATTCTGAAGTTCTTCGGTCATAAATGTGTTACGGATCCCTCCAGATTAAAATCAAGTATTAGCAGTGTGTGTTCCCTTTCTGGAGGCTCTGGGGAGAATATGCTACCTGTTCATTCAGGTTGTTGGTATAATTCAGTTCCCTATGGATATAGGTCTCAGATCGCAGTTCCCTTGCAGACTGTCCACTGAGGAGTATTTCCAGCTCTCAGAGGCCATCTGCATTCCTTGGCTAGTAGCATCCTTTCCTCCATCTTCAAAGATGCAGTGGCGAGTGGAGTCCTTCTTACTTCTCATCTCTCTGACCCACTCCCCTGCTTTCCTCTTCCATTTCTAAAGACCTATGTGATTAGATTGATTCCACCTTGGATCCCCCCATCTCAGTGTCCTTAACCCCAATCACATTAGTAAAATATCTTTTGTCAGTAAAGTAGCATATTCAGAGGTTCTTGCGGTTCAGCCATGGACTTCTTTGGAGGACATTATTTTGCCACACTTGTCTGTGGATTTCTACCCTCTCATGTCCTTGGGTCATATGTGGATTTTTCTGTTTCACCCCTCCATATGCAATATGTATTTTTAATTATATCCCATAATACTCAATTCTGGCAGTCTTTAAGTGACATAATGCATCATTTTGCCCAACAGAGCTAATTCTAGCAGTGTTCTGTTTCTTTTGTCTCCCTCTTCTTCTGTTTTTCCAGCAGAGGTTACTGGCACTAACACCTATCCACTCACCCAACCTGGAGATCACACTCATCACTATTGACTGGTATGAAGCTTGTTAATTCCTTTTGCTTCTTCATCCCCATTCCATTCAAATCTGCTTCTGCCTCTTCCTTTGCTCTCAGTTAATATCCTCATCATCTCACCCCTGAAACACTGAAGTATTCATACTCATTCTCTCAGCCTCATATTTATTTCCAACTATTCTCCAATACATTCCCAGCTGTTTTTGTTTAGTTGACTCTTATCCACTCTTTTCTTATAACATTTTGATGGCTCTTTATAAACAGTGAGAGTTGTCTAGGATCTGACTCCTACTTGTTCATCCTCATCCTTTTTGTTCCCTTTGTCATATTCTCAATCTATCTATACCCACTACTTTTTGTTCCCTATTTTGCCTGTACACACACTGTTATCGTTGACTTCAATTATTTCTCATTTTCCTCCTTCTTTTTATTTTTTAATTTTTAAAATTAAAAAGAAAAATCTCTTTGTTCACTTTCATTTTCCACCTTCTTAAATCCTGCCATTCTCTTGCCAAACTTCTGCTGCTTGTTAATTTCAGCCTTCTCTGCACCTCTTGATAGAAATTGCTCATGTCCTCTGAGCTATCACTGTATTGTAAGTACCACTTTTTAGCTCTCTTCACACTGCAAGGGATATTTTACTTTTCAAAAAATATGTGTGATCCTCCTTTTGGATTTTACCTCCTTGAAGTTGATTACCATGTCCTTTTCATCTTTGTGTACCACTGGGCCTAGCACAGAGGCTTGCACACAACAGTGACAAGTGAATGGACCTACAAAAGTAGTAAGCTATAAAAAACAAATTCAGGGAATACATATTTCAAATCCAAACTTTTAGCTACTTAACTAATGTTGGTCTGAAAATGATAACTCAGATTACATATAATCTGAAAAATTTATTATCCCAAGAGTAGAACATTGGCAATTGGAAAGCTAGAATCTACATTTTTGGATAGAGTTTAAGTACCAAATGAAGTCAGGGTTTCCTGAAGATTTGAAAATTACTGCATGAACAAGTTACCACCAGCAAAGGATTTAGATATTCATAGAAAGCCCATTTGGTAAGCTTGTTTCAAGATAATTTTTAATGCTTTTTCATTATATCAGTTATAATTAAACTACTTTATATATGTAATTATGTGACCCAGTAATCGAGACAATATATTACAGAACTGTGTAAAACAAGTCCTGCAGATCCATGCTTCTTCCGGGCTCTGTTTGTACTTAATCGGTTTCTGGCCACCCACTGAGCTGGCCTGGAAGAGGCTGCCTTTTGATCTCTTTTATGAAATGACCTTTGAGGGCAAAAATAGATGAGAATAAACCTTAAAAGATTTGTTATAAATATTCTGTTTGGCATCATGTATCTTTCCAAAATGCCAGAATAAAATGCTTAACTAAAATGGGTAGCTTTAAGGTCTTAGACAAATAAGGCTAAGCCCACCAGTATAGGCTGCTTATAATGTATGCTGGTCAAATTTGCCACAAAGCCCCCCACAATTGCCTTGTCTAGGGGTCAGCAACAAGTGAGGATGAAGGAACTCCTTCCACACTTGATTACAATACCAGAGCTGGTCTTTTATTATTTTAGCTTCCCTTTTGCCCTGTAATCCTCAGTCTTCGCAGTCTGTGTAACCAGCCAATGCTCCCATCTGTCATGAAAAGCAACATATGCACTCAGGAGAGAACAGTTCATGTTAATGATGCCAACTTGCTTTGTCCTTCTTTAGTCAGAAAAGGCTTATATGATGCCTGTGTAAAGAGTGCAGGTGAAACAGCTTCTGACAGACAAATGTAATGGGTCCAGAGACTCTAAAAATGTATTTTTTATTAAGATTAAATATGAGAACAGTGTGATGAAACAATGTTAGATTTCTCTTGAAAAAAATGATGTAAGGACGATTGATTCCTTCTTTCAGTGTTTAAATCTCTATTCATTCTCCATCACTTATTCATTCAGCAAACACTTACTGATGACCTACTATGTGAGAGGCAAAAATTGCTAGAAATGGAACAAGGGTCTACATCTTTCAACACTGATTTATGCTGTATATTCTCACTGTTATAGGTCAAGGTTTTTATAATTCTTACCATGCGCGACTGCTGAATTTTCTTTGTATATTTTCATCTTTAACCTCTCCCAGAACTGGCTTCTATTATCGTTTATTTTTGACCAACTGACCTGCTTTTGTTGAAGAGGGGCGTATAAGATAGAGACTCTCGATTATACAATCTCAGAGAAAATTGTATCTTCTCAAAGCAATGTGTTGGGATGTCATATTGGGATAAAGAAAACTCTTGTCAGGCAGAAACTTAAAGTGACATTAAAGGGATAGGAAAGAACAGAAGTGTTTGAAATGCCTTGAAGTATGAACAAGGAGATCAGAGGAAAAATGAGGCTGTAAGACAATTCAATCTTTCAGCATGTAGATTTATAGATATTTGCTACTCAATCTAAGAAGAGATGACACCAGCTACAAGAAAAGTTATGCACATACAAACTTCTCTCTCTCTCAAGATACACCATGGAAGAAAGCTTATGTAATTATTAACAAATTAAGTTGAAGAAGACACAAAAGTAGAGAACAGGAAGGAGGAATATGAGAACATAAAACTTTACTAGGTAAGTGTAAAGATAAAAAATTCTTATTTAAAACAAGTTAAAAATTGAAATCATTAAATACCTATCTATGGAGTGAAGCAAACAAGTCAGTCATTCAAGCTATCAAAAAAAAAAGCTTTATAATTTCTTTAAGAACATACAAACACAAAGCAAATTTGGAGGAAGCCTATTTAAATTTTATTTCATTTTTAAATTTAAAATGAATAAATGCTAGTTTGTTGAACTTTTGAAACAGATTTAATGTGTATAAAGTTTTAGAAATATCTTAAAACATGTTACAAATTCTAATCAGTAGTAGCACTTTTAAAATTGAGAAAATATTCCCTATGATTTTAATCTGCTAAGTTAAAAAACAGAATATATGTGTTAATTTGGATTCATTCATATTTTTAATGTTAATGACGTTATTTATTATCCATTAAATGTCAGAGAGGGACCTTACTGTATGATTTATAGTAATAATCTATGATGTTATTATTCTATTTTTGTGTATATTTCCATTTAGTTGAATAATTTGTGTTGACTAGAAAAGTTAGAGGTATACTCTAGGCTTTAACTTCTTGATACAGTAAACATACATTCCACAGAAGATTGAAGTTAGCTTCTAAGCATTAATTTATTTGATGTGCTTGATAGGTGGAAAGAAAAATATATAGAATGTTAGTAAAAATCAGCACAGACTATTTACAATTTATTATTCTATTCCACAGCAATAGCTCTTGCTATTATTTTAGTGTATATTCTCCCCCTGCCCCAAATAAATGCACTGTCTCTATATTGTACTTTTAAAATAAAACACACTGTACAATGTCTGCTTCTTGGTAATTTGTTTTTCTGTATAGAATTCATAGATATATATACCTTTCAATTTCAACAAATAAATTAATGACTGAATATGTTTAATGGGCTTCCTTGTGGCTCAGTCTGTAAAGAATCCACCTGCAATGCAGGAGACCTGAGTTTGATCCCTGAGTAAGGAAGATCCCCTAGAGAAGGAAATGGTAACCAACTCCAGTGTTCTTGCTTGGGAAATGTCATGGACAGAAGAGCCTAGTGGGCTGCAGTCCATGGGGTCACAAGAGTCTGATACAAACGCAGCAAATAAACCATCATGTTCAATGTTTTGAAGTGTACCATAATTGCCAACATATTGATGAGCATTGTTACAATTTTCTCCTCTCTAAAATCATCTTTTATATACATCTATATATATATCCTTATCATGTAGGGTCAGTGGTATCCACATACTCAAATTTTTTTTGCATATTTGTTAAATGTTGCTCAAAGAATTGTACTAATTTATACATTCATAAACCATAGAATCTTGTCTTAAATTTTGAACAAAGCAGTTATTTCCATTATTTTTAATCTCTGCTAATATGATTTTGGAAAAAGTGACATTTTCCATTTCCCATCAAAATTTCTAATTTTTATTTTTAATTAGTGGAGAACTTGAACTTTTTTTAATCACAAATTTATTAGTGCATTATAATCCCTCTTTAGCATGGTTTCTTCAATTCTCTTTTTAATTTGAAGTAGAGTTGATTTACAATATGGTATTTGTTCCAGGTACAAAACCACTAGGTCCTGGGAATTCCCTGGCAGTCCAATCGTTAGGGCTCTATGCTCACAGTGCCGAGGGCATCTGTTTGATCCCTGATTGGGGAACAAAAATCCCACAAACCAGGCATTGTGGCCCAAAACAAACGACAGCAACATCCTTTTTTCCACTGATGTGTTTCTCTAGTTGTTGTTGATCTGCAAAAACCTTTACATATTAGTGTCTTTGACTTTCTCATATATTTCAAAGGTCTTTCCCTAGTTCAGCATACAAACCAAAAAAATTTTAAATATTATGCAGTAAACAAAATATGTCCAACCATAGTACAATTGAGAAATTCTTATTTTTCACTCTAAGGTAGAAGAAAAAATGTAAGGGAGGCTGTTTCGGTATTCTCTTTTAAAAGAGATTTTTGTAACAATTTGAGTTAATTCATCATTTCCAAGATGTATTACTCCATTGAGGATGTTTGAAATCAAGTATTAACTAAATTACTCATGTCATTGTTAAATAATACACTGTCTAAATTATTGGATATTTTTGAAGGATTGCAGGAACAAAAGATACAGCCTAACTGGAATTTAACCTCTGAAAGACTTAGTCCTTAATCTCATACTATGACTTATTTACTTTTAGGTACAGAATGAAAATCTTGATCTTTAGAGATCAGCCTACAGGTAGAAATGGCAATCAGCTCTCCTTTCCCAGGACACCAATAATCCGTATTAGTTAGAACATTGTCATCTGTGTAGTTCCTCTGCAGGATTTTATTTTACTTCTTTCAATGAACGAAGTCTTTCCATTCTGTTTTTATTTGCTGACAGCAGAAAATATGTCTACAGTTCATTAACATAATGAATGGGATGGGAAATTAATTCTATGGAGACTAAGATTGTTTGGTTTGTCATGAGACCTAGCCAACATTTACAGCTTTTTCCCTTTTGTGCTGTTCCAGTACACTGTTAAAAGATTGTGCCATAAATCTGAAAACATGTTTTGCGAAGTTCATATCTGCATTCGCTACCTTTAATATTAATAGGAGTGTATCTTTAAAGTGAGTAAATTGAGAAAGTGGCTGAAACTATAGTTTATAAAAGAAGATTAGTGGGTTTAATATGCACTGGAGAGTAAAAGAAAAATCTTATTACTGTGTGGAGAAATTACCTCATAAAGAAGCTAATACAACAGGCTAGGGAGTAATTTTTAACAAGGTTTTTATGATATGCAAGTGTAGCCAAGTTAATGAACTTATCTTTCTAGTTATTTTCAGATTGTAACAATGCACTTCTTTTCTAGTTCTTGTGCTTTAAAAAGTAAAATACATTTAATCACCTACAATAAAACTAATTCATTACTTTAATAAATCAAGAACAATCTTATACGGTATACTTAAATGTTGCAGCAATAATGCTGGAAACCAGATCAGGTGCTAACGTTTATTGTGGAATAGAGCAAAAGGTAACCAGGAAGCTTATTTATTATTTAAATTAGTGTCTTATTTTGACAGTGCACAGTCATTTGGGAAAATTTGACTTCCTTTTCAGCTACTGGACACAGGAAGTGGAGACAAAAGAATGAGAAAATACTGTGTTTAGTTACCACACACCTCTTTGCAACATGACCATTTGCTCATCGAAATTCACACAAACAATTCAGAAGAATTGTACATTAAACAAACAACTCGGGGAGGAATCAGTAAATCTGGAATCTCTGTCTGCCAGCATCTTGCATGGAACTGTTAGAGATCATTTAGGAAGAGCATGTTGACATGTTTTTCTGCTCAAAGACAAAGGCAAACTGCTGAATCCTCATATTAACTGCTGAGAACTTCCTATGCTGAAAATTCGATGAATTTGTAAAAAATAAAGTGAGGAAAAAGGTAAATGGATAAAGAAATGGTCAAAAAAATAAGTCCCTTTGTAATATCTGAGATAAAACAGGTTTATGATAACAGGTTCACCATCCATCACTCCAAATTATAGTATATAAGGTACAGACATATTGACATCTTATTTTAATTTTTACTTTTCCTCAAAATCAGGATGCCAGAAAAGATAACTTGAATTATAATGAACAGCATAAGATCCTACATGCCTGCCATGTTAGAACTGGTAACAGACTTAGATGAAATGTTCTCTCTTAGAGATTGTAGGTTCCCAATCTCTCCTGATTTTGTCAACTTGATAATGCAGCCTTTCACACAAACATTTAGGCTCCTTGTGCCCTGCAGCCAGACACTAGTTGCTCAGGTCCTTTGCAGTAACTGTGCTGAATGTCACTCTGTCTGCTGGACATTTCTCATCTCCTTTAACTATCCACCTGTTTCCCAATCAATATTTTTCTGTCTTATACTACTCTCTTGACACTTTCTTTGCTAAATGACAGAAGATAATATTGAGTTTAAGCATTTTCAAGCTAACGTGTTCCCCAACTGACAGACACCATTCACAGATAGTGAAAAGCTTATTTCTTCACAGTAGTCTTGTATAATGCTGATTACAGTAAATTCAGGCATATGACCTAAATCAAATCCCTTAAGATTATACAGTGGAAGTGACAAATAGATTTAAGGGACTAGATCTGATAGACAGAGTGCCTGATGAACTATGGACAGAGGTTCGTGGCATTATACAGGAGACAAGGATCAAGACCATCCCCAAGAAAAAGAAATGCAAAAAGGCAAAATGGCTGTCTGGGAGGCCTTACAAATAGCTGTGGAAAGAAGAGAAGCCAAAAGCAAAGGAGAAAAGGAAGGATATAAGCATCTGAATGCAGAATTCCAAAGAAAGCAAGGAGAGATAAGAAAGTCTTCCTCAGTGATCAATGCAAAGAAATAGAGGAAAACAATAGAATGGGAAAGACTAGAGATCTCTTCAAGAAAATTAGAGATACCAAGGGACCATTTCCTGCAAAGATGGTCTCAATAAATGACAGAAATGGTATGGACCTAACAGAAGCAGAAGATATTAAGAAGAGGTGGCAAGAATACACAGAAGAACTCTACCAAAAAATCCTCATGACCCAGATAATCACGATGGTGTGATCATTCACCTAGAGCCAGACATTGTGGAATGTGAAGTCAAGTGGGCTTTAGGAAGCATCGCTATGAACAAAGCTAGTGGAGGTGATGGAATTCCAGTTGAGCTATTTCAAATCCTAAAGGATGATGCTGTGAAAATGCTGCACTCAATATGCCAGCAAATTTGGAAAACTCAGCAGTGGCCACAGGACTGGAAATGGTCAGTTTTCATTCCAATCACAAAGAAAGGCAATGCCAAAGAATGCTCAAACTACCACACAATTGCACTCATCTCACATGCTAGTAAAGTAATGCTCAAAATTCTCCAAGCCAGGCTTCAGCAATACGTGAACTGTGAATTCCAGATGTTCAAGCTGGTTTTAGAAAAGGCAGAGGAACCAGATATCAAATTGCCAACATCTGCTGGATCATCGAAAAAGCAAGAGAGTCCAGAAAAACATCTATTTCTGCTTCATTGACTATGCCAAAGCCTTTGACTGTGTGGATCACCATAAACTGTGGAAAATTCTGAAAGAGATGGGAATACCAGACCACCTGACCTGTCTCTTGAGAAACCTGTATGCAGGTCAGGAAGCAACAGTTAGAACTGGACATGGAACAACAGACTGGTTCCAAATAGGAAAAGGAGCATGTCAAGGCTGTATAGCGTCACTCTGATTGTTAACTTATATGCAGAGTACATGAGAAACGCTGGGCTGGGAGAAACACAAGCTGGAATCAAGATTGCCGGGAGAAATATCAATAACCTCAGCTATGCAGATGACATCATCCTTATGGCAGAAAGTGAAGATGAACTAAAGAGCCTCTTGATGAAAGTGAAAGAGGAGAGTGAAAAAGTTGGCTTAAAGCTCAACATTCAGAAAGCTAAGATTATGGCATCTGGTCCCATCACTTCATGGCAAATAGATGGGCAAACAGTGGAAACAGTAGCTGACTTTATTTCTGGGGGCTCCAAAATCACTGCAGATGGAGATTGCAGCCATGAAATTAAAAGACGCTTACTCCTTGGAAGGAAAGTTATGACCAACCTAGACAGCATATTAAAAAGCAGAGACATCACTTTGCCAACAAAGTTCCATCTAGTCAAGGCTATGGTTTTTCCAGTACTCATGTATGGATGTGAGAGTTGGACTATGAAGAAAGCTGAGCACCAAAGAATTGATGCTTTTGAACTGTGGTTTGGAGAAGACTCTTGAGAATCCCTTGGACTGCAAGGAGATCCAGCCAGTCCATCCTAAAGGAAATCAGTCCTGGATGTTCATTGGAAGGACTGATGTTGAAGCTGAAACTCCAATCCTTTAACCACCTTATGAGAAGAACTGACTCATTTGAAAAGACCCTGATGCTAGGAAAGCTTGGGGGCAGGAGGAAAAGGGGACAACAGAAGATGAGATGCTTGGATGGCATCACCGACTCAATGGACATGGGTTTGGGTGAACTCCAGCAGTTGGTGATGGACAGGCAGGCCTGGCGTGCTGCAGTTCATGGGGTCGCAAAGAGTTGGACACAACTGAGCAACTTAACTGAACTAAGCCAGCTAGTGTTGAAGGTACCATATTTTCATCATTGTCATTTAAGATGCCCTTAAATTAGCACATGCAAGTAGCTGCCTATTCCCAGTTATTGTGCCTGATAATTAATGTTATATAATAATGTAATAAGGGCTTCCCTGGTGGCTCAGACAGTAAAGAATATGCATTCAATGGAGGAGAACCAGGGTTGGGAAGATCCTCTGGGGAAGGGACTGACGACCCACTCCAGTATTCTTGCCTGGGAAATTCCATAGGAAGAGGAGCCTGGCAGGTTACTGTCCATGGGGTCACAAAGAGTCAGACATGACTGAACGACTAACACTTTCACAATAATGAAATAAGCCTTTGTTTTAAAATGTTTGCTGTACACAAAGTAATTTATCAAATACCTTGTATAACTGAATATATTCTAATACATATTTGTACTAAACATAGGTAGAGAAAGAATGTGTATGTTTACTGTACCTAAGAATTCATTGAATTTATTCTGCCTGCAGATTGGTTTCTGAGTTTCAGAAATTAGATCTCTTACATGATATCCAAATAATGGCAATCCAACCAACCCAGCTTTCAAAGATAATAAACCAGTACAAGTGTAGAATTTCTATATGCCTATTATTCTTATGATGAAGTAATATATTTTTCCATATTGAGTGATTTTACTACATTGATGGAAGGATTTTGATAGATTACATGTGCCTCCTTCCAAGGTCTTGGAAGAACTGTCAATGATGAGAAAAGTCTCCCAACTACCTAGAAGACAAAGTGGAATGCTTGTTCTCACTCTGGAGATTTTGTTGGATTGTTGAATAGAATCCCACAATCACCACTGAACTGATATCTTTATGTAATGTTCATCATTATTCTCTAAACTCTTCATTTGTTTCTCTTTGTCTCCCCAGTAACTCCTCTCCAAATCTTCAAGACTCTTGTCTTTGTGGTTGTTCTTTTGTTTTTTAAGGTAATAGATAGAAACCTCTAGGAAGTTCTTTCTCCTAAGCCAGACTCAGAAAATCCCCTCATAAGAGATAGGATGTATACACTGGGATAACAGGAAGAAAGCATACAGAAAGTTAAAGAGTTAGGAGGTTTGTGCTCCAGGCCTCTGAGCACCTGTGCAGTAGAAATGGCATTGGTCACTGTGGTTTAGGCAGTGAGGGTTGGCCTGGTGAGATCTCAGGCAGAACAGATAAAGGTGGTGAGATTTCATAGAGACAGTGCACAGCCAGGTCGTTGGGAGCACAGTCTAAAGCCTCCAGAAATCAGAGATGTCAGCAGATGTCTAAATGCTTAGCGCAATAGTGGGACTTCCTCAGTAAAACATGTAATTCTAACATAAAGTAAATAACTGTCATTGTTTTGTCTCAGTTCAAAATAATTTCTGAATTTGAGGTGTTTAGGTTTTTAAAATTTTTCTTACCTTTCTGCTTTCCCACCTTCCCTCCTTCATTCCTGCTCCATGCCTTCTTTTTTTTCCCTCCTTCTCTTTTTCATTGTCTTTCTTCTTTTTCTTTCTTTCTCTCTTTCTTCCAGCTACAAGCAGTACTACAGTGGCTGCTTAGAATACGTTCTAGAAATACAATTTCTTTTTTTAAATGGATATATTGTATTGTATTTATTATTAATGTGTATTTATTTATTTATTTGGCTACACCATGTGGCTTGTGGGATCTTAGTTCTACAATCAGGGATAGAACACTCGCTCCCTGCATTGGAAATGCAGTCTTAACCATTGGATCACCAGGGAAGTCCCTAGAAGTATAATTTCTGAATCAAAATACATTTTAAAAGCCAAAGAGTTTTAATTAAAAAAACTGTCCTTCACAAATAGTCTAACAATTTGCTCTCCTTTCAGCAATACACGAGTCTTTAATTCTCCATCCTCTCATCTGTAGTGGATTTTGCCATTTAATAGTACTTTTGATAATTTGATAAGTATAAGCTTAGTATGAGAAATAGTCCTCATCAAAACTCAGTATTTCTCAGAAAATGGACTAGAATTTCCCATCATGATTTACGAGTGGCAAAGGTCTTTCTGAGAAATAATTTTACATTCTCTTTCTTTGAATTATCCCTTTCTACTGAGATAGTTCAGCAAGAGCCTATTTCTTTCTGGGACAAAAGTCTCAATATAATCTTTAATGTTCTGGTTTTCTAGTTATTGCAAAGTTCCTAATCTATGATCACATTCTGGCCTTGAAACTAATTAATTGGTTTTAGGAATCCCTTTTTCTTTTATGCCCTTCTTTAGACAATGGAGTCGTCAGAGGCCCCTGGCATTTTTGTTCTTATTTTTCTAGGTGGTGTTCTTTGGTTCTAAAAGTTGTTCACAAGTGTGACTGGGTATGAGGACTGGGGTCAGCTGATGCCTCTCATTTGTGATTGTTCACAAAGGTAGCAGATACTTCAGAGATTGTCCACTTGCAGCAATGCATATATATATATATATATAAGTCTGCGTGTATTTCTGCGGGGGTGGGGGAGGTTAAAGAAATACTGAAAAAGTGAATAAATTATTGTATAAATGAAAGATTCAATGTGAAGAGTTTTTTCCTTGAAAAATATTTGTGATATAAGAAAAAAAATAAAGTATAAAAACTCATCCATGTCATGTTCCCAGTCTCTAAAAATGTGGTTTTAACAGACCCCACAAGTTTCATCATCTAGTCCTGTTTAATAAATATATCCTATCTGCCCTACGCCTCTCCACCTCTGCAAAGTCCATGTTATTCTCTTTGTCCAAAATTTCAGTTAGAAGCCTGCTGCACATATCACTTCATGAGCATATGGTACATTACCTATCTTGTTTGTTTTAATGTATTCCACATGCCCCTGGTCCATCTTATGAAATAGTTTCCTTTATCTATTCTATTTGTCTCTATTGCCTACTGTTCCGAATACAGTGATTCTCTTTCATGGTATTTTCCACTGAGAATACTTAATATAAATGTTTTCCATTCATAAATTTACTTTACATATAAATAATGATGCTTTCAATATAGTTCAAGACCATAGAAGGCTAATCCTCCCTAAACCATGTGGTATCAATATTTGAACTTAAAATATAGGCTTTAAAGACAAGCATTCAATCGTCAGGGAAACCATCTATTCAGAATCTGTTACTCGTATAGACATCAAGGAGCATCATGCAGTGTCATTTGCTATTAGCTGTTTGTTATTATGAAAACCTTTTACATGGATAATCAACCATGTGAGAATTACAAAGCACTTTACAAATGCATTTATAAAGCAGATCTACCTAGAGTGACTCTGGACAGAAGGAAAATAGAGGATGGACGTATTTACTCATGGAGACACCAGCTCTTGACTGTCATATAGACTGGAGCACACCTTCATCTTGTAAATGAATGACATGCTAATCCAAATGAGCTCTTGATTCAAATCTGGCCTGGAACGTAACGCACTTTCTTTGAGGAGGGGAGAAGGAAATGACTAAACCCTCTCCCCCTGCACCCTTCTTAAACTCAGAAGTTTATATCTAAATTAGGGCCAAGAATCACTCAGCCAGAGCTGTCAGCCTCCATGGTCAATGGCCAAGCAGCTTTCAGTACTGCTAAGAAATCTGTCATTCAAGATGCTGCTGGAGAGATCCATACACAGGCTAGGTTGGCCTTGTCTGGCTCAGGACCTGTCTCCTAAATGTGTTTGCTTTTCTGTGTTTGTCTCCAACTCCTGGGAAATACCTGCTCCCTTTCCACTCCATGTCGCCCAAGGTATAGCATAGAAAGAGTTCTGGCCTAGGAATTAGACAGAGCCAGGGCTTCCCAGGTGGTGCTAGTGGTAAAAATCCCTCCTGCCAATGCAGGAGATGTAAGAGACCCAGCTTCAGACTCTGAGTTGGGAAGAGCCCCTGGAGAAGGGCAAGGCAACCCACTCCAGTATTCTTGCCTGGAGAATCCCATGGACAGAGGAGCCTGGTGGGCTCCAATGCATATTGTTGCAGAGAGTCAGACACAATTGAAACAACTTAGCATACAAGGATCTGACAAGAACTGAAGGCAACTTAATACACTGTTTCATTTTCTATGACGGCTAAGTACACAATGATTCATATTTTGCCTTTATTCATAAGGATAATGTAGAGATAAAATTAGACAATGGGCATAAAGAGATTTCAGAACTTTACGCATTCTTCAACTTTGTGCTTTTTTTATGTTCATTTTTCTGCACTAAATATATATTTACTTTTACTCTAAAAGAACCAATACATTCTATTTTTTTAACGTTCTACTTACATATGGACTCTACACATGGACATCACCAGATGGTCAACACCAAAATCAGATTGATTATATTCTTTGCAGCCAAAGATGGAGAAGCTCTATACAATCAGCAAAAACAAGACCGGGAGCAGACTGTGGCTGAGATCATGAACTCGTTATTGCCAAATTCAGACTTAAATTGAAGAAAGTAGGGAAAACCACTAGACCATTCAGGTATGGCTTAAACAAATCCCTTATGATTATACAGTGGAAGTGACAAATAGATTTAAGGGACTAGATCTGATAGACAGAGTGCCTGATGAACTATGGACAGAGGTTCGTGACATTGTACAGGAGACAGGGATCAAGACCATCCCCATGGAAAAGAAATGCAAAAAAGCAAAATGGCTGTCTGAGGAAGCCTTACAAATAGCTGCGAAAAGAAGAGAAGCGAAAAGCAAAGAGGAAGAGGAAAGATATTCCCATCTGAATGCAGAGTTCCAAAGAATAGCAAGGAGAGATAAGAAAGCCTTCCTCAGCGATCAATGCAAAGAAATACAGGAAAACAACAGAATGGGAAAGACTAGAGATCTCTTCAAGAAAATTAGAGATACCAAGGGAACATTTCATGCAAAGATGGACTTGATAAAGGACAGAAATGGTAGGGACATAACAGAAGCAGAAGATATTAAGAAGAGGTGGCAAGAATACACAGAAGAACTGGACAAAAAAGATCTTCACAACCCAGATAATCATGATGGTGTGATCACTCACCTAGAGCCAGACATCCTGGAATGTGAAGTCAAGTGGGCCTTAGAAAGCATCACTACGAGCAAAGCTAGTGGAGGTGATGAAATTCCAGTTGAGCTATTTCAAATCCTCAAAGATGATGCTGTTAAAGTGCTGCACTTGATATGCCAGCAAATCTGGAAAACTCAGCAGTGGCCACAGGACTGGAAAAGGTCAGTTTTCATTCCAATTCCAAAGAAAGGCAATGCCAAAGAATGCTCAAAATACCACACCATTGCACTCATCTCACACGCTAGTAAAGTAATGCTCAAAATTCTCCAAGCCAGGCTTCAGCAATACGTGAACCGTGAACTTCCAGATGTTCAAGCTGGTTTTAGAAAAGGCAGAGGAACCAGAGATCAAATTGCCAACTTCCGCTGGATCATCGAAAAAGCAAGAGAGTTCCAGAAAAACATCTATTTCTGTTTTATGGACTATGCCAAAGCCCTTGACTGTGAGGATCACAATAAACTGTGGAGAATTCTGAAAGAGATGGGAATACCAGACCATCTGACCTATCTCTTGAGAAACCTGTATGCAGGTCAGGAAGCAACAGTTAGAACTGCACATGGAACAACAGACTGGTTCCAAATAGGAAAAGGAGTATTTCAAGGCTGTATATTATCACCCTGCTTATTTAACTTATATACAGGGTACATCTTGAGAAACGCTGGGCTGGAAGAAACACAAGCTGGAATCAAGATTGCCGGGAGAAATATCAAGAACCTCAGATATGCAGATGACACCACCCTTATGGCAGAAAGTGAAGAAGAACTAAAGAGCCTCTTGATGAAAGTGAAAGAGTAGAGTGAAAAGGTTGGGTTAAAGCTCAATGTTCAGAAAACTAAGATCATGGCATCTGGTCCCATCTCTCATGGCAAATAGATGGGGAAACAATGGAAACAGTGTCAGACTTTATTTTTTGGGCTCCAAAATCACTGCTGATAGTGATTGCAGCCATGAAATTAAAAGACTCTTACTCCTTGGAAGGAAGGTTATGACCAACCTAGATAGCATATTTAAAAGCAGAGACATTACTTCGCCAACAAAGGTCCGTCTAGTCAAGGCTATGGTTTTTCCAGTAGTCATGTATGGATGTGAGAGTTGGACGGTGAAGAAAGCTGAGCACTAAAGAATTGATGCTTTTGAACTGTGGTGTTGGAGAAGACCCTTGAGAGTCCCTTGGACTGCAAGGAGATCCACCATTCCATCCTAAAGGAGATCAGTCCTGGGTGTTCATTGGAAGGACTGATGTTGAAGCTGAAACTCTAATACTTTGGCCACCTCATGCAAAGAGTTGACTCATTGGAAAAGACCCTAATGCTGGGAAGGATTGTGGGCAGGAAGAGAAGGGGACGACAGAGGATGAGATGGCTGGATGGCATCACTGACTCGATGGACATGGGTTTGGGTAAACTGTGGGAGTTGGTGATGGACAGGGAGGCCTGACGTGCTGTGATTCATGGGGTCGCAAAGAGTCAGACACAACTGAGCGACTGAACTGAACTGAACTTACATATGGTATGAGCATGTTCTAGAGAATGTATTAATATACTGGAAAATTAAAATCGCAGTACTTAATGGTAGCAAGTGCAACTTGGTTGCAAATATACATGGAGTAGAATCAAGATGAGTTATTTTTAAAAATTTGTGAAATTCATCAGGGCAAACATAGACTTCCTAAATCTTTACTATACACTGAAAACAAGTCAATATAATAAATAGTTTAGCCCATAATACAGACACCTGCCTGTTTCTTCACCCCTGTGTTACTGATGAATCACTGTAGCAAAAGACAATTAGGAATTTTGGAGACCAAGGAAGAACTTCAGCAGGCTGCTTCTTTGTGTTGATGAACACCTTACCGAACTAAATAACAAGGTCCTGGCACGTCTGTAATTTAAGAAACTGCTTGTGTAGTTCCTGCTCAGGCCTGTAAAAAAGAGTAAGAACAGAAAGTAGGAGTTGTCTCTCATCTGAGAACTTGCTCTCCAGTCCTATGAATAGTTAATCTTCTTCATTTGTTGATCCCCAGCCCCATCCTGGCCATCACAGCACCAATCCTTGCCTTAAATAATCCACAAGATGATTCTATTTGCATATCTTGCCTTCATTACACTCAACATATACAAAATCACATAGCTATCACATCTGGAAAGGATATCCTTATATTTAGTAGAAGAGTAAACACTTGTAAAGAATTATTGACATCATAAGAGAAATTACAGGAAACTAGTCATTGTTGGAAAGCATACATCAGAGAAGAAAGAACCTGTCATCCTCTGGCCAAACATGATCTTATTTAAGTGACATGTTGGTTACATTTCTAATGTTATGTTCAATTGGCCTTAAGTAACCAGGTCACAAGATTAGTAGAGGCCAGCTTTAGTTAGCGAAGAATTTTGAATCTCTTGAAATGATCACCTGCTTCCTCCTCTACAAACAATCAACAAAGGCACATATGTTTATCATGTAATTTTTTTAACTGTAGAATTTTTTAAATGATTTGTGTATTTTAACTCCATTTCTGGGCCTAAAGTCTCTTCGCATTTTTACTTAAAGACTTACCTCAAATTCTGTTCCTTTCTGGAGTTAAACTACCTTAGGTCTTAAGGGCATTGGACTCAACAAAGGATGTTTCATTTCATCAAACCCCTAAACTTTTCACTTCTACAAAGTAAATGGAGAAGTGGATATGACTTTCTCTTGAGATGCCTGGAAGAGATTAGTTTGGGAGTAAAGCAAAGTAATAAGTGGAATCCCACAAGCAATACTGGTAAATACATTTTATTACTTAACGATCACCTTGAATTTTACTTAGTGACAAAAAGTATGTTAATTGCTCAGTCTTCAAGTCAGGACTCCAGCACCTAACCCTAAATTTGCTGAGAAACTTGAAACAAAATATTTAATACCTGTTTCCTTTTCCTGTAGCACTTCTATCCACCATGGTTCAAAACATCAGCAAAAAATTTTATTTATATGTATTTCTTCTCCATAGCCATATAGTCATCAAAGTAGCTTTGATTTTTCCTCTAGAATGACTTGCTATCTATTCTTCATCTTTCATTGACATTGATAAATCATTTCAGACTAAACCCCTCTCACTTCAGATATCAATTACTGAAACATTGTATTTCATTAAATAGCCATGTGATGGTATAATATGTTGATAGACTATTGTTCTACCATGGAGTAGAAATTCCAAAAAAAATTACAGACAATTAGAGTTACAATAATAATGTAATATGACAGAGAAGCCAAAGCAAAGGTAGAAATGGAAATATTTCAGAATAAACTACTGATTTCAGCAGCTGTAATGTTTTCCACTATATGAAAGGGCCATCATACAAAACTGAGACTGATGTTTTCAGAATAGTCCAGAAGGTGGTACATGTAGGCATTTTTTTTAAGGTCAATTATGATAAATGTTTTGTAATGAATTAGGGTTAATTTGGACAGCACCTTATAGTCTTGGTTATTCAAGACACTTCATTTGTTATAAACATTGATCTTGGGTAGCCTTGGTCTACAGTGGCTTTAAACAGGGTTTCAGTTCCTGGCCAGAGACTGAGGTTGGGTTGCAACAGTGAGAGCTGAATCCTAGCCACTAGACCAGTGGTCTGTGACAAGGCCCTTGCCCTTTGGCTTTGCAAAAGACAATTCCCATGAAGACGGAAAGTAGTGAAACAAGCATAAGTGTTTATTAGCAGGAAAAAGAGTACAGTACATGCGGATAGACACACGGGCAGACTCAGAGAGAAAGTTGTGCCCTTGTGGCAGTTTAAATTACTTATATGAACATTCTTCTGGGCTTTCCTTTGGCTTATCATTTTGATTTACCTGGTTCAGATTCACTATTTGGCACATCTCAAGATCCTCCGATGTGTGCACATGCACCTTTTAACCAAGGTAGATTCCACCAAAGAGGCCTATGGGTAGAGTATCAGTTAGCACCACTCCCCTTTGACTTCAAAGGAGCCTTTCTCCACATGTGTAGTTGGAGATCTCCTGACTTTGAATATGAAAAATATATGGTCAGGGCCCAACTTCCTCCTTCTATTGTTTCACTATTTTTGTCTTGGAGTGTCAGTCCACAGAAAACAATCTCCAGCTGTTAGCCCCTGAGGTCCATCTATCTCCTGCCTCAACATCAGTACTACTACAGATAATTGTCGTTGTTCAGTCACTCGGTCATGTTTGACTGTATGTGACCCAATGCACTGCATCACACCAGACCTCCCTGTCCTCCACTATCTCCCGGAGTTTGCTCAAACTCATGTCCATTGAGTTGGTGATGCCATCCAACCATCTCATCCTCTGTTGCCCCCTTCTTCTGCCCTCCATCTTTCCTTGCATTAAGGTCTTTTTCAATGAGTTGGCTCTTCACATCATGTAGCCAAAGTATTGGAGCTTCAGCTTCAGCATCAGTCCTTCCAGTGAATATTCAGAGTTGATTTCCTTTAGGATTGACTAGTTTTTTGATCTCCTTGCAGTCCAAGGGACTCTCAAGTGTCTTCTCCACCACCAGAGTTCAAAAGCATCATTTCTTCAGTGTTCATAGTATTAATGAAATGCAGTTTATTTTCAGAAAACCTGTAGTTCAATTTCAGCTATTTTATCATCTCTTTTCAGACTACCTTAGTACTGCCATTTTATCACCAGAAGGGAAGTATCAAATGTGTGTGTGATTTTGAAGGAAGTACAGAATTTAGTTCTTTCTTTTGTTGGTAGTTTTAGCAAAAGGTATAGCTTGGAAAAGATGAAGAAATAAACAACAAAAATAAATTGAGGAGATGTTAGGTGTATTCTTACAAAATTTGATATTAACTAGATCATCAAAAGAAGGGAGAGTGTTTGATAATTATAAACTATCATTTTTCTTTTGCTTTTTCTAAAAATAAAACTTCACTTAGTCAGTTATTAATCCATCTGCCTGGGAGCACATTTGTGTAGAGATGAGATGTGTTAGAAGTCACTGAGAAAACAAATGCAAAATAGGATTATGCATCAAGACAGTAGCTTCATAAACCAGGCTATTGCCTTGAAAGAGGATTTTCCAAATGCCTTCTCCATTTAGCATATCAAAAGCTGAGTACTGAGTTCTTGGAACTTTTTGGAACAGAAAAGATTCTCTTTAGGCTCCAGACAGCAAAGCCAGGAGGCTTACTGTTGCTGGGCAGAGGTCTACGGCTTAGGATAACTTGAAGAACTTGTGTACCTTGTAGGAAATGAGAAGCAGAGGGAGAAGAAAAAGAGAGTCCGATGGTCATGAATTTGGGGCTTTTTCACAGAGGAGAAAGACTAAGTAAGGCAGAATCAACTCAATGGCAAGACATGTACCAAGAAGGCAATCTTGAAGAAATCCCAGCTTATTCAGTCTTATGCAAAGAAGATATTGTTGCCATTATTTTGTTTATGTCAGTACTATTGTACTATAGATTGTATAGGAATATGTTCATGGACTTTAGTACCTAGTATAATCCCGAGTGTATGGGAGATACTAAAAAAGAAATGATTGATGAATTAAGAAATAATTAGGGCTTCCCTGGTGACTCAATGGTAAAGAATCTGCTTGCCAATTCAGGAGACACGGGTTCGATCCCTGATCTGGGAAGATCCCACATGCCTTGGAGCAACTAAGCCTGTACACCACAACTGCCTGTGCTCTAGAACCTAGGAAGCACAACTATTGAGACCACATGCTGCAAATACTGAAGCCCTCATGCCCTAGAGCTGGTGCTCCACAGCAAGTGAGCTACAGCAATGAGAAGCCTGCGAACTGCAACAAAGAGTATCCCCCACTCGCCGCAACTAGAGAAGAGTCCACACAGCAACAAAGACCTAGCACAACCAAAAAATAAATAAATAAAATTGTATATATAAAAAAGAAATGATTAGATAGTCTCACATCAGGACACAGCTTTCTTATATATTACAAGTACTTTTCCTAAATTACCTAACAGAAAAAATTAATATATTCTTTCATTATGTTGACCTGGTAGTATTTGTTCTTGGAACAAAAAAGCTTATAGTATAAATGGTATTTACAGATCAGTTCTGAAAAATAAATGTGTTGAAAATACAAGTTTTAAAAATAAATATTCTGAAGGGAATTTTGAAAATTATTTTTTGGGGAAAGGAAGAATTCTTTTCAAAGACAGAAAGTATCTGAAGAAAAAGTCAATGTCAAACATTTTGTTACTGTTCTCAAGTGATGCCAGTTTCCAAGCTCAGGCATTCATATCATTGCCCAAGGTTGTGAGCATGGAGAATTCTGTGACCGCAGTGAGCCATGGTACAGGTGTCTCCTGAGTCCTTAATGATAACCAGCTTCCCAAAGTGCAGGAAGAGAACAGACCAGAGCAGAATTATAATGCAATTTAGGGGTGCCGCGTACTATGATAATTTTTTAAAATCAAAGCAAAAATACCATCACAGAGATTTTCAGGGGATTCACTTAACTATAACGTACGAGACAGTACTGACAGCAAGCGTACCTTTTGCCTACAAGTTTACTTTCTTTTCTTTCTTCTGTCCCCTCCCTCATTTCTTTCTTGTTCTGATGCAACAGGACACAGGCAGCAAGTGACACAGGGGACTGCACTGCAAAGTGAAGTCAGGCTAGAACGGAATGAAGTGTTAAAGGTTTCTCTTTAAAATTCATCGGACATTCACACCCAACTTTAGAAATCAATGATCAGTGCATGCAGTACTTCAATCACGGAAGTGAGGAAATGCATTAATAGGTGTCAGAAAACAGATTAAGAGGGCATCACCCCAGGGCCAGCGGTCCTGTGAAATGGAAGAATTCAACTGGGAAAGAGTGCTTGGAGAGTCAGGGTGTCTGCTTCTAAACATTTTTCACCGTAAACTACCATATAAAATATTTGGCCTTTATTACTGATCCCTTGATGCCTAATATGTTATTATTGTTATTATTTTATTATTCTTTGTGACAGACCTAGATATTGATTATTGAAATAAAAGAAAATTTGGAGTTTGATTATTTTGAAGTTCAAGGCTTCATTAGTAGTCAAAAGGAATAAATCATGTTGGAATAAATAGAATAGATTTCAAGACAAAGCGTGTTAAATTTAAATCTGGTATAGGTTTTCATACAGAACAAAGAGGAGTTGGGGGTGGGGAGAGCTATGGGAAAAATAAGGCACCAGGTAGAATCCAGAGACCATAACATGAATTGCACGGTTTGATCCCTATCCACTTCTCAGTCTTTATCTCCTCCTCACAGGCCGGCTTCATGGGCCTGTGACACACAGGAACTTATGCTTGAGTTAATGCTTTGTTGCTGCCATTCTGAAATTCTTATTTATTTTTTTTGGCCTTGTGCGACCTTCGTTCCCCAACCAGGGACCGAACCTGAGCCCCTGCAGTGGAAGCATGGAGTCTTAACCACTGGATCAATAGGGAAGCCCACCATTCTGAAATTCTTCATTTTATTTTTGAATTTGTGTTCTTAAGTGAAATCTGATGAGTTAATGGAGCATGTCCCCAAACAGAAGGAATGAGCGTCATGTGTGGGCCCACTCTTCCTTGATACCCAGATTTGTTATGCTCTATCAGCACTAAATTCCAATGGACTCAGGAGCACGTCAAAGCAAATATAAGGTAAGTGTGCTGTCCCTACAACCGAGTAAAGGCTTGTGCTTACAGCCCCCAGAGGCTATCTTTTCCTTGTAAACCAGATCTTGTGTTCAGTGTAGAAAGAAGGCAATGGCATCGCAAGAAACACAAAGGATCAAGGAATCCTGTTTTGTCCTTTCTTAATTTTCAAATATTATTTATCTATGTGTTTTCATAGGCTAAGGCAATTCTAAAAAGATTTGAGTCTTTAAATCAAGTGTGTGTATGATAATAGCACAGTGTTGTAGTGTGTGTTTCAGAGAAGGCAATGGCACCCCACTCCAGTACTCTTGCCTGGAAAATCCCATGGACAGAGGAGCCTGGTAGGCTGCAGTCCATGGGGTTGCTAAGAGTCGGACACGACTGATCGACTTCACTTTCACTTTTCACTTTCATGCACTGGAGAAGGAAATGGCAACCCACTCCAGTATTCTTGCCTGGAGAATACCAGGGACGGGGGAGCCTGGTGGGCTGTTGTCTATGGGGTCGCACAGAGTTGGACACGACTGAAGCAACTTAGCAGCAGCAGCAGCAGCAGTAGTGTGTTTATTTGTTGTAGTCTATTTCCATTATGAACCCAGTTAGGGATCTGATAAAAGCTATAAGTTATTTCCTCCAGAAAAATGCATATAACCATATGCATTTTCCTTCATGGGAGAAGGTTTATAAACTCTCTGAAGCCCATCCTTCCTGCTCTCACAGTTCCACATCTAATTGATCTTCAAATCTCCTAAATATACTCAGATCTATGCCCTTGTTCCTGTTCCTATGGCCCCTTAGTTCAAGCCATTGTTTGTCATTAGGATTATATGGTGGCTTTTTAACTTCAGTCTTCCTTCCTTTAGTCTTTATGCCCTTTAATTCATTTTCAGATAGCCTCTAAACTAGAGCATTCTTCCTAAAATATGTTTCATTATGCCTCTCCCCTATTTAATATCATTGCATTACCCATGAAAAATTCTTTATAATGGTACAGTAAATTTTGCCTACTTTGGTGATGTTAAAAATGTACTAAGAAGAGAGTTTAGGTGATCCAAACAAAATTTATTTAACTCCTTTTTGAAAACTGCAAAATGGGGTTGAAGGCAAAGAATAAAGGTCACGGAAGAAGCAAATAGAAAATACCTGATTGTCTGGGAGTACCCTGTCCACCTTATTTGGAAATAAGGTATAGACCCCAGAGTTGGCTTGACATTTGGGGGTTGGCTGATTGGATATCCTGTGTTTCTAGTCAACTGAAATTTATAAGGTTCTGAAAGTTATCTAAGTTTTTATTTACTGACCTGTACCTAGGACAAGAACAACTCCACCTTGGTCCTAGTAAGCTCCTCCTCTTCCATGTTGTTAGTTCTGAATTATTCGCAGTTTCTCAGTTCTACTCAGTTGTTTATAACTCTAAATGGTAAACTTACCATTCCCTAGTCCTAGAATGTACTCTCACCTCATCATCTGTATAGAGAAGAAAAAGTTTTACTTGGCGTTCATAGAGTCTAGTCATGTCTGACTCTTTGCAACCCTATGGACTATAGCCCACCAGATTCCTCTGTCCATGGGATTCTCCAGGCAAGAGCAGATAGCCACTGCCATCTCCAGGGCATCCCCCTGACCCAGAGATCCAACCTGCATCTCTGATATCTCCTGCATTGACAGGTGGGTTCTTTACCACTAGCACCACATGGGAAGCCCTCATAGAATCCATGGCTGGGTCTGAAAATTGGACCGATAAAGACATATTCACAGGAGAAAGGCATAAATTTTACTTTTTTGATTGTTGTTTTAGTCTCTAAGTCATTTCCTACTGTGACCCCATGGACCATAGCCCTCTAGGCTCCTCTGTTCATGGGATTTCCCAGGCAAGAATACTGGAGTGGCTAGCCATTTTCTTCTCCAGGGGATCTTCCTGACCCTGGGATCAAACCTATGTCTCCTGCACTGGCGGGTGGATTCTTTACTGCTGAGCCACTTTTGTGACATGGAAGATTTCATAAGGAACTAAAGACCTGAATAGTTAAGACAGAGTATTGTCATGCTGGGTTTGATGATGAGTGAGCAATCTTGTAGAAATTTGATAGGTTAAAGAGTATGAAGTGAAGGTGGTAGGTTCAGTTCAGTCGCTCAGTCGTGTCTGACTCTTTGTGACCCCATGGATTGCAGCAAGCCAGACTTCCCTGTTTATCACCAACTCTCAGAGCTTGCTCAAACTCATGTCCATCAAGTCAGTGATGCCATCCAACCATCTCATCCTCTGTTGTCCCCTTCTCCTCCTGCCTTCAATTTTTTCAAGCATCAGGGTCTGTTCCAATAAGTCAGGGATATTCAACCTCTCTCCTGATACCTTTTAAGGTAAAAATAGGTGGCAGTGATGACATCCCATCAAAACTTTATTATTCAACTTGAGATGGGTTTAATGAGTCATATCTTTTGACCAATATTAAACAACAAGTTGACTATTATTAGATAAATATTTCCCATAGGAATTACATTTGCTTTATTGCAAATTTATGAGTTGATTTTTCTTTGACAAATGTATCTATAGATTTTACAGTGACTTTCTTGAGAGTCACATTTTCTCCTCATCTTCTAATTGAGGGAAAAGAAAACATTATTAATAAATGGAAGGGATAAAGGAAACTTTGGGTCTATAAAGAATATGACCAAGTATTTCTCAGAAAAGATAAGAAAAGCCAGCATCTTCCATGAGACCTACCAGAAGGAATTCTCTTTCCATTGGAAATGAGTAAGAAGAGGGAGGATGTAGTTGCTCTTGAGAAATCCCACCCCATCACCCACTTGTCTTTAAAATTTTTTTTTATTTAAGCAGTTTGAAATGAGTTTTTATCAATGGAAGCTGAGTCCTGACAAATAGAGAACCTGTGATATAAAGATAAGCTGTGATTTGTTATCCTCAAGGAGTTTATAGTATAATAATGGAGAAAGATACTGAAATAGAGGACTATAATTGTTATTTTGGCTTTTTCACCATTACATAGGCAAATCTGTAGTCTAATGAATAGAGGTAATATTTGAGCCATACCTGCAATAAATGAGAAATAATGAGAGTTTATGGATAAAAAGCATCCTTGTTGTGGAAATAGCATGAGCAAAGGGCCTAAAGTAGATCATGCCTGGCATGTTCCAATTACAGCAAGAAGACCAGTGTGAAAGAAGTAAGCAAAAAGTAGAATGTTAGTTGCTTGAGGTCAAGATATTTCAGTTCAGTTCAGTTCAGTCGCTCAGTAGTGTCTGACTCTTTGCGATCCCATGAACCACATCACGCCAGGTCTCCCTGTCCATCACCAACTCCTGGAGTTTACCCAAACTCATGTCCATTGAGTTGGTGATGCCATCTAACCATCTCATCCTCTGTCGTCCCCGTCTCCTCCTGCCTTCAATCTTTCTCACATCAAGGTCTTTTCAAATGAGTCAGATCTTTGCATCAGGTGGCCAAAATATTGGAGTTTCAGGTTCAACATCTGTCCTTTCAATGAACACCCAGGACTGATCTCCTTTAGGTTGGACTTGTTGGATCCCCTTGCAGTCCAAGGGACTCTCAAGAGTCTTCTCCAACACCACAGTTCAAAAGCATCAATTCTTCGACGCTCAGCTTTCTTCACCATCCAACTCTCATACATGACCACTGGAAAAACCACAGCCTTGACTAGACAGATCTTTGTTGGCAAAGTAATGTCTCTGCTTTTAAATATGCTATCTAGATTGGTCATAACCTTCTTTCCAAGGAGTAAGCGTCTTTTAATTTCATGGCTGCAATCACCATCAGCAGTGATTTTGGAGCCCCCAAAAATAAAGTCTGACAGTTTCCACTGTTTCCCCATCTATTTCCCATGAAGTCATGGGACCAGATGCCATGATCTTAGTTTTCTGAACATTGAGCTTTAAGCCAAATTTTTCACTCTCTTCTTTCACTTTCATCAAGAGGCTCTTTAGTTCTTCTTCACTTTCTGCCATAAGGGTGGTGTCATTTGCATATCTGAGGTTCTTGATATTTCTCCTGGCAATCTTGATTCCAGCTTGTGTTTCTTCCAGCCCAGCGTTTCTCATGATGTGTTCTGGGTATAAGTTAAATAAGCAGGGTGACAATATACAGCCTTGACGTACTCCTTTTCCTATTTGGAACCAGTCTGTTGTTCCATGTCCAGTTCTAACTGTTGCTTCCTGACCTGCATACAGGTTTCTCAAGAGACAGGTTACAGGGGACCAAATGATCTCCCCACTTGTAATCCATTGTAAGTATTCCAGATTTTGCTCTGAGTGACACCAAGAGGTACCAGGGGCTTTTG
Source organism: Giraffa tippelskirchi (assembly GCF_054371585.1). Classification (NCBI taxonomy): domain Eukaryota; kingdom Metazoa; phylum Chordata; class Mammalia; order Artiodactyla; family Giraffidae; genus Giraffa; species Giraffa tippelskirchi. The sequence continues at coordinate 86,256,953 of NC_137276.1, read as the reverse complement.
GGCAATGAGTCACATGATCTAATTTGTGTTTTGCAAGGTTATTCTGGCAGTAACTTGGAAAATATTTGTAGAGTCAAGAATGGAAATAGTGAGACCAGTTCAGAAGCTATACCAGCAACCCAGTGAGTCATAATGCATCTTGATCAAGGGAAGGGAGCTAGAGATGGTGATATTTAAACTAAAAAAAAAAATCATAGAATTTGTTCATGATTTGGTATTAACAAAGATAGGGAGTAAGAAAAACAGACTTTTGCCTTGAATTGTAGAAAAATGGAGGTACCATTTATGGAGATGGAAAGTCAGTAAACAGGCACTTTGGGGAGCTTGGAAATGAAGAGCCTGAATTTGGATGTATTGCATTTGAGATGCACGTTAGACAACCCATCAGAGATGAAAGCAGGCAGTTAGGGAAAAGTCTGGAGATACATTTGGGATATGTTAGCTTATAGATGGGATTCAAAGACCTGAGGCATACGAGGGCACCAAGAGACAGAGTGTAGACAGAGAAGAAAAGAGTTCTGGGGATAGAGCACCCTATGACACTTAGGGTTGGAAAGATGAGTAGGAATCAGAAAATGAAGCAGAAAGAGCAGCCAAATAGGGAGGAGAGCGTGGTATTCAGCTAGCCAAGGACAAGAAGAGTTTCAAGAAAGGTTAACTTATCATTTGTGCCAAATACTGTCAAATAAGTTGAGGACTGAACACTGGCTGTTGGTTTTAGCATGTGGGGTCCTTAGGGATCTTGACAAGAGCAGTTGAATGCAAGAGGGAACAAAAATTCTAAGTGGGTTCATGCAACAATGGGCCCGCTGGAGGGGGATGTGAGTTTTGGAGACTTTCTAAATTTTGATCATCATTGTTTGGAATTATTTTTGATGACAATAAGAAATTGTTACAATTATTAAACTTTTATTTTGCTAATAAAAAACAACATGCTTGGGAAAAACAGGAGACAACTATAGGAATGAGGTCCTTCATTAGGGGAAGGGGTTGGTATTTAGTACAGATGAGGTAGAGTTAGCCTTGACCATGGGAAAAAAAAAAGTGAAAGTGTTAGTTGCTCACTCATGACTGACTCTTTGTGACTCCATGGACTGTAGCCCACCAGGCTCCTCTGTTCATGGAATTCTCCAGGCAAAAATACTAAAGTGGGTTGCCATTCCCTTCTCCAGGGAATATTCCCGACCCAAGGATCCAACCTGTGTTTCCTGCATTGTGTGTGGATTCTTTACCATTTGAGCCACCAAGGAAGCCCCTTAGACTAAGAAGATTTTATTTATTATGACATATTCAGAATAGGAGAACATACAGAATATATGGGTGTAGCTATAGGTAGGTCTGTTAATTTGGTAATGGGAGTAGAATTCCCTGTGCAGCCAGAAAAGAAGCAAATAAAACAGGTGATGGTGGTTTAGTCACTAAGTCAACACAGGATATGGTGTTAAAATGCAACAGAACTGAGAATTTGGTGAAAACAGAAACTTAGAACAGAGAGTGAACATGAAATCCCCCAAGGATTCCATAGAAATCTTGAGGAAGCCTTTGGATTTCCTAAGCTGAAATCTGGGTTGTCTTAAACACATGGATACCTGAATTCACACACACACACACACACACACACACACACACACACACACGCACCCTACTTATTATGTACAAATGAACATTTGATCTAAAGTCAGATAATCTGATACCAGTGTTGGCTGGTGAAAATTTGTGGAAAATTGAATCTTCTTTCTGAGCCTCCATTTCATCTGCAAAATAGAAGTAGTATTTCATTTATATATAACTTGTGAACACAGATCTACCTATCCAAATCCATTGTAGATATCACCACATGATTTTTCATAGATATTTCAGATATCCAAAACCAAAATCATTCCTTCTCTAATGTATCCATCATATCACCCCACTTTAATGAATGGACACTATCATGGACCAAGTTATCCAACTCTCCCACCTCCAGTATTTAACCTAGACCTCTAGTCTACTCTCCCACCAGCTCAAGTTTAATTGATAAACAAGTCCTGAAAATTTTATCCCCTAAATGTGTCACCTTAATTTATGTGCTAATAGCTAAATATATTAGAAATAGATCTATGTATGCTGCTACTGCTGCTAAGTTGCTCCAGTCGTGTCCGACTCTGTGCGACCCCATAGACGGCAGCCCACCCGTATCCGCCGTCCCCGGGATTCTCCAGGCAAGAATACTGGAGTGGGTTGCCATTTCCTTCTCCAGTGCATGAAAGGGAAAAGTGAAAGTGAAGTCGCTCAGTCGTGTCCGACTCCTAGTGACCCCATGGACTGTAGCCTACCAGGTTCCTCCGTCCATGGGAGTTTCCAGCCAAAGATCTATGTATAGATCTTAGTAAATAGCATAGCATGAGTTCCCACACTTTTCTTTGGATTTCATTTAATTCTTATTGTTTCCTAAATTGCATTTGTGTTGTCATTGTTGTGTTCTAATTTTTTTTTCCTTCCATGAGGTTTTTCTTTTATTTCCTTAGAGTTAAAAAATGAATTCCTTAACCACTTGAGAATTTTTGGTTCATTTTTTTGTCTAGAGTTTCAAACATTTTTCACGTAATACTTATCTACTGAATATTTACTGATATATACTAAATGTATATTAAATAGCTGACATCTGAGATTTTATCTGAGTTGTCAAGTATTGACTTTCAACTTTAAAAGCATTTCTACATCTGGATTTCCTGCTTGCTCCTGCATTTGAATAATGAGTCAAATAGCCTTATGAGTAATTGGATCTTTTGTGCAATTAGAACTTTCCCCTGTATTATAATTTATAGTATGGTTGAATTGAGCAACATATAATGAGTCATTTTACTGAGGCTTTTAAGGAAGTTATTTCTGAAGGTCTGCCTAAGAGGCTAAAATATGTCTGAATTAAAAAGAATGGCAGGCTGCAATCAAGACTATAAAATAAAGGTGCTCAGTAAGCAGCCCTATTACAATCAGAAAGTGAAGGAAACGGATCTCTGTCTTGTGTGCAGAGACAGAGGAAATGATGAATACCTTAGGTAACTCATTCTGTGCAAAATCAATCTTTCACTGTCAATTTTAAATGAACTAATTTGTTCACAAATCTGCTCAGTCAGTTTGGAAGCATACTCTGTTCCTTCATATTAGCAAATCCTTTAATCTTGACTAGTCCACTGAGTAAGAAATCTAGAAATGTGTTAATATGATTGGACATATGTAGTAGGATAAGAATTGATTCTTTTAATTAGTGTCTGCTCAAGTTAGAGTCCCTTTCTTGGCTGAACTATTGACCTACTAATATATCAAGAGATTATGTTATGACTAACATATTTCTAAAGTTCAATTTAACTCTTTCATTCTCAATCAATATTGCAGTAAAGTTTCTAGTGACTAGATCCTTTTTATCTTTTTAAAGGAAAGTTTAAGTGTTTTAATATGGAAAATATAAATACATGAATATCTGAACAGTAATTCTTTTCACTGTAGCCTATATACAAATTGTACATTGATACAGCTCTCACTATTTATGGAGTCCAAATCCTTCACAAATTTAATTGTCACCTATTAAAATGAAAAGATGTCTAATATAATTTCCTGCATAAGCTTCATTTTTAAATCAGTGGAATTACATGAAAATTTCCTCAATGGCATTGTAGAATAATGTGAGAAAGAAATCCAAAAAGTACTTTGTGAATATAAAATTTTGATAAGAGATATGGAAATAAGGTATTGTAAGCATGTGATTCTCTGTTATTTTACATATATCAGTAGTTACTGAATAGGCACGTACAATTTGACTTAGAAAGGAAACAATATGGAAATTTTGTGTAAGATGGATGGCTATAAAACCTAAAGATACATTTCAAAAAAATTTAGATTTTTGCTTAAATTCTTTTAAAAATATATTCTTAAATGAATTACATCTGGCTATGTTAAAAGAAAATCTATTGATGGAAATGTTTAAAATCATTGTATGCATTTATATACACATCCTATTTTGCTTCCCTCGTAGCTCAGTTGGTAAAGAATCCACCTGCAATGCAGGAGACCCAGGTTCAATTCCTGGGTCCTTAAGATCCTTGGAGGAAATGGCAACCTACTCTAGTATTCTTGCCTGGAAAATCCCATGGACAGAGAAGCCTGGCAGGCTACAGTCCACGGGGTCACAAGAGTCAGACGTGACTTAGCAACTAACCCACCATAGTATTTTTAAAAGTCCATATTAAAGAGATTATATTTTATAAGTATTGTCAGTTTGCCTATTTTGTTATTGTTGTACAGTCACTAAGTTGTATCTGACTCTTTTGCAACCTCATAGACTATAAGCCCTCCGCTTCTGTCTGTGGGATTTCCCAGGCAAGAATTGCCATTTTCTTCTCCAGGGGATCTTCCCAACATAGGGATCAATCCCATGTCTCCTGCATTGCAGGCAGATTCTTCTACCACTGAGCCACCAGGGAAGCTATTTTACTAGTTTCTAAAAAGATTTCTATCACTTGAAATAGAGCATAAACAAAGTAATTCACAATGAATTTGAGAGTGACTATGTTCGTACATTTCACACACACCATGGTGAGAAATTTGGAAATACTGAGTTCATTTAGTTCATTCAACAAATATTCATTTTACATCTTCTGTGTATAATGTCCTGTACTAGGAATTTTGTGGGATTCCAAAGGCTGTCATAGCCCCTGATTTAAAGGAAACTTTAACATGAACTGTAATCTCAAAGACTATTCATTATTTTAATGTGAAAGTCAGTTTTGCACTTTGCCCAAAACTGGTATCCTTGTCCCTCAAAACTGTTCTACCAGTGGGTAGCCTTTCCTATCTCATTTGTGGCAACTCCATCCTTCTAGTTGACCAAACAAAAACCTCTGGGATCGTCTTTAATTCCTCTCACTCTTTCTTGTTCCACACCTGTATGTGTGTGTTATTCACCCAGTCATGTCCGATTCTTTACGACCCATGGACTGTAGCCCGCCAGGCCCCAGGCTCCTTTGTCCACGGATTTCTCCAGGCAAGAATACTGGAGTGGGTTGTCAATTCCTTCTCCACGTTCCACACCTGCTTGAGTAGAAAATATTGTTGCCTCTGTTTTAAACTTTATCCCAAATCGAAGTGTTTCACCTCCTCCATAGCTTCCTCCTTGGTACCAGCTACCACTGTCTCTCTCTTAGATATAGTATAGCCTTTTCATAGTTCTCCTTGCTTCCATCTTTGCCCCTCTCCTCCCCTCCATTCTGTTAACATGTTTCAGAGTGAGTTTTTAAACTTAACTCAGATGTTACTGTCCATCTATTCAAAACCTTTTAGTATCTCTCTTTTGTACTCACCACCAATGGCTAAGAACTTACAGTGGTTTACAAGGTCCTTAAATAACCTGCCTTCTCTTGGGTCTATGACCTCTTCTCCTCCTTTCCTTAATCTGTTACAGTCACATTGGCTTTCTAGCTATTACTCAAGCTCACCACTCACATTGCACAGCAGTGCACTCCCTCTGCCTGCAAGCTTCCTCACCCAGGGAGCCACATGGATAACCTGCATTTGTGCTTCCTTCAAATCTGCTCAGATGTCTTAATTTCAATGAGGCCTGCCATGACAACCGTTTTTAAAATCTCAAACTTCAACCTGGCAATCCAAACACCCCTTGCCTTACTCTGTTTTGTTCTTAGCACTTATCAATATCTAGCATGCTACACAGTTGACTCCTTATGAAAATGAAATGAAATGAAAAAGTTGCTCAGTTGTGTCTGACTCTTTGCGACCCCATGGACTTAGTCCATGGAATTCTCCAGGCCATAATACTGGAGTGGGTAGCCTTTCCCTTCTCCAGGGGAATCTTCCCAACCCAGGGATTGAACCCAGGTCTCCCACCTTGCAATCGAACCAGCTGAGCCACAAGGGAAGTCCAAGAATACAGGAGTACTGGAGTGGGTAGCCTATCCCTTCTCCAGAGGATCTTCCCGACCAAGGAATCAAACCAGGGTCTCCTGCATTGCAGGCGAATTCTTTACCAACTGAACTATGAGGAAAGTTGACTCCTTATGACTAGGTTTATTGTCTGTCTCTCCAGTTGTAGCTGCAGGCGATAAGAAGCAAAGACTCACAGATGCTGGGGAAAAGTGCACAGAAATAGGAAGAAGAGAAACAGTGAAGGATCACAGACTGTGTCTGCTGTGTTCAGCAATCCCACGTTTAACGGTATGTTCCAAAGCTATACTGGCAAAAAGGCAAAGTGATAACTGCACAAGGCTATTCACAGTGGTAGTATTTTTAATAGCAAAGAATGGAATTAACCCAGATATCAACTAATAGGAGGAGGCTATTGGTACATCCACATATTGGAGAAGCTTACAAAATGAAGAAAGATATAGAATTTAGATATAGAATGATATAAAATTTTATCCAAATGCTATTGTTAAGTGAAAAAAAGGGAGTATGGTAACTTTTATCTAAGAAGGTTGTGGAAATATGAATATTTATGTGTGTTACCTGCTTATATTTAAAAAATGTATGATAGAAAAAGCTCCAAAATTAATAACAATGGTTTCTCTTAAGGGGCACAAAAAACAGAATGAATGGCACAGGGATAGAAGCAAGATTCCTGTGGAGCACCTTGGTGTGGAGCTCTGCCACTGTTTAACACAACTGAAACACCGGTAAAATGTGAAAACTTCCCCCAAATTGAAAAACAATTGAAACAAATGGACATTCGTTTTATCAATTAGAGGAATGACCACTTAGAGAAGAGAATTATTTCAGGTGACTTTGAAATACGGTACTTTAAGTGGATATCCTTGGTGTATCATATTCAAAGAATTTTTTAAAAAAATCTTAAACTTTATTCAATATTCTTAATTTTAGTGGTAATATTCATCTTTAAATTTGAAATTATTATAGGTATGTGCATGTGTGCTCGATGGCTTCAGTTGTGTCTGACTCTTTGTGACCTTATGGAGTGTAACCCACCAAGCTCCTCCCTCCATGGAATTCTCCAGGCAAGAAGACTCGAGTAGGTCACCATGCCCTCTTCCAGGGGATCTTTCTGACTCCGGGATCTAACCTGTATCTCCTTCGACTCCTGCATCGCAAGCAGATTCTTTATCACTGAACCACCAGGGAAACCCAGCAAAGCACTAAAACATGCTAATACTGTATAGGTATAGTTAAGAATAAAAAAAATATATAAAAATTATTGGAACCATTAATTTCTGGGGTAAAGAACAAAGATAAATTTGTAATATCCTGGAAGTTAAGTAAATTTATGTACTCTTTAATTTAAAATATCAGTATTAATTCAAATTCATATATATGATTTATTTATTTCCTGACTGTGTCCACTGAAGAACAAACCATGAAAACATTGTGGCAATGTGCACCACTCTCTAAATATCATTATCCACTGAAAGAAACCAGAGTTCACTGTTCCCTGGAGAAATGACTTATTTTTACCTAAATATAAGAACTAAAACTATAAAACCTTTAGAAGAAAATGCAGGAGTAATTATGCATGATCTCAGATTAGGTAATAATAGCTGAGATTTAACACCAAAATGAACAAACATAAGTAATAAAAGGAAAATCAATAAACTGGACTTCATCAAAATAAAATTTTTGTGCTTCAAGTGATATCATTAAGTAAGTGAAAAGACAACCCACAGAGGAGAAAACACAGGACAATCATGCATCTGATAAAGGGCTTGTAACCAGAATATATGGGTTTCCCAGGTGGCTCAATGGTAAAGAATCCACCTGCCAATACAGGAGACTTGGGTTTGATCCTTGAGTCAGGAAGATCCCCTGGAGAAGGAAATGACAACTTACTCCAGTATTCTTGCCTGGGGAATCCCATGGACAGAGGAGTCTGGTGGACTACAGTCCATTGGGTCATAAAAGAGCTGGACATGACTTAGCGAGTAAACAACCACCAGAATATATAAAGAACTCTTACAACTCAATAAAAAATTATAACAGTGAGCTGAAGATTTTAACAGATATTTCTGTAAAGAAGATACATGAATAATTAATAAGCACAAAAAGGCCCTCAACATCATTAGTCATTTGGGAAAGGCAAAACATAACCACAGAGATACCACTCACAAAGAAAATGACTTTAGTAATAATGGCAGACAATAGCCACTACAACCATCCCTTAGTATTTGTGGGAAATTGGTTCCAGAACTTTCCATGGAAGCAAAATCCATGAATGCTCAAGTCTCATAATTGGCCCTCTGTATTCTTGGGTTTTGCATCTGCAGATTCAGTCAACCATGAACTGTAATGTTAACACATGATCTGCAGTTGATTGAGTCCCTGAATCCAGAATCTATGGATACGGAACATCAACTGTAGATTTATTGAAAAAACTCCACTTACAAGTAGACCTGAGCAGTTCAAACCCATGTTGTTCAAGTTTCAACTGTATTGGCAAGGATGTGAAGAAACTGGAAAACTGGAGCCTAATTCATTGCTAATGGGGATGTAAAGTGGGAAGCCACTTTGGCAAACAATTTGGCATTTACTCAAAATGTTGAACATAGACTTATCATATACTCAAATATTTCACAACTAGTTATACAACCAAGATGAATGAAATTATAAATCAACACAATAACTTGTACATAGATTTCATAGCAACATTATTCGTAATAGCTGAAAAGCAGAAATAATTCAAGCAACTATCAATACATAAATGAATAAACAAAATGTGGTATATCCATAAAATGGAACATTATTCAGCAATAAAAAGGAATGAAATATACTTTGAAAATATATTTGTGAGCTCATAATGACACCTGAAATAAATACACAAACATGGATTACTAATTACTATTGGTGATTGGTTAGGCATCATCTTGTGCTCAGTCACTAAGTTTTGTCTAGTTCTTTGCTACCCCTGGGCTGTAGCCTGCCAGACTCTTCTGTCCATGGGATTCTCCAGGCAAGAATTTTGGAGTGGGTGGCCATCCCCTTCTTCAGGGGATCTTCCCGACCCAGGGATCAAAACCAGGTCTCCTGCATTGCAGGTGGATTCTTTACTGACTGAGCCACCAGAGTAGCCCAAGTCATCATCATACTATTTTGAAAATTGATATAATAAAATGATAAAAAATTACTTTTTGCAAATTTTCAAAAATTTAGCCTAAGTAATATTTCTTTTTTATTTGTTTTTGGTTTTTAGGTAGTTTTATTATATTATTTTTTATTTAAATTTATTTATTTTAATTGGAGGCTAATTACTTTACAATATTGTAGTGGTTTTGCCATACATTGACATGGATCCTCCACGGAGTACATGCATTCCCCATCCTGAACCCCTCTCTCACCTCTCCTCCCCATCCCATCCCTCTGGGTCATCCCAGTGCACCAGCCCCGAGCACCCTGTCTCATGCATTGAACCTGGACTGGCGCTCCATTTCACATATGATAATATACATGTTTCAATGCTATTCTCCCAAATCATCCCACCCTCGCCCTCTCCCACAGAGTCCAAAAGACTGTTCTATACATCTGTGTCTCTTTTGATGTCTCGCATACAGGGTTATCGTTACCATCTTTCTAGATTCCATATATATGTGTTAGTATACTGTATTGGTGTTTTTCTTTCTGGATTACTTCACTCTGTATAATAGGTTCCAGTTTCATCCACCTCATTAGAACTGATTCAAATGTATTCTTTTTAATGGCTGAGTAATATTCCACTGTGTATGCAAGGCCAGCAGATTCTGCCCTGCTCCCTCACGGGAAACAGGAGGGAGCCAGGGGCCTCCCACTTATTCTACACCTCTCATGTCTCTTCACCGTGCCATACTAGAGTCAAGCTCAAAAGGATCTTCTTTCCCCACTGATTCTGCCAAGCCCGTTCCCTTGGCTGTGGTTTCGCTGGATAGTAGATAGGGACAGTGGGAATCTCATTCATCCATTCATGTGCGTCACTAATTAGATGACGAGGCATTTGGCTACCTTAAGAGAGTCATAGTTACTCCTGCCGTTTACCTGTGCTTCATTGAACTTCTTCACTTTGACATTCAGAGCACTGGGCAGAAATCACATTGTGTCAACACTTGCCATGGGCCTTCACAATAGCCTAAGTAATAGTTCTTCTAATGCTGTTTCAATGAGATACAACTTCAAGATATTTTGTACTAAACCTAATATATTAAAAAGTTGTAGGTTGTATATTTAAGTGTTCCTCAAGTGCATACAACTAAAGATCAAGTCAACAAAGTTTGCATTATACGTAATACAGGTTCTAATATGGTAAATGATACTTACTTTTTTCCTTCATAAGTTTATTTTTTCCTTCTCTGAACTTCTGCTTTGGTTTTATTGTTTTGTTCTCTGTGGATTTAACCACTTTAAGGAAATACTAGTAATGCTGAAAAAATTTGAATGCTCCCGAGAAACAAATTTATTCACACATGCATGAGTATCAACACTTGTGGGAGAAGTCCCTTCTCCTTATGTGTGCGTGCTCAACAGCTTCAGCTGTGTCCCACTCTTTGGGACCCTATGGACTGTAGCCCACCAGGCTCCTCTGTCCATGGAATTTTCCAGGCAAGAATACTGTAGTGAGTTGTCATGCCCTTCTCCAAAGGATCTTCCTGACCCAGGGGTCGAACTTGTGTCTCCTGCATTGCAGGCAGATTCTTTATAACTGAGCGGGGTAGCCCCGCTTCTTCTTATAAATAACATTAGTTTTAAACCTGGAATTTTCATCAAGATACTTTCTAAAGGCCCTGAAACTCAATCAGCATCAGAAAAATATTATCATGTCATTAACAGTGACATATATTAGATAAAAGCAAAAATAAATTTCAATTTCTACTAAAAGTAGAAAAATACTGATAAAACTTTGATCTTAATGATTGCTTGATGTTGAATAAAAATGAGCAGGAATTAGAACACTATGGACTCTCTCACCCTTAAATTTTTCTGACAGCTACAATAGCTTTAACAATGTAATAAGCTTTCACAGAAAGTATCTGTAAGGGGCTTCCCTGATGACAGCCGGTAAAGAATCTACCTGCAATGCAGGAGATGCAAGAGACGCAAGAGATGTGGGTTCTATCTCTGGGTCGGGAAGATACCCTGGAGGAGGAAATGGCAACCCACTCTAGTATTCTTACCTGGAGAATTCCATGGAGAGAGGAACTTTGCAGGCTACAGTCCAAAGGATCACAAAGAACAGACACAACTCAACACACACTGGACTGGATATGTAAACATAAATTTTGAAAATGTGAGGCTGTATTTAAGGCCCTCGTTTGACTTCCAGGCCAATCCTAAAATCTACAACTCAAGGCAGCAGGAACTCGACTTCCATTTTATTGTTATGGGGAAATGGCACCAGGGAAATGCTAGCCAGCAGTGGAGCTGGTCAGTGCATCTGCCATCCCCAGGTGCTGCCTTGGTGAGACTTGTCAGTCCTCTCTGCCTTGTGCACTGATGCTGAAGACTCCCTCCTGACCAGACCCTAGTCACTTGCCAGGCTTGCCCCGTCATGGGGAGTTCCACAGCAACTGATCCTCATGCTCACCCTGCTGTCAAAGCATTCCAATTTTTAATCGCTACATGACTTGTCAGATTCAATAGGAACCACATGGCCACAATTAAAACCTTTCTAATAATGAGAGGGCCAAACAAGAAAAAAAAAAAGACAAACCCAAAACTCTGGGCATGTTTCCTTTCACTGGTTCACATTCTGAAAGTAAGTTTGAGAAAATCCTTCAACTGAAATTTGTGTTTATGTGGTGAGCGACTAAATGGTTATTCCCTTCATCCTGACAACAAAACAAAGTGCTTGTGTCTGCACTTAGGGAATATTTCTGAGATTCTGGCTGACTCACCTAAAGTATATTTCCACTCTGAAAAGAATCTCTTACCATCAGGGAAGAAAACAGCCAAACTCCAGTTCCAGATCTGTGTACCACACCTGTCACTTCCTTACCTACTGGGAGGCATTCTTTTCTTGGCTATGTTTAGCTGAAAATGCTAACGCATATTATAAAAGCTCCTTATAAACTCAACAGAATGAACTTTATTTTCCTGAAAATGTTACCTGTATCACAGTTTTAGTTATTTCTCCCCTAGACTTTGAATTTTGACAGGATTGAGAATTATGGTGAAAATGGAAGTAAAAACTTTTACTAACAATTGAATTAATTTAACACTCTGCTGTGTACAGATATTGAGCCTATGATTTGGAACATATTTAGAAGAGGAAGAGATGTACCAGGTACTGTTATTTACTGGATTCTGAAAAGGCTTTTATATGCAGACAAAAGTCACATCAGCTAAGAGACATATCAGGCTATTTGTGGAAAAGATCTAATGGCATGGATGACAATTGCAGACAACAACCTATTTTTACTCTACAGCATCTTCTCCTAATGTTTACCAAGAGGGAATATTACCAAGAGGTAAACACTATGTGGAGTGAATACCTTTGCAACTTGTATTCTGGTGTCTCAAGATTTTTTTTCCAGAATATTCATTTGGGTGTCCCTTTAGGTCCTTATGTTGTGAACATTATCAAGCAGCAAAAACTGTGGTGAGTTCATCTATTGTTCTTTTTATTTTATTTCAGTTTTATTTTGGTAAGCACACAGTGTGAGATCTCCCCTCCTAACAAATGTTTAAGTGTGTAATATATGACTGTTGATTACAGGTAACATGCCAAATAGCAGATCTCTAGAGTTTATTCATTTTACTTAACTGAAACTTTATGCAACTGGTTAGTAATTACTCTTTAAAAAGAACTTTATTATGGAAAGTGTGAGCTAAATAATCAAATCCTAGAGAAAGCACCAAATGTGTAAGACTCTTCATTACCAGATCTTCTACACTGTTGCCATATGTTACCATCCCTCAAGTTGGAAAACATTTGAATGATTTATAGTATCCAGATTTCCATGAATCTCTTTTGGAATTGTCAAACATGTCTTATCTACATATGAAAACTCAACTGTTTATTGTTTAATAAAGAAACCAAGTAGTAAATTCTATCTACTACTTTTCTTTGTACTTGCTGTATAGCTAGTCCTGGACCAGGGAATGTCTTGAAAGAGGAAATCTAAGCACATCTTTTTTTGTTTTAATAAATTTATTTATTTTAGTTGGGGGCTAATTACTTTACAATATTGTAGTGGTTTTTGCCATACATTGACATGAATCAGCCATGGGTTTACATGTGTTCCCCATCCTGACCCCCCCTCCCACCTCCCTCCCCATCCCATCCCTCTGGGTCATCCCATTGCCCCAGCCCTGGGCCTTTGTCTCATGCATCGAACCTAGAATGGTGTTCTGTTTCACATATGATAATATACATGTTTCAGTGCTATTCTCTCAGAACGTCCCACCCTCACCTTCTCCCTCAGAGTCCATAAGACTGTTCTATGCATCTGTGTCTCTTATTCTGTCTCGCATATAAGGTTATCGTTACCATCTTTCAAATTCCATATATATGCATTAGTATACTGTATTGGTGTTTTTCTTTCTGGCTTACTTTACTCTGTATAATGGGCTCCAGTTTCATCCATCTCAATAGAACTGATTCAAATGTATTCTTTTTAATGGCTGAGAAATATTCCATTGTGTATATGTATCAGAGCTTCCTTATCCATTCGTCTGTTGATGGACATCTAGGATGCTTCCATGTCCCAGCTATTATAAACAGTGCTGCGATGAACATTGGGGTATACGTGTCTCTTTCAGTTCTGGTTTCCTCAGTGTGTATGCCCAGCAGTGGGATTGCTGGGTCGTATGGCAGTTCTATTCCCAGTTTTTTAAGGAATCTCCACACTGTTCTCCATGGTGGCTGTACTAGTTTGCATTCCCACCAACAATGTAAGAGGGTTCCCTTTTCTCCACACCCTCTCCAGCATTTATTTCTTGTAGACTTTCGGATAGCAGCCATTCTGACTGGTGTGAAATGGTACCTCATTGTGGTTTTGATTTGCATTTCTCTAATAATGAGTGATGTTGAGCATCTTTTCATGTGTTTGTTAGCCATCTGTATGTCTTGTTTGGAGAAGTGTCTGTTTAGTTCTTTGGCCCATTTTTTGATTGGGTCGTTTATTTTTCTGGAATTGAGCTGCAGGAGTTGCTTGTATATTTTTGTGATTAATTGTTTGTCTGTTGCTTCGTTTGCTATTATTTTCTCCCATTCTGAAGGCTGTCTTTTCACCTTGCTTATAGTGTCCTTTGTTGTAAGCACATCTTTTTAAATACTAAAATTCACATACAGCTTCAGATTTTGTTGAGTAGAAGTATTTACAAAGGTCCGACCTCATTTGCCAACAGAGGACTGTGGCTTCCCTACAATAGTCAGTGGGCTTCATGGGGTCATCACCATGTCTTACTAGTCTTTGCGCCCCCAATAGGAAAACAGCACTTACTCAGGCACACAGTAGTGTTAAATAAGACATTAGTTAAGTTAAACTTACAAAGATAGAAATGAATTTTTCTTAAATCAGTGGAGAACCCCTGTCCCAACAAATTGTTATTTGTTACAACTTTCAAGTGACATATATGTTGAGAGAATCATATTCTTAGAATTTTTCTTTATTCTTTATCTTTATTTTTCTTTATTCTTTGTTTTTTCTTCTTTGTTATAAGCTGAAATTAAATATCATGTAACATTATGATCCTTAGATTTTTCTACCCATTCACTCTCCTATAAGTTATACAAAGTTTCAGGGTCTGGTCAGCTTATCAAGAGAGAATGGAAATATCCCATGCCCAGCAAACTGAACACTTTAGAATATTCATCATTCTGGACACTGAAGTTGACACCTTTAAAGCTGAAATCTGTTCTTTTAAATTCAACTCAAGCACATTCCTGTAAAAAGTAGACCTTGATGAGACTGTACTGAAATTCTCAATTCTAGTATGACCCCTAAAATCTTGGTCACATTTGAATTAATTGGCTATTTTTCTCCACTTTGATAGTAAAACAAATGAACTGATATGGTGCCACCCTTTAATCCATGTCAATGGATACTTCTACCTCAACTATTTTTATTTTTACTGCAAAAATTAAAATACTGAAGTTTGGAGTTATATATTGAAGGAATTAAATTACACTTGTTTGTGTTTTCTCCTGTTTTGTCTTTTTGTGTGGTTTTGCCATTTACCTAGAAGAGCTTTTTGCTCTGTCCAGACCTTTCTATATACTTAGGAAGCAGAGCTCTCCCCTGTGAGAGTGCTGACTTGGGGCATTGGCGCTAATTTGAGGTGTGCTGTGTGCTCAGCCACTGAATTGTGTCTAACTCCTTGTAATCCCCTGGACTGTAGCTCGCCAGCCTCTTCTGAGATCCTGTGCCTATTATCTCATGTCCTCCGCAAACCTTAGTCTGCTTTGCATCATGTCACACAACCCACTCAACTCATTGTTGAGCATGAGAAACATGGTTACAATAGTGTTTATACTTATTTATATGTATTTTTGAAAAAAAACTTAAAAAATTAAATTATAATTCAGAGGCATACCCATGAAATATCCAAAGTACACTACTCAGGAAATTAGAATCTTTGTTTTCTTGTTCTTTTCTATTATACCATTTGAAAAGTTTTCAACACAATTTTACCTTTATTTCCAGAAAATATTAGAGGTCCTTACTTCACTTGGTGGGGTATTTTCTATTAAACATTTATAATCTATTGGTAGGGCTGCCAGATTTAGCATTTAAAAAATATAGAACATCTAGGTACATTTGAGTTTCATGTGAACAATGGAATTTTAAAACTTACTTGGGACCTCGTTCCCTGGAAATTTTTTCACTAGTTACCTGAAATTTGAATTTAACTTGGTGTTCTGTATCTTATCTTACAATCCTATTTGTTGATCTTGATGAAAACCAATGTTAAAAATTTCTAGTAAAAATAATTCTAGATAGAAGGAAGAGATAGGAACCCACTCTGACGTGATGCCTTTTTACATAAAGTCAGATATAGTGAAGGTTAGAGAATATCTGCCAACATTAAAAGATGCATAGAGTAAAATACAATTTGGGATTACTTAATCCCTACCCCATTTTCATAAAAATATTCACTAATTGAGGACCTATGGTATTTCAGGAACTAACTATGTTAACTTCAAATGTAACCAGAACAGCAAAAAGTCCCTTCCCTTTCTAGAGGAAGACCAGTCTAGAAGGAGACTGAGAGAAGGCATCAAAGGGGGTGGGGGGATGAAGCCTTTCCCACTGAAACAGACCAGAGTCCCTTGGAAAGATGGCTGATTCCAAGACAAGGGAGGTAAGGGAAGGTTCAAGATGAGCTTAAAATATCTGTGGTACCAGAAATAGGTACTGAAATGTCACAAAGATCCAGGAGCCAACACAAAAGGACCCTCATAGGCTCAAATGATATATTAGAACATTGTATTAGAACTCATTAAAGAAAATTTGATTCCATGAGTCTTTGCTGATAATAATTGATAGAGAGATGATGATGATGATAGATGATAGATAGATAAAGAAGGGAAACTTGTTCTTCATAGAAGGTGCTGACTGATAAATACAGAAAGAATGAGAGAATCACCATTTTGCAACCATTGTTATAAATATTAAGGAAAGAATAAATGGATGATAAATCTAGGGTGGAGAGGTTAAATGAGGTTCAGAATACTTACATAATATTAAATATCTTTCCAGAAATTGCTTATTACATTGATCCTCATAAATATACAAATTTTGTATTTGAGAATTCACCTGTTTGATAAAATTCATTTGTACCTCAAATTCTCAGTCATTTGTAAATATGAATAGAGGGATGAAAAACCTGAGTCACTTGATATGTATTCTCATTTCAGCTCTCATACTATAAGCAAACATCTTTTACTTTAAGTAAAATATACCTTTTACTTAAAGATATATTTAGTGTCAGAATTTGCATTTTTGTGCTTTTTGTTGGTTAATTGGACAGCTTGTTGGATTTTTGCTATTTCAGATAGTTTCAAAACACAGCAATGATGTCCTTTCTAGGGTTTCAAAGCATGAAAACTGATGTGCTTTATGGAAAAAAATCCGTGTTAGATGAGCTTCTTCAGGCATGAGTTACAATAATGTTGGCTATAAGTTTAATTTAGTGAATTGACAATATAAAATTAGCTGTCTTTAAACAAACAAACAAAATACATAAAAGAAGATTAGGTACTGATTGATTGATACACATATTGTAACTAGAGGCACAAAGGAACTTAATCCAGGATTTCCTCCGGAAGTAATGATCAGTATTTCATAACTCAGTATTTGCAGCAACTTAATAGAACACAATATGCCAGCAAATCTGGAAAACTCAGCAGTGGCCACAGGACTGGAAAAGGTCAGTTTTCATTCCAATCCCCAAGAAAGGCAATGTCAAAGAATGCTCAAACTACTGCACAATTGCACTCATCTCACACGCTAGTAAAGTAATGCTCAAAATTCTCCAAGCCAGGCTTCAGCAATACGTGAATCATGAACTTCCAGATGTTCGAGCTGGTTTTAGAAAAGGCAGAGGAACCAGAGATCAAATTGCCAATATCCGCTGGATCATCAAAAAAGCAAGAGAGTTCCAGAAAAACATCTATTTCTGCTGTATTGACTATGCCAAAGTCTTTGACTATGTGGATCACAATAAACTGTGGAAAATTCTGAAAGAGATGGGAATACCAGACCATCTGACCTGTCTCTTGAGAAACCTGTATGCAGGTCAGGAAGCAACAGTTAGAACTGGACATGGAACAACAGACTGGTTCCAAATAGGAAAAGGAGTACGTCAAGGCTGTATATTGTCACCCTGCTTATTTAACTTATATGCAGAGTACATCATGAGAAACGCTGGGCTGGAAGAAGCACAAGCTGGAGTCAAGATTCTCGGGAGAAATATCAATAACCTCAGCTATGCAGATGACACCACCCTTATGGCAGAAAGTGAAGAAGAACTAAAGAGCCTCTTGATGAAAGTGAGAGAGGAGAGTGAAAAAGTTGGGTTAAAGCTCAACATTCAGAAAACTAAGATTATGGCATCTGGTCCCATCACTTCATGGGAAATAGATGGGAAAACAGTGCAAACAGGGTCAGACTTTATTTCTTTTGGGCTCCAAAATCACTGCTGATGGTGATTGCAGCCATGAAATTAAAAGACGCTTACTCCTTGGAAGGAAGGTTATGACCAACCTAGATAGCATATTTAAAAGCAGAGACATTACTTTGCCAACAAAGGTCCGTCTGTCAAGGCTATGGTTTTTCCAGTGGTCATGTATGGATGTGAAATTTGGACAGTGAAGAAAGCTGAGCACGGAAGAATTGATGCTTTTGAACTGTGGTGTTGGAGAAGATTCTTGAGGGTCCCTTGGACTGCAAGGAGATCCAACCAGGCCATCCTAAAGGAGATCAGTCCTGGGTGTTCATTGGAAGGACTGATGTTGAAGCTGAAACTCCAATACTTTGACCACCTCATGCGAAGAGTTGACTCATTGGAAAATAATGCTGGGTAGGATTGGGGGCAGGAGGAGAAGGGGACGACAGGATGAGATGGCTGCATGGCATCACCGACTCGATGGACATGGGTTTGGGTGAACTCCGGGAGTTAGTGATGGACAGGGAGGCCTGGCGTGCAGTGATTCATGGGGTCACAAAGAGTCGGACACGACTGAGTGACTGAACTGAACTGAACTGAATAGAACACAACTACTGTGAATATAACAGTTGATTATAGTTACTGTTGACCTGAAGCAGATAAAGTGCTAAATATTTCTCTAGCAAAGATGGGCTTATTTGGGATAAGCAGAGAATGGCAATTCAGTGTCTGCAAACATAGGAAACCGTGTGCAAGTCTCTGCAGGGCAAGGGAAGGAGAACACTTTTATAGAGGGGAAAAGAAGGTCAGGAGGGCTAATGTAATGAAAGAGTCATGGCTGTTCGTGGGCTGAGTCCTTGTCAGGAAAGCAGGAGTCTTTCCCCTTGCGTTGGAGATACAGTTGTCACAGCGTGTAAGAGCTCCCCCTTCTGGTAGCCCAGCTCAAATTGAGGTTTCTGTTAATTTTACCTGCTCAGTTGTGTCAGACTCTTTGCAACCTCGTGGACTGTAGGCTGCCAGGCTTCTCTGTCCATGTTCTGTTTATTAATTTTTTTTTGCATATCCCCATTTTGATCAAGATCTTTTTCTGAAAGCATCACTAATCAAGAGTCAGCTTTTCTAGTGTTAGCAGTATTTTTGTCTCTCAATGCCAAGAAGAGCCTGAGTGTAGTGCCTCATATGAAGGGAAAGAGTACAGATTGTAAACTCATTTGACATTACATTTGAATAAAAAGTAGAGGTAGGAGGAAGAACTCTCAGCAACTTTTGGCCCAAACTGCATGTGTTATCCAGATCATAGTCGTGGGAGATCATCTGAAGCCCTATGTCATCATCAAAGGTTGGACAAGAAGTTCCAACAGACCAGCTCCAGTATCTTGAGAAAGCTGTGCTATCAGATGTCATCCATCTCAATTCTGGGAAATCTTTACTTTCAGGCCACTGGATGATGTGCAGGTCTGACGTGCTGCACTTTCTTTAGGTGTGTCATGTGATTTCAGGACTCTATTCCTTATAGTTTGGTGGCACAGGGTTGGTTAGCAGTACCTGAAAGGCATCTATTCAGTGAATTTGGAAAGAGTCCTTCTGGAGGTGACTTCTCCAAAGGACAAAATCTCCAGGTGGCAAGGTGGGAGGCTAAAGGTCTTCATTTCCTGAGAGCACATTGTGAAAAAATTGCTCTACCAACACATGCTTATTTTTAATAGAAGCGATTAGATCTTTGCTGCATTAGAGTATCCTTTTATCAGTTGTGAGTCAAAAGAAGCAGGAAACAAGTGCTTTGGTCATATTGTGAATAATATCTCAAAAGGTGATGGATTTTGAGTTTCAAAAGTTACATTTAGAAGGACCAACAGCAATGCTTTGGGCAAAGGTATTTGGATGTCCTCTATAAATTTTTTCTAGTTAAGTCTTGTTAATACTATTGATGTCTTCAACTAAATCAGAGGGTTGAGGGTGGTAAGCACAGTGACAGCGTTGTATAACTGGCCAGTGAGCACAGACTTGTGAGGGTACTTGGCCAGTAAAATGGGTCCCTTGATCACTATGAAGTTTTGGAGGCATTCCCTAGGTAGGATCGTCTTTTCCAAAAGGACTTGGGCCATAGGAGAGGCAGTAGCCTATCTGCAAGGGAGGTCTTCAGTCCAGTGTGAAAATATACAGATCATGACTAGGAAGTATTTACAATCATGAGATGGAGGAGATTGTGTGAATCTATTTGCCTGATCTCAAATAGTCTGCCAAAGAGTTTGAAATGTCTGAAAGTAACATGAATAGGCTTCTCCAGATTGTACTTAAGATAAGTGGGACTATGAAGTAGACAATTTTTCCAGCCTTGGTCGTGCTTCCCCACCAATTCTGATTCATGAAGAGTAGCATTCTGTCAGTAGGCCAATGGTTTAATACATGTACAGTGGTGAGGAGTGGCAACTTTATTTATTTTAATTTGTGACAAATTTTATTAAGTAAATTTTTTAAAATTGATTTTTACTGGAGTATGGTTGCTTTACAGGCTAGTGATTTTAGAGTCTCTGGTAGGACTACATTGTTATTAAGACCAAGCCAGAACTTTCTCTTTTTATCAAACCAACAGCTGTTGAGTTTCCAGTTTGCGTTTTCTTTTCTGAGGCCAACTATTGGGCTTCTCTAGCCAGTTTTTGTAAGATATTTATGGAAATATCCCTTTGGAGCATGACAGAGTTTTGGCTGCTATTGGTCCCTTTAAAGGCAGTATTACTTGTGGAAATGGCAGCAAGGTGATTTCTTTTAGCTTCCAAAGAATCACGTTTAGAATGTCCTGGAATCTTAATCAGAGCTAAAATGGGCAGGTAAAATATTGAATCCAATAATTCCTAGCCTAGGGGCCATTGAGGGGGGCTTAAATTTTATTTCCACTGGAAGTAAGGAAGCCATGCAGCTTCTACAACATTCCAAAATCAAGAGCTACTCAGTAGACGTATTTACTATCAGAATAACTATTGGCAGTTTTGTCCTTGACTAAAGCCCAAGCCTGTGTGAGAGCTTATAATTCAGCCTGTTGGGCTGCAGTAAACATAGGTAAAGATGCTGCCTCAACATCAAAAAGATTAGCAAAGCATATCCAGCACAATATTTGCCATTGTCACCTTTTAAATGAGAACCACCATTGAAACATGAGAAGTCAGCATTATTCAAAGGAGCTTCCTGTGGATCATTGTGAGGAGTCAGGAGGTGGTCCATCTGCTTTTAGCAGTTGTGAGGGACTTTATCAGTGACAGAG
The DNA here is from genome assembly GCF_054371585.1 of Giraffa tippelskirchi. Taxonomy (NCBI): domain Eukaryota; kingdom Metazoa; phylum Chordata; class Mammalia; order Artiodactyla; family Giraffidae; genus Giraffa; species Giraffa tippelskirchi. Next base: position 86,235,625 of record NC_137276.1, on the reverse strand, counting down.
GGGAGAAGAGTAACCAGATTATTATTATTACAATGAAGAAGAGTTATGTGAGGAGCAGTTAACAAAAGAACTTGCTAAGTGGTGAGACAGCTGAATGAGGTGTGAAAATAGTTAGAGGTCCCTCAACAATTATCTCAGGGGTCTTAACCAAAAAAGCAGTGGTCATAATGGCTGTAAGGCAAAGCAGGTATGCCTGTGCCACAGGGCCAAGTTGCTGGCTCTAATAGCCTATGGGTTAATTTTGATCCCTCTGATTTGGGGTGCATATCTCAAGGGCATTCCCCTCCTCTTCATATTCAACAAGGAAAAAGGGAATATGATCATTGGAATGCCCAGTGGCAGGTGGGTTCTTCAAACTCTCCTTTAAGTCCTTGAAGATTATGTCATCTGGTTCTTCCCATAAAACTGGGTCTTGTTTGTTATTGTTTAGTAGAACATAGAGGGCTTCCCAGGTGGCACTAGTGGTAAAGAATCCACCTGCCAATTCAGGAGAGATAAGAGATGTGGGTTTGATCCCTGGGTGGGGAAGATCTCCTGGAGAAAGGCATGGCAACCCACTCCAGTATTCTTGCCTGGATAATTCCATGTACAGAGGAGCCTGGTGGGGTACAGTTCATAGTGTCACAAAGAGTTGGTCATGACTGAGCATCTGAACACAACAACAAAACATAAAGTTTTGAACATAGAGAAATTTGGAATTCTATTTTGGTAATACCCAACTAGCCTGTGAAAGCCTTTTAGTTGGCACTTAGTTTTGGATTTGGGGGAATATAGGACCCCATGAAGTCTCTCTGAATTTCAGTGCAACCCTCATTTTGACATTTGATGCTGTAAATATCAAACCTGGGCTTGGGCAAACTAGAAGTATTTTTGGCAACCTTATATCTCTTTAAGACTAAAAGCTCTAGCAGGTAGATGCTGTTTTTCTGTAAAGAGGCTTGGAAAGGAGAGCAACGAAGCAAATCACCCACATATTACAACAAAGTAGAACCTCTAAGGAACTTTGTACCATCCTGATCAGCCTTCAGGATCTCATAGAAATAGGAAGCACTCTCAGTAAAACCCTGAGACATGACAGTGCAGATGAATCACTTTTTCTTTCTAAGAGGAGACAAAAAGGGATTGGCTAGTTTCACCAACAAATATACTAAAAATATGCTGCATAAATCAATTTCAGTGAAGAATTTACATCCAGTGGGAATGGATATTAGCAACATATGTATGAGGGTTAGAAACAACAGAGTGTCAAGTTATAACAATGTTGTTTATTGTTTGGAAGTCCTGGACCCCAAGGGCTCCCTTCTGGGCCCTCAGATTTTCCCACTGGTAAAATGGGAGTATTACAAGGGCTGGTGTAATGAATAAGGAAACTTGGAGCCTTATTATCTTTTATTATGGGCTTGATGCCTTGAAGGAGTTCTTTACTTATATGGCATTGATCAATTCTGGGAAGATGCTTTGAGGGATCTATCAGAATCTTGATGGGAGGTGTGCTGTCAATTTTGCAAACACCAGTTGGAGATTTTGTCCATCAGGAGGATGGTAGTTGGTTCAATGGCAATAAATCACAGTGTTTCCAGAATTAGCTCTAGTTCCATCAGAGATGTAATAAATAAAACATGTCAAAGGGTCATTTAATTTCCCTGGCTTGTGTTTCTTTTATTACTGTCAAAATTCTAGAATTATTTCCCTCTTTTGGGAGAAAGAAATTCTGGCATAATGGTCCTCTAAGATGTCTCAACCTAACAAATGGGTAGGGGCAGAGGAACTAAAGAGAAAATGGTGTATATCTCCCAAAGGGTGTAAACACATGGGAATAGGTTCTGAGATAGGAACTCTTGAGATTCATTACAGGACTCTCTATTTCAAGTGCTTTAGTACTCGGAGGCAAGTGCTGCTGTTTAGTAGTGGAATTGAGCACCAGAGTGTAGCTCAGGTGTCAGTTAGAAATGGAAGATATTAATCTGGAAAAATATTTCTCCAAGTCAATTAAAAAAATTTTTTCTATGTATTTGGTTGCACTGGGTTTTAGCTGAGGTATATGAAATTTTTAGTTTGGGAATGTGAACTGTTAGTTGCAGCATATGGGGTCTAGTTACCTGATCAGGGATTGAACCTGGGCCCCCGACACTGGGAACGTGGAATCTTAGCCATTGGATCACCAGGGAAATCCCTCTCCAAGCCAATTAGGAGGAAAGATTGGGAAGAGCACCTATAGTTCCTTAGAGCCCTGCCATTGAGAACTGGGAGAACTTTGGAAAGACTGGTTAGAGGGCTGAAAATACCTAAAGCCCTTGCATTTCTAACAATCTCTTTCCTAAGAACCCAGCTTTTTGCAATAATAGCAGAAATTAGGGGAGTTTTGGTTTTGTTTAGGAGCCTTTATTTGCTGGAGTTGAAGATTAAAAATTTTGGTTATCTTCCTTTCAGGTGACTTGTCTGGAGTGTGAGAGAGTTGGTTAATAAGACTAATTAAATCTGAAGTGGACATAGTTTCCCATTCCATACTGGTCCTTTTTACTAGAAGAGAAAGATCCTAGTTTAGTTCATTAATAAACAAAGTGTCAAAAGCTACCTGAGTGGAATCAACATATGAAGGAAAGCCAGAGTTTTGGTTTGAAGTGACCTGAAGTCAGTTGTAATGTTCATGAATAGATTCTCAGATTTTTGTGTGCAAGCCTAAATTTTGTTTCAATCAACAGGCTTTGGAAAGGCTCTCGGAATTGCTCAATGAAATCTCTTAGCAATTGTTTGAGCCAGATCATATAATAAGTTAGGAGGCTGGTCTCACAGTTGTAATTCTAGAAAGCCTTCGTAATTTTCCCATTTAGTAATCTTCATTCCGATGTTGGGCCTGACCTTCACTGGCAAACACATGAACTAGCAGATAGAAGTCAGAGAAACTAGATTGATAAGTTTGAAAGACTATTTTAAAGTCTTTAACAAATCTGTGAGTATCTTTAGTTACTTTGAGAAAATCTTTGTGGCTTATAGTTTCAGTTTTAGTCCAGTAAACTTAAGAAATTAAGGTTTTAGCCTTGGATCTTCAGAAGGCTGAATTTTAAAGGGACAGGTTCTGGCAAGTTCAGAGGAAAAGGAAGTGGAGAGTTTCAGACAGAGGGGGAGATTTGGCAAGAGAATTAGTATGATGGGGTTGAGAGTATAGAGGATGTTGTTGTTTAGTTGCTAAGTCATGTCTGACTCTTTTATGACCCCATGGACTGTAGCCTGCTAGGTGTCTCTGGCTGTAATATTTCCCAGGCAAGAATACTAGAGTCGGTTTCCATTTCCTTCTCCAGGGAATCTTCCTGAACCATGGATCAAACCTGCGTCTCCTGCATTGGAAGGTGGCTTCTTTACCACTGAGCCAAGAGAAGCTCATGGAGGGTGTTAGGTGACGTCAAAGGGAAGGAGAGAGATGGAACTGGAGATGGAGCCTGTGACTTTGGGAGTCATTTTCTCTTTCTTTAATCACTTAATCTTAAAATCTTATTTAACAAAGAGGCAATTTTAGACTCTTGATAACCTTGGAAAGTCTCAAAATAACAATCAAAATAAATGTTTCACTCAGTTCTGGAAGTTTTTAAGAAACTGCAGTTCAATTGAGTTTTAAGGAAAATAAGTTCATGGGTTTCACAAGTTCTACTTTGGTCAGGTAAGTCTATTTATTTGGAAATAAACAAGAGGAATGAGTGAGGTTTTTAAAAGTAAATTCAGTTGGAGTCCTTGTTGGGGAACACCCTCAAAATATTTATGTAACTGAAATCTCGTTTTTAATAAGTTTTTCTTTAGAGTGAAAGAACAATTTTCAAACAGCTCTGACAGCTTATAGCTCACACAGCTTAATTCAATCAGCTTCCAAGCTTAAATACTAGCTAATTCTAAGGAAACAACTTGGTCCTGGAGAAGCCAGGTCAAGGCTTTTTCAGCCAATTTCTAGAGACTAGTTCCTTCCAAAGGAATAGGCTGAAGGCTGACAATATAGCACAGTTTCAGTGAAGCAGCCCCTGTTCCTGAAGGAATGGGGTGGAGGAGTCTGATCTATATTAAAGTCGTTAGCAAATCTGTGAGGATCTTTAGTTACTTTGGGAAAAACCTTTGCAAGATTTTGATCTTTGAAAGAGTCTGATCTCAAAATCAGACCAAAGTGCCAAATGTCTTAAGTAGACATTGAATACAGAACAATGGCCTCAGCAGGAAGACAAATCCTTAAAATGAATTTCAAATAAAATGGGGAGAGCTTTAAATACAAATGTGTGTGATCTTGGATCAAGGAGAAAGATGTGCCTTCAAACTCCAGTGAGAAAACAGTGAGTAACAATGAACTCAATAGTGGATACCACAAGTTTGCTAATCAGTCCTAGAACCTTTGGCAGGGGTGGGGGTGGGGGGGAACGGTTCTCTGATCCCATAAAGGCCATCAAAATGTTGACCTGAATAAGTCAACAAAAAGACTGCTAGATCTTTTTTTTTTTTTTTAAAGCATAAATGAGTTTATTTGGTATTAGCAGAAAATTGCAATTCAGGGTCTGCAATCATGATGAGCCATATACATGCTACTACATGGCAAGGGAAGGAAAACTCCTTTGTAGAGGGGAAAAGGAACTTGGGTGAACTATTGTAAATAAAGAGTCCATGGCTCTTTATTTACTAAGTCCTTTCCAGGAAGGAAAAGGAGTCTTTTTTCTTCCTGTTGGGCTCTGTGACCATTTCAGGGCATGAGGGATCCCCCTTCTGATTTCTCAACTCTTTTAACTGAGGTTCTGTTTATCTATTTTTTATATTACCAAGGGAGAAATAATAAACATATGGTGGAGATATTGGACAAAGTTTTAATCAAATAATCCATATTAATATCACTAATAAATAGCAAATGAACATCATGATCCACCAGATTTGATACTCTGAAAGGCATAGAACATTCCTTATACAGTATTACAGCCCAAAATATTTAAAAATTGAATTTAATATTGAAAAACACCAGAGAAGTATATAAATGCATTGTGTGGTTCTTAAAAAAATTTCTGTTCTGTAAAAGCTGTGAAAAACATTAGGCAAATGGAATGTATTAGATAACATTTTTATATCAATATTAAATTTCCTGAATTTGATGATTGTACCATAGCTCTGTAAGAGAATATTCTTGCTTTTAGGAAATATTTATAGAAGTGACATGAGGTAAAGAGAAGTGATGTAGGTAATTCATGCTGAAAAGACTCAGGAAAATACTTAGCATATGTCCTTACCTATTTATCTATCTATCATCTATGGGGGAGGGGCTTCCCAGGTGTCTCTGGTGGTAAAGAACCCATCTACTATTGCAGGAGACATAAGAGATGTGAGTTCAATCCCTGAATCTGGAAGATCCCCTAGAGGACGGAAGGGCAACCCACTCCAGTATTCTTGCCTGGAGAATCCCATGAATAGAGGAGCCTGGTGGGCTACAGTCCATAGAGTCACAGAGAGTGGGACATGACTAAAGAGACTTAGCATGCACGCACACACACATGCGTCTATCAGGGGCTTCCCTGTTGGCTCTGTGCTAAAGAATCTGCCTGGCAATACAGGAGGCTGTGGGTTGGAACCCTAGCTCAGGCAGATTCCTTGGAGAAGGAAATGGCAATCCATTCCAGTATTCTTTCCTGGAAAATCCCATGGACAAAGGAACCTGGCAGGCTATAGTCCACGGGATCACAAAGAGTATGACATGACTTAGCAATTAAACAAATCATCTCTCAAGTAAAAGAGAAAGTATGCAACTGGAAAAATATTGCACATTGTTGAATCTGGGTAAGGGGAATTATTTGTACCATTCTTGCAATTTTGGAGTGATTTTAAAATATGAAATTTGAAAGAGGAGAGAGGAAAGAGCTGAGGAGAGTGTATTTTCAGAGGAGTTCAGAGAAGAGGAAATGTTTGGCAGTGTTAAATGCTGCAGAGGTAAGATTTGGGATTTAGGTTAGATTTAGCAGCAGGGAGTTCATGGTGATTCGAGTTTCTGTGGCTTAGTAGAGACAGAAGTCTGCTTGTTATGGGTGCAAATAAAGTGGTATGTGGAAATACAGACACCAATTCTAGCATTTTAACTCTAAAGGAAGGAAAAGAAATACAGCAGAAGCTGGAGAGAAAAAAGAAATTGTGTAATATTTTTGTTATTGTTTGATATTTTTAAAATTATTTTTTTAGTGCTTCACATTTTTATTGGAATATAATTGCCTTACAATATTGTGTTAGTTTATACTGTACAACAGTGTGAATCAACTATATGTATAATATGTTCCCTCCCTCTTCAGCCTCCCTCCACCCCCAACCTCCCACCCATCACACCCCTCTAGTTCATCACAGAGCACTGAGGGGAGCTCCCTGTGCTATACAGCAGCTTTCCACTAGCTATATATTTGACGCATGGTAGTGTATATATATATCAGCGGTGCAAGCATTTTTAAATGGTTGTGGGGACCCATCCTCGGTCATTGAGAGGAAGGAGACTTGAAAATAAGTGGAAAAGAAGTAATATTTGAGAGGAGGGCTCTAGTAGGAAATTGGATAAAAAACAAAGATAAGATAGAAAGCAATTTTTAATTCAACTTATTTAACTGGATAATGGGTGTGCTTAAAAAACTGAAGTGATATTGTTGACATCTTTTAGGTTTTCTTAAGAAAAATCTTTGAATTTATGAATGTTTTTAGACTATAATAGGGGAAGTAGCATATTAATTTAACGAACATGTTTTAAAAATAAAGGTAGTATAGGATCTGGAAAAAAAAGATTTATTTTTAACATTATGGTATCTTAAAAAATAAAGGGATATTAGCTACAATCATATGTCTTGACATCTTTATTTTTTTCTTCTATAAAATCTCCATGTCTGTTCTAATTTTGTCTCTAGTATTGGGTCCACGTTTTTAGTTGCCTTCAGGAGTCATAATTTTCTTCCCCAAACTAGATTCTTTACATCTTTTTTCCTTTTAAGTATCTAATTGAGGTGAAAAATAGCATAGTGCATTTGATAGAGAAGGTTTGTTTTCCACTACTAAGTAATTGCACAAAGCATTCTTTCATTCTTCCAGGAGGCTGGGGCAAGGAGTCCTGCATCCTAAAGAGAAGAAAAGTATCACAGTTAAATAATTCTTTAGCTGTATACCTAATTGAGGAAGCAGTGATTCTGCATTTATGGAGTAGCCAAAAAAAAAAAAAAAAACACTATTGTAAAGTCTTTCTCAGAGTCTCATTAAATGCTAAAGTAAGAATTAAAATGTCAACCTCATGATTAAGATATTCAACTTATACTCTCATGTTTGAACTCGAGTTAAAATTGAACAAATGCAGCAACTTTAACTACTTTTGACACTAGATTTCCTCACACCAGCTCCATAATACAGCTCCATAATAACCCCAATGAACTTTTTTTTTTAAGTTTAGGCAAATCACATGCTGCAAATATTAACCAGTAAACAGCTCTAACTGAAAATGAGAAAGTTGAGTTCAATATTTTTTTGTGTGTGGGAAAGGGAGGAAGAGGTAAAGGAAGATGAAAAAGAGAGGGGTATGGGAATAAGCATTTCTCTATGAAAAAATAGAAAATTTGGATTTTTTTTTCCTGTTATTACATACCAAAATGTTAGTTGACTATTAACCCTCTGCTTATTCTTCTGTGACTTGTTGGAGCAAAAACCATGTGACATTTACTCCACAGCTTCTTTGTATGCTACATTTTTAATTTTCTTTGGACAAATGCCCGTGGCAACTTCCTTGATTGGGGCATAAATATAGAAGCTTTTAAGAATCTTTGAATCTATCAAATGTAAAGAGACCAGATTATTTTAGCATTAAATTAGAACAAGATGCTGTGTTTTCAGAAAAAATGTCTATTTAATTTTTTTGACTAGAGGATCATAATTGAATAGGCAGTTCTATGAGAAATTCTTATAATTTTTTTTTGTTATTTCTCCAAGCTTGTAAAAACTTATATGGATAATATTAGTCTTGCTCCTAAAGAGTTATCATAATTCTTTCTATCTTTTCATGATCTAGGATTACTAACATTTGTGAAATCACTTCACAGAGTGATTAGTGCATTAATACAGGAGCAAAACCAGCTTAAGTTTTAGATATCTGAGTAGATCCATCCAAAAAATCCTGTGCATAAAATAATGGTGCTTTGTAACAAGTTCATTTGACTGTGGAAATTTGAAAAATGTGTTACTGTGTGGGTCATTTTAAAAACCATGATTTGAAAAAATATGGTGTGAGTTGTAATTCTTTCTAATTAAAAACCAGGCAAGCCCTTAGGTGGGAGTCACAGTGAGCTGCCCTGAGTTTTTCCCAAGCCTAACAAAAGAGAGAAGAACTGGCCACTGCTTGTGCCTGCCAAGGGTGCATTGTTCCAGGAATCAAAATAAAGAGGCAGTGGGGTCAAGGGTTAGGAGCTCATATTTCCACTCTACATGACCCCGTCTCGGGCTGGGGGTGTTCTTGTCATCTGTTTCTGAAGGTCTCTCAACACAAGACTCTCCTCCACCCCTTTTGGGAAACTCCCGTGTAGATGATGCTGGTGATTAATGCAAAGGGTTCACAGGAGACCTTCTTAAAATTCTTTGGAAAAAAGAGTCCTCAGCACGAAGGCTTCAGAAGAATACCTGCAGACATTACTGTCTTGAGAATATAGTGGAAATATCTGTGTTTTCCACCATTTCCACCTTTTTAGAACATATCAAATAACTTGATGAATGGTATGCCACTTTCTATTCTTGTTACAGGCTGTCACCAGAATACTTAAACCTTCACACTTCATGTAGCTGCCAAATATGGGGTTGATTTTTATTTTTATGTTATTTTCATCATTTCAAAGTAGAATTAAGTGACTGTTGGGTTGAATCCTGAAACTCTACTTAGTCCACAAATAGTGGGAAAAATGATAATTGTGTTTGAGCAGGTAAAATTGAGATGTATGGGACAATCTGAATCAAAATCTGGCAAAGTAGAACATAAATTATGAATGGTTTCCTTGTGACATTGTAGATAACTGAATAAAAAGAACACGAAAACATACTTCATTCAAATACAAACTGTGTAATTATCACATTGTCATTGGCTGCTTTGTTAGAAATTTCCCAGGGGATGATAAAACATATTAATGAAAATCCAAGAGTGGTTTTAAAAGATGTTGTTTCTTCAGATACTTTTATGACACTGCAATTAAACATGCTGAGGCTGTTATTTCTTCTAGTGGTTTAGGACAGTGAAATAAGACATAGGCTCCCAGTTCTAAGAGCTATCTGGGGTCCAATTTCTAGAAACCCGAATGTCTAATGCCTAACCTACAGCGGTACTGATTAGGACAGTGTTTCACCAGTTCCACACTGTTTGTGCTAATGAGCCTACAGAAAACTAGGAATTACCAGTTAAAGTTGCCATTAAGCTGCTCCCCTCACAGTATATCAGTTGCACGACATTTCTTACTATCCTACAATTCAATACAGCGTTTCTTGAAATGGCCGCCTTCTAGTTAACATAGAAATGTGTTGTGGAGGAAGGAAGGGAAAGAGGAGAGGCCACTTTGCTTATGACGATGGATATAACATGCTTCTAATCCAAAGCTGTAATCTTATAGATTGATTTCTATCAAATGCCATCCCTTCAGTCTGTTTACATGGAATTTTGTGAAATGGTCTTTACCAAATGCCTCTCCCTAGCCCCCGACCCCCACATTTTCTGTGCTCACTAGCTTTCCAAAGCAAAGGCATTTCAGATTGCCTAACCTGTGCAAATCACAGCTATAAGACTGGGATGCAATTTTGACCAAACTGAAGAAAAGCAAGAAAAAAAGAGGAAAATATTTCTTTATTCATTACAGAGGAAATTTCATTAAATTTAAATCTAGAAAAATAGGAGCAAGACAGTTCCTCTTTTTATGAAGGTGTCTACCCTCCAAAATAACCACTGTGATGGAGAAGTAATATCTTTATTTGGGAAGCAGAGTAACATCTTCTGGATAAATTGAATTATGATTCAGCCTGTGTTTCTGAGAAATATACTGCAAATTGTCAAGTTGCTGAAAAAGCAAAGGGTTAACGAAACATATTCAAGAAGAGAAAAATAAGTGAAAACAAAGTTCTTTTTCAAATTATTTAGAAGTTTTCTTCTAATTTCCAGGGCCTGTGAGTCAAATTTGAAGTTTTAACTCATGTCCCCTCTATCCTCTTAAAGGTGATTTGACCACATCCAGTCAAATGTCGTTTCTGCCTTCTCGGCCACCACCTTCCCACAATTCTTTCAGCTTCTCTCACCACCCCCTGCATTTCTTTCTCTCCTATTTTTCTGTTGTAGGTTAAGTAAGTGGTAGTGGGATACAAGGTGTTAGAACCCGAATGCAGGGGCCAGTCTTCCTGCCTCTTTCATTTACCAGCTGTGTAAGTGTAGACAAATTACTTAACCTCTCTGTACTTCACTTTTCCATGTGTAAAATGGAGTCCATAATAATACTTACACTTTATGTTTGATAAGCAGGTTAAATTAATTTATGTAAAGTATGAACTGTGGTAAGCACTGTATTATGATTAGAGCCATTTGCATGCAGGTGTTTCCACAGAAACTCCTTGAAGGCAGGGGCAGGTTTTCTTTTCCTGTTTAAAAACAAAAGTCCCTGAATTACTTTGTTCAGAGTCCAGCAGTCATAACTCTTAAATGAATACAGAATCAAGGGGGAAAAAGTGCATAATACATTACTGTGGTTAGGCAACATTTTTGTTTTTGTTTTGTTAGACATCATTTTGTCTAACAATGTTTTGTAAGACAAAATTTTGTTCTGTTGCTAGAGAGTGTTCAGTTCTGTCTGATTCGTTGCTCTGCTCTATCTTTTTTTCTTCTGTTGGGACACATAAGCAACCTGTATGTAGCCTAAACTCCAAGCCAGAGCACAACTTCTGAAGGTGGTAGAAGCTTCTGCAACAAGGCAGGAGGCAAAGGATGCTAAGTGGGAATTTGTACCAGCAATATATACGCCCTAGTACTTTTCTATATGAACTTCAATATGAAAACCTACAATATATTCAAGATCTTGGAACTGATTCTCCGTAAGGCTCATATAAGTAAAAAGACATTTCCTTTAAATAAAAACTTTAAATTTGGAAACCAAGTCTGTTTCTTATGGAGAAGGAGCTCAAGTTTTGGAAAGAGAGAGGGCCAACCACTTTACACATTTTGAAACGATCTCTAATTCTGCCGGGGAAATAATTAAATGAATATGTTTAAATTTGAATACAGACATAATATCAGGCCCTGATATTCTTTATGTCAGGTGCCTTTGTTGGCAGTCACTCACATCACCTTTATCAGTGAACTTTGTCATTTTTATGTGTTATGATCACTTCCTTGACAGATTTAGACCAGCACCTGTAGAGATTTTAAAAAGACATTTGCTCCCTTTATCTGCAAACTGCCTGCACCTTTACTTGTAAGCTCTCTTGCTTGCACAAGATAGGCTATTAAAGATTTGAATTAACAGGATGTTGAAAATGTGGAGATGGATAGCTAAATGTGTGCACGCGTGCTCATTCACTGAGTCTGTCTGACTCTTTGTGACCCCATGGACTGTAGCCCACCAGGCTCCTCTGTCCGTGGGATTTCCCATAGAAGAATACTGGAGTGGGGTGCTATTTCTTTCTCTAGCGGATCTTCTCAACCCAAGGATCGAACCCATGTCTCCTGTGTCTCCTGCATTGGCAGGTGGATTCTTTACCAGTGAGCCTTCCAGGAAGCCCCTAGCTAAATGCCGGTAACTAAATTGAAGAAATGTGCCATTTTCAATGCACACAAGCTGGACTGGTAGCCACTGGCCACAGCAGTTCATAAATGAACATGTTCCTAAACATTGGCTTCCATTTTAAAATGCAGTTCTCAGCCAAATGTCTAGTTTCATGTATTAATGGCAATTGATTCTACAGTTAAGGAAGACAGTGATAATTATTTGACCAGCTTCCTGGCTTATTTGAGATGTCAACAAAATATTTTTTATAAACTCTAAATTGACTTTCTGCTTTGCAAACATTAGCCCCAGTTTACTTGTTAGTGGTGATGACACAAACATTGTTGTCTCAAACTGTAAAAAGCCAACTCCTTGCTCAAGAAACCCAAGGTAATATCATCTAGCATCTTTGCATTCTCCCGAAGAATTAGTGTCTAGGGGAGGCAAAACAGGACATTAGTGAGGATTAATAGAATCTTTGAGTAAGCCTTTTTTTCCCCTCTCCTCTCTGCCCCAGCTTTTATGTGTTAACCTTCACATTCTTTTAGTGTGTTTTTTTTTGGTGTGTGCTGAATTATTAAAAGTGGTACGTTCTTCTGCATCTAGCTAGTATATTGTTTATGTGGTGTCATGTTTTTTCCAACAGCCACACCATATTTAAATTTCTCTACTTTAATATTGCTATGGTTTAAATTCCAAGCAGATAAGAGATGATATGTCTTCTTAAAAAACGTATGTTTTCCAAGTACATTGATTTAGTAGTTTTGTTGTCCATGTCAGAGGGCTCTTAAACCATTGTCAAATATTTCCGGGAGTTGATAGGAGATAGAGGAAGAAACTCTAATAAAGAAGTTTCCTGTCATCTCACAAATCGTGGGATGTTTTGCAAGTAGCTTGCAAGAGTCCGAGTCTGACTCTAATAAAATAATGGACTTGAACCTGATGATTTTGTGAGCTGCTTCCACGTTGGAGTCATATTAGACAATTTAGACAACAGGAAACCGAGGCCGTGCATCTTGAGGTTTGACTGGAGCTGAGTAACAGAAATTAGAAGGAAAGATGGGCATTTTAAGTGACATAAAGCATTCTACACAAAGTGTACAAGATATAAAATAAAACCTATAAACCACACACTTCCAATGAGGCTACCATCCCCAACAATGTATTTTTAAAACTGCAATCTGTAGACTCCAGCACTTCAAGACCTCACGAAAAGTGGCCATAAAATCAATTGAATAGACAGACTTCTGGAATCATTTTTAAGAATTAAGTGAGGAGAAATCATTGTCATGTCCTGTGCTTTTATTAAAATAAAATTATCGTTATGTCTTGTTTGTTAATACGGTCATATCCTGAAGGTATTTTTTTGGTTGCAAATTGCTTAGAAAATCAGTGATGTTCCAAAATATTCAAAATTTTCTCTCTGAATATATCAATTACTGCCTTTAGTTAACAGTTCTGTGAGCTATCTTGCTATTCTTTCTTACACTAATGAGACTGATGGAATCTTTTTCCTAATTTAATTCAACCGAGTCACACCAATGCAATTGTCTGATTCCCAAGCCTTTCAGTTAGCCATGGAACTGAGTTCTTGGTTAAGTTAGAACTATTATACACATAAATTTCCACAAATAGCAATTCATTGCAAAGAATGTGGGTCATAAACATAAAGAATATAATATAAAAGACAGTTTCAAACATATGTTGCTTCATTTCTGTTCAAACAGTCTGGATAGCCTGTTAAGATGCTCCAACTTCCTGTAATAGACAGTGAAATGAACATTTTTCTACAAAATGTGTCCCTCTTGGTTATTTAATGTAGCAGAACAATAGCAAAATAAAATACCAGCAGAATATCTGATAATTTTTTATTGTGGAAACAGGGAAGTTAGGATGAAATGTAGGACTCTTCAAGTTAACAGGAAAATACACTTATAGCTTTCAGGCCCACCTCAAGATACTCAACCATTTATCAAAGGATCGCTTCAATTTTCAAAAGCCCTCTTTGGACCTCCTGGGACTATAAACAAAGCCCATATTGTATCCTTGGCTGAAGCTTGTTAAGTGGTTCATGAATAATACTAAATGCATCCTCCCCATAAATCTCCTCAATGTAGGACTACTGTTATCCAGCTACAAACTTCACCGACATCCATCATAAACTCAGAGATGGGAGATCTGCAACCTGCTCCAAATAACTGCTTCCAACATCCCATCGATGGGATCCTCTTAAACACTTAAAGTCAGAGAACAGAGAAATATTGGCACTTTTTTTTTGTCTTTAGTGCAATGAGTTGAAAACACTTCTAATATTCTTTGGACTGTCTTTCAGAACAATAATTTAAGGTGATGAATCATTGGTACTTATATTTGTAACAGCATTTCATTCAGAGTAACTGGAAAGAACAGAGTGTTGTGAAGACTGTCTCAGAGATCCTCGGCTTTTTATTCTTTAAGTTTAAAAATGAGAAAACCACAAATGCTGTCTTTAGATATTTATAAGTTGGTAAGAACTTGGAGGTGCTCCTTCTAATGAACAACTTATTTTGGCAATCTATTTGTGGCAACAAAGAGAAGAAAAGGCAAGTAGGACCTACATTCTTTTTTCATTCAAGTGTATTTATCATGTAAAGCTGTATCATTTCAACAGGGAAAGGATTTATTTAATACCTCGCAGTGGACTCTTGATTTTTCAGGGTAAACATAAGCTACATCAGACACTTTCAATAGGTCCAAGAAGTGAAAGACCATGTAAAATATGTTTCATTTACTGTCCTGTGAATTAGATCTACAAAGGAAATATTTTAATACTTACAGTAATAATTCTGTTATGTCATTCTTTCCAGGAATGATGGGTAAAGTTAAATCTGTCCTTGAGTTTGTTAATGCTTGCATAGAGAATGTGACTTTCTGAATACATCAGTCTTAGTATCTCTTCACAGGGAATGTATTGATATATCAAGCCTTGGCTATTTATTTAGACAGGTGCATATCAGCCTCCCATTGTAGATGCATATGAATTTTGTTTAATTCTTCTAGAAGTCAAACACTGTAACTTGCTGCTTATTGATGTACTATAGGCTAACTATAATATTTTAGAGTAAAACAAAGAAGACTTCAAAATTTAGCATGTTCTTTTCATAACAACATAAAATGACAAGGTATTTGTTAACATAAACCAAGATCTTAAGGTTAACAAACTGAAAGAAATTTTATTGGTGGCAAGTATTTCCTAACCTGTAGTTTGGGAGGCTTAGATAGAATAATTTAAGACCATATTTGAAACATGGAAACATTATTATTATGATTACTATTATTATTTATTGCTCACTAAAAGAATTTATAAATGCTAAAAACTAATACAATGCTCGTTTGGATAAGTGGCTTCATAGAGGAGTATTGTTAGTTCAATAGATAATAATTCTCAAGAATTTTCCTCATGTTAAGCATGAATACTGGTTAGTATTTAATTAAACAAATATATAGAATTTACATAATTCTATATAAGAAAAATATGTTTTAGAAGATTGAATATTGTTGCTTAATAAAATCCTTTATAGAATCATAAATTAACTAAACTAAAGAAATTATAGAATCGAGGTTAAAGAACCATAATTATTCCCCCCAGCCCCCTCTCACCCAAAGAAAAACTTGCTCAGGAGAAGTCTTCCAAACTTATGCTCATGGATAATGGAGGTCATATTTTGCATCGTTGGCCAAGTATGTCAAAGTTGACATGCAATGTCAGCTGCATTCCAAAAGAAAAGAATATTCTGTTGATACAGCTGTAGAAGGGTATGCTTTTCTTCCTATATATGCAATTGTTTCTTTATTGAAAGTAACAAAACTGTGGAAGATGATGTCCCCAACCCAATAAACTGGAAGCATATCTAGTACATATTAGCAAAATAAAAATGAGTTGTTTGCTTAGGGCAGTTGTCTTAATATTTTGCATGGCTGTATGTACATGCATAAGTATGTGTGTGTCTATTTGCATTGTAAACTTTGGTAAGTTTTTTTGCCTGGAAATGATGATGACATAGTAACAGGTCTATAACTGAACAGTGTTTAAAACCCTATTTTCCATTAATAATTGCTAAAAATTGACACCTAGAAAATTTTCACTGTCTTGAAGCAGAGGATGGCAATATTTCTTACAAGAGTCCAGATAGTAAATGTAGATTCTAAGGGCCATTGCAACTATGACTGTATTGTAATAGTACAAATGTTCTCCAAGATCATATATACATGAAAGAGTAAGGCTCTGCTCCAGTGAAACACTACTGATGGGCAAATTTAAATTTCATACAATTTCATATGTCACAGAATCTTACTCCTTCAATTTTGTTTCAACCGTTTGAAAATGTGAAAACCATTTATAGCCGGTGAGATATACAAAACAAAAAACAGACACTGGGTTGGATTTGACCAGAGGGTTGGAGTTTGCCAAACCCTCTGCCCTAGGGGAATGTTTGGACAGATATTTACTCCATAATTCAGTTCACTATATGTTAATTTTGGTGTAATATTTGTTTCCTCTTGAAGAATCAAGTTTCTACGTTTCTTTATACTTAATGTCAGAGATTCATGACTGAGCGACTTCACTGTCACTTTTCACTTTCGTGCATTGGAGAAGGAAATGGCAACCCACTCCATTGTTCTTGCCTGGAGAATCCCAGGGACGGCGGAGCCTGGTGGGCTGCCGTCTATGGGGTCGCGCAGAGCCGGACACGACTGAAGCGACTTAGCAGCAGCAGCAGTAATGTCAGAGATTAATAATTGGGATTTTTGAGAGATGGGGGAACAGAAGAGGCAAGCAAAGAAGAAGAGATGGGGCAGTAAGCTCTTTGCACTGAAAAATTAAGAAGGTAAAAATCACCTAAATTTTTGTTTTTCAAAAGAAAAGCTGATGTTTGACAGTCTTTTAATAATGTTTCAACTTTCATACTCTCTAGAGAAACGCAAAAGTTACGCCTTCCCTAAGGTGTTCATTACCGTGTTACTTTGGTTAAGAAAACTAACATAACACGAACAAAGTGAAGGCTAGTAGTCAGCATATTAGCTCTAAATGTGTAAAATTGAAGTAAAAGCTTATTTTCTCAAAATACTCTTAAAATATGATGAATATGTTGATAAGAAAGAGGTATTTAATAATTACAGAAAATCATCATGAGCATTAATACATTAACTGTGGAAGGAAATCTTGATAACTTATTGTTTTAGCTTACTGTTCTTAGAGATTCAAATTCATTGACTGAGTATTTCACCATACTAAGAAATCAGTATATTTTAAAAGGTATGGTAGTATTTTGTGGTAAAGTTAATGGAAAATAGATTATGTTTTAGAGATGCATAATAAAATACAGATGGAGTAATAGGATTTCTGGGTGCTTTTCAGTAATTCCAGGTGGGGAGATGAGTGAACATACAATTGAAACCATAAGTTGATAATTGTTGAAGTTGAGTGATGAGCCCCTAGTGGTTCATTACGCTATTCTTTTTATTTTGGTCTAAGTTTTGTTTCTGATATTTATTAATTTGACTGGGTTGGATCTTAGCTGCAGCATGCAGGATCTAATTTCCAGGAATCAAACCTGGCTCCCCTGCATTGGGAATGCAGAGTCCTAGCTTCTGGACCACTAGGGAAATTCCTATTTTGGCCTAAATTTGAAATGTGTGTGTGTGTGTGTGTGTGTGTGTGTGTGTGTGTGTGCGTGCGCACGCGTGCGTACAGGGCTTCCCAAGTGACTCAGTAGTAGAGAATCTGCCTGCCAATTCAGGAGACACAGGAGACGTGGGTTCATTCCCTGGGTTGGGAAGATTGCCTGGAGAAAGAAATGGCAACCCACTCCAGTATTCTTGCCTGAAAAATTCCATGGACAGAGAACCTGGTGGGCTACAGTCCATGAGGTCACAAAGAGTTGGACATGACTTAGCTACTGAGCATGTGTGCATGTATATATGCATGTTAGTTGCTCAGTCATTTCTGATTCTTTGCGACCCTTTGGACTGTAGCCCACCAAACTACTCTATCCATAGAATTCTCCAGGCAAGAATGCTGGAGTGGGTTGCCATTCCCTTCTCCAAGGGATCTTCCCAACCCAGAGATTGAACCAGTGTCTCCTGCATTGCAGGCGGATTCTTTACCATCTGAGTCACCAGGGAAGCCCATATAGAAAAAAAATTTCCCTATGAAACATGGATTATAAAAAATCTATTATTTTTCTTTCCTAGCCCAGTTAAATCTTTCCAAGACCCCAAATGCATGGATGGAGCCTTCATTACATTCTATTTTTCAATAACTGTATATTAATATATATATATTGAATATATAATATATTAATAGCTACAGGGGATGCAAATGTTAAAAAATGAGGCATTACATACATGGAACCAATTAGTAAATGTGTACTGTATTTAGAGTCTCTTTTATGATTATTGTATTTATTGTCTTCAGTGGAGTTTGTCAAAGCAGTTAAGAGTATAGACTTGGAAGTTAGACATACGTATCTGCTGTCAGTTCTGTGACCTCAGGTAAGTTACTCAACTTTTTTAGGCCTCATTTTTTTCAAATGGAAAATAGGTATAATTTTATCTATGTCATAGGGTTTTTAAATTACGTGAATGTCATATTTAATTATGTAATGCCGTTAAACTGTTTAGTATAGTAGTAACACGGAAATAATAATAAATATTAATAATTAAATACAAATGTTTTTATTTTTAGCATTATATTTGAAAATAATTCATGGGATAAAAAATACTGTGTACAGTGTTATAACATTTACTTACCCTTCTTCACATCAGAAGTCTTCGTCTCCAGAGGAAGTCACTTGTAACAATGGTAACTGTTTTAAAGGATTAGTGTTTTTCTGTAAATAATATGATATTACTATTTATTAATTTTATGCAGTGTCTCTCAGTCTCATATTAAAATAGACTAGGGTTTAGCTAATTTAAAACCACACTTATCTACTCTCTTCCTGATTTTTAAACATCAACTTCTTTCTCTCTCTCTCTTCTTCCTCCCCTGCCTCTTCCTTCCTTCCACCTTCTGTCCTTCCCTTCCTGTCTTTTTCCCTTCTTTTCTCTTTCCTCCCCCTCCTTTCCTCTCTCTGCTGCTTTTATTTCCTGAAGAAACTCTCTGGATATGTATTCTTATCTATAAAAACTGTGCATTGAAGAATCATTTTTAACCTAGGGATGTTTATCAGAATCACATCTGAGGAATTTTTAAAATACAGTTATCAAGGTACCATCTCAGTCCCAACTGATCAGAATCTTCAGGGGTTGAACTCAGGCATATGTACCTTTATAAAAGCACACTTGATCATAAATCATTCATTTAAAACTTATTGATAGCTTTTAATCTATAGGATAAAGTATTTCTTTAGCTTGGGAATGTTTTCTTTTATAATGTCATTAATTATTTTGTCTGACTCAGTTCTTTTTTTCACGCTGGAATATGTGTAATTTTCAGCTTGATCTCCCATTCTCTCTTCTCCAAATCCATGGTTTTCTTTCTTAGTGTTCTGATTTCTGTACTTTTCCTTCATTTTGCCAGTAAGGATGCACTAAACTCTATTTATTCTTTTTGACTTAAGATGATGGACACCAAGAGAATTGTTCTCTTTTTGTGAAGGACAAATCTTCTTTTTGTGTAATTCCCAATCTATAACCAATATTAAATTATACCTGAGAATTTTTTTGGTATAATAGCTGCCATATAATAATCTCATATTTGATTGAGACTCTTTAAGTGAAATCTGTAGAATGTAAAACCTTCTTATATATTGTGGGGGGGAGGTGGTGTGATGGTATATTATCTCATGAATTAATGCATATAGGAGTAACTTATAATGAGTAAGGAGACTTGAGGGCAAAACTGTTAGGGAGTTAAATTTTTCAGGGATTTGTGAAGTCCCTTTAGAAGGAATTCATCTTGAGGAAAGAAACTAAGCATACAATGGATTTGTCATGGAAGGCAGTGAAAAATTAAGGTATTTAGTTTATACTGTCTTCCTTTACTGACTACCCCAATTAATTTCCTCATTTATTTCTTTTTTCCCCAATATACAAACCTTTGACCCCTAGAGCATGTTAGCCAGGACTGTAGTGAATAGAGGCTGTAACAATAAACTTTTTTTTTTTTCAATTTTGAAAGCACAAAACTCAAAGCATTTAATACACTGAAATACAAAAGGAAGGGGAAAAGTGATTGATGTTACTTTGGCATGAAACCTGTCATTGTTTCAGAACAAGAAAACTTGTAGATTACATAATGTGGCCTTGGCATAAGATTGACTTGTTAGTAGTTTCTATGGCCTTGAGGTGCTTCCCAGGTGGCACTAGTGGTAAAGAACCTGCCTGCCAATGCAGGAAACATAAGAGACCTGGGTTCGATCCCTGGGTTGGAAGATCCCCTGGAGAAGGGCACAGCAACCCACTCCAGTATTCTTGCCTGGAGAATCCCATGGACAGAGGAGCCTGGTGGGCTACAGTCCAGAGTGTTCCACAGAGTTGGATATGACTGAAGCAACTTAGCACACATGCACACATGGCCTTGAGACTTAGCGTCCAAGGTTTTTTTAGTGATGTGACTCTTTGTCCAAACCATAGTTATTTTAGCTTTGTAGAGGCAGTACTCTCTGCAATAAATATTGGCAGCTTCAATGTATACCTTGGCATGTACTACCAACTCCTGGAGCAGCTTTGTCACATTCAGCATCCTTGGCAACAGATCATGACTAAGTGTTTGAATTTAAGCAAGAACAGATCATAATGCCAGCTGAGACATAGGAGACAGCCCTTGGAGGAACACCATGAATAAATGAATGGGGATTTTGAAGAGTGATAATTTCTTTAAAAATAGGTAGGATGCATAGTTGGATAAATGTATTTAGTTTTTCATTAGTATGACCTACCTATCTCTGTATGCCTGGCATGCTGCGGTCCATGGGGTCGCAAAGAATTGGACATGACTGGGTGACTGAACAACAATCACTGCAACCCCTAACTAGTGGAGCCTCAAGAAGCAACACTTTAAAAAGATATTATTTCTTTGTATTTAAAATTGGGTCTCACTGGCATTCCCGGAAGATGTCCATTTGGAACAAGGACGTTAAAAAGGGCACAAGCATGTGAAATTCATGAAGCTCTCTGTTTAGGAGAATAATAATCAATAAGTCAATTTTCCAGATATAAACACAGTGTTTATCATAGCTTACAGAAACAACTGAGATTTTCCACAGGTCAGACTTCAGAGCCTAACTTTGCTGATACCAGAGGCAGACAGGGGAGTCTTCCAGGAAGCCTGGGGACTGGTAGCTCATAAAGGTTTAGCTGGTTTTGATGAAAATTAGTGTGATACGATGCACAGATGAAAGAGCAAATGGGTTTTCTTTACTTGATGAAAGCAGTGGATTCTGAAATTATGCACAGCAGGTACAGATGGAAGATACTGCACAGATTTCAAAAGATATCTCATATAGTTTTTATGCCGAAACACTTGTTTTATCCTTTTACCTCCCAGCCATTTTGTGGGGAGAGAAGAGCAAAAATTGAGCATATTAATCTTAAAAAGACCTTGCTTTATGGGGAAAGGTAAATGATGAAAAGACAACCATAAATCATGCTGCCTACTCTTCATTCATGTGTTTATTAATCAAATATTTATTGAGTCCCCACTATGTGCTGGGCACTTTGCTATAACTGATTTCTAATCTTCTTCAGTTGACTAAAATATTGTCATTTCTAGGCAATTTTATGAAGCAAACAATAGGGCAATAAAGTCATTTATAAGCAATAGAATCATTTCCAAGTAATTTTGTGAAGCAAACAAATTTTCTTGAGACCTTGCTCTTTCCTTTCCTGAGACTGTGCCTCTTTCATTCCCAGAGTTATTCATTGATTCCACTTTTACTAGCACTTTACTCTCTTCCATCAATTGTAATTTCTTCTAAGCATCAGCTTACAAAGTCCTACATCTTGAAATCCTGTGAAAACATAAAGCATTAAGACAGTGTGTATGTTTGTGTCAGTCCACAGAGGTGTGTGTAAAAAAAGTATTTTGCAGTGAGAGTTCTTGCTTGGAGGTCTGCCCATCATGCAGTGTTACCACCACATTCCTTAAGTTCAAAATCAAACTCGTGTACCCTTTTCTGAAATGCTTGGAGTCATAAACCATTTATATTTGTTTGGTCTCTCCATAGAATATATTCAATAAATCTCTTCTAGATAAATTTAATTAATTCAGTCAACATTTGAGTACTTACTCTGTGTTGTTTTAGGGGCTTGGGATAGAGGACTAAAAAAATTAGACAATAAAAAATCTTTATCCCCATCTCAATTAAAGGGCACAGGCAGAAAATCATTACTACTTTGTAGGCAATTTAATGCATCCTGTGTTTGAGGGCAGTAGAGTCACCATCTTAAGGAAAGGCATGAGCAGGGAAGAGTAAATCAGATTAACCACTTATTATATTCGACTCCCTCAGTGTTGTCACCTTAGAAACACCAGGGGATCCGTAACAGTAACAATAACAACAACATACTAATAGTTACTGAGCCTCAAACCAAAAAATTAAATTAGAGTCTCAGCCATTGAGGCTCAGCCACTAGTTCATTGTAGAACTCTTCCACTAAGAGCTTCCTGGTTGTTCAGTGGTTAAGAATCCTCCTTGCAATTCAGGGAACATAGGTTCAATCCCTGTTCAGGGAACTAGATCCCACCTGCTACAACTAAGAGTTCTCATGCTACAACTAAAGATCCCACATGCTGCAGAGCAACTAAGCCTGCACACTGCAACTAAGACCCTGATGCAAATAAATACACAAAATTTTTTAAAGACCCCCCCCCCAAGTAATTCTCATGCACCGCCAAATATATTAGTTACTGGGCTACATTTGAAACTCTAGAAAACTATCTTTCACATATGACTTCGAAGATTACTCCAGCCATCTCCATTTATTTTCAACGAAATGCAAGGAAAAAGGAATGTATATCTTTTTTAATCAGAAGTTGCACCTCACATTTCACTGGTGAGAAGTGAATCTTTTGTCCACACCTAGTCACAGGTCAATCAGTTCAGTTGCTCAGTAGTGTCTGACTCTTTGTTACCCCATGGACTGCAGCACACCAGGCTTACCTGTCCATCATCAACTCCTGGAGCTTGCTCAAACTCATGTCCATCGAGTCAATGATGCCACCCAACCATCTAATCCTCTGTTGTTCCTTTCTCCTCCTGCCTTCAATCTTTCCCAGCATCAGGGTCTTTTCCAATGAGTCTGTTCTTCGCATCAGGTAGCCAAAGTATTGGAGTTTCAGCTTCAACATCAGTCCTTTCAATGATTATTCAGGAATGATTTCCTTTAGGATTGACTGGTTTGATCTCCTTGCAGTCTAAGAGAATCTCAAGAGTCTTCTCCAACACCACAGATCAAAAGCATCAGTTCTTTGGCACTCAGCTTTCTTTATGGTTCAACACTCACATACATACATGACTACTGGAAAAACCATAGCTTTGACTAAACAGTTCTTTGTCAGCAAAGTAATATCTCTGCTTTTTAATATGCTGTCTAGGTTGGTCATAGCTTTTATTACAAGGAGCAAGCATCTTTTAATTTCATGGCTGCAGTCACCATCTGCAGTGATTTTGGAACCCAAAAAAATAAAGTCTGTCACTGTTTCCATTGTTTCCCCATCTATTTGCCATGGAGTGATGGGACCAGATGCCATGATCTTAGTTTTCTAAATTTGAGTTTTAAGTCAACTTTTTCACTCTCCTCTTTCACTTTCATCAAGAGGCCCTATAGTTCCTGTTCACTTTCTGCCATAAGGGTGGTGTCATCTGCATATCTGAGGTTATTGATATTTTTCCTGGCAATCTTGATTCCAGCTTGTGCTTCACTCAGTCCAGCATTTCACATGATGTACTCTACATATAAGTTAAATAAGCAGGTTGACAATATACAGCCTTGACGTACTCCTTTCCCAACTTGGAACCAGCCTGTTGTTCCATGTCCAATTCTAACTCTTGCTTCTTGACCTGCATACAGATTTCTTAGGAGGCAGGTAAGGTAGTCTGGTATAGTCACAAGGGAGGCTGGGAAATACTGTCGAGTTGGGCATCCATATGGAAACAATGTGTGTTGCAAGGAGGGGCCAGGGACAAATAAAAGGGTTTGTCCTATTATTGCCTATCTCATAGGGAGAAGATAAGTTTGAGAATGACTTAAAATGGGTCATTTCTTTTTTTGACAGCTATAATGCAGCTAGTTTCAGATGGAAACTGGGTCTGAAAAAGCTGAGAAGCGGAAATGCTTGCATTATGAAAGGTTTTCCTTTTTCATCCGTTCTGTGTCAAAACAACATTTGAAAGAAATTGGGTTGACTATGAACAAAAGAATAACAGCACAAGAATTTCTCCTATTGATTGTTTTCATAGTTTCTATATTGTCACTGATAACGAGAAATTTAGGGTGTGGGAGGGAATCTATTGTTTCAGTTGTCTATTACAAACAATGGTTGTTGGGCAAAAAGGCTAGAGATTTCATGCACAATCAGTGGGTGCCCTGACAGTCAGGGGTAGTAAGAGAATTGGATGCTGGCAGAGGGAATGCCACATGGGTTGAGTAATGACACTCCTTGCACTTGCCCCACTCAAAGCAAGCACAAGGTAACACTCTGTAGAAGCAAGTAAAGGAAGAGAAGAAAGAGAAAAATGAACTTTCATTTTGGAATAACAAAAATGGTTATTCTGATAAAAGCCAGGTCATATCAGCTCAGAGTGATTAAATAATTAAAAGCAAACATCTCTCATAATCCACTACAACAGTTACTTCCTTCATACCTATGATTGTAACAATTGTTCTCTTAATCAGAGAGATCAGTTAACTTTCCCAAGGTCACACAGATTCATATCCAAGGCTGGCAACTTCATCAGACTTTGTCTTTTAATCTTGCTTGATGGATTTTATTTTATTATCTAACTTTCCCTGGGTCTATAAGATCTCTTTCCAAGTAGACATTAAGTTCTTTGAACCTCAAGGACCCTATTACCTTTCACAATTCTTTTCCTGTAATTTTCTCAAAGAATGGTTATTAAATAAAAGCATGAAAATGAAATAATATATAAAATAGTTCCACTCATCGTCATACCAACCAGACTATATCCTTTTATAATTCATTCTATTTTTCCAGAATAGCATATCAAATGGTGGGAACTTTTAGAAAATATTTCCCTCAGGAGTAGTCAGGTTATCTCTGATGGTTTCACTGCTTCAGCAAATATTTTCCCATTGATTCAGAACCCTTTAAAAGTAAATTCTCTTATCTTCAGCTGGGTGAAAAATGGCTTGATTAGAAGTAAATGTGTGCAATTCTAGTATAACTGTGTATAACATCTGCTGTCATTTATTTTGCTTATTAAATTGTAACCTGTGAGACAGGCTGGAAGTTTAGTGGTAGTATTACTGCAAAGACTTGAGCCAATTCCCAGTCTAAATGCCAAACTACATAGGGTGTAGAAAAGCTAAGTTAAGCTTTAGGATCTCAAATGGATTTTATGGTAGTTTCTGACACCACTCATCTTAAGTAATAGTGAAACATAGCTGTGGTGTTTGAATATTTTCTGGCATTTAAGTATAGATTTTTATGGGGAGATGTTCTCATCTCAAATGGATTGAACTAGGGGTGGGGGAGAGGGTCTTTGTCTTTTTTTTTTTCCTCACTGATATACCCCTAATACATACAATAGTGCCAGGAACACAGTAGGTTCTTGATAAATATCTGTTGACTTCACACTCAATCACACGAGGATCATTTCTGTCTCCAAAGAAGGGTCTTGGAAAGTGGAGGTGGGTAGGGGCAGCAAGGTTATTAGCTTCAGACCTAAAATTTAAACATGTTGAGGGCATACCATCTATTAGAAATCAATAGCTGTCTTTTGACACCCACCCTCTGCTAACCCCATTGGCGCCATC
Source organism: Giraffa tippelskirchi (assembly GCF_054371585.1). Classification (NCBI taxonomy): domain Eukaryota; kingdom Metazoa; phylum Chordata; class Mammalia; order Artiodactyla; family Giraffidae; genus Giraffa; species Giraffa tippelskirchi. The sequence goes on along the minus strand of NC_137276.1, from coordinate 86,209,895 downwards.
CTTCTTGGTTCAGTTGAAATTCCACCTTTCAATTGATACCATTCCAACTTCTTCCCTGGAATGTAATTTTGTGTCTTTTTTTTTTTGCATTCCACTTAACAACTTTTATTCTTGGATTCATTTTTTTTAAATCTTTTGGCATCATCTTCCTGGTTTGACACAATATCTATCCTCACCCACTTAACTACCAACACATCAAGCAGGAGATTTTTAGGAGTTTCATAAGCTCTTATTTTGATGATTGCTCATTGTAACAGTAATTTGTTACTCACTTTATTACTCACTGTAATAGTAGGGTTTTGGGTTTTTTTTGGAGTGGGGGCACACAGTAGGGAAAGCAGAGTCCTAACCACTGGACCACCAGGAAATTCCCCCCAAATATATTTTTAAAATTTATTTCTTCATTTGGGGGCAGGATAATATGTTTAATATAATGATGGAAATGTTGGGGCTTTGAAAAATTTAAAACTGTTTCTCTAAACAAAAAACGTCAACATATCTATCATTCAAAAGAAATTTCTCATAGAAAAGAGACTATAACTTCAAGAAGAAAATGTTGGAAGATGAAAGGTTGTCTTGTATCCTATATCCTGTGTTCTGAATGTGAAAGCCAGTAAATGAAAGAGAAAGTGAAAGAGGGAGAAAGGCAGGAAAGAAGAGCGGGAAGAAGAAAGAGAAAGAAGGAAGAAGAGGAGGAGCACTGGATAAAGCTATTGTGATATTTTGGGAATAAGGAGATTTCTTTGATAATATAAGAATTCTTAACAATTTTAACACTGAAAGTGTTAGAATAAAGAGGTTTGTGAATTTTATTTAAGGTAGTTAATTTTTTTTTAAAGGAGAAACAAACTGCAATTCCTACAACAACAAGGCATTTCAGTAATTGCTTCTCGTCTCTTAGAAGGTGCAGAAGAACTCACCTGTTACTCACAAACCTAGCTGGATAGCATGTTAATTTAAAAATATTTCTCAGCATTCTATCACTGTCAAGCTGGAGTAACACTATATGAAATCTTATAGGTGCAAAGATAAAACATTAAGTAGTATTTACCAAATCCCTTGTTTCTGAATTAAGAAAATGTTTTCATTGATACAATTACTCTACACTCACCATCTTATGTAGATACATACTTGGGGGCAGAAGGTAGTCAATCAGAAATTTATTAGTCATATTTAGAAGCATCTGACTTTTAAATTATTAATTAACAACTTATATGTAAAACTATTTTCCCACATCAAAATGTTATTCTAATTTCATCAACCAAGCACTTTAAGAAATGAAATATTTTATCAGACAAAAGCAAGTGTATCTGAAAAGTGTGGGTCTTGTCCATTAGAATAGTTTCTAGGTGATGTCATGTTGAATCTCTGGCAAAAATATTAATATTTGATGCCAATAATTTTTCCATTGCCAACCTAAGTACATTGCATATTAATGTGAAAATCATCTTGTATTTGGTCATTACAGTATAAAATAAATATGTCATTAAGCTTGTATGGACTACTGATCTAAATTTTTTCATTTGTATACCCTTTTCATTACAGGTATTTAAGTGCACACTCTTAGCATAGCTATTTTAAAAAGACTAAAATACATGTATTTTTATATGTACTGTAATTTATAAAGTATAAACAAAACAAAAATGATGAAGTATAATAGAACTTCTATTTATATATATTTTTAGCCTGAAAGAGTTGACTTGTCCAGATGCTGAATTACATGTACTCTTTTAGAAACCACTGACCTAAAGGCTGTCATATTCATAACAGTAAAAGTATATAAGGAACAAAAGATACAGATCAATAACTATGGCGAAAAGGGAACTTTTAGTAATATCAATGAAGAAAACACAAAATACTTCAGTGGAATGGTGGCAGGAGTTGCTCTGGAATAATGGATACTAATAGTGGTGTAATAATTAATGAAATATGAGTCTAAGAAGTACTATGAAAATTGTTAATCCTGTCTCATCAAAATCATCACCTTATTCTATGTGTGTGTGTTTGCATGCCTGCAGAATGTACACAAGACTATTATGTAATGAATTTTTAAAAGTCTCCTAATGTAAAAGTTTGGTTCAAAAAGAGTGGCCAACTTCTTACCGTAAAGACTATCTCTCCTCTAACGACACCATGAGAAACACAATGAATTCCAGCTTCATTTTGCCTTTTGTGCCCTTCAAGTGCTTCATGCTATATCATAAAAACCATAATTTAAGTACAGCCTTAGCTGAGAATTTCCTCATTTATTTTTCAAAAGTAATGCTGTAAAGAACACTTCCAGGAACATTATAAATCACATCTTACTATACTGAGATACTTAACTAAATCGAGAGGCATTCTTGCTTTTCAAGTAAATATGAATTCTGTCTTGTTTAAATATTTACCCAGAATTAATAGACTTGTACGTGACTACAAAGTCCTATAAATTATTAGTCCTATAAATTATTTTGCCTCTAGTCACTAAATACACACGCATTTCAACATGAATATTATTTTAGAAATTGACTGTAACTAAATACTTAGGCACTTTCAAAGTTTTTTTAAATGAATGGATCATCTGAATTTCTTTCAAGCCATTAAGTCCACACCATGAATACAGCACCAAGTGAGAAGCCATATTCTGTACACACATTGGAAAGATGAAATAAATGTTTTTAAAATAAAATTGCATATTTTTAGTTCTTTAATGTTAATAACAAGTGAGTTCTCCATTACCGACAAATAGCCATCCAAATCTCTGTTTAGAAATAGAGACCCAATGGCAGATGTAAGTGACTATTTGGTTACCTCACGTTTAATTATCTTCAGGGGTAGCACATTATCTCTCCCGAGAAGAGAGTTCTGAAACAGGTCAATCCCCAGCAGGCACCTGGGCACGATGGGGGTACCAGACTGTCACTCCATCGCTGAAAAATGTCCTACGAATATCTGAACACCGGGGGAGAGAGATTTTTTTAATGTGACTTTAAAAAAAATTCCTCTTCTTAAGCTTCCCGATCCTCCTATATCATCATCCCAGTGACATGACCAATTGTCATTTTACTTTCTGTCTACGTAACCTCGTGCACAGCTAGGAAATAATGATTTAGGACTTGAAATTCAAAACATAATGGTGTTACTGTTTTTTTCATTCCTCATTTTACTCGACACCCCTGCAGAGTTGATGCAAGTACTGAGCTCCCTTTGAAGTCAGCTTGCATCATCTTTGATGGAGTATAAAGCAATAGGAGATACTGACTGCAGTTTTGAGCATCTCAATTCTCATCTCAGATGATGCCCATACATTTGTCATTAAATGCGTGGCCAGAGTAAATCCTTGGAAGAATTGCCAAGCAGTTAAAATTGGCAGGTGTAGGCTACACATTTCTACAAAAAAAGAACAGAAAAGAAGAATGTTAAACTGTTTTTAAAGCATTTTATCTCATATTCCACTTAGGTTATTCTTACAGTGAGTGATTGTTGTAATGTATTCTTTTTACTTGGTTCGCTTTTTCTAATACTTTTCTTGCTTTGTGAAGTTATGTTAAGCAGATATATATGTATAGAGATGCCCCAAATATTTTAGACCTTGAAGGATGATGTTCTTCTTTGTTTTGTTGTTGTTCACTTGCTCCATCCATGAGATTCTCCAGGCAAGAATATTGAAGTGGGGTGCCATTTCCTTCTCCAGAGGATCTTCCTGACTCAGGAATTTAACTCATTTCTCCTGCATTGGCAGGTGGATTCTTAACCACTGAGCCAGCAGGGAAGGCCCTTCTTTGTTTACATAATGGTAAAATAAAATGGTATCTGTGGACAAAAACTAGGAGAGTTGGCTTTTTAATACACTTTGCTCTCAGCTATAATTATATACCATAGAGTGAAGATGAGAGTAATTTGGAGAAAAAAGAAAAGAAAAGCATTTGATTGTGAGCTTTTTCTGTGTTTGTGGTAGACACTAGTACTGATCACTAATCTCTGGTTTTCATCTTTTATGAGGCACAGAGGAGAATTGTACTTCTCTTCTCCTTTGATGGTAGGTTTTAGTCATGTGACATGATTTGGCCAATAAAATATGATCAGGGGGCTAGGTGAAGCCTTTGATTACTTGTACTCTCTTCTTGCTCTTCTGCAGAGATGGTCATGGAAATTATGTTTACCATGAGATCAAAGTATACATCATAACACCAAGTAAACCTGTGGAATACAGGTGCTATAGAAAGTGACCCAGGAGGCTGCAGTGGACTGCCTGATTAAAAATTTAATTTGTGTTTTGTTAAACCATTGCAATTTTAGTGTTGCATGTTACCACAGCACAGTCTAGCTTATCCTAGCTGAGGTATCTATTTACTTTTTATATGCAGGTGACCCTTGAATAACTTGGGACGCATGGGTCCATTTATACTTGATTTTTTTTCACTATATATGTACTAGAGGTGTGAGTGTGTGCATGCTGTGGCTTCAGTCATGTCCAACTCTTTGTGACCCTATGGGCTATAGCCCACCAGGCTCTTCTATCCATAGAATTCTCCAGGCAAGAATATTGTAGTGGGTTGCCATGCCCTCCTCCAGGGGATCTTTCTGACCCAGGAATGGAACCTAAGTCTCCTATGTTTCCTGCATTGCAGATAGATTCTTTACCAGTGAGCCATGGGGCAAGCCCCATGTACTACAGTACTGCACAATTCATGGTTGATTGAATCCTTAGATGAGAAACCATGGATATGGAGGTCCCACAGAAGAGCTTTATGGGCATTTTTGACTGTGTAGAGGGTCTACATCCCTAACCTCCATATTGTTCAAAGTTTCAACTGTGTATATAAATATTTTTGTGCATACACACACACATGTACACATCATTTTACAGAAAATAAATTTAGTAATTATAACAACTCAAAAGATACTAAACATCTGTTTGTGAAATCACACGATACTTTTGTGATTCCTATTGGCCTCTGTGGAATATATTATTTATAGCTCCACAGTAAATGTTTCCACACCTTCTTTCTCTAAGCACTTAACTTTCTACTCTTCTTCAGATAATCATACTCATTTCTATTACCTGATACCTGTCTGAAATTTCAGTTGTCAAAATCATTTTATTTTTAATAATAATTTGGAATACATTTTGATTGTTGGGGAAAAATGAATTTCAAAGGAGTTTAGCAGATAACAACTTTACAGGAGTTAAAAGAGCAGAGTATATTATGGGGAATGTCTATTTGGTCTGGGTGGTTGGATCATAAGTTAGAAGGCAGCCAGGAGTGGAGATGAGGGTCGTGGCAGAAAATATGTGTGGATAATTCTTTCCTGTCCTGCCTTACATCTATGTATCACAACAAGATATTACATTCCATTAAGTTCTACAATATTTCCATTATAAACACAATCTGAATCCTAAGAGGAAAATACTGACTACCAGAAACGCAAGATTCTCAGAGGGCTTTAGCAAACTGTATGCTAAATTGCAGACAGACATGTTAGTTCCCTTTGAATCAGTAATTTAACTCTTTCCCCTTATTTTTCCATCAAATTTTCAGTAGGTCACTCTCAAGTCAAAATTTAATTTTATGTGGTTGAAGTGGTAGAGCCAAAATGAAATTGCATGCTGTAGGGGGAAGAAATTTAACCTACTTTTAATAGCCCCTTTGAAAGATACTTTGAAGACATGACTTACTCTCATAGTATGTTGACTATTTGAAGAATGAATTATTATATCCTTGTCAAATTTTAAATAGCATGCTGTTAAAAATATTAGTCACACAGGGGGCTGTTTGACAGTCATGTCACAGAAAAACTCTGGTCTATATGAACAGGCAGAGTCTGCAACTTAATATTATAGTTGCATGGAGCCCTGCCTTTCACGGGCATCCAGAAAGAAGTGGGGGTGGGAAACCACTTCACCTTGACTTGGAACGTTGGTGGGTCTCTGCCAACCGATGCTCAGTGGGTTTGTGTTTCTTCTCTGCCTGTCCTTTCTCGGCAGAGCTTAGCAGAGAGCCTAAAAGAAATGAAAAAGGTATCATTGCAACTGGAAGAGTTTCTTTCTTTTTAAAAAAAAATACATCCAAGAAATATGAGTTGAGATCTAGACTAGAGGTTGTAAAGAAAATGATCCAAGAATTTCTTTTAAAAGGCAAGTTTTTTTTTTTTTCCTTAAGCCTAAAAAATAAGATTAGAAACTGTCTTGGATGAGTCCAACTGTGATTAAAAAAATAAACCTTTTATAGTTGAGTCAAGAATTGTTCCCCTTTTTGTTCTTTGACTCTTCCTTGCAGGGAAAGGGGCAATCTTTACCTAATCAGAGCAAAGCCAGAAGAATCACTGAGGCAGAGGAAGCGTCACGCAGGTGAAGGTCAGGCCAATTTTCCCCCAGTAATGCTGTTTTATCACTCATCCAACAAAGATTGGGGCCTTTCTTTCCTTGATCCTTTTGTGCTTTCCCCTATTACTTTAACAGATCTGAACAAGCCAGAGAATTCTTCATCCAAAAGTTCCATTTAGCTCCATTTATTTCAAATCCTCCAAATTTCACATCTCGATGTTATAGCAACTTGCGGGTAATATAAAATCCATGTATCAGGCAGGAAGGCAAAGTGATCTAAAAACAGAATTGACACAGGACACATTGTTTTCACTGGTCCTTTGCCCCTCAGCGCTGGGCTTCACGTCAGCCCCATGCATCCAGCCACCTTTTAGTTTCAACGGGTTCTGTCTTCTATGTGTCTACTACACATGCATGCTGTTGATGAAACACTAATTTACAAATTGGATGATGTTATACTTGGCAGCTTGGACAAGGGTCATGTTGAGAAGCCAAGACTATAAAACAAAGACTCACCCTAGGGATATGTGGGGCCCTAAACAAATGTATTCCACAGTGGCCTCTGAGTAACTGTGACAGCTGTAACACTTCAGGTCACAATGGTACTCTAGTAACCCATTTACTCTTAGGAGTAGGTTTGGTGTTGTTGCAATAGGATATCAACAGGAAGAAATGGGGAAAGTTACATTTTGCAAAGATAAAGTTAAAAATTAGTTTAATAATTTTTAAAAAACACTATTTTTAAAGTATAGCAGTAAGCTTTTTGTAATTTACTTTTTAATTGGAGGATAATTCCTTTACAATGCTGTGTTGGTTTCTGCTGTACAATGCAAATCAGTCGTATTTATATATATATATATATCCCATGCCTCTTGAGCCTCCCTCCCCCAACCCATCCCACCCCTCTAGGTTGTCACAGAGAAAAGTATAACATTTTGATATATAACAGCACTAAGGTACTGCTGCCAAGTCCTGGCAGCTTTGACTCAGTCTTCCTGTATCTGAGGAACTCTAAATTATCCTGGCTTGCTTACCCTGCCCTCTCTCCACCTTTCTCCTTTCACTGATCTTTTTTTCTCACATCTTACTTGCCAATTGTTTCTCTCTCCTTTTTCCCTTTCTTCCTTCCCCAGAGCCCAGGTGAGGGGATGGCTGCTTTCAGATGGAGGGATCCCTTCTCAAAGTGGTTTAAAGTAGGTTTTTAAAGCTAAAAAAACTTTATAGCTTCATGGACATACTGAAAATGTTATTTCAAGAAGACTGTAATGAATGTCTAAATGCTAGCCATTTGAGTGCTTTACAGATGAGTAGATTAGGGTCTCCGAGAGGATTAATATTCATATTTAATCATAAATACTTTGTATTCATTATAAAAGATCCAGAATTATTAGCAGGCATTTTATCAGTTCATATTAATCTCTATTTTGAAAGAGAAAGAATTTAAAATATCACTAGTTTTTCCTTTATTTTGGAATATACTTTCTACCACCCATTTCGTATCTGCAAACTTCTATAATACCTATATTTCCTTCCCATTGTCCAGAGTTCTGTTTATCTTCAAATGGAAGAATTCTTCAAACCACAATTTTTAAATTAAGAATTCAGTGACTTCCAGTTCTATTACAAATATGGCTAAAATCAAAACGTTACTTGGTAGTTTTATTTGGTTCACAAAGCAGTTTTCAGAAACCGGTAATATACAATTCCCTGTCTGGCACAATAAACAACAGAACATCTTTTATCTCTCAGTTGATGTTAGTATGCTTACTTAACCAGTCTTGTAATTGTTTCTTCTAAGGGTTGTAGATATTTAAATATAGTAAATGCTCTATGACATTGTTTCTGTTGTGAAGTTAATTCTTTTCCTGGAGGAGAAGATCAATTCACAATTACTTCAGGGCAGTCAATATAGGCCATCTTAGTTGGCCACTAATTAAGCAATAAGATATGACAGGCAATGTATTTCTGGGTGATTTAACGTATCTATGGAGAGATTTTTTTTTTAAAGCAAGAGGCTAAAGGTCAAGTGACTTTAACCACTTGAAAATTTCACTGCCAGAAATTTTCCATTACTACAAGGATACTTAAATGTAAATTATTGAAACTAATACAAACACAGGATGTTTTTAGTGGCTACTTAGGAAATCAAGCCAAAACATTTTTTTTTTAAAGTTAACTAGTGGAAGTGCTATACACTGTACTACAGTTTACTGTATAGCATCTCATTTAATTTTCCAGTGATCTGGTGAGGTACCTCTTATCCTCATTATACAGTTGAGGCACATGGAGCACTGGCTAAAGTGCTTTGCACTATGAGTTAGAATTCTGAAATTAAATACTGTTGGATTCCAACATGTACACACTGCTATATTTAAAATAGGTAACCAACAATGTCCTACTGTTTAGCACAGGGAACTCTGCTCAATGTTGTGTGCCGCCTGGATGGGAGGGAAGTTTGGGGAAGAATGGAAACATGTATATGTATGACTGAGTCCCTTTGCTGTTCACCTGAAGCTATCACAACATTATTAATCAGCTATACTCTGATATAAAATAAAAAGTTAAAAAGTATTCATAGATTCCAAGCTCTTGATTTGGCTGACTTAAAGCATTCTTCTCCCCTACCCAAACTGTAACTTTTTTTCTTTTTTGAGAGCAAAGATCTTTTTAAAAAACAGGGCTAGCCCATAGGTTACTAGAAAACCAATTTTCCAAACTTCATGATTCTTTTTTTAGTGAGTTTTGCAAAGATTAATAACAGAGTTATTAAGCAAATCATTCAGTAATCCCTGAAGAGTAAATTGAAGAGCAAATATAATAGTAGACATGTGAGACAGGCCATCTGGAAAAAACTTTTGGGCTTCACTGGACAATATTAAGATTTTTCTGGAAAATGCCCCACCATGCTGAGATTCTTTCTTGATTTTTTTTGTTGTCCAGTTGTTAAGTTGTGTCTGACTCTTTACAACTCCAGTGACTGCAACACACCTGGCTCCTCTGTCCTCCACGATCTCCCAGAGTTTGCTCAAATTCATATCCATTGAGTCAGTAACGGATGTGAGAGTTGGACTATAAAGAAAGCTGAGCACCGAAGAATGATGCTTTTGAACTGTGGTGTTGGAGAAGACACTTAAGACTCCCTTGGACTGCAAGGAGATCCAACCAGTCCATCCTAAAGGAGATCAGTCCTGGGTGTTCACTGGAAGGACTGATGTTGAAGCTGAAACTCCAATACTTCGGCCACCTGATGCGAAGAGGTGACTCATTTGAAAAGACCCTGATGCTGGGAAAGATTGAGGGCCGGAGGAGCAGGGGATGACAGAGGATGAGATGGTTGGATGACATCACTGACTCAATGGACATGGGTTTGGGTGAACTCCGGGAGTTAGTGATGGACAGAGAGGCCTGGTGTGCTGCGGCCAATGGGGTTGCAAAGAGTCGGACACGACTGAGCAAATGAACTGAACTGAACTGAACTGAAGTGATGCTTTCTAACCATTCCATCCTCTGCCACCCTCTTCTTCTTTTGCCTTCATTTTTAACAGCATCAAGGTCTTTTCCAATGAGTCAACTCTTCTCATCAGGCAAGATGCATCTTGATAACATTGTCCTACTTATGCATCTATTCTATCTCCCTTGGTCCAGGCACTCATTGTCCACATCCTCCTCCTATGTGCTATGCTCAACTCTACTCTTCCTGTAAGCATGGACATACTCTATTCATTTCTTATTGTGAGAGAAACATGGTCAGCTCTCTCTTAGAATTAATGGGTTAATTTTTCCTAAGTTACTCCTGACCCCTCACTCAGTATGCTTTAGACTTAACCTCTCAGTTCCACCCATCTTTTTTGTTTACCTCCTCTACTGATTCCCATATTTCTTGCCTATTGTTTTCTGTAGAGATACCCTGATAAGAAGCACCTAATTTCATTTTATATTCCAAGTGCTTATCATAGCATCTGACATATATTCTATGTGCTCAGTTGCTCAGTTGTATCTGACTTTTGTGACCCCAGGGAGAATGCCATGGGGATTCTCCATGCAAGAATACTGGAGTGGGTTGTCATGCCCTCCTCCAGGGGATCTTCCCAACCCAGGGATCTCCTGCTTTGCCGGCAGATTCTTTACCATCTGGGCCACCAGGGAAGCCCAACTCCAGTTATATTCTATACTCAATAACTAATTGTTTTATTTGCTACATTGATGTATGAATAATTTCATGGATCCAGAATTCCAAACATTACCTAAATAGTAACCAGCTCAAAATATTCTTTAATATCTAGCTTAATTTTTTATCATGGCTCTTTTAGTTTTCTAAACTCACTTTTACTTTTAATATGCCGAGACTGTTGCTCAGTCACTTCAGTCATGTCTGATTCTTTGTGACCCCCATAGACCGTAGCCCACCAGGCTCCTCTGTCCATGGGATTTTACTGGCAAGAATACTGGAGTGGGTTGCCATTCCCTCCTCCAGGGCATCTTCCTGATCCAGAGACTGAACCCAGATCTCCTGCATCTCCTGCATTGCAGGCAAATTCTTTGACAGCTGAGTCACTGAGGAAGCCCTAGATTTTCTTTCTTTGTCTTCACTAAAGAAGTTTCTTCTGTCAGTTTCTGTGACATACCACTCACCTTGCTTTTATTCTGTCTAATGATTTTATTCATTCATTTATTCAGTATCTATTGAGGATAAACTATGCTTCTGTCTTTTTTTCATGTTATCAAGATTACAGTTTTTGCAGAACTGAATAGCTTTATACTGATTTAAAATCATTTGCAGATTCTCACTATACATCATTTCTCCGTCTTGGTTTTCCAAATCGTAGTCTTATTGTGTCTGTCTGTGTATGTGCACACATGTATATTCCTGGGTGTATTCCAGGTCAGAATTTGTTGAGTCAGTTATTACTCAGGTGACATTTTTAGACTAAAAGAACCCCCCTTGGTTCCTCTTTTGGTCAAATCAGAGGAAATGCACAAGTATGGTCTTCTGTTGTCTCGTTTAAACCTAGATGAGTTCATAAAAAATAATTGAGGCTCTCTTAAGTTTTGGGGAGGGGATTTTGACTTGGGAGGGGATGTTGAAGGGTGTAACTGTTTTCATAGGACATGAGTTTGTGAGGTTGTGTGCAATTCTAGAGGATCTGGCTGGGAGGGGTGCCTGTCTGAAGGAGGAACCAACCTAAAGAGAAGAAGACCCAAAAGGTGAAGAGAAGGGAGCTGACTTCTAATGTCATTCTTTGAATTACTGAATCCAGTTTTATTCCCAGTTCTCATTATTAATCATGGAAACAAACAATAACTTCATCTACCTCTTTTCTTTAAACCAATTTAAACTTTTAAATTTTATTTCAGCTTTTGTCACTTGAAACTAATATGATAAGATATTCTTAAAATTTGGGTTATAATAGGGAGGAATTCTAGGATTCAAATAAATTACTTTCTCCAAAATTTATTACCTGAAGTATTCACCCAGGATTCAGATTTATTCTGTAAGAAATAAGTATCACATTTGAAAGGACTGTTTATATGTATATATATGAGTGTCCCACATTTTGGAATCTCTGCCCATATTTACAATCCTTTAGATTCCAATAAGTCCTAGAGAATTATGTCTAATGAAACTGGGGAAGGAAAAGGCATTTTCAAAATTCATTATTATTCTCTCCTTTATCATGTTCCCAGGGTGAGTGATATAAATTACCACAGATATGTTGAACCTAGATCAAGTCTAGCTCACCAAATATAAATTTATGGTCAAAAGTAGGCTTCTAATAGTTCCTCAGAGTTCTTTTATAATGTGGATTAGATAGAGTGTTTATCACTTGCTTTTCATGGTTTCACTGTTAAGGAAGACTTGCAGCAGTCAAATTATGGTGCTACATAAAAATTTACTCAACAAAGTCTTCTTGTCAAAATGTTAGGCAAAGTAGTGTCTTTATGGTGAACTGTTTGAGTGCTACTTCCTGTGTAAGTGAAATTCCACGGACACCATGCATTTTGAGGTCCAATATTGAGACGAAACTTCAAGGTGTACTTTGTTCATCTTTTCTAGGCCTCTGAGGTCTGCACAAATATTAAGCTTTTATCCTTAGAATGCTTTTTCAGACCATTGCCAGGAAAACCTGATCTGCTATTTTGCTGCAGATGGCTGTCTCTAATACACCAATAGTTATTAGGGGCTCAAATCATGGGTTCTTAGATTCCCTCCCGCCCACCCCCTGCACCTAATTTTTCCTTTTTTTCCCCCATTTGTAAAAGGCTTCTATAAGAATTACTGTACATGCACAAAAAGGCCCCATTTAGAAAATAGTTTGTGCATCCCCATTCTGTACAGTAATGGCCCATATAACTGTATTAAGTCAGTTCCTTTAATAGGCAGAGTGCCTTTTTAGTTTGTGAGAAATACGCCCCTGCTGAGGTTTGAACCAGGTACCCTTGGATCTAAAAGCATTTGCTTTTCTCTTTAGAGAAAGTGAAATCTTCTTAAAAGGGGGTTGAGGGGAGGGGGTAGTTCTCTGACTTTGGAGCCATATTTTCAGCAATTTTATTTTTCTTTCTGAGTTGCTTTCTTGGTCTCTTCCCTCCATCCTTTGTTTTATCTGTTCTATGATCTTTTCTCACTTCATTATTTGGCTCATGTGGGCTTTAAAAAATATGAATATGAGCCTTTGCATCTAAGATCAGCATTTAATATCTAATAATGGCAACATTGTTGAGCTAAATAATATGTAAATGCCAGGTCTCAAACTTGGACTACAGAAGCTCTAATATATTCCCAACTCCAACAGTTCATGAGTCTAAGTTATTTGTGTCAAGTTAAAAGTGAAAATACTTTTTCCCATGTAAGAAAAATGACCATGTGATACTATGAATTGGATTCTCTCTGTGTATTGCTTCATGGTGGCCATTTTACCAAAAAGACTTCTAGAACACTCTTTATAAAAATATATTGTGATAATTAAAGAAAAGTTTAATCTCATGACCCCTTGGATTTCCATTATACACCAGTTATCCATATTCTAGTGGTCTTGCTGCAATTCATGATGTAACATGCCATGATTCTTTGCAAATCTCTTCATATTCAAAAAGGTTTACAAGCTCAAGGTACTTATGAGCTTTTATAGGCTTTACTTGTTTTATTGTCAAAACTCGATTATGTTCCCAATATTTAAGAGTATGTAGGAATCTCTCATAAACAGGACAGATGGAATAATAAGTTATAATACTACAGTAACCAAAGAGACTTTCCTCCTCTTTTGTCGTAGCAGAGTTCTATTTGGATTACAATAGCCACAGGAAACAAGGGTTTAGATCCTTAGTTGCCATTGTTTCATCATTAAACACTTCTTAAATGTTCACAATATGCCAGGTGCTTTATGGAACACATAAAGACTAGTTCTTACATAGAAGGGAAAAGTTTATTCAGGGATAACATTGGACACATTGTAATTACTCCCACTGGAGCCATGTATATATATAGCAAAAGGGGTTTCTGGGTACAGAAAAGAGAATTTATCAAGGCATGTTTCCTTTTTGTTGCAATGCCTGCCCTGATTCTTCACCCATAACTCTCTGAGGGTAAACTTTTAACAATTTAGATACGAATTTAGTATTTCATTCAAGGTCAGAATATGAAAAACATTGTTATTTAACAGGATCTTTGAAAGCCAGGGATCCCTGTATGGATTCTTTCTTGGACAGTGAAATTGCAATCCAGCTCTAAGTTCCTGGAATCACCTGAGGTTCAAAGTTGACCTGAGATCAGACTGAATCCAAGGAGGAGTCTTTGTCCCAGAGAGCAATAACAGTTCTATACTAGAAGACATACTATACTATACTATATTGGAAGACAAAGTCTCAAAATTAGTGCTTTTTAATTAATTATAATCTCTTTAGTGTCAGACCCAGTTAACTATACAATATATATGTGATTGTCCAATAAATATTCAATAAATATTTGTGGAACAACGGGAGTTCAAGGAACTCCCGTAGTAAGAAAATAGCAAATCTAATCTCTGACAACAAAAAAATGAAATTAATATTTGCAAGCCAATTAGACACCTTGATAATTGAGAAGTGCTGGATCTGAATTTGTGTTTCCCTAACCTAGACTTTTATGTACACTGCATGCATGCTAAGTCACCTCAGTTGTGTCTAACTCTTTGCAACCCAATGAACTGTAGCCCACCAGGTTCTTCTGTCCATGGGATTCTCCACGCAAGAATACTGGAGTGGGTTGCCAAGCCCTCCTTCAGAGGATCTTCCTGACCCAGGGATCAAACCCTCATCTCTTTATGTCTCCTGCATTAGTGGGCAGGTTCTTTGCCACTAGTGCCACCTGGGAAGTTTTTCTTTCAGGGTCAATATTAGGCATTTTTAAAGTTTTCCTGACCATAAGACTGTTCCACTGAACTCTTTGCAAAAATTATCTCCTTTCTCAATTATTTTCTGGAAAACAATTTTTTTTTTTTTTAAGGAGTTCACAATTTCAGTAATATAGATAAAGGGCTTCAATGTTTGGTTTTGCTAATTGAGAGAGTGAAGATAAAAAGGTTTATTAGTTCCTTCCCAGCATCACCAACTCAATGGACATGAATTTGAGCAAACTTGGAGAGACAGTGGAGGACAGAGGAGCCTGGCGTGTTGCAGTCCATGCGGTTGCAAGCAGTCAGACACAACTTAGCTACTGAACAACAAAGTTCCTTTCTTATATATCTCTGGGTCAAGAATAGAAAATCTTTGAATGCTTAAAGGAGGTAACAAAAGAATCACCGAAATAATGCAAAAGTACAGAAAGGGAACATTAAATTTTAGACTTCTTGTTTCTGCATGAAAAAGTAAATGTAAAAGTTGTGTACAGTTATTTCAAACAATCATGAGCACAATCTCCAGCTGAGAATTTTGGTCATTTTCATATAATTGTATTTTCTTGTTCAGTAGCTTAGAACACATTTCTCTCCAGGCCTCTCCAAATTCAACTCAATGTAGTCAATACCTTTTCTTTCCACTTTCGATTCTTTCTTAAAGGAGCATAATTATCAGCAAACTTGTTTTGTAGAAAGATAAGGAGAGATCAAATTGCAGTATAAAGTCTTCTGAAGGATTACCATTACCTTCCACTGTATCTTCTTTTAATTAATTGCCCTGCCTTCTCCTGCAGATAAGTAGCGTTTTGAAAGAGGGAGACTCCATGGGGTGCAACCAGAACAAAATTCTATCTCTCCTCTCCCTGTTCCCGCCTTCTCTGCCACCCTTACCTTAATCATTCAAACCTCTTCTTCAGACTTGTTTTCTCCGCTGCTTACATACAATCTCAAGCAAGTGCCATAACTTTTTCTGGACATTCTTAGATAATAAGTCCCACAGTCAATTTTGGTAGAAAAGAGTTCTCATAGATATGAAAATATTCCATCCAGGGCAATACTGAAAATTTGCTGTATTTCACATAAAATCAAAATTTCTCCTCCTTTTCAGCATAGAAGTGCTTTAGGCACATCACACAAAGGAGAGGAAGGGCATGGTTGCCTTCATATTTGTTCCTTATCCTTCCTGTCCAATTGTAGTCAGTCCTTCTCCTTACATCTAACTCTTGGCAACCACAGATCTGTCTTCTTTCCCTGTGTGTGCTTACATGCTCAGTTGCTCAGTTGTGTCTGACTCTTTGAGTCTGACTCTATTGAGTAGTCTGCCAGGCTCCTCTGTCCATGGAATTCTCCATACAAGAATACCAGAGTGGGTTGCCATTTCCTCCTCCAGGGGATCTTCCTGACCCAGGGATCAAACCCACATATCCTGAGTCTCCTGAATTGGCAGGCAGATTCTTTTACCACTGAGCCACCAGGGAAGCCCACTCTCTTTCCCTATAGTTTTGCCTTTTTCAGAAAGTTGTTGTGGGAAATACAATTTTAGTATGGCGTTCACTTCTGGTCCATAGACACTCCATTGATTATGCTACATGGTATGGGTGAGCGAAATACAATCACACAAGCCCTTTAAAAGCAAAACATTTTTGACAGCTGGTAACGGAAAAGGAAATCAGAGCAGGAGGGAGATTCAAGGTGAGGATTCTGGCTTGCTGACAAAGGGAATCAGTGGAAAGGACCTAATAGTGAACTCTAGGAAGTGAGAACAATTCCCAGCTAACAGGCAGCAGGGAAACTAGCACCAGAATCCTTCAATCATAAGGAACTAAATTCTGCCAACACCTGAATGAACTTGGATACTGCTTCTTTCCCAGAACCTCTAGATAAGTGTCCAGCCCAGCTGACACTTTAATTTTCTTTTTAGAAGATCCTAAGCTGTGAATTCAACTCAACCGAATTTTCCCTAGACTTCTGACATACAGAAATATGAGCTAATAAATGGACATTGTTTTAAGCTGCTGAATTTCTGCTAATTTGTTCTGCAGCAACAGAATACAACTACAGACATGTCAATGAAATTATAGAATATGTTACCTTTGAGGACTCACTTCTTTCCTTCAACATAATGCATTGGAAATTCATTCATATTGTGATATGGATCACTGAGTAATATTCCAGTGAACAAATGTACAATTTGTTTATCCATTCACCACTTGAAAGACATTTGTGTTGTTTTTTGTTTTGGAGGGGAGAGAAAGGCTACTCTAACCATTAGTATACATGTTTTAGGTAAAAATAAGTTTTCATTTCTTTGCATAGAAATCTAAGAGTGGGATTCACATTGCATAGTAAGTGTATGTTAAAATTGATAAGACGCTGCCAAACTGTTTTCTAAAGTGGTTGTACCATTTTTCATTTGTACCAGCAATATGTGGGAGTCCCAAAAGTCATTGCCATTCTTATTTATTCTGGCCATGTTAATAGGTGTATAGCAGTCTATCACTATTTAATTTTATTTTAAATACATTTACTATAAACTTTAGAGGCTCTGCACAAATGATCATTTTTATAAAATTGTGATATAAACGCACAAGCATATTTTCATTTCTTATTTGAAAATCACATTTTAACAATATAGCCTGGATTGAGTCCATCACATTTTTAGATACTGAGAGTTTTCCATTGAGATGTTAAGAAGGCAGATTTGGGTTGAGATTCATTTATTCAATGTTTACTGATACCAGCTACTGGATGTGTACCAGGAATGATGCTGGATTCCAGGGATAACATATGTGTAACATGTGGCCCTACCCTCAGGAAGTTCATCCACTCTGAGGAAATATGTATGATGTGTACTTGTAATGTAATCGGTCCCATCACTTCATGGCAAATATATGGGGAAATAATGGAAAGAGTGACAGACTTTACTTTCTTGGGCACCAAAATCGCTGTGGACAGTGACTGCAGCCCTGAAATTAAAAGACTCTTGCTGCCTAGAAGAAAAGTAATGAGAAACCTAGACAGTGTATTAAAAAGCAGAGACATTACTTTGCCAACAAATGTCCATCTAGTCAAAGCTATGATTTTTCCAGTAGTCATGTACGGATGTGAGAGCTAGACAATAAAAAAAGCTGAGTGCCAAAGAATTGATGCCTTTGAACTGTGGTGTTGGAGAAGACTCTTGAGAGTCCCTTGGACTGCAAGGAGATACAACCAGTCCATCCTAAAGGAGATCAAACTTGAATATTCATTGGAAGGACTGATGCTGAAGCTCCAGTACTTTGGCCACCTGATGCAAAGAGCTGACTCATTGGAAAAGACCCTGATGCTGGGAAAGATTGAAGGCAGGAGAAGAAGATGACAGAGGATGAGATGGTTGGATGGCATCACCGGCCCAATGGACACGGATCTGAGCAAGCTCCAGGAGATGATGAAGGACAGGGAAGCCTGGCATGCTGCAGTCCCTGCGGTCGCAAAGACTGAGACACGACTGAGTGACTGACAACAACAAATGTAATCTGGCAGTGGTCATGATGAAGGTATATGAACAGAAATATGAGGTTATAGGTGATGGAGCAATGAATTCTGCTTGAGGGAGCAGGATAGTGAGGTCATGAGCTATGACTTTAGGTGTGCAATGCCTGAGAAAGACTTACTATCAGATAATATTAATAGTGAAGATTCATTATAGAATAGACTACTGGTGTACAATTGGAATCATTTTGAATAACCTAATGACAGATGTTTTCTCTCAAATTCTTTCAGACTTTTGAAATTCTTCCCAAATAGCTGTGCTGGATATATAATTAAGGATAATACATGACATGATTTTGTAGATTCCTAAGTGAAGAAAGCTGAGCACCGAAGAATTGATGCTTTTGAACTGTGGTGTTGGAGAAGACTCTTGAGAGTCCCTTGGACTGCAAGAAGATCCAACCAGTCCATCCTAAAGGAGATCAGTCCTGGGTGTCCATTGGAAGGACTGATATTGAAGCTGAAACTCCAATCCTTTGGCCACCTCATGCGAAGAGTTGATTCATTGGAAAAGACCCTAATGCTGGGAAGGATTGGGGGCAGGAGGAGAAGGGGACGGAAGAGGATGAGATGGTTGGATGGCATCACCGACTCGATGGACATGGGTTTGGGCAAACTCCAGGAATTGGTGATGAACAGGGAGGCCTGGCATGCTGTAATTCATGGCGTCACAAAGAGTCGGACATGACTGAGCGACTGAACTGAACTGAACTGAACTGAATAGGAAAGGTTCTCATTTTCACAGATTTGTTTTCTTGGTAGAAGCACAAAACTGGGTAAAAGAAACATGATTTGGATTTTTTTTTTTTTGAGAAGCACCAATAAACACAGTAAACAGGATTTCTTGGCAAAAACTTTCTCACTTCAATGTTGCCCTTGTTTTGAAATTAGTCAATCATTTTTGCAGCACAGATATGTATGTGTATGTATGTATGTTTGTGTGTGTGTATCAGTTAAACATAGTTGGAAATCATTAGAAATATTAGAACTAAGTCATCATGTGAGGAAATAAACATGCTTCTAAGTAGCTACTTCTGCTAGCACTGGGATCTTTAAGTCTTACATTCAAGAACAAATTACTTGTATTCTAACACGAATAGTACAGCATGAGTTAAAGGTAACTAAAAGGGCATTTGTAATTCTGTCTTTCTAGTACACCCAGTATTTACCATACTCAGAGCCAGAGTAAAATGTGGCAGGACTGTACGTGTGAGAATAATTGTGAATAAATAAAATTGTGCCAAACAGATTAGGATTGACATATAATTGACTAAATAGGTCATTAATCATCCAGTGGTTGCAAGAACATTCTCACACACAAAGCCCAAGTTCTAAATCAAGTATTTGGACGTAGTGAGTTTTATTCAATTTTAAATTTCAGAAGAGTTTTCACTGAAGTAACATTTACTTTCGAGGTGTGTAATCTGGGCTCAGCAGGTTGTAATGTTATAGCCTTTGATGTTCACCAAATTTGTTTATGAACTGTGTGAGAGATGGCAATCCAATATCTTCCACAAAAATTCAGAGACACACACAGGACATCTTTTTTTTGTCCTATTCATAAGAGTGTCCTTACTGCCAGAATGTAACCAAAGATCTATTAGAAATGTAAAGGAAATCGCATCTGTGCACCAAAGAGAATGTGATTGGTGTACCAATTGCAAAAGCCAGTGAATTTTAGGTGATTTCAGAATGTACCACGATGAGTGTGACATCCTGGAGTATTTTCAAAGCTGACTGAGGCTATGAATAAGCACCCAGTCTACAGACTGTGAGTGATTTATACACACCAACGTATTTTCAGAATATTAAATGTATTTTCTTTTGTTTGTTTTTGGCTTTTTGCAACCTTACTGCTTGAGCTAGGTTTTGTGAGAGCTACAGAAACACCATATTGCAATTTTTGAGAGCTCTGCTTTTGATGGCTTGCAATAAACCACACAGGATATTCCCATTGGGGGAAAAGAAGTTGTAAACTGTCACGAATATTACCATTTACATGATTTGGAGCTTGGGGATCTCTTGTTAAGATTTTTAACTCCAGCTAATCACAGATTTTTTTTTCTGTTTTGAAAACAGTGATTTGAATGTAAACCAATGCAAAGAGGCCCAATAAAGGAATGTCAACAAACTAATTAATTTCTATAAAAAAACAGAAAGAAATTTCACATGCTCTGATTGTTCTGTTTTTGAGGATGGCTCCAGAACATACACTTCATCTGCAGAATCACTCAAAACAAATTCTACTGACAAACATAGAGTTTATCTCTGTCTTTGTCTAAAGATGACATCCAGCCAGGTAGCACTGTGAAAATATATTAACACTCACCCAAAAGAGGTAATTAGGAAATGTCAGATGAAAACACTAAAAAGAAAAAAATATTAAAAGTCACAAACCTCTACTACTGACAAGAATAGGATTTTCATAAAACTATTAATTTAGAATGTTAAATGGTAAACTTATCATCTCTGTTATGTTCAAAGCAGACAGGATAATGGTGGGTCCCAAGATTTTTCAATTTATTTTTCCCTTCTTATAAAGACATTCTTCTTGAATTCTCTACAAATGCCACCATCTTGTCAGAATCATTTTCAAAGTGAAATGTGTACCTCAAGATTAATGAATCAGATGAAGAATCCATTTGGTCAGCTTATAAATGTAACCTGTCTATAAATAGATTTCTATGTATTTTTATTAACAAAAGTAGAAATGTATACTTATGAACACTAAAAGAATCTATTTAAAAAAAAAGAATCTATTTAATTTCAAAAATTGTTGTATATATCTTTTATTCAGTTTTACAAATAGGCTACTTTATATGTTTAAATAAAATGTAAGCTACCATTGTTGAGTGGGAAACCTTTAACTGTTCATTAATTTAACAAATATTTATCAAGGATCAAAAGCCAATTCCCATCTCACTGCGGCTCTTCCATTTGCAGTTACTATCATGTCTCCCTGAATCAGAGAACTAGGCTCTGAATAGGTCTCTCTGCTTCTGCCCTTGTTTTCTTTTTTAAACTGTTTATTTTATTTATCTATCTATTTTTGGTTGTGCTGCACTGCTTGTGGGATCTTAGTTCCCCAAATAGGCATTAAACTCATGCTCCCTGCATTGGAAATGCAGAGCCTTCACAACTGGACCACTAAGGAAGTCCCTGCCCTTGTTTTCTTCTTGTTAAAAGAGCAGCCAAAATGATTCTGTTAGAGTATGAATCATCTTGTGGATCTTACCTGTGCAGAATCTCCCATTTATTCCCCATTTCACTAAGAGTAAAATCTGAAATTCTTTTACTGGCCTCAAAGACCCTCAATGGTCTGTTCTCGTTCTCTGTCCTTACTTTTTCTCTCTGACTGCATCTTCCACCTCTTGCTTATGACTTTCCAAAGCATTAGCAAATTGAGATATTCCTAAAACTTTAGGGGTACTCCAGCCTCAGAAAATTTGCATTTGCTGTTTCCTCTAACTGGAACACCTTTCCCTGGCTAGCTGCAAGACTCACTTTCTTCAGATTTTGACTCAAATGTCACCATCTCCTTGAGAATTTCCTTGCCTATTGTAAGATTCCTACACTTCCTCATTCCCACTACAAATGCATAAATTTTTGTTTTTAAAGTTATTTATTTTGGCTGCACTGGGCCTTGGGTCTTCCTTGTGGCACACAAACTCTGTGTGTTATGTGGGATCTAGTTCCCTGACCAGGGACTGAACCTGAGCCCACTGCATTGGGAGCATGGAGTCTTGTCCATTGGACCACCAGGGAGGTACCCCGAATGCATAGAGCTTGTCTGTCTTGCTTTGCTTGATTTTTTCCCCTTCCGTAACTCTTACCACTGTAAGTGCGGGGATCCAGGTGCTATAAGTAGACAAGCTCCACTCTTCACCACATGACCTTCCTATGGAAGAAAATAGGTAATGAACAAGCCAGTAGGCAAATATGATAGCATTAGATCAGAGATAAATACTGTAAAGTGTAACATGTCAAGAAAACATGATAAAGTGACCAGGGGTCCTGGGTAGTGGGTACTTACAGTGGGTGGCAAGAAAAGACATTTCTGAAAGTAGCATTTGAGCTGAAGCCTGATTCACAGGAAGTAGTACAAAGATAGCTGTGTCAAAGGCTAAATGGTCTAACATCAGAGGGAACAGAATTTTATATTTCATAACATATATTATTAATTACAGAGAAGGCAATGGCACCCCACTCCAGTACTCTTGCCTGAAAAGTCCCATGGATGGAGGAGCCTGGTAGGCTACAGTCCATGGGGTCGCTAAGAGTCGGACACGACTGAGCGACTTCACTTTCACTTCTCCCTTTCATGCACTGGAGAAGGAAATGGCAACCCACTCCAGTGTTCTTGCCTGGAGAATCCCAGGGACGGCGGAGCCTGGTGGGCTGCCGTCTATGGGGTCGCACAGAGTCGAACACGACTGAAGCAACTTAGCAGTAGCAGCATTATTAATTAGCAAGACTTTATTTCTCAAATGTGACTAGGTGTTCTGTCTTTTTTTAATTTTTAAACTTTTTATTTTAAAAATTAAAAAAAAATGTTGGCGGGGCTGGATCTTTATTTCAGCTCAAGGGTTCTTCCTTGCCGTGCACATGTTTTCCTAGGTTGAGGCGCATTGGCTGGGGTTCTGTCTCTGGGTCCAGAAGATCCCCTGGATGAGGACATGGCAGTCCACTCCCGTATTCTTGCTTGGAGAACTAGGAAAGAGGAGCCTGGCAGGCTACAGTCCATGAGGTCACAAAGAAGTCAGACATGACTGAAGAAACTTATCACACACGTGTGGGGCATGGGCTTAGTTGCCCTGTGGCACGTGAGATCATAGCTCCCCGACCAGGGATCGAACCTGTGTCCCCTGCACTGGAAGGTGGATTCTTAATCACTGGACCACCAGGGAGGCCCCAGTGTGGTGATTTTGAAAGAATTTAAGGTATGGTGCTTACTAAAATGTCACTTGCTCTACACCTGGGGACCAATACTCATATGAAGCAACAGTAAAAGATGGAATTTTAAAAAGGAGCCACAGATATGAATGCTGGCTGTAATGATCAGCATGAGAGAAACTGATGACTGAAAACATGGACAAAGGTGAGAATGAGCTTTGTGTGTAAAAAGAATAAAGAGGAAATGTGCTTTACTGCAGCTGAGGTTTTGTAGTAGAGAGACGGAATCTTGGGGTGTATGGAAATGGGGCACTTGTCTTGAATGCTAACCAAAGGAGTGCAGGACTTGTTTTCTGGAAACCATAGGAGCCATGCCCAATTCTTCCATTTTACTCACTCCTACACACAACTCATCAGTAAGACAGGGAGACCCTGCTTCCAAAAATACATCCCAAATCATCCATCTTTCGAGCTACTACCTTATCCAATTTACTATCTTCTCTTGCCTGTACTATTAGAGCTCTAATTCCTCTCCCTGTTTCCACTCTTGGACCCCTAAATTTCTTTCTCTACACAACACAACACATGCTCAAAACATGTTGGTCACTTCATTTTGAACTTAGAATAAAATTCAAGCTTCTTACCATGACCTGCAAATCCTGCGTGACTTACTCTTACCCTCCAATCTTTTATAAGAACTCCCGTGCTTCACCATGCTCCAGCCACATCTTCCTTTTTTGTTCTCCATTTTTTTTCTGGAAATAATAGGGAGTTACAGGCTCTAGTTATCTAGTTCTTGATATACTCTGAGTCTTAATATTTTTTACTCATCTTCACATAGCTTTCTCCTTCTCACTCAGGAGTCACCTAAATGTCAAATCCCTGTGGAGGAACTTTCTGACAATCTTATCTAAACACCACCTCCATCATTCTCTGTAATGTTACCCAGCTGAATTTTCTTCCTAGTTTTTAATCATCATGTGAATATATTTTGTGTATTTATTTAGCTCTTTGTTATCTGTCTTTCTGTACCAGTATATAAAGGCTTCCTGTGGCTCAGTGGTAAAGAACTCGCTTGCCAATGCAGAAGACACGGGTTCAATCCCTGGGTTAGGAAGATCCCCTGGAGAAGGAAATGGCAACCCGCTCCAGTATTCTTGCCTGGAAAATCCCATGGATAGGAGAGCCTGGTGGGCTACAGTTTATGGAGTCACAAAGAGTCAGACATGCCTGAGCGACAGAGCGTGCACCAGTATATGCAGAGGTTTTTGTTTCTCTTGTTTCTCACCATGTCTCCAGAGCCTAAAAAATAAACTTTTAGTCTTTCTGGAATGTAATAGATAATAAGTTTAATTAAATTAATGAAAATAAGAACAACTGAAACCTTTTTACCTATTTATATGAAATTGGAAAGCATATGTTGAAGTAGCCTGTCAGGGAGATCTGGACTGAAAATAAAGAGGAATTGACAGCTGTGAGATATTTCATAAATCAATGCGGCCCTCTCACTGACAAGAGACAGAGAATTACAGTGAAATCAAAGAAGAATACATCAAAGAAGATTCATTCTGTCATGATCCGTGAATGAGTCAAAAATAATTTTTAGAAAGATTCCAGTAGCTAGATTACATAGTTAATGTGAGATATTAGTAATTAGCAAAGGTTGCTCCATGGTTGGCAATAGTTCTTTGTACAAATTTTTTTTTTCTTGTTATCGTGGCATATTTTTGCAATATTATTGTTGTTGTCATTACTGTGCATTTATTTGCAATTGTGGGCCCATAATGAGGTGTGAACTGCTCCCCTGGAGTAGATTAGACACTTTTGGAAATTTTGCATTGTATCTTTGGAGCCATGAGGGTGCTGTTGAGTAAACTGCTACTCCCCCACACTCACCTCATTTCTGCACACAAGAAATGTATCTCATGATACTCTAGCCTTAAAGAAAAATGTTAATGAATCTTTCAACTGTATTTCTTTTTCCTAGGTCCTTCGGATTAGAATATATTTCTAGCTATCACATTTCCCTACCTCTTTATCTTCAACAGTTTTCTTGGAGAATTGACCTAGGTAACTCATAACCCCTTTTTCACTCTTAAAATTTATTAAAGACCTCAAAGAACTTTTGTTGATTATCTTTTGTATGTACTGTTTTAGAAATGCAAACTGTGTACTCACAAGAGAATGAGCTTAAAAAATTAAGTAATATTGCTGTGAAACAATATTGTTATGAAAACAGTTTTGACCTTGCAGATTCCTTTAAAGGGTGGCAGGGACCCCAAGGTGCCTGGATCATACTTGGAGAACCACTAGTAGATGAAAACAACTAGCATTTATAGAGATATATTGATCTGTCATTTGCCTCTTGTCTTAGTATTTCCATAATTAAAAATAATTGCCTTTCTTTATAGGGCTGGTACCAGGATCAGGTATAATAATGAAAATAAATTTTTTTCCACAAGCATAAGTTAGTATTTGCCTGTAAAAAAACTAAGTTTAGAGTTATCATTAATAATTCTGATTAAAAACTTTGGTTTTGAAGAATCTGAATATTTTCATTAACTTCTGAATTTTCTGCATTCTAGCTTTGTAAATGATGGATGGTAATTTTTATTAAATCACATCTAGGAATATTTTGTCCAGCTCTAAACATGAAGTAGTTTGGCATATTTATCAGAAAAATATACGAGTTTTTGCTCATAGTGCTGTAGTTTATGCTTTGTTCTCAAACTCAAGTTATATATTATATCAAAAATATCAGCTTATGACTTAATAAAGTATAGGATGGCAGAGTTAATGCCAAATAAACAGTTAAGAGTGCAATCAACTTAACTGCATATTCCTTAAAGAAAGTTTGAGGGCAAAAGGGACCAATACTACTAAGAGTTATAATATCTAAAAATTTCATGGTGTTTATAATTTACAATGCTCTCTTCACATTTACAGTCTTTTTGTCTCCACAGTAATTCTATGAGATTACAAATTATTTTCTGCATCTTCATTTTATAGAAGAAAAAAAAATTGAGACTTTTGGAGTTTATTAGTTTTCTATGGCTGCTGTAACTAATTACCACAGACATATTGACTTAAAACAACACAAATTTATTATTTTACAGTTCTGTAGTTCATAAGTTCATTGCCATTGGCTTAGAATCAAGGTGTCCGCAGAGCTGCATTCTTTCCTGGAGGCTTTAGAAGAAAATCCATCTCCTTGCCTTTCCCAGCTCCTAGAGACCACACACATTCTTTATCTCATGACCTTTCCCTCCATCTTCAAAACCAGCAACATCGGCCAAGTCCTTCTCATACTGCCATCTCTCTGTATCTATTTTCTGATTCACTTTTCTGCTTTTAAAGACCCTTGTAATTATATTGCCTCCACCTGGATAATCCAGGATAATCTTCCTATTTTAAGGTCATCTGATTAGCAAGCAATTCCACTTACAATCTTAATTCTCCTGCGCCATGTATCCTAATATATTCATAAATTCTAAGGGTTATGACATAGACATCTTTGAGGGAGAAGGGCATTATTCTGCTTACCCTGGGAGGACAAGCATGTTTACCAAGCTAAGAAAGTCTGAGGTTCAGACTTAGATCTGGTCCTCTTATTCCTTTATCCTTTCAAGGCAAATTGTCTTTGCTCTTGCAAGTCGTGCCATGGGATGAAGAACAGGTAATACTGCTGGAGAAGAGCTGAAGTGGAGAGATTTAACTCATGAACACTTGAGCCTATCATGAGGGATCTGGGGCCTTGAAAGAGAGGTTGTAGGTTAGAGGATGAGTTCGATTCCATCTGTTTTCTTCTTCCTATGCCTAACACTTTTGCCTTTATTGATCTGTACTCTTCATCTTCCCTTTATTTTCTTAAAACATCATGACATGGAGATGACATTTAACTTAAGTATTAGATTCAATTTTTATTTTTAAATGCATTGTTATGATACCTGTTAGTAGAATTTGTTTATAGGGCTTCCTAGGTGGCTCAGCGGAGAAGGCACTGGCACCCCACTCCAGTACTCTTGCCTGGAAAACCCCGTGGACGGAGGAGCCTGGTGGGCTACAGTCCATGGGATCACTAAGAGCCGGAAACGACTGAGCGATTTCACTTTCACTTTTCCCGTTCATGCACTGGAGAAGGAAATGGCAACCCACTCTAGTATTCTTGCCTGGAGAATCCCACAGAGGAGCCTGGCGGGCTACAAACCATAGGGTTGCAAAAGAGTTGGACATGGCCACACGTCTGTGCGTGCACAGAGACAACACCTGTTGTCGATTTATATGTCCTTATTTTTTTAAGCTAAAAAAATCTAAAATTGTGATCTATTTCTGTAACCCAATATTTGTGTTAGATACAGTAAACTTTTAAAAAAAATTATTTATTTTTTAATTGAAGGATAATTGCTTTACAGAATTTTGTTGTTTTTTTCAAACCTCAACATGAGGTACACGTATGTAAACCATAGGTATGCATATGTCCCCTCGCTCTTGAGGTGTGTAACATGATTTTTACTTCTGTTAGGCAGTGATTTCTGTTAGGAAAAACTGCACCTATTTACTTCTTTTCCTCTTGAATTATTACAACCATATTATCTTAGAAATAGAACCCATTAAGCTAAATTATTTAGCATGAATCTACCTAGCTAATTAATTATGTAGTTAGTTACATCCTTGGGGATACAGGATACATAAATTTTGATAAGGATAAAAGAGATGTGAAAGGAGAGAAGAGAGAGGGTCCTAATGAGAGTAAAGATTCTGAAGAGGAAAGATAAGTATTTTTGCTGGTGGGTAATTTGGGGAAATTACTTGATCCCTTTGTGCTATGGTTTCCTCATCTATAAAATGGGGATTATGACAGTATCCTATTTTAGGTGTTGTGAAAAAATAATGAGCTAATATATGTATAGTACTTGGGCTTCCCTGGTGGCTCAGATGCAGGAGATGTGGGTTCAATCCCTGGGTTGGGAAGATCCCCTGGAGAAAGGAATGGCTACCCACTGCAATGTTCTCGCCTGGAGAATTCCATGGACAGAGGAGCCTGGCAGGTTACAGTCCATGGGGTCACAAAGAGTTGGATATGACTGACTGACTAACATTTTCACACTTTCACAAAGCACTTGCATTTTGTTAAGAGTTTTATATGTATTAAATTTACTTATTTTAATATATGCAACTATTATAATTTTTATTGTTATTTTTATTAGAGAGCTAGTCCTAGAAGTGGAGAAGGCAATGGCACCCCACTCCAGTACTCTTGCCTGGAAAATCCCATGGATGGAGCAGCCTGGTAGGCCACAGTCCATGGGGTCGCTAAGAGTCGGACACGACTGAGCGACTTCACTTTCACTTTTCCCTTTCATGCACTGGAGAAGGAAATGGCAACCCACTCCAGTATTCTTGACTGGAGAATCCCAGGGACGGCAGAGCCCGGTGGGCTGCCGTCTATGGGGTCGCACAGAGTCGGACACGACTGAAGCGATTTAGCAGCAGCAGCAGCAGCAGTCCTAGAAGAAGAAAAAGGGAATGAAAACATTTGGGAGAAAAAAAAAACTACGCCTAATTCACAATTTTCTTTATAGTTGAGTCTGTTTAGCTATTTAGAGTCTTGGGATTTCTCTATCTCTGTTAACATGAAAGAAATCCCTTCTAAATGTTTCCTACATTTTGTAAAGGAATGTACCTATTAATATACAGATCCCTATCCACCCTAAAGTATAAAAGCTTCCACCTTACCCCAGTTGTCCTATAATCACTGTTCTTTTCTCCTTCTAACTTTGATGCCAAGTAGTTCCATCCAGATGGTGACTGTTACTGTCTTTGTGTCCTCACCATATACCTTTCTCATTCCCCTACAATCTAGCTTGATCTGCTACCACATGAATATCAGTCCTCTTAGCACCATTAAAACCTCACAAAATGTACTAAATTCAGAATGGCAGAATCAGTTCAGTTCAGTTCAGTCGCTCAGTCGTGTCCAACTCTTTGCGGCCCCATGAATTGCAGCACGCCAGGCCTCCCTGTCCATCACCAACTCCCGCAGTTTACCCAAACCCATGTCCATCGAGTCAGTGATGCCATCCAGCCATCTCATCCTCTGTCATCCCCTTCTCCTGCCCCCAATCCTTCCCAGCATTAGGGTCTTTTCCAATGAGTCAACTCTTCTCATGAGGTGGCCAAAGTATTGGAGTTTCAGCTTCAACATTAGTCCTTCCAATGAACACCCGGGACTGATCTCCTTTAGGATGGACTGGTTGGATCTTCTTGCAGCCCAAGGGACTCTCAAGAGTCTTCTCCAACACCACAGTTCAAAAGCATCAATTCTTCGGTGCTCAGCTTTCTTCACCATCCAACTCTCACATTCATACATGACTACTGGAAAAACCAGAGCCTTGACTAGATGGACCTTTGTTGGCAGAGTAATGTCTCTGCTTTTCAATATGCTATCTAGGTTGGTCATAACCTTCCTGCCAAAGAGTAAGCATCTTTTAATTTCATGGCTGCAATAACCATCAGCAGTAATTTTGGAGCCCCAAAAATAAAGTCTGACACTGTTTGCACTATTTCCCCATCTATTTCCAATGAAGTGATGGGACCAGATGCCATAATCTTAGTTTTCTGAATGTTGAGCTTTAAGCCAAATTTTTCACTCTCCTCTTTCACTTTCATCAAGAGGCTGTTTAGTTCTTCACTTTCTGGGAAGGGTGGTGTCATCTACATATCTGAGGTTATTGATGTTTCTCCCGGCAGTCTTGATTCCAGCTTGTGTTTCTTCCAGCCCAGCGTTTCTCATGATGTACTCTGTATATAAGTTAAATAAGCAGGGTGACAATATACAGCCTTGACGTACTCCTTTTCCTATTTGGCACCAGTCTGTTGTTCCATGTCCAGTTCTAGCTATTGCTTCCTGACTTGCATACAGGCTTCTCAAGAGACAGGTCAGATGGTCTGGTATTCCCATCTCTCAGAATTTTCCACAGTTTGTTGTGATCCACATATTCAAAGGCTTTGGCATAGTCAATAACGCAGAAATAGATGTTTTTCTGGAAATCTCTTGCCTTTTTGATGATCCAGCATATGTTGGCAATTTGATCTCTGGTTCCTCTGCCTTTTCTAAAACCAGCTTGAACATCTGGAAGTTCACGGTTCACGTATTGCTGAAGCCTGACTTGGAGAATTTTGAGCATTACTTTACTAGCGTGTGAGATGAGTGCAATTGTGCGGTAGTTTGAGCATTTTTGGCATTGCCTTTCTTTGGGATTGGAACGAAAACTGACCTTTTCCAGTCCTGTGGCCACTGCTGAGTTTTCCATATTTGCTGGCATATTGAGTGCAGCACTTTCACAGCATCACCTTTGAGGATTTGAAATAGCTCAACTGGAATTCCAGAATAGAGGAATCCATAAGAATTAGGACCTAAGTTGGTTCTAATTCTTTTGGACCTAATTCTTTTGGTCCTAATTCTTTTTCCTAAGAAAAAGGTCCAATAGGTTGGACCTTTCCAGTTTACTTAGTACAAGTAGACATCAATTATCTTATCTCTAAAATGGGAATAATCAAGGACAAAGATTACTCAAATAGTACTTGTTACATAGTCTCTGTCAGTGAATGATTTTTATGGTATAGGTCATTTTAGGTGTATTTTAAGACACATATATTGCAAAAAGTGTGAGAAAAATATTAGTTTCATTTTATACACCAAATTTGGAAAATAGTCTAAAGTTGTATTATTTTTAAAGGTGGAGTTAATAATTGTATTTGTGCTATTGTGATGTGACAGCATCACTTTCAGACAAATCAAAAGACAAAATAGGCAGCATCATTAGTCATGCTCTACACAAATCAGAACTTTTCTGAGCAATTTTGATAATGATTGTAGTAATAACTTTTGAATTATCAATATTAAAATTTATTTTTAATACTATAACAATGTTGCTCAAGTTCTCCTAAAACTGTGATAACACTCTTACTGAAAATATGAAAAACTTTGGAAAGATATTTAGATGTGATAAAAACACTTTGAAAAAGATCTAGTGTCTCCAAAATATTCTGTCCTATTAATTTAGAAAAGGATACTTGGAGTAGTTTTAGAAAATGTGTTGAGGAAAATAAGGTGCTTTAAATTTTGTTCTTGAAATATAGTTAATTTACAATGTTGAGTTGGTTTCAGGGGTACAGTAAAGTGATTCAGTTATATATGTATGTATATATATATATTTACATTTTCTTCCATTTTAAGTTATGATACGATATTGAGTATAGTTCCCAGTCCTATACAGTAGTAGATCCTTGTTGGTTATTTATATTATATACAGCAGTGTGTATACGTTAATCCCAAAGTCCCAATCTATCCCTCTCCCACTTTCCCCTTTGGTAACCATAAGTTGTTTTCTTAGTCTGTGGGTTTATTTCTGCTTTGCAAGTAAGTTCATTTCTATCATTTTTTCAGATTCCACAAAAGTGGTATCATTTGATATTTGTGTTTCTCTTTCATTTAGTATGATAATCTCTAGGTCCATTCATGTTGCTGTAAATGGCATTATTTTACTCTTTGTTATGACAGAGTAATATTCCATTGCATACAGGTACCACATTTTCTTTATCTATTCATCTGTCAACATACATTTAGGTTGCATACATGTCTTGGCTACTGTTGGTGTGGCTACATGAACGTTGGTATGAATAATAGTGAAATAATATTCATAGTGAAATAATGAATAGTGAAATAATGAAACTTTCAAATTATGCTTTTCTCCAGCTATATGCCCAGGAGTCAGCTCACAGTATCTTTTGATAGCTGTATTTTTAGTTTTTTAAAGAACCTCCATACTGTTCTCCATAGTGGCTATACCAATTTACATTCCTACCCATAGTGTAGGAGGATTCCTTTTTCTTCATATTCTTTCTCCAGCATTTGTTATCTGAAAAATAAAGTACTCTTTGATTCACATACTTTATATAATGGGCAAATATAATTTTACATAAAAGAAAAAGAATGTGAGGCATGACACAGCTGTGAGAAAAAAAATGAGGTCAAGCCACACTGACTGGGGATTTATGCATATCAAAAACACAACCTTTACATTTATTCCTACGGGAAAATTTATCTTAACTCATGTGTGCTTTGAATTATGTGAGGTCTTCAGGAACACATCTCTCTCGTAATATTAGAACACCCTGCATCTTTAGGATCAAGTCCCATTTCAGTCACCAGGTGCTGGTGGAGTGTTTAAACAATTTGTTTAACTAAATACTCTTTGTAAAGCTTTCATGTATAAACTGATGACTTATTTTTAAAAATACCTCTACGTCTTTCTGAATGAACAGAGAAATGTTTCTTACAGCGAAGAACCACATTTCCCCTCTGCCGTCACAGGGATGGTCTTCACCTCTATTTTCCTTGCCGAGCTGCAGGAATCTTCCTTACCTGTCATTCAATGTCTGGCCTGTGTTAGAGATGCTGTTTTGGCAGAATCCAAAAGCTGGTCTGCTCAGTTCAGTTTGATTGCTCAGTTGTGTCCAACTCTTTCAGACTTCATGGACTGCAGCATGCCAGGTCTCCCTGTCCATCACCAACTCCCAGAGTTTACTCAAACTTGTGTCCATTGAGTCGGTGATGCCATCCAACCATCTCACCCTCTGTAATCCCCTTCTCCTCCCACCTTCAATCTTTCCCAGCATTAGGGTATTTTCCAGTGAGTCAGTTCTTTGCATCAGATGGCCTAAGTATTGGAGTTTCAGCTTCAGCATCAGTCCTTCCAATGCATATTCAGGACTGATGTCCTTTAGGATGGACTGGTTGGATCTCCTTGCAGTCCAAGGGACTCCCAAGAGTTTTCTCCAACACCATAGTTCAAAAGCATCAATTCTTCGATGCTCCAGCTTTCTTTATATTCCAACTCTCACATCCATACATGACTACTGGAAAAACCACAGCTTTGACTAGATGGACCTTTGTTGGCAAAGTAATGTCTCTGCTTTGTAATATGCTGTCTAGGTTGGTCATAGCGTTTCTTCCAAGAAGCAAGCATCTTTTAACTTCATGGCTGCAGTCACCATCTGCCGTGATTTTGGAGTCCACAAAAGTAAAATCTGTCACTGTTTCCACTGTTGCCCCATCTAACTGCCATGAAGTGATAGGACCAGATACCATGATTTAGTTTTCTGAATTTGAGTTTTAAGTCAGCTTTTTCACTGTCCTATTTCACTTTCATCAAGAGGCTCTTTAGTTCTTCTTCACTTTCTGCCATCAGGATGGTGCCATCTGCATATCTGAGGTTATTAATATTTCTCCTGGCAATCTTGATTCCAGCTTGTGCTTCATCCAGCCCAGCGTTTTTCATGATGTACTATGCATAGAGGTTAAATAAGCAGGGTGACAGTATACAGCCTTGATGTACTCCTTTTCCTATTTGGAACCAGTCTGTTGTTCCATGTCCAGTTCTAACTGTTGCTTCCTGACTTGCATATAGATTTCTCAAGAGGCAGGCTAGTTGGTCTGGTATTCCCACTGTTTAAGAATTTTCACAATTTGTTGTGGTCCACACAGTCAAAGGCTTTTGCATAGTCAATAAAGCAGAAGTAGGTGTTTTTCTGGAACTCTCTTGCTTTTTTGATGATCCAGTGGATGTTGGCAATCTGATCTCTGGTTCCTCTGCCTTTTCTAAATCTAGCTTGAACATCTGGAAGTTCACAGTTCACTTGTCTGCTACTACTCAGTATACAAACATGACACATCAGGGTGTCTTGATGTCTAGCTCAGCTGTGAATCTCCCTGCATCCCTTCACTCTCCATGCCCTTGACCTGTGGATAACTCTACCAGTGGTAGCAAATACTGTTTAGTGCTTCCTAGAGTCACTGTGGATTAGAAAATATGTCCATGAACTACCATCCACTTGACAGCACTTTGTGGTCCTCAGCCTTGCATGGTTGGTCTGGGATTATTCTCTCTTCATGGCTCCCAAAGGTGGAGGGTTTGGGAGTTCTTGGGAGAATTGAAGTCATCCACCTGAAGTCACAGAGCTCCTTGGAGCCTGTACCCAATCATTTATTCTTTCAGTATATTTATTGATGAAGTCATAGCTCTGCCTGAACTACTTTTTGTGAATACATTTGCAACAATAACATAACAACAAACAAGATGAAACAAGACCAAAAAAAAAAAAAGAAGATAGTTTGAACCATAATTTGTTCTCGCTTTGGAAATGAGCTACTGCAACTCTTAAAAAGTTGGAAATGATGAATATTCCAAATGGAAGTAATTTCTGCCAAATGTTATAGACATAATGTGTGAGAAAGATTTTCTCAAATTGCTCAGTGTATCCATGCTCAGTGTATATATTTTCTATACTCAAGGCTGTCAATCTAATTGTTTAAATAAATACTGCTTGGAGAGCTTATATGAATAAGAGCTTTATTATCTAAGCTGCTTATTTTATGAAGTCCATTTCTTTCTCAAGGATTCCTTCAAACATACACTTTCCCTCCTGCCACCAGGATTGTGAACCACATTTATAGACATAAAAATGTAACACAGGTTTTGTTTGGTACTACATTTTAAATTTAAGGGCTTCCCTGGTGGCTCAGTGGTAAAGAATCTGCCTGCCAATGCAAGAGATGAAGATTCATTCCCTGGGTTGGGAAGATCCCCTAGAGGAGGGCATGGCAACTGAATCCAGTATTCTTGACTGGAGAATTCCATGGACAGAGGAGTCTAGCAGGCTACAGTCCATGGGGTAGTTAGTGACTAAACAACAGTGTTTTAAGTTTATCAGCTCTATTTGAATCTACAATCTGCAAATTAAGGGAAATTACAGAAATGTGAAAAATCATTTTTCCACTTGATTTTTATGTGCATTTTTCAAATTATATGTGTCTTCTTTATAACAATGAAGAAGCTATTTATCCTTAACAATGCACAGAATAACCTTCTTAAGTGAGTTGGGAAAAATAACTTATTAAGTTTGTACTATAAGACTTCTAAGTAGAAACTTATTTATGTAACAATAATTTAGTGTCCTTATTGTCATGAATGATATTTAAATATGTAATAAATCTTAAGAGCATGGGCACCAATTGAACAGAAAGGGTATTGATCAGTTGGAATTGTCCTTGGTAATAACTGTGACCCCAGCTCGCGTGTATATCCCTGTTACTAATAGTTGCTCCTTATCATGTTTATGTGGCTTATTTTTCCCTTGAAAAGAAACACAGGAAAGGAAGAAGGTGATGGGCAGCTTTTGCTTTTCCATCTACTCTTGTAGGACAAAATACTTGGTTATAAATTGGGGCCTGCAATGCAACTAAAGAGATTTCTAAAAAATATCAATTTTAAATTAATTCAATTTTAAGTGTTTGCTGAATATATGAATTTGTTCCAATTCTTGCAGTGTATGAGATATCATTTATAAGTCATTGTGCTGGTCAGAACACAGTGACATACAAGAACAAGTTTGAAAAGTACAAAATTGCACCATGGAAGAATATTATCCATGGAAATTTAGATTGTGACAGCCAGATACACTAGCTGGAGATTCACTAGCTGAATGAGTAGTCCATTTTTCCCCTGCAAGAAGAAAATAACCATCTTGATCACCTGGAGTTGGTTAGGTACTGCCAGGAGGCATTTTACACACCTTACACTACAGCTGTGTCCTTTGGATTTAGGTTCTGAAATTACCTTATAGAGTCAAATTCATTAGTATCAAAATTATTCCTGAAAATATCTTACAACAATATCACCATGGAGACTGAAAATCCATCTCTTAATAAACCCGGAATCAGTTTTTTTATCAGCTTTGGAACAGATTGTTCTTTCTTGCTTTGAGTCACAGATGAAATAGCTTGTATTTAAAGAGAAAGGCTCATCTTAAAACACTATTAAAATAACTCAAAATGGCAAGATGCTTACACCACAAGAGAGGCAAAAGATCTGAGACCGAAAGCATGGATTCACAGCTAATGTGAATGTGAGCGTTCTCAGCTAATGCTCACTCACACTGGGACCTAAGTTATTTTAATATTAAAGTGGGTGGAATCTCCTACATCTTTTAAAAGTGCTATTTCTTTCTTTCTCCCTTTCTTTCTTTCTTTTTTTCTTTCTTTCTTTCTCTACCCCACTCTTGAAGCCCAAGTATATAAAGATGAACTTTCCTTATCACACTAATTGAATGTGCCTAGAGTATTACTCTACTGTATCCATAATATTTGTAACAACCCTATAAGGTAGGGTAATCATTCTCATTGAAAAGATAAAACACTTGTGGACAGTGGGGAAGGAGAGGGTGGGACATACTGAGAGAGTAGCATTGATATATATGCACTACCATGTGTAAAATAGATAGCTAGTGGGAAGCTGCTATATAACACAGGGAGCCCAGCCTGGTGCTCTGTGATGACCTAGAGGGGTGGGATGAGGGTGGTGGGAGGGATGCTCAAGAGGCAGGCAATATGGCTGATTCACCTTATTATACAGCAGAAACCAACACAACGTTGCAAAGCAATTATCCTTCAGTTAAAAAAAAAAAAAAAGATAAAACACTGAAGCTAGGAGAGGTTAAATGTCACACTGCAGATAGCACAGCTGGCAGAGCTAAGCCTGAAGAAGTACTGACTCTGAAGACGTTACATCTCCACCAGGGTGTAGAAGTCCTCCAGCTACTGCTCTGGCACTCTATTGTTTACGGAAGCTTCACCGGGCCTCTGTCCTTAGAAGTTTATTTATGGACTGGAAATACTGCTGAGACTCTAGCTGACCTGTGGAGTGACAGGGTTCTCCTCTTGTCTCTAGACACAGGGTCTGAGACAAAAATGCTGGTTATCAGACAATTCAAGCTCAGAGCAATTATACATTTGAAATAAAACCTTGATATAAAAACCATAGCTCTTAAATTCTGTCTGCTATTCGTTCTCAGGTTGAATCACATAAAACTGCCTTTTTTTGTGGGTGAAAAATATTGATTGCAAGTAATTTTATGGAGTCCAATGTAAATTTATCGCCATGACTTTTATAGTAGAAAAAGGCTTTGACAACATAAGATGTTTTTTGGTCACCTTATAAAATATAGCCTTCTGGTGACTATTCTATCAACCTGAGTTTGATTTTTCTCTTTCTATTCATAGTAATTATCAGAATCTGGGGTTGCCGTGTCTTTTCTTCCCCCTGCTTGTTTACTTTCTGACTGCTCACCCCGCCCTCCAACTCCTTAGAATTTACTCTGATCACTTAGAAATATACTAGGAACATAAAAATCACTTGTAAATATTTGTTGAGTAAAATAAGCTTGATGATTTGAAAATATCTACCTAAAATGTTTAATGATTAGATATATTTTCTATTTGGAGTGTTGCTATGAAACATACATTTTCAATTCCCCAGTGTCCCTTTGAAATTAATTCATTTCATTAGTGATATTGCCCATGGCATGACTTGTCAGGGTGGCTATAAGAGACTAATGATTGGATAATGAGAGTTTATTTATCATAGAACCAATTTTTGCTACTGAATTGAAGTATAAATAATGATGTATCAGTATTTACATTATAAATACTGTTTTAGGATTTGTTGCTTTGTCATAAAAATTCTTCCTAAACTGAAACAGCTAATGGGTAAACACTGCATATACCACATATAATATATCAAAATAAGAGTATCATGGTCCTTTGTTAAGCAAAGTACAAACATTGCATACAAATAACTTTTATTTGATGAGTGTGAAGCTGTTGAAGAATCCCAGTTTCTTGATGACACTCAGCAATTTGAAAAAATGATAGGATTAAAATAATCTTGAAGAGATAAACTGTGTACCAATAAGAAAAGATGAAATTCTACTAGAATTTTCATTCAGAAGAGATTAGAGTCCTCAGATAATATGAAGGGTCAAGATTGCTTTTTTTCTAATTGGAATATAATTACTTTACAATGTTGTGTTGGTTTCTGCTGTACAATGAAGTGAATCACCTATATGTATATATATATCACCTCTCTCTTGAACCTCCTTCCTACTCCACCCTCATCCCACCCATCTAGGTTATCAAAGAGCACTGAGCCAACTCCTTTGCTATACAGCAGCTTCCCACTATCTGTTTTATACATGGTAGTGTATATATGTCAATCCCAATCTCCCAATTTGTTCCTCCCTCTCCTTCCTTCACTGTGTCTACATGTCTGTTCACTATGTCTGCATCTCTATTCCTGCTTGGAAATAGGTTCATCTGTATCATTTTCCTAGATTCCACATACACGTGTTAATATACGATATTTGTTTTTCTCTTTCTGACTTTACTCTGTATGACAGATGCTATGTCCGTCCCTGTCTCTACAAATGACCCTGTGCTGTGCTTAGCCACTCAGTCATATGAGACTCTTTCAACCCCATGGACTCTAGCCCGCCAGGCTCCTCTGTCCATGGGGATTCTCCAGGCAAGAACACTGGAGTGGGTTGCCACGTCCTCCTCCAGGGGATCTTGGAGGAGGGATCAAACCCAGGGATCGAACCCAGGTCTCCCTCATTGCAGGCAGATTCTTTACCATCTGAGCCACCAGGGATGACCCTATTTCATTCCTTTTAGTGGCTGAATAATATTCCCTTATATATTAATATTATGCCATTGTATAATAATATTCCATTGTATACATGTACCACATTGTGTATGTGTACCACAGCTTTTTTATCCATTCATCTGTTTTTGGACTTTTAGGGTTTTTTTCCCATGTCCTGGCTATTGTAAATAGTGCTGCAATGAATACTGGGGTACATGTGTTCTTTTGAATTATGTTTTTCTCAGGGTATATACCCAGGAGTGGGGTTGCTGGGTAATATGTTTGTTTTACTTTCAGTGTTTTAAGGAACCTCCATACTGTTCTCCATAGTGGCTGTATCAATTTACATTCCCACCAACAGTACAAGAGGGTTCCCTTTTCTCCACACTCTGTCCAGCATTTACTCTTTGTAGGTTTTTTGAAAATGATCATTCTGACTGGTGTGAGATAATACTTCATTGTAGTTTTAATTTGCATTCCTGTGGCAAAAAAAAAAAATGGTGGGACCAAAAAAAGTTGTTGCCAAAAAATACATCTCTGACTACTGGTGCGCCAGCAGGCTTGACATTGAAGGGTCATGTGACTTCCTTAAGCATAAGAGATGGGTTTTTATGAAACTACTGTATAAGTCATTACTTTTTGAGAAAATACAATTTGGCTACAAATATCTCTCCAATATCCAAAAAGCTTATTTCCCAAACATAACATTGTGGCTAATTGAGAATACCCCCATATCCTTCTCTTCCATTGGAAGTGCCACTTCTCTGATGGAACTAGTGTAGTCAAAGATGTCACCATTATAGAACTTAGTGAGCAGCCTAGCAATGGAAGTTTGTCATGGAGCTTCTGGTTTGCTAGTAGCTAAGTGTGGGCAGATTTGCAAAAGCCAGCAGCAGGAAATGATTGTGACCTGTTTTGGAACCTAGTAAGCATTAAGAATTACTGATTCATCTACAATATTTAAAATTTCCTCTGAGGTGACCATCTATTTGCCACTTCAGGGGTTTTGTACATGTTAGGCTTCCCTGGTGGCTCAGATGGTAAAGCGTCTGCCTATAATGTGGGAGATCTGGGCTCGATCCATGGGTTGGGAAGATCCTCTGGAGAAGGAAATGGCAACCCACTCCAGTACTCTTGTCTGGAAAATCCCATGGATGGAGGAGCCTGGTAAGCTACAGTTCATGGGGTTGCAAAGAGTCAGACATGACTGAGTGACTTCACTTTCACTTTATTTCTCTAGAATGTTCTCTTGGTTAATGCTTACTTATTCTTTCAGGATTCTGTTCATATATCATTTTCTCAGAACAACATTCCTTACCACTAACCCCTAAACCTCCACCCTGACATCCAGAGGTACACACACAGTCACATGCACACAGGCCCCTTCTATGTTTCCTCCATAGCACCTTAATGGGTGTGTGACCTTTAGCTCCATAAGGGCAGGCCTGTGCCTTCAGTTATTTTGCTTTGTCCTCAGTATCTAATAGAGTATCTGGTACATAGTGGATTCTTAGTAGACATTGCTGAGTGCTTGACTTTTTGAAATTGCTTTTTTTTCTGTACCTCTGTGCTTTTCTTCGAACCAGAGTTTGCGATAGATGCAGACTGTACATTCCTTGTGGGACTGCCTTGGTCTGTTACTAGCCTTAACTCTCTTTCCTTCCAAACCAATCATTTGTCATCTCTGTCGATGGCTCAGTGGCTGCCAACTTCAACTGCTGCTTTGGCTTTGGCTCTCCTATAAGATCCATGACTGAGGCAGGTTTCTTTGGCATCAAACTTTTGGCTCCATTCAATTGAGCATCTGTAAT
The DNA here is from genome assembly GCF_054371585.1 of Giraffa tippelskirchi. NCBI lineage: Eukaryota > Metazoa > Chordata > Mammalia > Artiodactyla > Giraffidae > Giraffa > Giraffa tippelskirchi. The sequence goes on along the minus strand of NC_137276.1, from coordinate 86,169,442 downwards.
TCACCTTACACTATATTGGGTGCTCAGATATAAAAATGAAGAAGGTTGGTCTTATTTTTGAGGATCTTTGAGTCACAAGGTGGGCAGAGAAACACATGGATGGATCAATGCAGCAATGTGTGTTGAGTGTCACAGTCAAGGTGCTGTATGATTTAGCCTATATATATATATATATACACCCACACACATGTATATAGATATATAATTTTTTTTTCTTTCTCAGGTTATTTTCCATTGTAGGTTTTAATCAATATTCAGGTATTTCTTTTTTTAAAAAAAAACTTCCTATTTTGTATTGGAGTATAGCCAATTAATGATGCTGTGATAGTTTCAGATGAACAGTGAAGGAACTCAGCTATACATATACATTTATCCATTTTCCCCCAAACTCCCCTCTCATCAAGACATCAAGACTGTCACACAACATTGAGCAGAGTTCCATGTGCTCTGCAGTACATCCTTGTTGATTATCCATTTTAAATATAGCAGTGTGTACATTGTGGATCCCTAACTTCCTAACTATCTCTTCTCCACCCTCTCCCCACTCCCCAGCAACCATAAGTTCATTCTCTGAGTCACATTCAGGTATTTCTGATGCTGTAGGCCCCAGAACCAGCCCTTTCTTCACAAACATCAGCATTAATTTGTTTGAGTTTTCAAAATTATGTTCCATCTAGTCACAGACTTCTCTTTTACTCTTCCCTCACTATTTTACAGGAATTTAATTTCTTTTCATAGAAATCATTCTCATTTTGAGGATACTCTCATATTAAACCACAAAAAGAAAAAATTATACTTGGTGGAAAATATAGCCTTTTAAAATGAAAATTATTTTATTTTATTTCATTTTTAATATTTTTATTGGAGTATTGTTGCTTTACAATGCTATGTTAGTTTCTACTGTACTGCAAAGGGAATCAGCTATACATATACATATATTTCCTCTCTTGTGGATTTCCTTATCATTTAGGTCACCAGAGAGCACTGAGTGGAGTTCCCTGTGCTATAGAGTAGGTTCTCATTTGTTATCTACTTCATATATAGTACCAGTATATATGTCAATCCTAATTTCATTTGTTATCTATTATATATACATATATAGTACCAGTGTATATATTGTATATAAGTCAATCCCAATCCCTCAATTCATCCCCCCTCTTTCTCCCTTGGTATACATATGTTTGTTCCCTATGTCTGTTTCTCTATCTTTGCTTTGTAAATAAGGTTGTCTATACCAACTTTCTTCTGATTCCACATACATGTGTTATTATACAATATTTGTTTTTCTCTTTCTGACTTACTTTATTCTGTTATGACAGTCTCTAGGCCCATCCGTGTCTCTACAAATGACCCAAATTTGTTCCTTTTTATAGCCGAGTAATATCCCATTGTATATATATACCACATCTTCTTTTTCTATTCATCTGTCATTCAACATATAGATTGCTTCCATGTTCTAGCTATTGTAAATAGTGCTGGAGTGAGCATCGGAGTGAATATGTTTTTTTCAAATGATGGTTTTCTCTGGGTATATGCCCAGTAATAGGCTTCTCTGGTGGCTCAAATAGTAAAGAATCTGCAGATTCCTATTGTGAGAAGCTGCCTTTTCCGTTAGATATATTTTAGTTCTAACTGAGAAGCCTTCTGCTATTACTCTAGTTGGATTTGCTCTTTTATCCTTTGGGGCTTTATTTATTTATTTTTGTGCACTTCCTATCTATTTTTCTTACTGAATTCTTTCTTGAAATGTAGTCTATTGGAAAATAGAATCTGAACTCTGAAAGGGACCTCAGCTCTGAAAATATGGAGTGAAATCAAGTTAACAGTATGAGCTAGAAACCATGAGTACCTGCCTGCCTGTCTCTCACCAAATGATAACTAACATTTGTACAGCACTTCACATATTCAAAGTGCATTTTTCACACATTATCTCATTTAACTCTAATGCCTTCCCTGTGAGTGAGTTATTCATAACTCTACAGATAAGAAAATAGAGTTCAAGAGAAGTCAACAGACTGGTCAAAGATTATAGCACAAGTAGAGGAAAGGAACCATCAAAAGGAAGACTGTTGCCTCCAAATTTCGTGATCTTCATATATCTTCTAAATGCACAGGGTCATCCTTATAGGCTGTGTTGGTTTCCTCCAGGCCAAAAATTTTATTCTTCTCTATACTCATCCCTCCAGTGCGCATTCGACCTGGTGTAAGTGGAGTTTCATGTGTATGTTTCTTGGTTAGATTGATTTTGTTCTTTGGGTAAGAGTTTGTTCAGTTGTTATTCTATTTTCCTGAAAAAAGGTAAATATTTTACATTAAAAACTTAATTTCAAAGTACAGAAAGAAACAGAAAATAGCACAAAGAAGTCAAACAAGCCAAACAACAAAAACAAATCAGCATTTTTATCTAAAATGAATGCAATGACATTTAAGCTTCAATTACACTTCTCGCTGCCCTGCAAACAGCCACGCCAGGATCCCAAGGTTTCCTGTTGATTAAGAACACATATTGAGTTCCCCTCATTGTTCCTGGCAACCCTGTTCCCATGTAGCAAGCAGGATATTCAACTTGACAAGGCTCTTTCTTTCTGGATCAGGGAGGGAGAAAGGTTCTTGTCAGTTTGAATCATGAGCCCACACTTGGCAGAGCTGAGTGGACAGGCGCAGTGGGGGGAGGTGCCATGTGCACGCCATCCGTGTGCCATCATGTGGGTCTCTCTCCCCGTCACCCACATAACTCTACTGGCTTCAAGCTACCCTGCTCTGAGAGGGCCCCTTTACTATTCGGCCAGCTGATTTGCTTCTGACACTAATTCAACTTGTTATCCAGTTTCGAAATTTTACTTTAAGGCTTCATTTCTCTACCAATATTTTTTTCAGAGCTGCAGCTGAGAATATCCAATTCTAAAATTCTCAAGGTTTTAAAGTTTTAAAACACTTTTCTAAGGATGGAAATGCCTTTTTTTGGAGTCCATATCAAAAGGCTTTTAGAAGTCATCAAAGAAAACTGAAAACCCAGTGTATGCAGCCCTAAAAATAGTTGATTATAATTTTAAAAACTGAATTTTAAAAGAATGACAAATAGAATTAATAAAAGGTGAAATCTGGACATCCTGATTATGTAAGAAAGAAAACAAAAGCATCTTATTATTTTATACATTTACCCCTAAGAATTCACACTTCATTTCTATTTGTTGTAAGAGGAAAAAAGAACAAATCTCTCCTGGTTAAGGATCTTAATAAATGTCTGAAAAATAAGTAATTTGGTCTCATTTTTCTTCTCGTAGGTGTTGAGAACAATATTTTTGATTATTGTAGGAATGTAGAATTTTATCCTTTGCAGTTTTTGATTTTAAATCATCAAATAGCAGTAAAGAGTCTCTTGAATACATGTAAATTTTTCTATATTTTTTTGGCAATGGAACCCATCACTGCATTTTGAGATTTAATTATAGAATTTTGTGATGCTCTTAGGGTGGGAAAAAATTTTCCTCTGCCCTTCTTGGTACTTTTGGCTGGTCTAAGAATTCAATTGACGTTAAATTAACATGAGAAAATCAAATTTCATTTTGCGTGCATGAGCACCCCATGTACACGAGAGACTCCAAAACAGAAAGGTAAAATGAGGTGCCTATGCCATCCCAAGCAAAGGGAAGGGAGAGGGACCTGGAGCTTCCAATGACACTAAGGTCACTCACAGGATGAGAAGAAGAACAGATGTTGAGCAGTTGGGTGTTTGCCTTTCCTGCAAGGTTGACAGCAAAGTGACACATCTTGGGGAGACCTGTTCAGAACACCTTTATGACTATCCAGTCAAAGAAGGATCACTTTGGCATGTGGATTATTTTGAGCTGAAGGCAATCAAGACCCTGAGGGCTCAAGAGAAGCATTCTTCCCTCTTCTTTAAAGAATTTAAATTGGGGAGGCCTGTTCTGAACCCATTCATGACTATCCAGTTGACTTGCTAGATATATCAACTAACCAAATAATTAAGGGAAGGAGAGAAAGAAAATGACTAATGTTAAATCCAGTCAAAACAGTGTCCTGTACTTTCTGTCATCCTTTTCAATAATGTTTTCAGCTGAATCTGAAACTCAAGTAATAAACATAACACTTTGCATAATAAACTCAATATTTTTATCTAGACACTTAATACTAAGTGAAACTTCACCACATCTTTACATGTGTATCTAAATCTTAGCTTGCATTAAGAGTCTGTAACATATAATAACTATGAAAGCATTATTTGGGGGGGCTGTTGTCTATATCATTTTCACTTGTCAATTCCTTTGTTTTAGTTACATTCTGCTTGTTTCCTTAAACAGAAAGTCATAAGGGGGCATGTATTATCATTATTCTATTACTGATTTAACTGCACTTCAAATGTAGCTTTTTCCTACTGGAGTATACCTTTATGGATTGCTCTAATGCACTATATCACCATTGTCACCATTCACTGATAATTACTCTTTGAGTATTTTCTAACCTGTATGGTTCCTCACAAGGCCCTGTGATGCTATATATTTTTTCAGTTCAGTTATAGTTCTACCCCTAAAAGTTTTTTCAGTCTAAAACCACTAATATCAACTAGTATTGAGATTAATGATTATTCATAAAATTTGGACAAGTACTCAATATATATATATGTAACTTATCACTTAAAAATGGAGCTATATAGTATTTAGGATAAAGGTTAGTTGAGTGCTGAACTAATAGATAAGATACAAAACAGTCAAGCAGAGATTAAAATGCAAAGCAGAAAAATTTAGAGAGCAGAATTTTTTTTGGCCCTGGAGTCTTCAGAGTAGTGAAGATCTCTCCTGCTGTAAACAGATGTACAGAAAGATTAAATTACTATTTAGGGTTGGAGGGGGATGGTCTATACCCAGTAGATGGATGAAGCTTTCATATTAATCATAACAAGAAAGTATTACTAAAAGCCTATGTTGGTCACTAACAGAGTATAGAGTCTGGGGATTTGATTATTCTTTTGAGGAAGTCTTACCGTCTCAGTTTTTAGGAGGAGATTGAGAAAGAACATCTATGTAAGACTCTCTTAGGATGATTGAGGAAGAACACCTATGCAAGACTCCCTTATCATTTGATACCACTGGAAATACCTTGGGAGGCAGAGGCTACCAGCTTACCAGGATCTTGAAGAGGCCCGACATCACTGAATGATAACAGGACAGCCCTGGGGATGGTAGGTGAGAAGTGATAGGAAAATGAAAGGAAGCCACAATTAAGGAAATCTCATTTCTTGATCCAGTTTATAGATTTCTCAAGTGCAAGTTGATGAAACACAAAGGTCAGCTAAAAGTTGAATTTCTTCTTGTCTGTTTGTTTAGTTATGATCTATGGCTGTGTATTCTTATAAAAGTGTGAAAAAAAAAGGTTAAAATCATTTGGAGTTGATTAGATGAACTGTTTGCAGCAGGGGCAGTAAAGAGCATTTTAAAATGGAATATAAAATCACCTGTAAAAGGCAAGATTTTGAACTAACTGGGCATATTGACATATGTTATGAGTTAGAGGTCTTGCGATTTTTCAAATTACGCCACTGTACATAATAGAGCGTTGTTTGATAGGCCTCACTAAGTGGCCTGGCACTAAACCAAATCTGTCATCTAGAGGAGAAGAAGGCAATTCCAGTTTCATCTAAATAAGCTCATATTAAAATAAGGAAAAACAAATGTGACACAGCTGCAGTAGCCTGGCCAAGTTAAAATGCTTACAAATATTTTATATCTGTAATATAAGACTGCTTACTAATGGGAAAATATTATGTGTAAAAGAGTGCCAGATTGCCTTTGATATAAGTTGGTAATAAAAATGCTATAGGGTTAGTATTTATGGTCCTTGTAGGTTATAATAACATGCTTCCTGTGTTATTACTTTAACAGACACTAAGAGAAAAATCTGTACAGTATGGTCACATTCCTTAAATAGTATGTACAGCACATGCACGATCAGCTAGGATATTGAATTGACAATTTATCGGGCCTTGTTACATATCTTGGAAGTAATAGTTTATTTAAACATTTGCCTTTTCTTTCCTGAGGATAGTTTCCTGTGTGTTCTGGATTATGCTATGTTCTACTGCCATACAAATATGAAAATATGTAAAATTAATAAAAGTTATGCTTAGTCAATACTATACAATGCTTTTTATTAGTGGGGGAAAAGAATATAGCTGAGCTAAGGCAATATAACATGATGGAGTTCTGAAATACATGAATAAAATTCTTTTATTGTTTTTATTGTAGTATAATTGCTTTAAAATGCTGTGTTAGTTTCTGCTATACAACAAAGTGAATCAGCTGTATGCATACATATATTCCATCCCTCTTGAACCTCCCTCCCACCCCTGATACCACCCCTCTAGGTCATCACAGAGTACCAGGCTAAGCTCCCTGTGCTGTATAGCAGCTTCCCACTGGCCCTCTATTTTAAACATGGTAGTGTAGATATACAAATGTTATTCTCTCAATTTGTCACCCTGCTTATTTAACTTATACTCAGAGTACATTATGAGAAACACTGGGCTGGATGAAGCACAAGCTGGAATCAAGATTGCCGGAAGAAATCTCAATAACCTCAGATATGCAGATGACACCACCCTTATGGCGGAAAGTGAAGAAGAAACTAAAGAGCCTCTTGACGAAAGTGAAAGAAGAGAGTGTAAAAGCTGACTTAAAACTCAGATTCAGAAAACTAAGATCATGGTATCTAGTCCCATCACTTCATGGCAAATAGATGGGGCAACAATGGAAACAGTGACAGATTTTGTTTTTGTGGGCTCCAAAATCACTGCAGATGCTGACTGCAGCCATAAAATTAAAAGACGCTCCTTGGAGGGCTTCCCTTTGGCTCAACTGGTAAAGTATCCACCCACAATGCTGGAGACTTGGGTTCATTCCATGGGTTTGGAAGATCCCCTGGAGAATGGAAAGGCTACCCACTCCAGTATTCTGGCCTGGAGAATTCCATGGACTGTATAGTCCATGGGGTCGCAAAGAGTTGGACACGACTGAATGACTTTTACACTTTCACATTTTCACGTTCACTGCTCCTTGGAAGAAAACTTATGACCAAACTAGACAGCATATTAAAAAGCATAGACATCACTTTGCCAACAAAAGTCAGTCTTAGTCAAAGTTATGGTTTTTCTAGTAGTCATGCATGGATGTGAGCATTGGAGTATAAAGAAAGCTGAGCACTGAAGAATTGATGCTTTTGAACTGTGATGTTGGAGAAGACTCTCGAGAGTTCCTTGGACTGCAAGGAGATCCAACCAGTCCATCCTAAAGGAAATCAGTCCTGAATAGTCATTGGAAGGACTGATCCCGAAATTGAAACTCCAATACTTTGGCCACCTGATGTGAAGAACTGACTCCTTGGAAAAGACCTTGATGCTGGGAAAGATTGAAGGCAGGAGGAGAAGGGGACAACAGAGGATGAGATGGTTGGATGGCATCACTGACTCGATGGACATGAATTTTAGTATGCTCTGGGAGTTGGTGGTGGACAGGGAAGCCTGATGTGCTGCAGTCCATGGAGTCACAAAGAGTTGGACATGACTGAGTGACTGAACTGAACTGAACCAACCATTGTAGACAGTGCTGCAATGAACATCAGAGTTCATGTGTAACAGTATTTTTAACTTAGTTCTTTAATGAATATTACTTTAGGAGACACATTATGAACATGTGTGTTGTCAATCCAGAAATACTGAGGTGTCCCTGCAAAAGAATATTATCAATATTGAATCTGAATCACCTCCCTCTGATCCATCCTGGCCAACTCCTTGACCTTGGCCTGTTGGCTATTAACTGGGGTATTTCTAGAGATAAATCCAACAGAATGACATTGTTGAAGCTGATATCAGATTTTATTGCAAACCTGGGAAGACATTTTTAAGCAGATGTGAGGTCATGTGGCATTCTTTCAACCACCCTACATATGAGTTAACTATTCCACCTTCTTGCTGGACTGGTCCACACACAGGTTTCCTCTTGAGGAAATGATTTGCAAGTATTTTTGACAGAAATAAATGGAATTTTCATCTAGTCCATATTTAGGGTGATACTCAGCGATTAAATAAAAGTGATGTAGTTTGGGGTCTGATAAGTAAAAATTGAGACAATGTGGTAGCCAGAATTACAAGATGGTCTTCAAGAGTCCTGCTCTTTCTACACACCATTGAGAATATTCTTCCTATCATTGTGGGTGGGGCCTGTGAATATCGTGAGATGTTATTCTCCTGATTCTGTTACATCATGTGGCAAAAGTGATTTTACAAGTGTGATTAAGATCCTTATCAGTTTATTTTGAATCAGTCAAAAGAGGGATTATCCTATATGGGTCTGGATTAATCAGTAAGACTTAAGAGGCAAGAAACAGCAGTAGACTCCCTTCTGGTTGCCTTGAAGGAGCAAACTGCCATGGTGTAGAGATAATGGGGTGGCAAGGAATGGGCCTCAGCCCTCATGGCTCCAGAGGAACTAAATTCTGCTAATATCCAGTGAGCTTGGAAGAGGATGCCAAGATAATATGACATTGTACCTCCAGCCAATGCCTTGACCCTGAGGACGGCACCCAGCTGGACTGCGCTCAGACTCCAGACCCACAGAAATGGTAAAATAATAAATTGTAAGTGTATGTTGTTTTAAAATACTAAGTTTGAGGTACACACCTATTTGTCACATAGCCAGTACAAATGGTCTACCATTCTCTTTGACAGGGTTTAGTTGATCTTATGCTTAGAAAAGTCTCTTACTGAACTGAAGTCCACACCTTCAGGTCTGTGTTCTGGGGAAATAGAAAATTGTTGGAAAATGCCCTCCTTGTAATAACTTAGTAACTTTCCCTTAGATTTCTAGTCTATACTGCAAAAAATCTGGATTCTATTAACTTTTATAGGTAAACCTTTAACCTCTACCTTCATTTAACATTTCTATAAAACACATTTTTAGGTTTTAAGATGGTTCTTTCTGAACTCACTTCAGTTTTCTCACATATCCTGTATTGACTTCAACAGATTCAAAATCCTGTAAGGCACTGGCCACTAATGATAGAATAAGGTAGTGGTCCTTGCTCTTATGTTCCTATCTGTAGGTGACTATCGCATTCATTTGGCTTTTTGTTTATTTGTTACTGTTTTTAACACCAGTCAGATAATTGTTGATTCAAGTTCAATTTGGGTGTCCATTCTGACTTCACATCACTTCTCTTTAAAGCCATAGCAAGTATTTCTGAATTCTAACTCTGTTTGAAATCAGTTGAACCAGGAAAGTATTGACAGCTTGTTTCTGTTTTTTGCTTTTGTTTCATTTTGTTTTAATTGTGGTAAAAATTGAATAACATTTATCTTAACCATTTTTAAGTGTACAGCTCAGTGGTGCCAAGTATATTCACATTGCTGTGTAACCAATCTCCAGAACTTTTTCCTCTTGTAAAACTGAAACTCTATACCCATTAAACAGTTCCCCATTTCTTACTCCCCACAGCCCCTATAACCACCATCATGTCACTTTATGTTTATATAAATTTGAATACTCTAAATATCTTATATAAATGGAATCATACAGTATTTGTCTTTTTAAAATTGGCTATTTTGCTTAACATAATGTGCTCAACATTCATCTATATATTAGTCAGGGCTTTATATTACAGTTCTCCAGAAAAACAGAACTGATAGGATATATATACATATACATGTATATATATCTGCAAAAATTGAGATTAGATGGTAGACAGAATTCCAAGATGGCCTCCAAGAGTTCCATCTTCTCATGCACATGCTCTGTAGAATCCTCTTTCCATTAGTGTGTGGGGCCTTTTTGCTTGTTTTTTTCTAATACTTTGGTAAAAATAGAGCAGAAATAGTATTTTGTTCAGAGAGGAAAAAATATACTGCTATGGTCATAGCTCTAAGGATGGTTCATTTATTTATTTATTTTTAATTGGTTTATTTATCTATTTTTTAACTTTACAATATTGTATTGGTTTTGCCATACATTGACATGAATCCACCATAGGTGTACATGTTTTCCCCTTCCAGAACCCCCCTCCCACCTCCCTCCCCATCCCATCCCTCTGGGTCATCCCAGTGCACCAGCCCCGAGCACCCTGTATCATGCATTGAACCTGGACTGGCGATTCGTTTCACATATGATAATTTACATGCTTCAGTGCCATTCTCCAATATCATCCCGCCCTTGCCCTCTCCCATAGAGTCCATAATACTGTTCTATATATCTATGTCTCTTTTGATGTCTCGCATACAGGGTTATCTTTACCGATTAACTAAATATCATATATATGTGTCAGTATACTGTATTGGTGTATTTCTTTCTGGCTTACTTCACTCTGTATAATAGGCTCCAGTTTCATCCACCTCATTAGAACTGATTCGAATGTATTCTTTTTAATGGCTGAGTAATATTCCATTGTGTATATGTACCACAGCCTCCTTATGCATTAGTCTGCTGATGGGCATCTAGACTGCTTCCATGTCCTAGCTATTATAAACAGTGCTGCGATGAACATTGGGGTACACGTGTCTCTTTCAATTCTGGTTTCCTCAGTGTATATGCCCAGCAGTGGGATTGCTGGGTCATATGGAAATTCTATTTCCAGTTTTTTGAGGAATCTCCACATTGTTCTCCATAGTGGCTGTGCTAGTTTGCATTCCCACCAGCAGTGTAAGAGGGTTCCCTTTTCTCCACACCTTCTCCAGTATTTATTGCTTGTAGACTTTTGGATAGCAGCCGTTCTGACTGGCGTGAAATGGTACCTCATTGTGGTTTTGATTTGCATTTCTCTAATAATGAGTGATGTTGAGCATCATTTCATGTGTTTGTTTGCCATCTGTATGTCTTGTTTGGAGAAGTGTCTGTTTAGTTCTTTGGCCCGCTTTTTGACTGGGTCGTTTATTTTTCTGGAATTGAGCTGCAGGAGTTGCTTGTATATTTTTGAGATTAATTGTTTGTCTGTTGCTTCGTTTGCTGTTATTTTCTCCCATTCTGAAGGCTGTCTATTCACTTTGCTTATAGTTTCCTTTGTTGTGCAAAAGCTTTTAAGTTTAATTAGGTCCCATTTGTTTATTTTTGCTTTTATTTCCAATATTCTGGGAGGTGGGTCATGGAGGATCCTGCTGTGATTTATGTTGGAAAGTGTTCTGTTTGGGACTCTCTGGGTTTCTTGGACTTGGGTGATTATTTAATTCCTCATTTTAGGGAAGTTTTCAACTATTATCTCCTCGAGTATTTTCTCATGGTCTTTCTTTTTGTCTTCTTCTTCTGGGACTCCTATGATTTGTATGTTGATGCGTTTAACATTGTCCCAGAGGTCTCTGAAGTTGTCCTCATTTCTTTCAATTCTTTTTTCTTTTTTCCTCTCTGTTTCATTTATTTCTATCATTCTATCTGTTACCTTACTTATCCTGTCTTCTGCCTCCATTATTCTACTGTTGGTTCCCTCCAGAGTGTTTTTGATCTTATTTATTGCATTATTCATTATATATTAACTCTTTTTTATTGCTTCTAAGTCCTTGTTAAACCTTTCTTGCATCTTCTCGATCCTTGTCTCCAGGTTATTTATCTGTAACTACAATTTGTTTTCCAAATTTAAGCTCATTTTCACTATCATTATTCAGAATCCTTTATCAGGTAGATTCCCTATCTCTTCCTCTTTTGTTTGATTTGGAGGGCATTTATCCTGTTCCTTTACCTGCTGGGTATTTCTCTGCCTTTTCATCTTGTTTATATTGCTGTATTTGGGGGGGCCTTTCTGTTTTCTGGCAGTTTGTGGTTTCTCTTTATTGTGGAGGTTCCTCACTGTGGGTGGGGTTAGACTGGTGGCTTGTCAAGGTTTCCTGGTTGGGGAAGCTTGTGTCGGTGTTCTGGTGGGTGGAGCTGGGTTTCTTCTCTCTGGAGTGCAATAAGTGTCCAGTAATGAGTTTTGAGATGTCAATGGGTTTGTTGTGACTTTGCGCAGCCTTTATATTGAAGCTCAGGTCTATGTTCCTGTGTTGCTGGAGAATTTGCGTGGTATATCTTACTCTGGAACTTGTTGGCCCTTGGGTGGTGCTTGGTTTCAGTGTAGGTATGGAGGAATTTGATGAGCTCCTATTGTTTAATGCTTCCTGGATTCAGGAGTTCTTTGGTGTTCTCAAGATTTGGACTTAAGTCTCCTGTCTCTGGTTTTCAGTGTTATTCTTACAGTAGCCTCAAGACTTCTCCATCTATACAGCACCGATGATAAAACATCTAGGTTAATGATGAAAAGTTTCTCCACAGTGAGGGACACCCTGAGAGGTTCACAGAGTTACATGGAGAAGAGAAGAGGGAGGAGGGAGATAGAGGTGACCAGGAGGAAAAGAGAGGAATCAAAAGGGGAGAGAGCAAGCTAGCCAGTAATCTCCACCATCTGGATCTCTCAGAGATGTTCACAGAGTTACACAGGGGAGAGAAGAGGGAGGGAGGAGACAGAGGTGGCCAGGAGGAGAAAAGGGGGCATCAAAAGGGGAGAGACAGATCCAGCCAGTAAACAGTTCTCTAAGTGTTCTCCACAGCCTGGAACATACAAAGAGATTCACAGAGTTGGGTTGAGAAGAAAAGGGGGAGTGGGAAGATGGAGGTGACCCAGTGGAGAAAAAGGAGAGTTAAAAGGGGGAGAGAGCAATCAAGCCAGTGATCTCACTCCCAAGTAAAATAGGTACTGAAGATTGGGTTCTTGAAGATACAAAGTTGATAACAAATACTAAAAAGCAAAGATTGAAAGTCTAAAGTAGAGGTTAGGTTCTCAAAAATACAATATTAAAAAAAGGAGGGGGAAACACCAGAGTCACAAAAATTATAAAATATATATATATGAAGTTTGCTTTAAAAATAAGGTCTTAAAAAAATACAAATAAAAATAGGGTCTTTTATTTATTTATTTTTTTGCAAGGTAATAGTAGGTTATAAAAATAAAAATTGAAGGAGTAATAGTGGACTTAAAAATAAAAATAAAATAAGAAAGTAAAAAAAAAATTAAAAGAAAATAATAAAAAAAGTTTTAAAAATTAAAAAAAAATGATAATAGTAAAAATATATCTAGGACTTTCTCTGGAGCTGTTACAGACAGTGTGGGGTCAGTTCATTTTCAAATAGTTCCTTGATCCAGCTTGTAATTCTCAAGGTCTCTAGGCCCCTTCCTATGTAGTTGGTTCTAACTACAGGGTTTTAATCTGTTGCATCTGTCTCTTCCAAAGCGGTTCCCTCTGTTTCTTTTAGCTTCTTCTGTTTGCTGGTCTCTTCAGTGTCTAATTTCCGCCCTAACACAAGGGGGACGGTGGTGGCCACTTTTTTTTTTTTTTAGTCTCACTTGTTCAGTCGTGCTGTGGGGAGGGAGGAACACTGCAAACAAATCTCACTGGTGTGTACTCACAATGTTTCAGCCACAGTGGGTTTGCCCCGCTCACGGTGTGTGTGCTTTCCCAGTCTACACTGCTCAGGCTCTAGGTTGCACTGCCGGGAACCGTCTGAAGCGGCGCCTGGGGTTACCTGTACTTCCCAGGTTTAAGCTGCTCAAGTTCAGGTTCCTGGGTACTTCACAAAGGTGCAGACTTGGTTGAGCCTGGGTTTTGTGCCCTTCCCAGGTCTGAGCAGCTCTGGTGACCAGGTTTTTGGCTAGCATGGTCAGGGGCTGTGCCTTTTTCCCCTTCCCCCATTCCAGCTGCTCAGTTTTCTGGGTGTACAACGGGCGCAGCTTGCCAGGTGCGCCATGCTCTCCCCTGGGGAGCTGATCTCTGGCTGTGACCGTCTCGGCAGCTGTCGACCCTCCAGAGTCCCAAAAAGTCCTGGTTAGCAATGAGATCTGTTTGCAGTTTGGTATAGGATGCCTCTCTGGGGCCGCAATTCCACCCTTCCGGCTCTGGCTGCCCTCGCTTCCCTGTCGCCAGCAGGGGAGGGTCTGGTCGGCAGCCAACTTGCTCTGCTCAGTCCTTTGTTCTGTGAGCGCGCCTGGCGGTGTCTTAGGTTAAGGCTTTTCACGGGAAAGCTATCCCATGGTCTAGGTTGCTGTCTCAATCTATTTCTCTCAGATTGCCATTAGGGCATTCAGGCCCAGTCCTTACCCAAAGCAATGCAGCCCGCTCCTCCCTGCCCAGCCCCCGCTTGCTAGTTTGGGATGTGCGCATTTGGGCTGCACGCCCGCTGGGATTTGCTGTTATGTGCGTAAATGGTGGGTTTTAATTATTTATTTATTTTTTCTCCTGGTTATTTTGCCCTCTGCAATTCCAAGACTTGCCACAGACCCGCCGGAGAGAGTGTTTCCTGGTGTTTGGAAACTTCTTTCTTTTTTAAGACTTCCTTCCCGAGATGGATCTCCGTCCCTACCTCCTTTGTCTCTCTTTTTATCTTTTATAGTTTGTCCTACCTCGTTTCGAAGACTATGAGCTGCCTTTCTGTGTGTCTGATGTCCTCTGCCAGCATTCAGAAGTTGTTTTGTGGAATTTGCTCAGTGTCTAAATGTTCTTTTGGTGAATTTGTGGGAGAGAAAGTCATCTCCCTGTCCTATTCCTCCGCCATCTTAGGATCGCCTCTCTAAGGATTATTTAAATAGTCTCTGCCTCTCAATAGTGCATTGTAGTATAAGTTGATTTCAATCACATCTTCTCCAGCTTCAATATTAATATTAATACCATATTGATCATATTAATACAAACACCCTCTTCCAACAACACAAGAGAAGACTCTACACATGGACATCACCAGATGGCCAACACCGAAATCAGATTGATTATATTCTTTGCAGCCAAAGATGGAGAAGCTCTATACAGTCAGCAAAAAAAAAGACCAGGAGCTGACTGTGGATCAGATCATGAACTCCTTATTGCCACATTCAGACTGAAATTGAAGAAAGTGGAGAAAACCACTAGACCATTCAGGTATGACCTTAATCAAATCCCTTATGACTATACAGTAGAAGTGAGAAATAGATTTAAAGGACAAGATTTGATAGACAGAATACCTGATGAACTATGGATGGAGGTTCGTGACATTGTACAGGAGACAGGAATCAAGACCATCTCCAAGAAAAAGAAACGCGAAAAAGCAAAATAGCTGTCTGAGGAGGCCTTACAAATAGCTGTGAAAAGACGGGAAGTGAAAAGCAAAGGAGAAAAGGAAAGATATACGCATTTAAATGCAGAGTTCCAAAGAATAGCAAGGAGAGATAAGAAAGCCTTCCTCAGAGATCAATGCAGAGAAATAGAGGAAAACGATAAAATGGGAAAGACTAGAGATCTTTTCAAGAATATTAGAGATACCAAGGGACTATTCCATGCAAAGATGTGCTCAATAATGGACAGAAATGGTATGGACCTAACAGAAGCAGAAGATATTAAGAAGAAGCGGCAAGAATACACAGAAGAATTGTACAAAAAATTCTTCACGACCCAGATAATCATGATGGTGTGATCACTCACCTAGATCCAGACATCCTGGAATGTGAATTCAAGTGGGCCATAGGAAGCATCACTATGACCAAAGCTAGAGAAGGTGACGGAGTTCCAGTTGAGCTATTTCAAATCCTAAAAGATGACGCTGTAAAAGTGCTGCACTCAATATGCCAGCAAATATGGAAAACTCAGTAGTGGCCACAGGACTGGAAAAGGTCAGTTTTAATTCCAATCCCAAAGAAAGGCAATGCCAAAGAATGCTCAAACTACTGCACAATAGCACTCATCTCACACGCTAGTAAAGTAACGCTTAAAATTCTCCAAGCCAGACTTCAGCAATACATGAACCATGAACTTCCAAATGTCCAAGCTGGTTTTAGAAAAGGCAGAGGAACCAGAGATCAAATTGCCAACATCGTCTGGATCATGGAAAAAGCAAGAGAGTACCAGAAAAACATCTATTTCTGCTTTATTGACTATGCCAAAGCCTTTGACTGTGTGGATCACAATAAACTGTGGAAAATTCCTCAAGAGATGGGAAAACCAGACCACCTGACCTGCCTCTTGAAGAATCTGTATGCAGGTCAGGAAGCAATAGTTAGAACCGGACATGGAACAACAGACTGTTTCCAAATAGGAAAAGGAGTACGTCAAGGCTGTTTATTGTCACCCTTCTTACTTAACTTATATGCAGAGTACATCATGAGAAACACTGGGCTGGAGGAAGCACAAGCTGGAATCAAGATTGCTGGGAGAAATATCAATAACCTCAGATATGCAGATGACACCACCCTTATGGCAGAAAGTGAAGAAGAAGTGAGCCTCTTGATGAAAGTGAAAGAGGCGAATGAAAAAGGAGGCTTAAGGCTCAACATTCAGAAAACTAAGATCATGGCATCTGGTCCCATCACTTCATGGCAGATAGATGGGGAAACGGTGGAAACAGTGGCTGACTTTTTTTTCTGGGTTCCAAAATCACTGCAGATGGTGATTGCAGCCATGAAATTAAAAGATGCTTACTCCTTGGAAGGAAAGTTATGACCAACCTAGACTGCATATTTAAAAGCAGAGACATTACTTTGCCAACAAAGTTCCGTCTAGTCAAGGCTATGGTTTTTCCAGTGGTCATGTATGGATGTGAGAGTTGGATTATAAAGAGGGCTGAGCGCCGAAGAATTGATTCTTTTGAACTGTGGTGCTGGAGAAGACTCTTGAGAGTCCCTTGTACTGCATGGAGATCTAACCAATCCATCCTAAAGGAAATCAGTCCTGGGTGTTCATTGGAAGGATTAGTGTTGAAGCTGAAACTCCAATACTTTGGCCACCTGATGCGAAGAGCTGACTCACTGGAAAAGACCGGGATGCTGGGAAAGATTGAGGGCTGGAGGAGAAGGGGACGACAGAGGATGAGATGGCTGGATGGCATCACCGACTTGATGGACATGGGTTTGGTTCGACTTAGGGAGTTAGTGAAGGCCAGGGAGGCCTGGTGTGCTGCAGTTCATGGGGTCACAAAAAGTCGGACACGACTGAGCAACTGAACTGAACTGAACTGATACATGAAGAAACAGAGCATGTGGAAACCAACCTTGGTCATGACTCCTTTCATTTGTGACTTTAGCTGCCCTTGATTGTGTATTTTTGTGTATCAAAAGCTCCCATGTTATCACTTAGCACCATAATGAACTGATGTATATTCCAAGTGACAACAGGCTGGTTGAGAAGGAAGATTAATCAGTGCAATGAAATAAACATTAATATAGTGACAATGGTATCAATCAATTCTGGAATCGCACAGTTGTTTAATTTAGAGCAACATAATCCAGCATTAAAATAATCACATCTCAAGTCATATACTTAAAGTATGAAGTACACTGAGAAGTCAGCAAAGAGAGAAGACAAACTTCATCACCTCCCTCCTCCTCCTCCCACTCCTCCTCCTCCACTTTCTTCTTTTTTCTCTCCTCTCCTCTCCTCTCTCTTCCCACTCCACAGTTGTTTTCTTTAATATGAATTTTACTCCTCTACCATTTGCTTGACCTTTCCCTGATTCACTGATTTGTTTCTGAATGAATTGTTTAGTTTTTTTTTTTCTTTCTTTCTTCGTTTTTTGGGGTAGGAGTAGGGGTATTATTATGCAGATTCTCATATAAATAGGAAAATATAGGCTGTGTGACTTCCTTCAGAATTTTCTGAGCATTCATTATCTGGTTAAAACTGTATATGCAACTCTAACATAGAAAGGCAGAATCCTGAGCATACCAAAATGAGTCCTGGGGCCAGAGAAAGGGGCAAGGGTTCTATATGGCTTACAGCTGTTATGAGGGATAAGTCACTTAGGCTTGGTGGACGAACAATCTGCATACCTTAAGAGAAAGTCCGCTCTGCCCAGATGCTTATTTCTCCCTCTGTGGAGCCACAACTTCTACAATCAGGGTTCTGTCGTCAGAGATTGTCTTTATTGCCAGGTATACAAGTACTGTCATTTGGGTTAATGAAATAAATTTAGATTTCATACTTGCTGACCCTCCTCTCATCTACATATATATATGAGAGAAATAAAAAGAAGCACCAAAACATATAAAGGGGGGAAAAATCTTATCTGATGGGAAGAGAGTTAATATAGGAAATAGGAAAAAATATTAAAATAGTCATAGTCAGTGTCCTCATGGAGATTTTTGAATAATAATATCACATCTACTAAAATAACTCAACATGTGTCTTTTTTGAATTTTCATGTCTCAAGCTGATTTTCAAAATCAATATTTTAGATTTCAAAGTGTGGTCCCTGGACCCACAGCAATATTATTATCAACTGAGAACTTAGAAATGTCAATGCTTGAGCCTCAACATTGACCTATTTGAATTAGAAATTTGGGGTATGGAGCCCAGCACTCTATGTTTTATTGAGCCTTGCAGATGATTCTTGTTTGTGACGAAGTCTGAGAACCACTGCTTGGCTGCATATTATCATCACTACTGGTGACTGGCTCCTACCCCATGCAACTCTGATTTAATAGACTTGGGTGCAGTGTGGACTTCAGGAGTTTCAAAAGTTCCCCAGGTGATTCTAATGTGCAGATAAGATGAGAACCAATGCTCTAAATCACCAGGCCTGAATAATTAGATCCCTTTCCAGATCTGGTTCAAGCAGTGGTTCCCAAACATGTCTACTCTTTGGAATAATTTGGAGAACTTCACAGATAACTGCTGTGGTGCAGCATCCATAGAGACTGTGATTTAATTGGTCTGGGGTATGGTCTGCACTTTAAAACAAGAATCAGGCTCTTCTAATGTGCAGAGTTTAAGAATCAGTGGGTTAAAAGCTAAATGCTTTGTTCTAAAACCTAAATTCATTGTTTAATTTCTAGTTCCAAAGGCTAAATTCCTAGACCTAAAGCAGGCAGTAAGTGTATGATCTTTATAAAGACTTATTATATAGATTTATGATATATGTATATATATATATATATACACACACATGCACACACATATATAACTGAAGTTGGATTTAGCTGTTTCCCAATATCCCTAAACAAAATTAAGCTTAAAAAATAGATGATTCACAGCCCAAGTTAAGGTATTTTTCCATCTTGGCAGTGCTGGCCTAAGAATCTCATGAGAGCTTTAAAAATCTCTAATACTTAGGCCTCACCTCAGACCAATTAAATCCAAATAATCTGAACCTTTGACTATGAGAGATCAGAATTGTTTAAATTAAATCAGAACATTACAGAGTAATCAAAAGTTCAGTATTATTGAAATATCCTCGGAAGGTTCCAAAGGTCCTGAGAACCACGGGTTAGAGTGTAGGCTTACTTTAGATGAAAAGGAGGTTTGCTCTTTCCAATTTTCTCATATGTCATAGAAGAGCCGGGCCTGCCTTGTGTGCCCAGGAACAAAATGACAATGTCACCAGTACGGTGATGATACTCACATCAGTATAGGACCTTATTTCATAAAAAAGTCTGTCTGGTATACTTCTGGCTTTTATTACAAGTGGTTTGGCATTTGGTGGCTGGATGCTCCTGTTCAAGTCACCCAATGAATATTATTATTCATAATTATTACTAGCAGTAAAACATTTGAGATACTAAACTACCACAGTAAAACTAAGTTGCAATAGCTTGTGTTGGTGAAGTGATTTTCAACCAATGGTGATTATGTCACCCAGAGGATATTTGACAATGTCTGGACATATTTTGTTTGTCACAACGGTGGGGCAAGGGAGTTTTCCACTCACACATAGTAGGTAAAGGCCAGGGAAGCTTCTAAACATCCTAAAATGCACAGGATGACTGCCCGCTCCAATAAAGAATCATCCAGACTAAACTGTCAGTAATGTTGAGGTTGAGAAATCTTGCTTTTGTGGAAAGTATACAGGCTACTGCTCTTTCAAGGGCAATTGTAGATCAGGGAGAGAAAGTCTATTACAAAGAATAATTTGCTTGGGGAGATTTCAGATAATCTCCAGAACTTCTTGATAGAACCAAACATCCTGAAGATCATATCTTGCTCCTTAGAAAAGAAACTCAACCACACAGTGGTTTTGAATATCACAGCATCTATTGAAAGCCTGCTCCTGTATTTCTCAAAGTAAATTCAAACTTACAATATCCAATATATTTTAACAATAGAACATCATCTCTATGTAAATATATTTAGACCAACCAACAAATCATCTAGAAGATTTCTTATTTCCATGCTTTCATTCCCTAAGCCCTGAGGGCCCTTCTCTATCTTCTATCCAGGGTAATCCAGGTACATGTTTAAAATGACAGCTGATGAGTCAAATCCTCTGGAAAGCCTTGGGTCGCAATACTGAAATAAATCTTTAAGAAGGTAGAGCATAAATCTTGAAGGTAGAGTATTTGCTCTGTAGCACCAAGATCTGGCAAATCCCTGGCATTTTGTAGGTATTCAATGTTTTGTTAAACAAACAAATGAATTGTGATATATTTGCATATATATCGTGATATATTTGCATATAAATAAATACATTTATCTATTTTGTTAAATAAACACATGAATGATGATCATTACTTGCTTCAATGCAGACCCAGGAAGACAACTCTTTTGCATGAACTCTTGTGTGGGTAACTTCTATCATATCAAAAACAGTATTGAGGTTCATTCAACCACAAAAGCCCATGTTTATACTTAGACTCATCCATCAATGCTGCATCCTGCTTCTCCTAGTCACTTTCAACCTTTATTTTAAGAATTCAAGGTCATGCGTGCAAGATAAGTTGCTTCAGTCATGACAAAGTCTTTGCAACCCTATAGACTGTAGCTCACCAGCTCCTTTGTCCATGGGATTCTCCAGGCAAGAATACTGGAATGGGTTGCCACGTCCTTCTCCAGGGGATCTTCCCAACCCAGGGATTGAATCTGGGTCTTCTGCATCACAGGCAGATTCTTTACTGCTGAGCCACAAGGGAAGCCCTGTTAAAGGTCACTGAGCACAAATAATAAACTGTTTCTCTTCTCCATGTAAAATATTGTAAAAATCTAACCAAAACAAAGGAGCGAGAAGTCATGGAGCTTAATGTTTTTTTCAGACTCATTATTTTAAAAAATTTCATGAAAATACATTTTATTGTTAAAAAAAAAAAAAAGAGCTTGAACCTCTGAGCTTCTGAAAATATGTTTTCCTGCTCCTTCTAGCTGTATCTGCCAAAGTCCTGGTTCTACACACTTGTAAGATATTTTAAATCATTTGTGCCCATTCATTTTGATTAAAGTAACTGGAGGAAAAACAAAGTGAACCATTTCAGAAAGGGATACAGAAAGTATGTTATTAACATTTTTCTACCATTAAATTTAGTCATCAACTTAATTGCTGAGATTTAATTGTTCTCATGAGGCTTTCACAGTGACTGCTTCATTGACCATCTTGTTCTACAAAGAAAATATATGTACTGACTCTGAAATTCTATATTATTTCTGGGAAAAGAGCAAATTTAGTCGATAGAGAAAGCAAATATATTTCATTCAAAATATGTATTTGTGAGACTTTTGGAGAATAGTCAGGGCAAATTTAAGAATACTTCCCATTCCTTCAGTCCCTGACAGCTAAAGATCTCAATGCACCATTTACAGCATAACAGAGTCAGCAGCTAGTCAAAAAACCTCTAATAAAAACTTCTTCGCCTTCATTTATGTTTAACAAAAATAGAAAGACCATTGAAATGCAGACTAAAGAAAAAGCAAGACTATCAGTCTGACTTACTAAAGGACTTTTTATGTCTTCCTTGGTGCTGTATCTCAATTGTTTATGTACTTTTGATGCATTTCTGTGAGTTCTTTTCCTGTTCTCCCAAGATAATTTTGTATTATGGAGGAGGAGATAAGAATGGAGTGTTATATTTTGGAGCGGAAAGAGTAGTTTCCTATATATGTACTTTCACAGTTGTACTATACAGTTAACATCTACATAGCATTCTATTCTCTGTATTCCCCATAAATCATCTCCAGATACAGGCTAATTCTAAGTAAAAGACCATTAAGGCTTATATCATTTCATTATACCCACCACAACTAAATTTGTTTCTGTGTATAAATAAACAGATTTATGTGTATTGTTCCAGAAACAAAGTTTAATGACTCTGGAAACCACTAATTGTATAATGTGATATATGCCATAGAAAGAAAAATATGAGATGTATTTTTCAAAGTTATATATACACACATACACATATGCATGTGGGGGCATACTTACTGGATATAGAAAAGTGGGAAGTGTTAAGGCTTAGTTGCAAGTGGCATTTGTCCATGTGTATTTGAGGAGTGGCAAAGACACACAAGCACGAGGAAATACATAAATATATATTTTAACCCCCTCTGCACAGTGTAGGAGAATAAATTACCTGTAAATCGTGGTTTGAATTAGGTTATGTAGATTTCTTTGTTCTATGAAATTTTAGGATTCTATGAATGTTATTTTTTTGCTTTTTAAAGAAACACACATGCCCACCAAACTTTTCATCTGAGAATGACGACTGAAAACTCTATCCTTATGGTTCTCCAAGTGTGTTCAGGTTGTTTAAAATAGAAATTAGTGTCCTAGTCCATCTTTTTCATTTTTCTGATCACTTGACAGTTCTTTCTTCAAGTTCTCTATGAATCCTTCATTGAATCATTAGAGGTTGTGTTCAGAGGTTTAGTAAGGGAAGAAAACTGTGGAGAATGTTTTACAGAGTAAGAATATGGAAAGTTAAGTGATAAAAGTTGCTTTCTTTTAAGGGGCAATTGCAACAAATGACAACATTTTCTTTCAATTTTCTTATTTGCAACAAATCAGCTTAACAATTCATTACTTAAATTACTTCAAGATGCATATGCTACATGAGGGGAATGACTTGTCCAATTATTTTAACACTTATTCCTAAGGTATAATGCAGTCCTGGTTAAGAAGTAGCAGACAAGTAGTATTGTAGTCCATGGTAAAATGTTAACACAGGGAAGGAGGAGACTACAATATTTTGGTTTTCTGGAAAATGAAACAATAGCCACTAGATGTACTACTGTTAAATTACAGTTCTTTATTCCAACATAGAAACTTGTTTGGAGATGACAGAATCTGCTCTAGTTGGTTAAACTAGTAGAGGATTATTAAGAAATATTAGAAATGTAACAAAACTTTTGAAAAGACTGAGGGAATAGATTCTAGGTTGAACTTACAGTCATAATTCCAAGCATCACACTGAAGAACTGCTCACATCAGAACCACAGTATTTTTACTGACTTCAGGCTTTTTCTATTGCCAAGTCCAAAACTACACTTGGTTCCATAACAAGAAAACTGGAATATCTGCTGTCAATATCAGATATGAACTCTCCATCTCTTTCACTCCAGACCTGGCTACTTACTACATACATGCTTCTGAATTAAATCTCACACAAATGCATCTAGTTAGTAGAAACTTCACTTTACACAAAGAATGACTAGGTAAAATTTTCACATTCTAACTTGGAAAGGTTTACAATTCCAGTACTACAAAAATATGGAAATGAGGTTCATTGTAGCTTGGAGACGTCTACAAATGACAGATACCTATTCTATGAACTCTTCATTAGGCAACAACTCTCAATATTAAAGTGTTTCCTTTATACTAGTTTTACTAGTATTGTGATTTCAATTTGGAGTCTGAGAGCCAGGATAAGAATTAGGACACACAGCACACACAGAGAGAGGACCATGGGAGGACACAGCAAAAAGATGGCCATTTGCAAGCCAAAGAGAGAGATCTCAGGAGAAACTGAACCTGCCACCACCTTGATCTTGGACTTTCAGCCTGCAGGACTGTGAGAAAATAAATTTCTATTATTAAAAAAAAAATCAGTCAGCTAGTGGCTGTCCAGAATTGAAGTGATACAATAAGGAAGTCAGAGTTGGCTACCTTGTACTGAACTATCTAACTTGGTAAGTATCTTCAACTTCTTTGATATGGCATCAAATTCTGTTTCAATATGGGAAACTTAATTTATCAGTTCAGGACCATTTTAACAAAAATTATATCTCTTGGTTTCTAATGAATGGTTAGGCCATAAAATCTGGATCAAGCCAAAAGAAATCCAAAAGGGGAAACTTTGACTGTCCAGTGGTTAGGACTCTATGCTTTCACTGCCAAGAGCCCCGGTTCAATCTCTGATCGGGGAACTAAGATTCCACAAGTCGTACCATGCAGCCCCCCCCCAAAAAAGAAATCCGAAGGTTTCAGTTTACATACCTTTTGGACTGCCAGAATTACCAGTTTACTTTGAAACAGTCCTTTACAGAAATCACATGTTGGCATGGCTATGTTAGAATGACTTCTTCATAAACATAGTCTTAATTTTTTAGATAACAGCTAGCTGAATATTTTCTCCAAACCTAGGAAGCATCTTACATATGGGTATAGAAGAATTAAGAATAATATAATATACTATATTAATAATATGTTATAAGAGGATATAAGAATTCTGTGAATAAAAATATAAAATTAATATATATAATATGTAAATAGATACAAATAAACACCATGTAAGTAATAATATAAGAATACAGGGATCTGAATCTAAAGTAAAATTTGTTTTTACATTTGTCAAATTAAAACTATCATCCACACTTGAGCTTTCTAGAGCATAAAAACATTTTGATGAAATATTTGAGGGCCTGGACCAAGTGTGTGTGGTAAACATTTCATACAAATAACAGCATGTGCCCAAAGTTCAGGCAAGCACATAATTGCTTAATGAAAACAATTAAGAGCATTGGCAAATACTTCTCTTGATGTTTTCTGTTTCCATGCATATGTCTGTATCTATGAGAAATTCTTGTGTGACTTTATGACTATTCCAGTATTCTTTTTACAATTTATGTTCCCCAAAATATTATCTGCGCAGATAATATTTCTCCCAAGCAAATTTTCCCTATATTGGACCTGTTTTCTCCACTTCATGCCATACTCTCACCTTTTTCCTGTTCCTCGTGGCCTTAACCACCTAAAAACATTTTATTTATTGATTTATGTTTAATTAAAGGATAATTTCTTTACAATGTTGTGTTGGTTTCTCCCATACATCAATATGAATCAACCTTAGGTATGTCCCCTCCCTCTTGAACCTCCCTCCCACCTCCTACCCCATCCCACTCCTCTAGATTGACATTATTCTTTGTCGTTGCTTCTGCCCAGTCTTTTCCTGTGCTGCTTTCTCTTTCTTGCTTTTGCTCTACTTGTTTGTGTTCATCTTAATAAACTTATGCAGTATTTTTGTGTATGCTATTCTCCCTCATAAACTCAAGTGGGCTGACAATAGGGCCAGTCCTTTAAGTGGAAGTTATGGGAGAAAGGGTGGTATCCAGAAAATGCTGGGATGATGGTATTTTTTTCTTCTTGGGTTGGGAAATTTAACTCTGAAGGTCATTAAGAGAATAGCCTTTTGATCCAAAATTTTAGGCTATCATCAATAGTATTGAAGAAAAAAGGAAGAACGCTGGATGTTTTAAGAGAGTCTTCAGAGCAAAGAAATGTCAGAGACCTTTACCAAATAGAATGTGTTCAATCTCACACTCAGACATTCGAGAAAAGAGTAGAGCTGAAAGATGTAGCTATGACTAATGTTGCCTTTAGGAGCTGGTGTGTGTGTGTGTGCTCTGTCGCTCAGTCATTTCTGACTCTTTGAGACTCCATGGACTGTAGTCCGCCAGGCTCCTCTGTCCATGGGATGTCTCAGGCAAGAATATTAGAATGGGTTGCCATTTTCTCCTCCAGGGGATCTTCCCAACCCAAGTGGAATGTGATAAATATTGTGAAGATTATTTTTCAGTTAAAAAGTATATTCATACTCTCTAAAGATAATTACATTTTCTCTACCCATTTGTATGTCCTTATCTATCAGAATTAAGTGCTGAACAAAATGGCTGTTATTGATTAATTGATTTTTTGATAGGATGGTTTCTGACTGGTTAGCTCATCTGGCAAAGAATGTTAATATAACTTTAACTCCAAAGGGTTTTTGCAAAAGTTTCATGAAAAAGAGAATGCAAGAGAGAGAGAAGACAGAAACAGAAGCAGAGAAAGGCAGAGAGACAGAGAAAGAGACAAAGAGAGACACAGAAAGGCAGATAGAGAGAACACCTTCTCATGAATTTAGATAGGTGTTTGAGATTGCAAAAGCAAACAAGGTATAGCTGTTTTTAAGGATTTTATTCTAGAAGGGGATCAGTCTTGTGGGAGAGTAATTTATTCTGTCTCAAGAATCAAGGAATTCTTCACAAAAAGTTGTTGCCTGAACACAGTTTTTAAAACATATTTCTCAAAGTTTAGTGCAGCTGTTCTCAGTTCTTTCTGAATATTAGGAGGAAAATTACCTGAGAAGTACTTAAATTGCACGATTGTCCAAACATCATGTGAGTGTTTCCCCGGCCTTCTCCAAGAGGAGTCATTCTAATGTGCAGCTTGAAAATTATTGGTGCAGTGTCCATTATTTGTATCAGAAATGCTTAGGTTCTCAGGATCTCAAGGTTGGGGGCACTTTGAACAAATATCTCAAATAATGTTTTGTATCCCTAGGTGTTTGAAAAGTTTAAACAGTAAACAAGATGTCATTAGTTAGAATGACAGTGGTGTGACAGGAGGGCATCCCAAGTAGAGGTAACAGTCTGTGCAGATCCACAGAGGTGTGGAGCTGGATGGTGGATGAAGAGGCTGAAGATGAAAAGAAGAAGCTCCTTTATGAAGACTGTAATGTGTGAGCTAAGGAGCTGGACTCTTGCCAGGCAGAGGAAGAGAGCATGGATGGTTTTACAGCCCAAGTGACATGCTCAAAAGTGAATTTACAAAGACGATTATGGTGCAGTGTGAGGGAAGGACAGAAGAAAGGAAAACCAACATGGAAGCTTTTGAAAATATCCAGGTGGTGGATGGAGCAATGATGAGGAAACAGAAGTGCTACATACAGTTTGAAAGAAGGATTCAGAGAACTTAGATGTATTAAGAAAAAGAAGAGGACTTCAATGTGTGTTTGTTTTTGCTTTGAATGGCAACAGCAGCACCTGGGTTTTCTATTTTACGTGTAATTGAAGGGAATAGTGGAGCTTCCCTGGTGGCTCAGTGGTAAAGAATATGCCTGCCAATGCAGAGATACGGATTCAATACCTGGGTCGGGAAGATCTCCTGAGAAGAAAATGGCAACCCACTCCAGTGTGCTTTACTGGGAAATCTCATGGAGAGAGGAGCCTGACCCGCTGTAGTCCATCAGTTGCAAAATTGTTGAACACAACTCAGTGACTAAGCAAAACCAACAAAAGGGTATAGTACATACCCAATTCATGTTCTTTATGAATGTTTAATATGAATGCATGAATGCACAGAAACATACCATATTGACAGGAAAAAGGAAACATTATCAATAAGTGAATTTGCTTTAGATGGTAACAAGAAATCTAGTTCACTTGGTAAATTCTAAGGTATACTTGCAACATCAACTAAATTAAAACCTAGTTTTGGTAATACCATTTTGAAAATTCAGATATAGTGTGGCAAAACTAAAAGGTAAAATCAGTTATTTCTGACTATCCCAAGTTTTATGAAATTGACTTAGAACTTGAGGAAACAGTTCTGATTGGAAACTGGACCTCCCATGGCTTCACCTATTATATTAAATTCTCTCTGGAGTTTGAACTAGAGACAACTTTATTTTTGAGTGTTTTGTTTGGTTGTTTGGATTTAATAACTATATGAGAAATAACTACTAAAATTGTTTTCAGGAGTGCTGTGAATGTAAAATATGAACAAACCTAATAATGTACTTAATGAACTATAAAAGGGCAGATTAATATTCTGTGTAAGTTTAGCAAGCTAATTATAATACAATGAGAGGCCAATACACATATACTTTACTTAGCTCTGTGTGGGAAGGGAATTTCCCATGTCTCTGGTTCATAGGAGATCACTGGTGTGCTGGATCAAAGAAAGCAAAGACGGTATGATGTTTAGTAAGGATAAAGTGAGGAAATTAAAGCTATAGCAATTATGGCAACTGCGTATGTTGTTTTCGAATTTCAATCATCTATTTAAATATTTTAACAACTCCCAAGTGATGCATATGGTTTGAAATAAGATTATCAAAAAAGAGGGCAAAGTCAATTTTTTGGAGAATTACAAGTGTAAAAAATGATCAAGCCACTGAAAGTGGCTTGGAAAATGTCCATGGACACTAGCAAAATAAATAGCATATATAATTCAATACATAAAGGAATTAGTTCATTTATTATTTATTTCATTGAATTATTTTAATGAAAATAGCCATGTCATCTTTTCTAAGAAAAATTCATGCTCACTGCAAACTTTTTCAGAAAATCATGAAGAAGAAAATAAATATACATATTTTCCCCTCTATCTAGAGAGGACTACTACTGATAATTTGGCTGTGCATCCATGAAAAAATAGTCTTTGAATTACCTGCTTTAAGCGCTTTGCATAACCTGCTCTTCTTCTCTTATTAATGTGACATGTACACTTTTTTAATGTCAGCCATTTGAAATGGTTGCCAACCACCTAATATCAGGCATCAAGTTCTTACAACTAAATAAAATACAAACAAAATTGCAATAAGCACCCTAATACATATGCTTTCACACACGCATCTAATTATTTTCTTAGATAACTATCTTAATTATTAACTTTAAATTATATGATCAAATTTATGTTTAAAAAATTAGTGCATAATTTGCTGTCATATTGTCACTGAAAATGTTCGTCTATAAGTCCTAACCAATTTCATAGCTAAAACATCAACCTAAACAACATTTAAAGTGTTTTTTGAACATTTATATATTCTTTCATTCATGATCATGCTCATTAACATATTTTCAATTGTCTTATTGTGTATTATAATTTTTATGTAATCCAATCTATTAAACTTTTCCTTGGAAAGATGTTCCCCACCTTAAAAATTATAAAAATAGCTTCCTAAATATTCTTTATATTTTATTACTATTTTCTTCCAATTAAATCATTAATTCATTTGATGTATTTGGTATAAGAATATAATATTTTTGAGTCAAAATCAAATTGTTCCAATGTCATTCATTCTTAATCCATCTTTTCCCCCTCGCTGACAGAAAAATGCTAGTTTTAGCACATAGTATATCCAGTAAATCCTTACTTGTCTGTTTCTGGAATTTTTAATGTATTCCATTGATTTCTTTTCCCCTATTCTCTCAGAAACAGTTTAATTGATTATATTTTTTAAAATAAATTTCTAATACCTGGTAGAGCAAATCCTTCTCATTTTTTACTTTTAAGTTGCTTTCAGGTAATACATACTTATTTGTTTTGATTAACTTTAGTATAAATTTTTTCTTAAGTTCCATTGGAGTATTAAGATCACTGAGACCTGTCTTCAGTATGAATCTTGTTAGTCAATTTAGCCAGAATCTCCCTTATGCTTGATGTTTCCCCCTTAGTAATTTTCCATCCATTGCCCCACCTCACCCTGTTCCTTGGCTATGTTTCTGACCTGCCTATTTGGAACTGAGCCCAGTCTCTCCCTCACTGTAAAATCCCCTTGCAGTGGCCTCTATACTTTTTTGATAGGCCTGATTAAAGTCTTTCTTGTCATCTTTCACAAGACTCATTGAATACTTTTTCTCTTTAACAGTATTTTCATAAAAGCAAAATTTAGAAAAATACTTGTAAAGCAATTGTTTTCATGTCACTGAAAAATCACCAAAATTCCAAAGAATAATTGATTTTATTGTGCATATCTGGATGTTCTGATGATGGCTTAGCAATGTTTATATGAGTAATACAATAAAGCCACACATAGTTAATAACTTCTTATGTATATATATAATAGTGAAATTTATTTGTATTGCCTTCATTTTAGCAAAGCAATAAACACATAATTGAGATTTTGCATAATTTGTGTTATAAATGTAATGTTACATTAGACCACATTTCTAGTGCCTATTTATCATTATTTTCATTTTGTAAACTTTATAAGTATATAAATGTGTTATAAAACTTTTAAATTTTATAAATGTTTATAAATGTGTTATAAACTGAATACTAAATTTTCAGTTTATTTTAGTGAAATAAGATAACTGCTAAAGTTTATAAATGTGTTGTAAACTGAATCATGTCCTCCTAAAATCTATTTATGCCAAATCCCAGTACTCAGACTTAAATTGAAGAAAGTGGAGAAAACCACTAGACCATTCAGGTATGACCTAAATCAAATCCCTTATGATTATACACTGGAAGTGAGAAATAGATTTAAGGGACTAGATCTGATAGACAGAGTGCCTGATGAATGATGGATGGAAGTTCTTGACATTGTACAGGAGACAGGGATCAAGACCATCCTCGAGAAAAAGAAATGCAAAAAGCAAAATGGCTATCTGAGGAGGCCTTACAAATAGCTGTGGAAAGAAAAGAAGTGAAAAGCAAAGGAGAAAAGAAAAAATATAGCCATTTGAATGCAGAGTTCCAAAGAATAGCAAGGAGAGATAAGAAAACCTTCCTCAGCGATCAATACAAAGAAATAGAGGAAAACAACAGAATAGGAAAAACTAGAGATCTCTTCAAGAAAATTAGAGATACCAAGGGAACATTTCATGCAACGATGGGCTCAATAAAGGACAGAAATGGTATGGACCTAACAGAAGCAGAAGATATTAAGAAGAGGTGGCAAGAATACACAGAAGAACTATACAAAAAAGATCTTCACAACCCAGATAATCAAAATGGTGTGATCACTCACCAAGAGCCAGACATCCTGGAATGTGAAGTCAAGTGGGCCTTAAGGAAGTATCACTGCGAACAAAGCTAGTGGAGGTGATGGAATTCCAGTTGAGCTATTTCAAATCCTAAAAGATGATGCTGTGAAAGTGCTTCACTCAATATGTTAACAAATCTGGAAAACTCAGCAGTGGCCACAGAACTGGAAATGGTCAGTTTTCATTCCAATCCCAAAGAAAGGCAATGCCAAAGAATGCTCAGACTACTGCACAATAGCACTCATCTCACACGCTAGTAAAGTAATGCTCAAAATTCTCCAAATCAGGTTTCAGCAATACGTGAACCATGAACTTCCAGATGTTCGAGCTAGTTTTAGAAAAGGCCAGAGGAACCAGAGATCAAATTGCCAACATTCGCTGGATCATCAAAACAGCAAGAGAGTTGCAGAAAAACATCTATTTCTGCTTTATTGACTATGCCAAAGCCTTTGACTGTGTGGATCACAATAAACTGTGGAAAATTCTGAAAGAGATGGGAATACCAGACCACCTGACCTGCCTCTTGAGAAACCTGTATGCAGGTCAGGAAGCAACAGTTAGAACTGGACATGGAACAACAGACTGCTTCCAAATAGGAAAAGGAGTACATCAAGGCTGTATATTGTCACCCTGCTTATTTAACTTATACAAAGTACATCATGAGAAACACTGGGCTGGAAGAAGCACAAGCTGGAATCTAGATTTCTGGGAGAAATATCAATAACCTCAGATATGCAGATGACACCACCCTTATGGCAGAAAGTGAAGAAGAACTAAAGAGCTTCTCGATGAAAGTGAAAGAGGAGAGTGAAAAAGTTGGCTTAAAGCTCAACATTCAGAAAACGAAGATCATGGCTTCCAGTCCCATCACCTCATGGCAAATAGATGGGGAAACAGTGGAAACAGTGGCTGACTTTATTTTTTGGGCCCCCAAAATCACTGCAGATGGTGATTGCAGCCATGAAATGAAAAGGCACTTACTCCTTGGAAGGAAAGTTATGACCAACCTAGACTGCATATTAAAAAGCAGAGACATTACTTTGTCAATTAAGGTCCATCTAGTCAAGGCCTTGGTTTTTCCAGTGGTCATGTATGGATGTGAGAGTTGGACTAAAAAGAGTGCCAAAGAATTGATGCTTTTGAAGTGTGGTGTTGGAGAAGACTCTTGAGAGTCCCTTGGACTGCAAGGAGTTCCAACCAGTCCATCCTAAGGGAAATCGGTCCTGGGTGTTCATTGGAAGGACTGATGTTAAAGCTGAAGCTCCAGTATTGTGGCCACCTGATGGGAAGAGCTGACTCATTTGAAAAGACCCTGATGTTGGGAAAGATTGAAGGCAGGAGGAGAAAGGGATGACAGAGAATGAGACGGTTGGATGGCATCACCAAGTCGATGGACATGAGTTTGGTTAAACTCCGGGCATTGGTGATGGACAGGGAGGCCTGGCGTGCTGCAGTTCATGGGGTCACAGAGAGTCGGACACAACTGAGCGACTGAACTGAACTGAGCAACCCCAGTACCTTAAATTTTTGTGACCGTTCTTGGAAAAATGGTCATTGCCAATGTATTTAATTAAGATATGGTCCTACTGTAGTAGGGTGGAACCTTATCCAATATGACTGGTGTCCTTATAAAACAGGGGAAATTTGAACACAGACATACTCACACACACACAGAATACCATGAAGATGAGGGCACACATCGGGGTGATGCATCTTCAAGCCAAGGAAGGACAAAGATTGCCAGCAAACCACCAGCAGCTAGGGGAGCGACACGGAATGGATTTTTCTTTACAGCTATCAGAAGGAACCAACCCTGCCAACACCTGAATCTTAGACTTCCAGGCTACAGAACCATGAGGCAAGTTTCTATTGGTTAAGCCTCTGCTCTGTGGTGCTGTGTTATGGCAGCCCTAGCAAACTTCTAATGGGTTAATATATAACTCATTTTATTGATAAAAACAAATATTTTATGTTTTCTCTCAAGTGCTCTTCTCAGATATGCTTTCACTGTCTCTTAGAATCTAAAATTATACAGTTCTTTAAAATCTTTCAATGCTGGAATATTTTGCTGTTACTGTTTATTTGCTAACTCATGTCGTATTCTTTGAGACCCCATGGACTGAAGCCCCCAGGCTTTTCTGTCCATAGGATTTCCCAGGCAAGAGTACTGAAGTGGATTGCCATTTCCTTCTCTGGGGGATCTTCCTGACCCAGGGATCAAACTTGCACCTCCTGTGTCTCCAGCTTGGCAGATGGATTCTTTACCACTGAGCCACTTGGCAAACCCAAAAGTTACTCCAGCTGAAGAGAGGAAAATCTCGTTCCCCGACTAAAGCAGATCAAAAATAGCATACATTGCTCAATGTTTTTCAAGCCCCTTTTAAATGAGATGAAACTTTGAGCTACTGTGGCCAGCAACCACTTTTTACAGAAAGTAAATCTTGGTAAATATTTTATTAAAATAAAACTACTCACAATTCCAGTGTTCAATTTCTATGCCAGGGATCTGTATTTAGTTTCAAGCATGTGCTTCCCAGGTGGCGCTAGTGGTAAAGAACCCACCTGCCAATGCAGGAGATGTAAGAGACCAGGATTCAATCCCTGGGTTGGGAAGATCCCCTTGAGCAAGGCATGGCAACCCACTCCAGTATTCTGCCTAGAGAGTCCCATGGACAGAGGAGCCTGTGCCGGGGTATGGTCCGTAGGGTCGCAAAGAGTCGGACAGGACAAATGATTAAGCACGCTTGCCCGTGTTATATCCAGACCTACGGTTATAGAATTACAAGAAGAATGTGAATTGCCCAGTGTTGTAAAACATTCCTTAGCCCCTGAAATGAGTTTGTGAGTACTTGTTGAGCAAAGAGGAAAGTGAAGAAAACTGAGAAATTAGATGTTTGGCACTGTTGGAAAACAGATCTTCATTGAGTTAGAAATATTATATTCACGGTATCTGAGATGGAAGATTTTATGAGTTAACTAGTCTTTCTCCCTTCCCTAGGTGTTTTGGCTACCAATATCCTCCTTGAACTGTGAAGCAGCACCATCTTTTATTTCAGGGTGTTGAGATGCTTTCCACAAGAGTGTCTCTCAGAGCCAGAAGAGCTGATGTTTAGTACTGTGGGGCCAGTGCTGAGCACTGAATTCTTTGTGTCAGAGCTATATGTGTGCTAATGAATTTACTTTTGTGCATTTTTTTTTATATCGTTGACTAAAAATGTTGTGATAGTTTCAGGTGTACAACAAAGTGATTCAGTTATACATATACATGTATCTATTTTTTTTCAAATCTGTTTCCCATTTTGGTTGTTACATAACATTGAGCAGAGTTCCCTGTGCTATACAGTAGGTCCTTGTTGGTTATCCATTTTAAATACAGTAGTGTGTACATATCAGGCATAATAGAAAAACTATCAGGGACTTCTCTACACTGTGGAGTCCAGGGCAGGAATTCCTCCTTCTGAGTCTATACTGCTCATTACTGAAGGACGGTACTGGGGATAAAGCCCCACAGTGTTTTTAGACTTTTCTCATGGCTCACTTCTGTCCCTTTGCCAGTCCTTATCTATTTAACCAGAGTTTGTTATAGTGCCATTTACAATTGTCTCATTTATCATCCTCTAGAGATTAAAATCATGAGAAACGCTGGGCTGGAAGAAACACAAGCTGGAATAAAGATTGCCAGGAGAAATATCAATAACCTCAGATATGTGGATGACACCACCCTTATGGCAGAGAGTGAAGAAGAACTAAAGAGCCTCTTGATGAAGGTGAAAGAGGCGAGTGAAAAAGTTGGCTTAAAGCTCAACGTTCAGAAAACTAAGATCATGGCATCTGGTCCCATCACTTCATGGGAAATAGATGGGCAAACAGCGGAAACAGTGTCAGACTTTATTTTTTTGGGCTCCAGAATCACTGCTGATGGTGACTGCAGCCATGAAATTAAAAGACGCTTACTCCTTTGAAGGGAAGTTATGACCAACCTAGATAGCATATTTAAAAGCAGAGACATTACTTTGCCAACAAAAGTCCGTCTAGTCAAGGCTATGGTTTTTCCAGTGGTCATGTATGGATGTGAGAGTTGGACGGTGAAGAAAGCTGAGCGCCAAAGAAATGATGCTTTTGAACTGTGGTGTTGGAGAAGACTCTTGAGAGTCCCTTGGACTGCAAGGAGATCCAATCAATCCATCCTAAAGGAGATCAATCCTGGGTGTTCATTGGAAGGTCTGATGTTGAAGCTGAAACTCCAATACTTTGGCCACCTCATGCGAAGGGTTGACTCATTGGAAAAGACCCTAATGCTGGGTAGGATTGGGGGCGGGAGGAGAAGGGGACGACAGAGGACGAGATGGTTGGATGGCATCACCGACTCGATGGACATGGGTTTGGGTAGACTCTGGGAGTTGGTGATGGACAGAGAGGCCTGGCGTGCTGCAATTCATGGGGTTGCAAAGAGTCGGACACAACTGAGCGACTGAACTGAACTGAACTGAGAGATTGAAAAGAAAAAAGGCAACATATTGTAACTCTATGCCCTCTTTTGATTTGATTCAAAGATTTTTAATCAGGCACATATTTTTAGACTGTGTGCACCTGTGTATATGTGTGTGTGATTACTGCTGTTTTCAACTTTTATTAAGAATTAAATATGCTCTATTTTCAGTTCTTTTTATTCATTTTGGTGTATTTTTGAAAGAAGAGAAAGAAAAGTGGCCTGTCTCTGCTGCCTGTTTAAAATATTCTTGATTAATTTTTAAAACTAGAAATATTTATGACTGAATCCATAAAATTCATTGAATTCAACATGAAAAGTTTCCAACCTAAAAAAACGTACACCTGAGAAAACATAAAGTCTCTGAGTTTAAGACCAGAATGAATTGGTATTTACTGAGTAGAACCCAATAAGTGAGACTAAGTTATACAAGGAAAAACAATCTGTTTGTCTTTGTATCCAGTGGAACTCTTGTAGACCATGGAACCAGGAGTTCTAAGAAGGTTCGGAAGACATACTGCATCCAATTTCAAGGCAGAAAATATTTGCTGTAAGTTAGTTGAAAACAAAAGAAGTATAATAGTTCTGAGAAAGATGTCAAGTTCATAAAGTTTTCTGGCTGTTTAAAAATTATCCTGAAAGTGATGTTGGTTTCAGTGTTCATTGGTTAGAAAGCTTTATAAAATATACATAATATACATTTAATGCCTTCTTTTTATTAAATTGTGTACAAATATTTTCTGGAGATAAAGATTATACAATACCTTTGGGCCATTCTGTACACAATTTGGTACTGTACAAGCATATTGATAGATTAAAATTTCATCTAGAGAGACCTTAGCAGAAACTCCAATAATAAGTATTTTGGATGAACTTCTTCCTGTTCACTGTCGTTTAATTTTTTTCTTTCTTTTTTTTTTTGGTAAAAGGATAATTGGAAAGGGCTGAAGGGGAGTAGAAGCAAAGGAGTTGTAAGCTGCAGATATATGCCATTATTTCAAGGTGTTTCATGGAAAAGTTTCCGAGAATTAAATAGGCTGTTGGTAGGAAACATAGCTAGCTTTACAAGTATTTTTAAAATGAGGAAAATAACACTAAGACATAGCAGAGAAAAACTATTAGATTTTAAAGATAAGGAAAAATTACCTTTGGAAATCTGGACACATACCCCCAACTCCATCCCCTTCCCTTGGCCACACATATAAATCAAGTAACAAATAAGGAAAAGAAAATGAGAATAGCTTCAGATTTCACAGAAGCAATATCTTAAGCTATAAAACAATAAAATAATGTAGTTAAAGTAGTCAAAAATGAAAATGTGAACCAAAGGTTTTATACCCAGCCAAATATCCTCTTAGTATAGAGGCTGTAAAGAGTTACAAACATGCAATACATGAAAGAATTTATTTCAATAAACCTTTCCTGAGGAATCCTCTATAAAAAGAGCTTCAGTAAAACATAATATCTGGAGAAGCTTCTTCATAAAGTCTGGGTTTACGGCAGTAAGCATTTAAAATCTAAAAGAAGATAAAAATGACAAAACACTGTGTGCATATTGCAGGTTCTGATGTTGGAGAAATAATGTGATCAATTAAAAAATGAAAGGAGAAAGTCTAGAGTAAAAGGTGAGTAGAGTGAACTTGTTGATTGACCCACTGGTGTTAGGATAAAAACATATATTTAAATCTGTTAAATTAAGAACTTGAATTTTAAGTATATTTTGCTCAACAGGCATCAGCACTACGATTATACTAAAGAAGGAGGAAAAGAAGCAGGTACCTTCTGACACTAACATAAATAACAGGAAGAAGCTAATAGTTTCAGAACAAAAGTATGGTTATAGAAAGGTATTTGGGTAAAGCTAACCATTAGGAAAAAGAGTCCAAATCTTCACAAATAGCAATGGAAATAAGCAGGGAAAAGATAGCAAAGCAAGTGGCTAATATAATGGAATATATTCATACTTACACACTTATAAAACTTAATATTCTTTTATAGAACTGTGACCAACCGTATTAGTTATATCAATGCATGTTAGTGAGCTTAACTTACATAAGAAAAAGATTTTCAGATTGACTAAGGAAGCAAAATTCAACTTTATGCTGTATGCAAAAGACATAACGAAAATAAAGTGAATTGAAAGCACTAAAGATAAAAGTATGAGCAAAAATACGTCAAATAAAGGCAAGTAAGAAGAAAGCAGGGGCCATGATCTTGATCTAAAACAAGGTAGAATTCAGGCTGAGAAGAATTCAGCATTACAAAGTAGGACACTCTGTAATGCTAAAGGCTACCATTCACAATGAAGATATTAATATCTATTCACCAAATACCAGTACAGCTTTCATAGAGCAGAAACGATAGGAGATGAAAGAGAAACAGACACATATTAAAAATAGGAAACTTTTATACACCTTGCTCAGATCTAGATAGATCAAGAGCACAAAATGTTAGGAAGAACATAGAAAACCCGAAAACCATAATATAAAATATACAGATATATCTTAAATATTGATCCTGATAACACAAAATATACCTTGTTTCCAAGTATACATAAACATCTATTAAATTAGTTAATATTAGTTTACAAATAAGTTAAAAAAGAGAAATGCAAGTTTTATTAGATCACAAGGCAATAAATCCTCAACTAGTTAAAATAATAATAAAAAAAGACTCTTTCACCAGGAAATTTGAAAGAAGTTAACTTATATCAAAGGAAAAATACAAACCAACATATCCATATTTCTGGAAAAGAATAATAATGAAAACATACTCTATTAGAATCAAGTTAAGATAGTCATAAAAGAGTTAGTAGAATATCTTGATTTTGGGAGAGCCTGCTAT
Source organism: Giraffa tippelskirchi (assembly GCF_054371585.1). Lineage (NCBI taxonomy): Eukaryota > Metazoa > Chordata > Mammalia > Artiodactyla > Giraffidae > Giraffa > Giraffa tippelskirchi. The sequence goes on along the minus strand of NC_137276.1, from coordinate 86,131,397 downwards.
GCATAAAGGACTAGAGAGGAGACTTCCCTGGTGGTCCAGGGGTTTAGAATCCATCCTTCCAATGCAGGGAACCTGCTTTCAATCCCTGTCAGGGAACTAGATCCCATGTGCTGCAACTAAGAGTTCACATGTGGCGAACGAAGATCATGCATGCCAGAACTAAGACCCATCACAGCCAAATAATAAATATTAAAAAAAAAAAAAGAATTAGAGAGAACCATACTTGAATATCACCATGGCTGCAGTGTGGAGGATGGGTAGATGGGGCATAGAAGCTCAGAGACCAGGTAAGCTAGACTAGAATGGTAGCAGTAGAGATAAAAAAGTGGGCAGATTTTAGTCTAGGAGATTTTATTTTGAGCTGTAATCTACAGAAGTTGGGAAATGATTGAATGTAAATGACACCAGACCACAGAAACAATAAGAGTCATGGTTCACCGAATAGGACTTGGATGAGTGGAAGTGCCACTTAGTGAGATAGGAAGACTGAGAAGATTTGGGGTGTTCTGGGAATGGAAAATAACTTACAAAATAGCTTACAAAATAAACTACAAAAATTTCAAATAGAAGAAACTGAAAACACCAATAAAATATGACTAAATTCAACTTTTCATCAAAAAAATCTATATTTAAAAAGATATAATTTTAACCTATAAAATTGACAGATTATTGATAATGGTGATGAAATGAACACCTTGATACTCTTCTAATTTTTTAAAATGAACTTTCAAATTTCCTATTAGCAATATGGAAATGTATGGTTTATAAACTATAATTCAACTTCTAGAAATGAAATCTGAAGCATTAATTATTTGTACATATATGTATGTACAAAAATGTCAATCACAGGCTTATATATAATAGCAAAATTGGAGTCAATCATGAATTTTCATGATATAAATTTTAAATAACACATGAATAAATTATTACACCAACATTCAGTAAGTGTCTATACAGTTATTATTAATCATGGTTTTGAAGGCATACTTCAAAAGGCATTTTTAGTTATATCAATGGAGAGTTCTTTGAAGTTAGCAAGATATGTGCACCAAGCTTTATTCTAAAATACAAAGTAAATTCACATAAAAATAAGCAACCAAAATGTATCAAGGTCAAATAACCATAAAAAGTTACAATAAGAAAAAATGAAAAGGAGTAGCATAATATTCTGAAAGACAAAGAAAGCACACTATAACCATATATGTGATTAAAACTATTATATCTTACTTCAAAGTAAGTTAAAAGTCATTAAGAAAATTATTCAGGACACAAAAAAACAGCATAAGCATGAATAGGAAAACTCAGAAATATGGTAATATCAAGTGAGAATGGATAGGCATTAGAATGTATGTGATTAAAATTGTAAGTTCTCATGTGATTAAAGAGAGCCAAAACTATAAACATTGCAGAACACACACACACACGTGCACACACACATATATACACAGGACAAAATATTTTTAAAAATATTTCAAAATGTTCCCAGTGGTTATCTCTAAGTGGTAGAATTACAGGTGATTTAAATTTTTTGTATTTTTTTATATTTTCTATTTTTTTGTACAATGAACAAATATTCTTTCTATAAATCTTTTGTCATGGAGAGGACCTCAGATGCAAAAGATGAAAATGATACTCCTCAACTAATGAAACATTGTCTTTTGTCTACATGAGCCCATGCTTCTGTCTCATGTATGTGTTTGTTCGTGTTTTCATCCTTACTTTACATTCTCCTTCTGTCTGTAAGCAACTACTCTCCTGTATTTAAGGTGTACCACTTTGTTTATATGTCTTCTTTTAAGTATTTCTGTTTATGTGCATGAATCTTAGTTTACATAAATGGAGAAAGAACTCTCTGAAGTTAGCAAGCCTCATTTGAAAATACAGAATATAAATAGCAACAGAAGTATATGAAGGAAAAATATCATATTAATACAAAATTACAATAAAAGAAGGAAGAGAACTAGTATACATTCCTAAAGACAAAGAAAACACACTATATTGGCATACTTAACAAAAATTAAACTATTGCACACTGTATATCAAAATAAGCTAAAAAGCATTAAAAATGACTTAAGACATGAAAGAACAACATAAACATGGATTAGAAAACTCAGAAATCATTGACAGAGTTAAGAAAAAAATTTAAATATAAGGTAAAAGTTATTTTAGAAATGAAGAATAAGCTGCTTGAAATAAAAAGATAACTGAAACAATATCATACTTTCAGATAATTAAAAATTTCAAAGAAGGAAAACCACCTGTCCTGGAGGCTCAGAAATAAAGAATCTGCCTGTAATCCAGGAGACACGTGCAGAAGATGCAGGCTCGATCCCTGGATTGAGAAGATCCCCTGGTGAAAGAAATAGCGACTCTCTCCAGTATTCTTACTAGGAAAATCCCATGGATAGAGAAGCCTGGCTTGCTATTGTCCAAGGAATTGGAAAGAGTTGGACTCAGTGACACTAGAACAAATGAAGAAAGAGATTAAAGCAATTCTGAAACAAAGAGGCAAATCATGAAGGTAGGCAAAATAAATCTAATGTGAATATTGGAGTCCCTGAAGAACAAATCCTAGCAAGGGAACAGAAGCAATACTGAGAACTATAACTCAATATATTTTTTCTAGAAACAAAACACACAGATTTGAAATCACATATTGAGAGAGTGCACTTTGTACCTGAGAATGTCAATCCAAGAAGGCCAACCACAAAACAAATTGTAAAATTTCTGTACTTTAAAGGAACAAAAATATCCCATATGTATTTAAGTAAGCAATTCCGTGACTTACAGGCCGTATAAAATGAGATTGTCATCAGAAACTTCTGTCAGCAACTCTTCACTCCCCAAAGTAGATGGAGCAATGTGTCTAAGATGTTGAAGAAAACAAAATGTAAACCAAAGACTTTGCTGTAATGTAGCAAGAAGTATCTTTATGTATAGATGGCAGAAGCAAATGGTTATCAAAATGTCAGACCTCAGGGAATATTGTTACCAAGACCTTAACTAAAGGATCAACTTTAGGCAAACAAAATCATGAAAGAGACATCTACATATGAACTGGTGGTGAGCATTACATAGTTTCCTATAGAACTAGAATTATAAGAGGATTAAAAGAGGTTGTAATATGCAATGTCAACATGATCTCAAAATGGAGCAGGACATTATGGTCCTTGCCCCCTCACCATGTCCTCTGCCTGCCTTTTGCCTGTGGAAAACTTTAGTCAGAAAATAAGTTTAATCAGATGAAGTGAGAAATGCTGAAGCAAAGGAAAACAAAGGAGGCTAAATAATAATAATGTAGTCACTAAGCAAAAGAACTATACCAAAGTTCTTCTATACACAGAAGAACTATACAAAAAAGATCTTCATGACCCAGATAACCACAATGGTGTTATCACTCACCTAGAGCCAGACATCCTGGAATGCAAAGTCAAGTGAGCCTTAGGAAGCATCACTACAAACAAAGCTAGTGGAGGTGATGGAATTCCAGTTGAGCTATTTCAAATCCTGAAAGATGATGCTGTGAAAGTGCTTCACTCAATATGCCAGCAAATTTGGAAAACTCAGCAGTGGCCACAGGACTGGAAAAGGTCAGTTTTCATTCCAATCCCAATGAAAGACAATACCAAAGAATGTTCAAACTACCACACAATTGCAATCATCTCACATGCTAGCAAAATAATGCTCAAAATTCTCCAAGCCAGGCTTCAACAGTACATGAACCGTGAACTTCCAGATGTTCAAGATGGATTTAGAAAAGGCCAGAGGAACTAGAGATCAAACTGCTAACATCTGTTGGATCATAAAAAAAGCAAGAATGTTCCAGTAAAACATCTACTCCTGGTTTATTGACTATGCCAAAGTCTTTGACTGTGTGGATCACAACAAGCTGTGGAAAATTCTTAGAGAGATGGGAATATCAGACCACCTGACCTGCCTCCTGAGAAATCTGTATGCAGGTCAGGAAGGAAGAGTTAGAACCGGATGTGGAAGAACGGACTGATTCCAAATCGGGAGGGGAGTACGTCAAGGCTGTATATTGTCACCCTGCTTATTTAACTTATATGCAGAGAACATTGTGCAAAATGCTGTGCTGGATAAAGCACACATGGAATCAAGATTACCAGATATGCAGATGGCACCACCATTATGACAGAAAGTAAAGAAGAACTAAAGATTCTCTTGATAAAAATGGAGGAAGAGAGTGAAAAAGTTGACTTAAAACTCAACATTCAGAAAACGAAGATCATGGCATCTGGTCCCATCACTTCACGGGAAATAGATGGGAAACAATGGAAACACTGACAGACTTTATTTTGGGGGGCTCCAAAATCACTGCAGATGGTGACTGCAGCCATGAAATTAAAAGATGCTTGCTCCTTGGAAGAAAACCTATGACCAATCTAGACAACATATTGAAAAGCAGAGACATCACTTTGCCAACAAAGACCCATCTAGTCAAAGCTATGATTTTTCCAGTAGTCCTATATAGATGTGAGAGTTGGACTATAAAGAAAGCTGAGTGCGAAGAATTGATGCTTTTGAACTGTGGTGTTGGAGAAGACTCTTGAGAGTCCCTTGGACTGCAAGGAGAACCAACCAGTCCATCCTAAAGGAAATCAGTCCTGAATATTCATTGGAAGGACTGATGTTGAAGCTGAAACTCCAATTCTCTGGCCACCTGATGCAAAGAGCTGACTCATTCGAAAAGACCCTGATGCTGGGAAAGATTGAAAGTGGGAGGAGAAGGGGACGACAGAGGATGAGATGGTTGGATGGCATCACTGACTTGATGGACATTAGTTTGAGCAAGCTTCGGGAGTTGGTGATGGACAGGGAAGCTTGGCCGGCTGCGGTCCATGGGGTCGCAAAGAGTCGGACACGACTGAGTGACTGAACTGAACTGAGTCACTAAGCATAGTCAAGGACCTTTAGTTCTTTCTCAAGGGCTATAGATAATATTCTGAGCCATATCCTGTGAGCTGTCTTATAGTTACCAAAACACCAGGTGGAGAAGTTAACTACGTGAAGACCAGACTGTACTGGGACATGAGCTGCCACAATTCTGAGAATTGATCACAAAGAAATGGGAACAAATGGACCCTGAAAAATGTTAGTCCCTCAGTCGTGTCCAACTCTTTGTGACCCTGTAGACTGTAACCAGCCAGGCTCCTCTGTCCATGAAATTCTCCAGGTAAGAATACCAGAGTGAGTTGCTGTTTCTGTTTCCAGGAGATCTTCCCAAACCAGGGACAGGACCTGGGTCTCCTGCATTGCAAACAGATTCTTTATCATCTGAGCCACCAGGGAAGCCCCCTGGAACTAAAGATTAACTGTGCCTAAAACAATGAAGATGATCCTGGTTAGACCACTGGTGACCAATTTGAAGATGACTGTTAGAGATAACAGTGCTGTTTCTGCATGTAATCACACACTGTCTATAAAAGCTCTCACTTCTTGCTTGTTGGAGTGATGAGGGGAGTTCGCCTTTGGATAGATGTCTTCCACCCTCCCCCTCCCCTACCATCCCAGTTGCCAGCATCTGAAATAAAATAAACTTTCCTTTCCACCAATCTGGCCTTTTTATTGGCTTTTGAGTGGGGAGCAGCTGAAACCACACACTTGCTCTTTTGTTAACAATCTGACAATGTAGTTATATTACAAACCTAAAAAGCAGGTGTAGAATGGGAATGGTGTGTGCAAAATTTGCTTTAGCTGTTCAATAATCATGTTTTATTGTGGTGGACCTGTATTGTTATTCTGAGACTGTTATATGTATAAAGTAATATAAGGTTGTATAAAGCATATGGTTATAGAGTATTTGCGGAGAAGGCACTGGCACCCCACTCCAGTACTCTTGCCTGGAGAATCCCATGGACGGAGGAGCCTGGTGGGCTGCAGTCCATGGGGTCGCTAGGAGTCGGACACGACTGAAGCGACTTACCAGCAGCAGCAGCAGCAGCAGCAGCAGCATAGAGTGTTTGAATTCTGTTTGTCTAGTGTCGTTAGCTAGAACTCCTAGTGTGGAAGACAGGTGATGCTGTCATTATATAGAAGAGATGAAGTAATAGCTCTCTAGTCCTGAATTAGCCTAAAACTCTCAAGGCGTCTTATTTTCAAAAAGATGAATCTGTAATGTAAATATCCTCTCCTCAATTCTAAAAAAGTGTAGAAACAATGGCGAATGACTCACCTAGTAGAGACGAGCATTATTATGCCTCATATATTGGTATTGAAAGAGCAAATCATTTTTCTTCTTGGTGTTTGTTCTTATTAATAAGCTTTGGAAAAATAAGAATATCAATTTCCTTCCCTTTTCTTCCTCTTTCTTTTTTAATTCATTCCTTCCTTTTTTCTTTTCCTTTCTTTCTACCACAGAGAAAACTTGACAAAGTTGAACAGCTTAGATTCTAAAGAGTAGATTACCTTTTCTTCTTTTAACTCTAGACAACCATTTTAAAATGATAGCTGTCTCAAAAAAAAATAAAAAAATAAAATGATAGCTGTCTTAAAAATCAATAAATTAGAAAACCCTTCCAAAAATTGGCAATTTTTTGTTTAGCTTAAAATGTTTAAAATGTTAAGCACCAAGATTAAAGTGCTAAAAATGATATAAATAATATTCAGTTATGTAAAGACACAAATAATATCTGGAATAAATTGGTAAAGGGAAAGCTTTGTATGATTAAAGTAATGTTGATACAATAAAAAAGAGAAAAAAATTTTTCCATTGCTTGGAAAAAAAATTTTAATACAAAATTTATTTTAAAAATGTGGTTTAGCTTTATGAAATTCTGTTTTTGGTACTCTGCAAAAAAAGTATTGTTTTGTTCTAATGTCTTTCTTCAAAGAATGAAAATGGTTTTTTCAGCTTCTCAAGTTAGTTTTTTATTTTCTTTTTTACTCAGCAGTTTATGTCTTCCCAGATTCCTTTAGTTATCAATCAATCCCCATTTTCAGGTATTACAGGCTGACTATTGTTGTTGCTTAGTTGCTACGCCATGCCTGACTCTTTGTGACCCCATGGACTGTGGCCCTCCAGGATCCTCTGCCCATGGGACTTCCCAGGCAAGAATACTGGAGTGGGTTGCCATTTGCTCCTCCATGGGATCTTCCAGACCCAGGGATAAAACACTGGTCTTCTGCATTGGCAGATCGATTCTTTATTGCTGACCCACCTGGGAAACCATTAATTATTGCTTATTGCATTTGAAAGCCACTATGGGATTGCCAGCATTCTTGGCTGTGACCTTGTATCCACTATGTTCATTCCCTACTAGTCTAGAAATTGTGAAGTTTTCCTATGTCAATATCATGATCCACAGCTGAAAAAAAATCAACTCATTTCCTGAAAAATGGATGAGGCATTTAGATGTTTATTTTGTGAAATAAGTTTTCAGTGGAAATTATACCTCTTTTTAAAATAAATATAAACATTTAAAACTAAAATAATAATAATGATAAAAGGTTTTCAAAGGTATCCTATGGCTTATATGGGCATGCATTGAAACTCTACATTTCCACTCTTCACAATTGTCATTCTTTATCATCATTCCACTGGAAAAATAAGTCATCCTGTGTTATGAAGTCCACATTTTTATTTAGGCTCCTTCAATAATATTTATGAGAATACCAGAGGAATGTTTAAATGTTCCATAAATCCATCCTGGTTGTCCCTGATCAAGTCAGCCAGTCAACTCACCATGGATCACTCACTATGGATTACTGTAGATAACTTTTATCTCTTTACAATTGCTTCTGCAGCTTCTAAGTATAAAATTCCTTATTTCCTTTTGTGTAGCTAATACCAGGATATAACTATTTCCCTGAGATTCACTAAGGTCTTGGTGGTTAAAAAAAAAAGCGACTTATAATGTGGAAAATAAGAACTTTATATTCTCTACTGGGAACCACAACTTCTGGACACTGATGCTGAAACCTTGCTTGAAAAATCATAGGTCTCCTCAATTTTATGCCATTTGTCAGCAGTCAGGCTACCTCTGTCTAACCAAACTGCCTTTGCCCCTAAATAGTTTCTCTCTAATTTCCACTACCCCAAAGAAAATGTATCATTCAGGAAATGAATCTTGCTCTAATAGTGACCCCCAAATAAAAATGTAAAACAATTCAGGAGGCAGCTCTCCAGGACCAGAAATGAGGGATCAAGAACATATTTTGCTTTTCTGCCATATAGAATATCCTCCAGGTTTCCAACAGGGATATTTGAATTCCATGGGTCATTTTTCTATTTCACTCAGAAAGAAAGAGCGAAAAGGGCCTGCTCATTTCCCACAGTGAAGATTTTCTTTGATTGGGCTACACAACATGTCTGATTACATCTCATTTATCAGAACTCATTTAAATGGGCCACTAACTACAGGGCTATGTGTCTCCTTGAATAAATTTGAAGTTCTGTTACTGAGCAGGAGGAAGATGGGTGTTCAGAGTCATCATGAAGTGTCTACCAAAGAGAGGATAAAATGAAAATGGTTCATCCTCAGCTCAAGTCCTTGGTCCAGCTCTTCATTATTTAATCTGAGACACAACTAGGCATCCCACAGAAGAGGGATTTTTACTGCATCATGCAGAAAGCTCTCATTCCTTATAATCAAAATTTTCCACACCTGAGTAAGTTCTTTATTTTGTTGCATTGTTTCTGCTTGTTGTTTTTAGCTGCTTAGTCATGTCCAACTCTTTTGCGACACTGTGCACTGTAGCCTGCCAGGTTCTTCTGTGATTTCCCAGGCAAGTATACTGGAGTGGGTTTCCATTTACTTCTCTAGGGGGAACCTTCCTGACGCAGAGATTGAACCTGTGTTTTCTACATTGGCAGGCAGATTCTTTACCACTGAGCCACCAGGAAAGCCCTTATCTTTCCTTAAGAAGAGTTCATTGAGAGTTTTGCTAAACAAGGGATTTGTATGTCCCTAAAGATAAAATCTCTGTCCTCTCTCAAATTTATAGAACAAAAATGTTGGTACCTTTCAAATTAGTAAATGTCTGTGTATAATACATACATACAAATAACCATAACACATAAATATGTGAATGCATTAATGTGTGTATACATCTATATGAAACAATGAGAATATGAAAATGTTATAATTGGTATTCTCTCTGGCTAGTAAGATTATGTTTAGATTTTAAGATTAGTATATTTGTCAGAGTTTCTGCAAAGAACTTTAAAAAATTGTAATATGTAAGAAAAATAATGTTTATAAATCTGTATGCTGATGCTTAATAAGTAAATGTCAGTGGAACATTTCTGGTTCAGAAGAAAAACTTTAACACGTTGAAAGTACAATATCATCTAATTGATAAGTAGCAACTGTAAATTGTAGGTTCCTGATAAACAAACAATCATAACTGTATGTAACAGCAGGGCGGGATTCCTAAATTGTATTTAAAAGTAAAGGAATTAGCTCTTCAGTATGTTCGTTTAATAAACTTGCAGTTTAGAGGCTTCTTAATTAAGACTCTCTTGGGTGTACTGGGCTCTGTATGCAGACAAAATATGAAATTCTGCTTTTCTATATTACATGTTGTTAGTGCTAAAATATGTGCATTGCAGTCTTTGCAAATTTATTTTCAATTTCTCTAGGCTTATATTTGTGTTTATTTTTGTGTTCTGTGAAAGCAGTCATTTCCTTTAGAAGATGAGGCAAAAATATGTGTAAATGCCTATATATGTTTATATATGGACCTTTGTATATAAAATGTATACATTTATAATATGAGTCATATCCAACTCTTTGTGACCCTATGGACTGTAGCCTGCCAGACTCTTCTGTCCATGGGATTTTTTTTCCAGGCAAGGATACTGGAATAGGTTATCATTTTCTCCTCCAGGGGATCTTCCTAATCCAGGATTTGAACCTGCATCTCCTGCATCTCCAGCATTACAGGCAGATCCTTTACTGCTGAGTCATTGGGGAAGTCCAACATTTTTATTATTTGCATGTATATGAACGTATATATGTGAGCATGTGTGTATGTATGTATATATACTTTAACTTCCCAATATTTTCTTTTTCTTTCCTTGTGTTTCTAAAGCCTCACTGAATCCTAATTAAAAATGTTAGTCATACTGAGATAGCCATTTGTATGATCATAACAGAATGCTGTTCAGTTATTGTCTCAGAAATAACATTTTCCAATCCTGTGGTCATTGCTGAGTTTTCCAAATTTGCTGGCATATTTAGTGCAACACTTTTATACTTTGGCCACCTGATATGAAGAGACAACTCACTGGAAAAGACTCTGATGCTGGGAAAGGTTGAGGGCAGGAGGAGAAGGCGGTAACAGAGGATGAGATGATTGGATGTTATTACCAATTCAATGGACAAGAGTTTGAGCAAACCCCAGGAGACAGTGAAGGACAGGGAAGGCTGGCAAGCTGCAGTCCATGGGGTCACAAACAGTCAGACATGACTTAGGGATTGAACAGCAACAAATAACCTCATGAAAGCCATGGTCTATGTGGTTACTTGCCTCCACTCTAGTGTGACACAGGAAGCATTTAACAATCAGTGTACCATGACCACTACCAATCAGAGGTACTATGACCATCTATTTAATCAGAATAAGCACTTGCATGTCCTAGATAAATTTTAAATCTTCCCATAAAGTATTTTGTTTACAGTACAAATCTGATATACTTTCTAAGAAGTTAAGAGTACTTTAAACAGTGAAAAACATGTATCTTGAATGATTTTCACATTCCATCAAAGGATAAACAAACAGAGAATGGATGCTCAGCCTTTCTCCTCATATTTATTCAGAAACTGTTTTCAGACATCAAAAAGAACTCTGTAAAAATGGAACAGAAGAAAGATCAGAAAATTCATAATGTTTCCAACATTATACAGCTACTACATAGTCATACAATAATTGAAAAATGTTTCCTTTCTCTCACACATTCTTTTTCTTGAATGAGATTGAAGAACCTCAAAGAAGTAGGTTGTGTTCAATAAAATCATTCTTGGGTGCAAATGGAGGCCAAATTGGCAAAAAAAATCGTGGTGAGCTATGAGTTATTGCTTGAGGGAAACGTGACCCTTTTCATTTTTTTTTTTTTTCAAATTTTCTCTTGTTTGTATTTTAAGCTGGTTAAAACTGTGGGCATACCAGGAGAGAAATCAATGTTATGGGCCTTAGAATTAATACCAATAGATATGTTAGCCACAAAGTTTAATTTTTTCCCTTACTTAAAATTAACATATGGTTATTATAAAATGCTATAAACATGAGCATGTAAATTTGATTTTAAAGTGTTTATAGGTTTCTTTTCATGTCATGCGCTCAGTTCAGTTCAGTTTCTGAGTTGTGTCCGACTCTTTAGACCCAATGGACTGCAGCAGGCCAGGCTTCCCTGTCCATCGTTAACTCCTGGATCCTACTCAAACTCATGTCCCTCACGTAGGTGATGCTGTACAACCATCTCATCCTCTGTCATCCCGTTCTCCTTCTGCCTTCAATCTTTCCCAGCATCATAGTCTTTTCCAATGAGTCAGTTCTTCACATCAGGTGGCCAAAGTATTGGAGTCTCAGCTTCAGCATTAGTCCTTCCAATGAATATTCAGGACTGATTTCCTTTAGGATGGACTGGTTGGAACTCCTTGCAGTCCAAGGGACTCTCACAAGTCTTCTCCAACACCACAGTTCAAAAGCATCAATTCTTCAGTGCTCAGCTTTCTTTGTAGTCCAACTCTCATATCCATACATGACTACTGGAAAAACCATAGCTTTGACTAGATGGACCTTTGTTGGCAATGTCTTTGCTTTTTAATATGCTGTCTAGGTTGGTCATAGGTTTTCTTCCAAGAAGCAAGCGTCTTTTAATTTCATGGCTGCAGTCACCATCAGCAGTGATTTTGGAGCCCCAAATAATAAAGTCTGTCACTGTTTCCATTGTTTCCCCATCTATTTCCCATGAAGTGATGGGACCAGATGCCATGATCTTAGTTTTCTGCGTTTCGAGTTTTAAGCCACCTGAGCTCCCTCCTGAGAAATCTGTATGCAGGTCAGGAAGCAACAGTTAGAACTGGGCGTGAAACAACAGACTGGTTCCAAATCGGGAAAGGAGTACCTCAAGGCTGCTTATTTAACTTATATGTAGAGTACATCATGAGAAATGCCAGGTTGGATGAAACACAAGCTGGAATTAAGATTGCTGGGAGAAATATCAATAACCTCAGATATGCAGATGACACCACCCTTATGGCAGAAAGTGAAGAAGAACTAAAAAGCCTCTGATGAAACTGAAAGAGGAGAGTGAAAAAGTTGGCTTAAAACAACATTCAGAAAACAAAGATCATGTGCTCAGAAACTTAGTAAAACCACCACTACCAGCTAAAAAGTCTGGGGGAAGATTTGGTTTCACAGGTAGCTTGATCTAGAAACATAAGCAATGCTTCTTTCCATCTTTTAGCTCTGCTCTCTGGAGATAGTGACCATTATCAGATAATTTCTCTCTTCAAGATGTCATCTTTGGTTTAAATCCCCTGGGATGGATCTCTTTCAATAACCCCATGAAAAGAATCAGTGCAGCTTTTAATACTGATGGAACATCTGTCTAATCCAGAAAATACAATAGTCTCATTGGTCAGGTCTGACTCACGTCCCATCCCAAGAGAGGTTGAGGCAGAGCATAGCTCCCCAGAGTAAAATCATAGTATGGTTAAACACAATGTATGAGTGAATAGGTAGCAATGATAACACATTTTCTTATACATGTGGACAAAGAGACCCTACAAACCAAAAGACCTTACTGAAAGAACTAGTAAAATTTCCAGTTCAACAAGAAAAAAAGGAAACTCAGGGTGGGATACAAGAGACAACAGTTAGCCAACAGTTAGCATAGAAATGGATGAAGTGTTTTGGCAAATTTAATTAAACAAGTGTCCCCCCAACATAATGCCCCCCTAAATAGCTACTTCAGAATCCTCAGGAGCTGTGAAAAAGGTCCCTTTAGATTTAAATGGAATTTTATTATGGGATTAAATTGATGATCTAAAATGGGAGATTTACCCTGCCATCTTTGGGTTATGTGGGTAGGCTCAAAGTTATCACAAGTGTCCTTATCAGAGGGAGGCAGGGGTTCAGAGAGGAAAGAAGATACTCTGTGATGGTCTTTGAAGATGGGGGAAGGAGCCACAAGCCAGGAAAAGTAGGCAACCTTCAGAATCTAGAAAAGGCAAGGAGACAGCAGGTCCCCTGAAGCCTCCAGAAGAAATGCAGCCCTGCCAATGCTTTGATTATATTTATATTTATTTTGAAAATTATTTATTTATTTATTTATTTTTGGTGGCACTGGATCTTTGTTGCTTCTCATGGACTTTCTCTAGTTGTGGTGAGTGGGGGCTACTCTTCATTGTGGTAAACGGGCTTCTCATTGTGGTGGCTTTTCTTGTTGTGGAGTGCAGCCTTAGTTGCTCTCAGGCATGTGGGATCTTCCAAGACCAGTGATTGAACCGGCAGATTCTCAACCGCAGGACCACCAGGGATGTCCCAATAACTTCATTTTAAATTTCTGACCTCCAGAACTATGGCAGAGTAAATTTGTGTGTTTTTTTTTTAAGGCACTAGGTTTAGGACAATTTATTACAGCAGCAAAGGAAACTAATATAGTATTAAACATAAAAACTAAGTTTTCTATATTTTGCAAATAAATAGAACATCTAGTTATTGATTGTTGTTTTTCTGGAATTGAAATTTAACTAAGCGTCCTATATTTTACCCAGAGTTGTAATAAAACATAACCTTTTGTTATGTTTTTGTTTTACTTTGTTTTGTTATGTGATTAATAAAATAATTAAAAAAAAAACCCAAAAGAATAACAAAATCAGAGAAGGATTTTGATGAGTAGTTTAAGTAATGACCTAAATGTTGGCAACATTCTCCCACTGCTTCTGGTAAACTGGGGATAGTTTTGCAAAAGTAACTTTTTATGGGCTCAAGTCACTTTATATAGAATGGAAGGGAGCTTCCTAGCCTTCAAGAAATAAGGTAACAAAGTATTCGCTGACATGATGCATAGTCCAATGAAGGAAGTGTGAGAAAGGTTATATTTACCATGAGGAAGGATATTTAGCCTTGTTCACTCTTAGTTTTCTCATCTGTAAAACAAGGAGAAAAACAGTAATTTATCAACAAGGAGGCCTGGGAATTAATAAGGTAATCTGTAGAAAGTGTTTGAACTAGTATTGAGCAAGTAATGATCAGTAAACAAATATTTAACCCTTATTATCATGACATCTACAATAGACAGTGACACAATTGTGTATATATGTTATTGTTGCTGTGTAGTTGCTAAGTCACATCTGACTCTGCCATCATAGGGCCCATAAGGACTGCAGCATGCCAGGCTTCCCTGTCCTTCACTATCTACCAGAATTTGCTCAGATTCATGTCCATTGTCATGCTATCTAACCATCTCATCCTTTGCTGCCCCCCTCTCCTTTTGCCTTCAATCTTTCCCAGCATCAGAGTCTTTTCCAATGAGTGTCTTCTATATTGGAGGCACTTATTTTTTGACTCTATATTCTAATCAATTAAATTTAACTGATGTGTGTTTATACAATATAGGCAACTCCTCTTCCCCAGTCTCTGCACATGTTTTTTTACAAATTTCATTCTAAGTTCATTTCACCTTTTAGTGCTACATTCTATATGTCTAAAATTCATTTTTATTCCACCCCCATTTCACCAATTGAAAATCTAAATCTATGTCAAGGATTTCTTCCACTGCAATCAGCTATATACCTGAATTTTAATTTTATTTAAGAGATATATTTTCTAGTATATTGATTAATAAAAAAGAGGAGGCCTGATCCAACTAACATCAATGGTAAGTGGCTACCTTTAATGAGAATGTGACCAGCACTTACTTTGAGACAATTAAGTTTGTAGATATTTATCCTATTTTTGATATATATCTTTGTTGTGTCAATATAACATGATTATTTTAAAAGTAAAATAATTCTATTATTTTACTAACATATTGTTTAAGAAAAAGATTAGTGATTTTTTTCAAACTAGAGTGATTAAGTTGATTAAGTACTGTCATGATGAACTCTGAGGCTTCCCTGTGGCTCAGATAGCAATGAAGGAGACCTGAGTTCAATCCCTAGGTCAGAAAGACACCCTGGAGAAGGACATGGCTACCCACTCCAGTGTTCTTGTCTGGAGAATTCCATGGACAGAGGAGCCTGGCACTAAATGATGAACTTAGCTTTTAGTTTTCATTTTCTCTATTAGAGAAAATTTTCTAAATTAGTTTTGAAAATTAAATTTAATATAAGTAATACATGTGCACTTCAAATTCCATAATATAACTTTATTTTATAATCTGTTAAAATAACTACATGTGACCATTTTTCTTGAAGAGGTGATTGTCATTATTTATGTTCTGCACATCATACACACACAGCTTGGTGGAAATCCAACTACTGCACTCAATGATCACATAATCATGGCTCTTCATAACTTATTAAGTTGTATTAGTAGTGTTGTTAATTCTGCTCTGACATTTATTTCTTATTAAGAGATTCTTTAATTGATGTATTACTCTAAAATGCTAGAAATAAAACTATCTGGAATGTATATTTCCATCAATAAAATATAAGAATCTTTATCTATTTGAGAGTAATGTTAAAATATAAGAGAACTAAGATTTGGTCCAACTCTCATTTTGCAAGTAAAGAAACTGAGCTGCAGGGAGATGAAGTTTTCATTATTCGAGATATGACTTTTGGTGAATAGCATTCAAAGAGAAAGATTTTTTTTTGATGCTGACCATTCTAAAGCCTTTAAGAAATTCGTTACAATAATGTTTCATGCTTTGGTTTTTTGGCCTCAAGGCATGTGGGATCCTAGCTCCCTGTCCAGGGATCAGTCCCACACTCCCTGCATTGGAAGGCGAAGTCTCAACCACTGAATCTCCAGGGAAGTCCCAAAGAGAAAGTATTTTGATCTACATTATTTCCACTAGCTTTGATCTACATTATTTCCACTGGCTTTTTAGTCATTTAGATGATCAATTTAAAAAAAAAATAATTGTAGGATAGTTTGCTTTACACTGTTGTGTTGGCTTCTGCCATACAACAAGGTGAATCAGCCACAAGTACGTATATATCCCCTCCCTCCTGAACCACCCCCTGACTCCCCAGTCCATTCCACCCCTCTAGGTTGTCATAGAGCACCAGGTTGAGCTCTCTGTACCCTTACAGCAACTTCCCACTGGCTGTCTATTTTACACATGACTACCATGTCAGTCCTACTCTTTCAATTCATCCCATTTTCTCCTGCCTCCACTATGTCCAAAGTCTGTTCTCTATGTCTGCATCTCTATTCCTACCCTGCAATTAAACTGCCATATGCCCTAGCAATCCCACTACTAGGTGCCTACCCTGAGAAAACCATAATTGAAAAAGGCACATACCCCAGTGTTCATAGAAACACTGTTTACAGTATCTAGGACATGGAATATGTCCTAGCAACCTAAATATCCATTGGCAGATGAATGCATAAAGAACCCGTGGTATATTTATACAATGGAATATTACTCAGCCATAAAAAGGAACACATTTGAGTCAGTACTAGTGAGGTGGATGAGGTGGATGACTAGTACTAGTCAGTACTAGTAAGGTGTATGCTTTGTAGAGCATACAAAGTGAAGTAAGTCAGAAAGAGGAAAACAAACTTTGTATATTAACATGGCTCAGATGGTAAAGAATCTGCCTAAAGTGCAGGAGACCTGGGTTTGATCTCTGGGTTGGGAAGATCCTCTGGTGAAGGGAATGGCTATCCACTCCAGTATTCTTGGAGCTTTCTGGTGATTCAGATGGTAAAGAATCTGCCCAATGCAGGAGACCCGGGTTCGTGTCCTGGGTTGGGAAGATCCCCTTGAGAAAGGAAAGGCTACCCACTCCAGTGCTCTTGCCTGGGAAATCCAATGGACAGAGTAGCCTGGCCGGCTACAATCCATGGGGTTGCAAAGAGTCAGACACCACTGAGTGACTAACAAACACACAGAATCCAGAAAAATGGCATTTTATTTTTAATTTTATTTATAAGATGTTGATTATTTAACTTTTTAAATTTTAATTTTATTTAAAAGTTTTTGATTATTAAAATATCCAACAAAACATTGCTGTCATTGTGCTTTCCACTCTTTCCCACATATGATTCACATTCCATTTCTCTGATGCAGATGCAAAAATAAAGAGGTACTTGCCAGGACGTATATCAGTGTCTCTATTATCCTCTATTTTTCTGAAGTGTCTATGACACTTTATTCCTTTTTAAAAAGCTATACAAATTTCAAAGGGGAATATATATATAGATATAGCAATTGTATAGACTTTATGGTCAATTGAGTATTTCTATAGCTTTGCTTGGCTTTAATTTTTTTAAAAAAATTATTGAAATATAATTGATTTACTATGGTTGTGTTTCATTTCTGCTATAAAGTAAAATACTCAAACATATTTATATTTTCATATTATTTTCCATTTTTCATATTCTTCTCCATTATGGTTTCATAATTTCATGTTCTTTTCCATTATAATTTATCATAAGATATTGAATATAGTCCTCTTTTCATATTCATTTCCACTATGGTTTATCACAGGATATGAATATAGTTCTCTGTGTTATACAGTGGGACCCTGTTTTTTCTCCATTTTATATGTAATAGTATGCATCTGCTAATCCCAAACTCCCAGTCTTTCCCTCCCTGATCTTCCCCCCTTAAATATAATTAAATGCTTTTATATTGTACACTTGTAGACTCTGGAATCAGAAAACTATATTTAAAGTGAATCTGAGTCTTCAGCACATTGGTTTATGATATAAGCTAGCATCTAAGACCCATAGCAAATATATGTGTGCACACACTCAACAAACGTAAAATATGCATGTTGACAACATATGCACATACATATTTATACACATATACATATCATGTATATATATATATATATATACACACATATATATAGTGCATGTGTTTTTGTGTATGTATAAATGTAATGGCTTTGTGGAGCCAAGCTGTGGAAGCTAGACTTACTTCATGTTAATCCATGTTTTCTAGCATCACAGGGGCTTAGATTATTTTCTATTGAAATTTCTCATCTACTGCATTAAAAGAAAAAAAGGCAGACACTATTTTGCTAAGCCACAAAGCCTAGTCCTTCTCAACCCATTTTAATCTGTGGATGTGTTGAATATGAAAGGAAGACTTGAATGAAAATGTGAACACTTTCTTTGAGTCATAAAATTCCCAATAGAACTTAGATTCTTTTCTTGAAATGAATACCCTTAAGTGTCTAGGTGTGTAAACATTACATGCATAAAATATCTATATAATAGCCTTGTATAGACCTTAATATGTGGATTTTCGAATGCATCTTTGATATAGTCTGACAGTAATTCTTTTTATCATAAACTGTTATTATTTTTGAAATCATTATGTGCTTTGAGCACCTGGTTAATCTTTTGCTTAAATTCTGTGTCAGCCAGGTGTCCTTTTAGGGATCACAGAAAGATTGGACCTCGTTTAAGTGTGAAATAATCCTGTTGCTTCTATCTGAGAGTGAATGAGCCCCGGATTAGATCAGATAAAACACACTCAAGCTAAAGTGCACAAGGTGGATTATGCAAGAAAAGAGGATTTAGTGAAGAACGGATCCACAACTTTTTGTTAACACAGAGAATGGTGTCTTTTGTAAGCAACATTTGTGGAAACTCAACTGGAGCTTTAAAAGCTATGTCTTTTGTTGTACATTTCTCTGCATACATTTGCTTTGTAGCTGGGAGTGCTAACTTTGGAAGCCATGCTGGGCCAGGGCTCATGCTCATTTTGCCTAATGAAAAGCTAAGGATGTACTTTTACTCATACATTCTTGTTTTGTCTTCTTTGAAGTTTATAAAGCTCTCCTGAAAGATGTGAAGTTCATTAGGTTGTTTTTATCATAACCACAAATTAAATATCTCTTCCCTGGGGAGGCATAAGCTTCAAGTATAAACTCTACTTGCTATAATATTTACTTGATTATTAATATACTGCTTCTTGTTCTTAATATTAAAAAACACCTGATAAGATTTGTTAAGGTACATTCTGAATTTAGTGTTATACTTGTTACATTACTAACAACTTAATGCATATTCTCAAAGTTACAAGTTATATAGAGAGCTGACAAGTATATAGGCAGGAGATGCTTTCAGCATTACTGGTGTAAGATTTGGCACTAGAACTTCTAAATATCATAATTCTATAAAATTCCCTGGCTCTGGAGCTTTTCCTATGCTCAGAGGCATGTTCCTTCAGTTTCAAAGTTTCAGCATTTCTTTTATAATATGAGTTTTTTTAAATGGGAGGGGAAACAGACATTTTCTTGTACCCATTGGTTTTAGTTTGTGATATGACCAATCAATAGAACCTCTAATTTAGAGTTTAAATGATTATCAAATCCACTGAATTATTTCTGCTTTATTTAATGAATCTAAATATCTACATATTATCTGATCAACTAAATGATTAGCTACAGGATGTCAGTGAGTACTTCTCATACCTGCTTTTTCCTGCAACGCTACACCACATGTTACACTTTCTGAGTGTTTTTCTGAATGTTGTATTTAAAAGTGATGGCAAAGTAGAAATGCTTAAAAAGCAGGTAATTCTGGAGATCTGAATAAAATTATTACTTTACTTAATAAAATTTTTGTATTGAGATACTTTTAATGCAACTGAGTTAAGAAGTTTAACAATCATATCTTCCTCAGAATTTTGTTTTCCTATTATTTATTCCTAATGAAAAAGCGCTAAAGTATATTTGTGAGACTATGGAAATATCACATACTCATGTATGTGAAGAGAAATATCTCTACTCTTAGTTATAATGAGATGTGATTCAAGAAGAAAAGTCTGGCTTCTTCACAGTAACTTTCTTACCTGTCTACCACAAAGATGTAGTATTTATCAAGAGTATCATGTGTTAGATATGTGCTTTGTATGACTTGTCTTAAAATCTTTTAAAACTTGAGTAATAAATTTTAAAATTGACTAATTAAGCCACTAGAGAGTGATAGCAGATTAATAGCATACTGAACTAAGAGGAACTCTTCGTTAAAGGGATTTTGATGATTAGAATAGATCTTTAGCATCCTCTTTTGGATATCATATAATTCAGTAACAATTCTTTCAGATAAATAACACTATGGTTTTGCTTTGGCTATCAAGAGATTTGAGCCAAATTCATGATCCAGTACTCTTAACTCTATAGGAACATATACTATGCATTTTTGCAAGCTAATCTTTCTCATGGACTTTTTTCTTAATCACATTTTCCTT
Organism: Giraffa tippelskirchi; assembly: GCF_054371585.1. Classification (NCBI taxonomy): domain Eukaryota; kingdom Metazoa; phylum Chordata; class Mammalia; order Artiodactyla; family Giraffidae; genus Giraffa; species Giraffa tippelskirchi. The sequence continues at coordinate 86,111,044 of NC_137276.1, read as the reverse complement.
TCAATCATATTCTTTTGGCTATTAATATTATCCTTCTATAATCACTAGTATTTGTGTACCCTTCTTTAAATCTTTCTGTGAAATAGAACAGGAAACAAATATATAAATAGTACTAAAGATTATTTATAACTATATGAGCTTATTTAATTTTATTTACTCTTGTTCTTTATAATTATTATTATATTTCACCAAGTGCAATTTATATATATGTTCTCACTGAAATTTAAAATATATGGCAGTTTAGCCAGAGAGTTGAAAAAGCTTTCTAGATATTTTTACATGTTGCTAGCATATTAACCACAATTTATAGTTGTGGTTCTCAAAGAAGTGTCATTTGATCAATCAGGGAGTTTCACAGGGAGTTTAGCAGTTTGGAAAGAAAAAGTTATTGCACAGTTTTTTAATATACATCTTAGAAATTTGAACGAGAAAGCTGATTAAGATTATCATAAAAATCCTAGCATCACTTAGTAATGTTTACTGTATCAAAGATTGTGAAGGTACTGAAAAGGATGTAATTATCAGTTTATCTCAGCTGCATTTATTTTTCAGGAGACAGCTCACTTGGTTAATTTTTTCATATCATTCTATATTTCAAGTATTTATTTTTATTTTAACTAATAGGTTGTGTTAGGTCCCTAATTTTTTGTGTTATAAATGGCTCAAAAGTTGGTCTTTGACAAGCAGAAGTCTTAAAAATCAAATAGCACTATTCAGAAAAATACCATAGTTAAATATTTAACAAAATACTCTAGTGAATTTATAAAATGTAAAGCTGTATGTCCAGGAATGAGAGTATATATCATGATGTTTCTCAAGAAAGTGATAAAGAAAACCGGGACAAAATGTGACACTTAATATCTGAAAATTGCCTTTGATTCAATTAACTAGAGATCATCTTGTCTATGGTAAAGTATGATTAAGTAGTGACATAAAGCTATGGAGACTTTTATATCATTTTTCAAACAAAATGACCTCACTGGCAAATATCTCCAGAACAATCACAAACCCATGCATTTTAGCAAGAAATTGATGAATCTTTCTGCTAAAATAGAAAATGATCAGAATTTAATATTTTCTTTATAGCAACACCATTTGCAAGTCACACATTGCCAAGAAGCATATAAAACCATCTGCAAAGTTACAAACACTATGCTCAGAAGAAAGTGAGGCAAGCTGTTGGCAAGCTCCTTTATCGACTGACACCATTTGGCTTTGTATATCAACAAACATACTACTAGGAAAAGAAACACTACATTGAGAGAGTGTGAAGAGATTTTTGGCTTATAGCTGGATGAAACCTACAAAATGGAAATCCGATCTTAATATACGTGCAGGAAAAGACATATACTCAATAACTAATTATGATATTCCTTTTGAAACACCAAGCTATAGGAGAAAAAGAAATCTTATTTTATGAGCCTTGACGTAGATTGGGGAAGGCGCTTCAGGCTTGTTTCTGAGGAAGCACAAGCAACGTGTGCATCAACAAAGTCACTGCGGAGTGAATAATGCAGTAATGTCATTCACGCAGTGCTTTGCCCACATACTGCTTTATTCGTAGATACCAGTTGGTGGTTAACAAAATGCCTCCTGATTTTGATTTAGTGCTGAAGGAAATGGTGAAAACTGTGGTCCAATGATGCTAAACGTTTGAGAAACCCTGTTAAATGTCAGGCTCTGATAGTGCCTCATTAGAATTATTGCTAGAACCTTTTCTAATTAGTTTCTGAGATCATTGTTGACTCACTCTAATCCATGGGTTGGCAAACTTTTTCCGTAAAGTCTTCATTGTAAATACTTTCAGCTTTGTAGGACATATGGCTTCTGTTGTAACTACTGAACTCTATCGTTGTAGCACAACATGTAAACAAATAAGTGTGACTATATTTTGATAACACTTTATTCACAAGCAAGTAGTGGGCTGGATCTGGCCCATGGGCTACAATTTTGACTCCTGCTAATCTATCTGGTACTTCTTCCATAGGAGTTAATGTAATGTGAAATTTTGATCATAACACACATCTACCAAGCAGCTTTCATTTTCCTTTGTCCATAATTAAACCTTGATATCTTTAGAATGACATTCAAGGTCTTTCTTGTTTGACTTCTCTCTCCTTTTTGAGTCTCATCTTATGCTTTTTTTCAATATGAACTTGAAGATATAGCAACTCTACTCAAAATGAAGCACAGAGAGGAAAATATAAATAAACAAACAAACCAGTGTGTCAGTGTAATCAAATAGCTTTGAGAGTTCTAAGGTGTGTTGTGTGTGTGTGTGATTGGAGAGGTGAAGAAAAGAATAAAGCAAAAATATTTTAAAATTAGTGGCAGAAAACTTTTCCAAATTTGATAAAAACTGTAGTGTGTATATTCAAAAACCCCAAAATATCTAAATACAAGTAACAAAGAAAAAAACACACCAAAGTACACTGTACCGAAGTGTTTAAAACTAGTAATAAGGAGAAAATCTTAAAATCAGAGAGCGTAAAAAGACACATTATATCTCAAGGAACAAAAATAAATATGACATCATTTCAACTTAGAATACAAGCCAGAAGATAGTGAAGCAACATCTTTGAAGTATGGAAAGGAAAAAAAAATAATAAAGCAGAGCAAAAATATTAACCTTAAATCTTTGACTAGTTAAAATATCTTTCAAAATAAAAGATAATTTTGATGGTTCCTCAAGAAATTAAATGGAGTGACTGAAGACTAGAAATTCCACTGCTAGCTAGATACCTAATAATTGAAAACACAGACTAAGAAGGGCTTCTCCAGTGGTTCAGTGGTAAAGAATCTTCCTGCAACGTAGGAGACCTGAGTTCAATCCCTGGGTCAGGAAGATCCACTGGAGAAGGAAATGGCAACCCACTCCAGTATTCTTGCCTGGAAAATCATATGAAAAGAGGAGCCTGGCAGGGGGTTACAGTTCATAGGGTCACAAAGAATTAGACATAACTGAGCACACGTACACACACACACACTCATATGGATACTTGTTCACCAATGTTCATAGCAATATTGTTCACAATTGCTAAAATGTGGAAACAACTCAAGCAATTGTAAACAAATGAATGGATAAACAAAATGTGATATGCACATATACATGAAATATTATTTAGTCACAAAAATGAATGAAGTTCTGATATATGCTATGATATTGGTGAAGCTTGGAAACATTATGGTAAGTAAAATAAGCCAGACACTAAAGGACCAATGTCATGTGATTCCACTCATTTGAAATATATAGAATAGGCAAACTCATAGAGATAGAATTAGATTGGTGGTTACTGGAGGATGGAAGGAAGGAAAGGGAAAAATTATTCCTTAATGGGTACAAAGTTTCTGTTTAGGTTGATGAAAATTTTGGAAATAGATAGTAGCACAGTTGTACAACAATGTCAGTCATTTATCTTAAAAAATTATTAAAAGGCAAATTTTGTGTGTATTGCCACAATAATAATTCTTAGAACTTTAATAAATTAAAAGAAAATTTTAAATGTGTTTAAAATGCTGCTTGGCAAGTAAAACACATTATAACACAAAACAAAAGAAAAAACATAAAAACACCCCAAAGATGAGATAAAGACTTTCAAAGACATATAAAAGCTAAAAGAACCCATCAGTAGAAAACCTGCAGTATAGGAAATATTAAAGGAAGTCCTTCAGGCAGAAGACATATGATACCAGATGAAAATCTGAGTCTAAACAAATGCCAAAAATGGTTAACTACAATGTAAATATTTTATAATTATTTAAAATAACTGTTTAAAGCAAAACATTTTAAAATATAGTTGGGCTATAACATATGTAAAGCAATGTTTAAGACAAAAATAACCCAAAGTCTGGGAGCAAGAAATGGAGAAATTCTGTTATGAGGCTCTCATATTATATTTGAAGTATTATTATATCACTTGAAAATACATTCTAATGATTTAAAGATATATACTACCAACCCTAAAGCTTCTACATTTGAACACTCAATAGACTGATATGCTTTCCAAATGCAAATAAAACATTTCCAAATATAGATAATATAATGGGCAAAAAAACAAGTCTCAATAACTTTAAAAGAATTTAAGTTATACAAAGTTATTCTCTCATCACAAGGGAACTGAATTACAGATCAATAATAGAATTATATCTAGAACATCCTCAGGTATTTGGAAACTAAACTGCATACTTCAAAATAAACCATAGATCAGAAAAGGAAATTGGAAAGTATTTTGAACTGAATGAAAACAAAACAGAACACATCAAAATTTCTGGAATGAAGCTAAATAATTAGAAATGTATAGTGCTAATACCTATGCTAGAAAATAAGAAAGGTCCCAAATCAGTTACCTCATTTTATACCTTACAAATAGAAAAAAGAAGAGCAAATGAAACTTATAGAAAGCAGAACAAAAGAAATACATAGTTCAGAGAGGAAATCAATGCCATGCTGCTGCTGCTCCTAAATTGCTTCAGTCGTGTCTGACTCTGTGCGACCCCATAGACGGCAGTGACTCTGTGCGACCCCATAGATGGCAGCCCACCAGGCTCCCCCGTACGTGGGATTCTCCAGGCAAGGACACTGGAGTGGGTTGCAATTTCCTTCTCCAATGCAGGAAAGTGAAAAGTGAAAGTGAAGTTGCTCAGTCGAATCAATGCCATAGATAACAAAAAATCAACAGAGACAATAAGCAAAGCCAAAAACCGCTCTCTGAGATCAATATAATCTATAAACTTCTAATCATCTGATCAGACAAAATAAGAACACACAAATTAAAAACATCAGAAGGAAAATTGAGACATTATTAATGATTCTAAAGATATTTAGGTGATAATTAGAAAATCTTATGAATAACTTTTGTCAATTAATTGGATGATTTGAATTAAATGCATACATTCCCTGAAAGAGATAATGTTCCAACATGAGGACAACATAACTCTTACACTAAAACTAGGAAAAGACATTATAAGCAAAGAAAACTCCATTCCAGTATACCAATATCCTCCATGAATACCAGAACTATATACCAAAATCCTACATGAATATAGACTTTAAAAACCTCAACAAAATTATAGCAAATGGAGCTCCATTATGTATAAAGTTTACTACATCATGACCAAGTGGGATTTAGCCAAGTAATAAGGTTTAACATTCAAAATTCAATGTATTTCCCCATAACAACAGATAAAATAAGAAAATATATGACCATTTCAATAGGTGCAGAGTATCTAACATAATCCAATATCCAATCTTGATTAAGAAATAAAATCTTACCAAGCTAATACTGAAAGGAAACTTTCTTGACTTGATAAAGGACATCTACAAAATCTATGGTTAACATCACACTTAACGGTGAAACACTGAATGCTTTTTCCCTAAAGGCAAGAACTTCATGGAAAGTCAAAAGAATGTCCATTTTTACCCATTTTCTTCATCATTGTACTGGATATTGGGCCCAAGGCAGTAAATCAAGAAAAAGAAATATCAGGCTTCTGAATTGAAAAGGAAAAAACAAAAGTCTTTATTCACATATTACATGATTGTATACATAATGGCAACCCACTCCAGTGTTCTTGCCTAGAGAATCCCAGGGACAGGGGAGCCTGGTGGGCTGCCGTCTATGGGGTCGCACAGAGTCGGACACGACTGAAGTGACTTAGCAGCATACATAGAAAATCTGATAAAATCTATTATAAAAGCTACTAGAAGTAGCGGGTGAGTTTAGCAAGATGAAAAAAATAAAATCAATATAAACATTAAATTGTATTTCTAGGTACTATAAAATTGAAAGAATAATTCTATTTATCATAGCAACAAAATATAACATACTAAGGAATGGATATGATAAATGGTGCACAAGACCTGTGTTCATTGAAAACTATAAAATATTGCTGAGGGTAATTAAAAAGACTTAAGTAAATGAAAATATCTACTGTTCCCATGGACCAGAAATTCAACAGTTATTAACATGTCAGTTCTTTCCATATCAATCTTTAGATTTAATTATATGTGTAGTACACCATGCAAAATGATGGGGTGGATAAAGCTCAAGCTGGAATCATGATTTCCAGGAGAAATATCAATAACCACATATATGAAGATCACTCTAATGGCAGAAAGTGAAGAGGAACTAAAGAGCCTCTTGCTGAAGGTGAAAGAGAAGAGTGAAAAAGTTCGCTTAAAACTCAACATTCAAAAAATGAGGACCATGGCATCTGGTCCCATAACTTCATGGCAAATAGATGGGGCAACAATGGAAACAATGACAGACTTTATTTTCTTGCGCTCCAAAATCACTGCAGATGGTGACTGCTGCCATGAAATTAAAAGATGTTTATATAAAAAACTGTGACCAACCTAGATAGCATATTAAAAAGCAGAGACATTACCTTGCTGACAAAGGTCCATCTAGTCAAAGCTATGGTTTTTCCAGTAGTCATGTATGGATGTGAGAGCTGGACCATAAAGAAAGCTAAGCACCAAAGCATTGATGCTTTTGAACTGTGGTGTTGGAGAAGACTCTTGTGAGTCCCTTGAACTGCATGGAGATCAAACCATTCAAGTGTAAAGGAAATCAGTCCTGAATATTCATTGGAAGGACTGATGCTGAAGCTGAAGCTCCAATACTTTGGCCACCTGATACAAAGAACTGACTCACTGGAAAAGACCCTGATGCTGAGAAAGACTGAAGGCAGAAGGAGAAGGGGATGATAGAGGATGAGATGGTTGGATGGCATCACCAACTTGATAGACATGAGTTTGAGCAAGCTCTGAGAGTTGGTGATGGACAGGGAAGTCTGGCTTGCTGCAGTCCTTGGGGTCTCAAACAACCAGACACAACTGAGCAACTGAACTGAAGACATTTAACTCAATGAAACAACAAATCTTAATACACAAATTATAAACCTTCTGGAAAAAAGCTATAGGATAAAAGCAAATTCTTAGCTAAAACATAAAAATCATGATCTATAGGGCAAATATTTAAAAATTAGGTTTATCAAAATTAAGAACATTTGTACTTCAAAATAGGGTTTCCCAGGTGGCACTAATGGTAAAGAATTCGCCTGCCAATGCAGAAGACTTAAGAGAGGTGAGTCTGATCCATGGGTGGGGAAGATCCCCTGTAGAGGGGCACCCCAACTTACTCCAGTATTTCTCATGGACAGAGAAACCTGGTGGGCTGCAATCCATAGGACTGCAAAGAATTGGACATGACTGAAGCAACTTGGCACAGCATGGTGCTTCAAAATATACTGCTAATAGGATAAAAAAAACTAACACTGAGAGAATATGCTTGTAAATCATGTGTTCAGTAATGGACTTTTATCTAGAATGTATATATTGAGAAATCTCAAACTCATTAATAAGAACAAACAATCCAATTATTAAAATGCTCAATATATTTTAACAGACATTACACTAAACAAGATATACAAATGGTAGATAACCAAATGAAAAGATGCTAATCATCATTATCTATTAAGGAAATTTTTACTAAGACCATAATGAAATAACATTATACACCCACTAGAATGGCTAAAATTAAGAAAAACTAACATAGTCACATAAAGTATTGGTGTGAATGTGGAGCAACTAGAACTTTCATCACTGCTAGTATGAACATAAAATAGCACCACCACTTTGGAGAACAATGAAATTTATTAGACATTACATACTTACCATTTGATTCAACCATTCCATTCCTAGACATTTACTTAAGAAAAATGGAAGTATATGTCCATACAAAAATATGTATATGAGTATGTGCTTCAGTTTTAACTGAAGTAGTCCCAAACTGGAAACAAACCAAATGTTCATCACCAGGTAAATGGATAAACAAATTATGGACTATCCATGCAGTGAAATATTACTCAGCAATAAAAAAAATGGAATTATTGGTACACACAACTACATGGATGAATCTAGAAAGAATTAAAAGAAGACATATAAGATAATTCCGTTTATATAAAACTCTAGAAAATGCAAACTAATCTAGAGTAACAGGAAGATCAGTGGCTGGCTGTCTAGGGGTAAGCATGGGAGGGCAGAAAATAGGAATTATAAAGAGCAAGAGAAAATATGGGGGATGATTCATTATCTTGATTGTTGTGCCAATTTCATGGGTGTTTACATGTAAAATATATCAAAGGATGATTTTAAAATATACAGTTTACTAAATGTTTGTTATACTTCAATAAGACTTTAAAAATAAAGTCTTTTCTCTCAAGGAGCTTTCAATCTTGAATTTTGGGGGGAGACATTACATGGCTCTACAATGATTTTTGAGATAAAATATTCAAGTTAAATGCTATTGAATTATTTTAAGGAGAAATAAAAGCTTTTTTCAGTTTGACAAATAAAGTTCCCTTTTAATTTTTTCATGTACCTAGACTGCCAAAACCTCTTATGTTCTTAATGAAAATGTGGTTGGCCTTCTAAGAAGGTAAACTTTTATCAACACGATATCTACGAAACAATGCCCTGAGGTAGCTTCTGATCTTTCTCCAACAGGTGAAGTTTGGTATGGTTCATCTCCTATGAATTTCACAGCAGGTATAAAAATTAGACAGTTGGGAATTTACTAGGGAATCAAATATGACATCGTCATTTGTTTAAATCAAGAAATGACTTGTTTTTCAGTTTTGTAAGTCCAGGGAGAGGCAATTTTTATTAATCTTACGGTTTATCTGTGTTATCTAGAAAGCTCACAGTTAACCCCCTGAACCGAAAATTACTTATTCATGTCACTTATTCTTCTCATTCATACTTTCATTTATTTTCTCAATAAACTCACAGGAAAGACTGCTCTTCCAGTGCTCCCATATTCTTTCACTGATTTTTACTGATCCTGCCCATCAGATGCTCTTTACTGTTCTCTCTCTGCTTAATTTGTTTTCCCCAGCTTTCTCCAACTTATCCCCCACTCCCACATCCTGCTCCTCACTAACCTTACAACTGCCCACCTTGAGGATGTTTGGAGAAAACCCACTCTTGCAAAGAGATGAATAGTTGTCATAATACATATGTTGAATAAACACAATCTATAGTATAATCAATGTGCAACTTTTCTTTGTATCTCACCAGCAGTTTAAAATCTGTTACTTGAGACTGATATTTCTGTCCCTGGATAGAAACTTGGAGAGAAATCATGGATTTTGTGCTCACTCTTAGATAGCGTCTTAGTTCAGCAATTAGAAAGTGTCCAGTAGAAGATAATCAATACTTTGATTTTCTTCCCAGATTAAATTTTTATTCCTTCTCCGTAAGCTGGTTAGAGGTTGCCTGCACCATCATGAAATGATCCTGATTCAATTTTCTCCCTTTTTTCCTACTCATCTTCTCATCTTCCCTTGCTAGCTGCTATGTTAGGCTATTTCAGGTTCAAGAAGAGAAGGAGGAAAGGTAAGAAGCAAGGCTTTTCTCATTAGGCTGAGTGGCTTTCTACTTTCTGTGTCTGATATATGGTAAAAGTCAACCTTCAGGGGGATATAAGGGTCCTGTAGAGATTTCTACCAATGGAAACATTCTTGTGAAGTTCCCTTGATCCCTGGTGGACACTACTCTATACTGAGTGGTCAATTGCAATTCATTCTGCAAGCTCTACCATCCAAATGTGTCTTCAGTTTCATGTTGCAATCCTGAAGTTCCTCTTCCAAACAGGACCCCAAGCAATACTATATACCTCTCTATGTAGTCCACTTGGAGTAAGAAATTTTCTCATGCATTCCTTGCATCTAAAAGGCAAATATTATCTTGTAAAATCTTTAAACAGGCATCCTTCTCTCCAACAGTTTAGAATCTAGTCTGTCACATTGGTTTTTGAGTTAAAATGTCCATTTTGAACCCGATGATGCTTATTAGGCTTCGAGTCTTAACATCTCTCATGAACATTGTCTTTAAAGGAATCACTCCAGTTGAGTTCAGTTTAGTCACTCAGTCATGTCCAAATCTATGCAACCCCCAGGGCTTGCTCAAACTCATGTCCATTGAGTCAGTGATGCCATCCAACCATTTGATCCTCTGTCATCCCCTACTCCTCCCACCTTCAATCTTTCCCAGCATCAGGGTCTTTTCAAATGAGTCACTATTTCAAATCAAGTGGCCAAAGTATTGGAGCTTCAGCTTTAGCATCCAGTTCTTCCAATGAATATTCAGGACTGATTTCAGCTAGGATTGACTGGTTTGATCTCCATACAGTCCAAGGGACTCACAAAAGTCTTCTCCAACACCAGAGTTCAAAAGCATCAATTCCTCAGCACTAGGCTTTCTTTATGGTCCAACTCTCATATCCATACATGACTACCAGAAAAACCATAGCTTTGACTAGATGGACCTTTGTCGGCAAAGTAATGTCTCTGCTTTTTAATATGCTATCTAGGTTGGTCATAGCTTTTCTTCCAAGGAGCAAGGGTCTTTTAATTTCATGGTTGCAGTCACCATCTGCAGTAATTTTGGAACCCAAGAAAATAAAGCCTGTCACTGTTTCCATTGTTTCTCTATCTATTTGCCATGATTGATGGGACTGGATGCCATGATCTTAGTTTTTTGAATGTTGAGTTTTAAGCCACTTTTTTCACATTCCACTTTCACTTTCATCAAGAGGCTTTTTAGTTCCTCTTTGCTTTCTGCAATAAGGGTGGTGTGATCTGCATATCTGTGGTTATTGATATTTCTCCTGGCAATCTTCATTCCAGCTTGTGCTTCATCCAGCCTGGCACTTTGCATGATGTACTCTGCATATAAGTTAAATAAACAGAAGACATTATACAACTTTGTCATACTCTTTCCTAATTGTCTCACTCCTTAATGCAATCAAAATAATTTCTGGCTATAGAATTTCAGGTCTTATTAGGTAAGAGTGAGCATTTTATACATGCCCACAGGCAGGGTGTGCAGAGAGCAAAAATTCTTTCCAGAATCTTGGAAACCATTCCACAAAGGCAGCTGATATAACCTTTAGCTATATTGTTTATTCCAAAACTATTCAAACTAGAAAAATAGGGAAGTTTTCATTGCTTTGCTGTTGTTGTTTAGTTGCTAAGTTGTGTCCAAATCTTTTATGACCCCTTGGAGTGCCAAGCAAAAGTTGTGCTTTCTGCCTAATGGGATTATAATAAAGCCACACTTATTTATTTGTCAGGGGAGAAATAACTCCAGAAAGAATGAAGAGACAGAGACAAAGCAACAACAACACCCAGTTGTGGATGTGACTGGTAATGGAAGTAAAGTCCAATGATGTAAAGAGCAATATTGCATAGGAGCCTGGAATTTTAGGTCCATGAATCAAGGCAAATTGGAAGTGATCAAACAGGAGATGGCAAGAGTGAATATCGACATTTTAGGAATCAGAGAACTAAAATGGACTGGAATGGGTGAATTTAACCCAGATGACCATTAAATCTACTACTGTGGGCAACAATCCCTAGAAGAAATGGAGTGGACATCATAGCCAACAAAAGAGTCCGAAATGCAGTACTTGGATGCAATCACAAAAATGACAGAATATTCTCTGTTCGTTTCCAAGGCAAACCATTCATTATCGCAGTAATCCAAGTCTATGCCCCGACCAGTAATGCTGAAGAAGCTGAAATTGAACAGTTCTATGAAGACCTACAAGACATTCTAGAATTAACACCCAAAAAAGATGTCCTTTCATTATAGGGGACTGGAACGCAAAAGTAGGAAGTCAAGAAATACTTGAGCAACAGGTAAATTTGGCCTGCAAACAGAATGAAGCAGGACAAAGGCTAACAGAGTTTTGCCAAGAGAACACACAGGTCATAGTAAACACCCTCTTCCAACAACACCAGAGAAGACTCTACAAATGGACATCACCAGATGGTCAATACCAAAATCAGATTATATTCATTGCAGTCAAAGATGGAGAAACTCTATTCGGTCAACAAAAACACGACCGAGAGCTGAATGTAGCTCACATCATGAACTCCTTATTGCCAAATACAGACTTAAATTTAAGAAAGTAGGGAAAACCACTAGACCATTCAGGTATGACCTCAGTCAAATCCCATATGATTATACAGTGGAATTGAGAAATAGATTCAAGGGACTAGATCTGATAGACAGAGTGCCTGAACAACTATGAATGGAGGTTCATGACATTGTACAGGAGACATGGATCAAGACTATTTCCAAGCAAAAGAAATGCAAAAAGGAAAAATGGTTGTCTGAAGAGGCCTTACAAATAGCTGTGAAAAGAAGAGAAGCGAAAGGCAAAGGCGCAAAGGAAAGGTATACCCATTTGAATGCAGAGTTCCAAAGAATAGCAAGGAGAGATAAGAAAGCCTTCCTCAGTGATCAATGCAAAGAAATAAAGGAAAGCAATTTAGTGGGAAAGACTAGAGATCTTTTCAAGAAAGTTAGAGATACCAAGGGAACATTTCATGCAAAGATGAGCACAATAAGGTCAGAAATGGTATGGACCTAACAGAAGCAGAAGATATTAAGAAGAGGTGGTAAGAATACACAGAAGAACTGTACAAACAAGATCTTCACGACCCAGATAATCACGATGATGTGATCACTCACCTAGAGCCAGACACACTGGAATGTGAAGTCAAGTGGGCCTTAGGAAGCATCACTACCAACAAAGCTAGTGGAGGTGATGGAATTCCAGTTGAGCTATCGCAAATCCTAAAAGATGACCCTGTGAAAGTGCTGCACTCAGTATGCCAACAAATTTGGAAACCTCAGCAGTGGCCATAGGCCTGAAAAGCTCGCTTTTCATTCCAATCCCAAAGAAAGGCAATGCCAACCAATGCTCAAACTATCGCACAATTGCACTCATCTCACATGCTAGCAAAATAATGCTCAAAATTCTCCAAGCCAGGCTTCCACAATGTGTGAACTGTGAACTTCCAGATGTTTAGCTGGATTTAGAAAGGGCAGAGGAACCAGATCAAATTGCCAGCATCTGCTGGATCATCGAAATAGCAAGAAAGTCCCAGAAAAACATCTATTTCTGCTTTATTGACTATGCCAAAGCCTTTGACTGTGTGGATCACAATAAACTGTGGAAAATTCTGAAAGAGATGGGAATACCAGACCACCTGACTTGCCTCATGAGAAATCTGTATGCAGGTCAGGAAGCAACAGTTAGAACTGGACATGGAAAAACAGACTGGTTCCAAATAGGAAAAGGAGTACATCAGACTGTATATTGTCACCCTGCTTACTTAACTTATATGCAGAGTACATCATGAGAAACGCTGGGCTGAATGAAGCACAAGCTGGCATGAAGATTGCCAGGAGAAATATCAATAACCTCAGACATGCAGATGACACCAACTTTATGGTAGAAAGCGAAGAACTAAAGAGCCTCTTGATGAAAGTGAAAGAGGAGAGTGAAATAGTTGGCTTAAAACTCAACATTCAGAAAGCTAAGATCACGGCATCTGGTCCCATAACTTCATGGCAAATAGATGGGGCAACAACGGAAACACTGACAGACTTTATTTTCTTGGACTCCAAAATCACTGCAGATGGTGACTGGAGCCATGAAATTTAAAGACGCTTGCTCCTTAGAAGAAAAGCTATGACCAACCTAGATAGCATATTAAAAAGCAGAGACATTACTTTGACAAGAAATGTTCATCTAGTCAAAGCTATGGTTTTTCCAGTAGTCATGTATGGATGTGAGAGTTGGACTATAAAGAATGCTGAGCACTTAAGAATTGATGCTTTTGAACTCTGGTGTTGGAGAAGACTCTTGAGAGTCCCTTGGACTGCTAGGAGATCCAACCCATGCATCCTAAAGAAAATCAGTCCTGAATATTCATTGGAAGGACTGATGCTGAAACTGAAACTCCCATAGTTTGGTCACCTGATGCTAAGAACTGACTCATTTGGAAAAACCCTGGTGCTGGGAAAGATTGAACGTGGGAGGAGAAGGGGATGACAGAGGATGAGATGGTTGGATGGCATCACCGACTCCATGGACATGAGTTTGAGTAAACTCCAGGAGTTGGTGATGGACAGGGAGGCCTTGCATGCTGCAGTCCTGGGGTCGCAAAGAGTCAGACACGACTGAGAGACTGAACTGAACTGATTCATTTGCCTGTAACTTGAACTACTCAAATAGCCTATAACAAGACGGATGGCATATTGAGAGCCTCTGGTAGGTATTGATCATGACTCCGACTGGGATCCAAGTGATTGGTCAGAAGTCAAAAAAATCATAGAGGGATTAATCTAGATGGGGGTCTCATGGTCTATTTACTGTTCTTCCTCACTTACAAATATAACATGTAGCAGCTGGTAATGAGTCTTTAAAACAGGTGGCTTCAGGTGGAGGAAGGCAATTGAGAGTGTACTGGTAAAATGTGAAAAGAAATGGAAGTTTACAGAAATAGACTTGTAGACATAGAGAACAGACTTGTGTTTGCCAAGGTGGTAGAGCATTGTTGGAGGGATGAATTGGTAGTTTAGGTTTAACAAATGCAAGCTATTATATATAGGGTGGATAAACAACAAGATCCTGCTATATAGCACAGGGAACTATGTCCAATTTCCTGGAATAAACCATGGAAAATAATATGAAAAAGAATGTATATATATTTACATATGATTGAATTTCTGCTGTACAGTAGAAATTAATAGAAAATTGTAAATTAACTATACTTCAATAAAATAAGTTTTTAAAAATATATTCCTATTAATGAAGAGAAAGCTCTAAAACTTCCCATTGTTACTTTTGGATCAGCAGGCAAGTTTAATAATTTCTTCACAAAAAATTTTTAAAAGACTAATTATTTATAAGGATTAATTTTTTAAACCTCCATTCCATTTCTACTGATTCACGTTTACTTTTATCAAATTTGATTGAAAATGAGAAAGACTTTTGCCCTATGCTAAACCCACAAAATATTAGTGTAAATCTATAGGTTGATATAAATTATTGGTAATTGGTAAGGCAACAATCATATTCAAATTCCTATATTAATACAACTCAACTATTGTACTGAAACTCTCAATATATCAATAAAAACAAGTAGATAGAGAAATTGCAGAGTAATTGCAGAAAATTTGTGTCTACATAGAAGTATATACTTATTATTGTCTAGCCTAACCAACTGAGTTCTTGTAATGACTAGAGCTATTTTGTAGGAACTGACTCCATATTTGGGGAAAATAAAAATGGAGAAGAATAAGAAAGGTTTTTACCTTAACATCTTGCTAAATATTTCTTTCCTTCTCTTCTCTTCCTTTCTTTTTTTATTTCTGGCTAAAATCTGGCTCTCTACAAAGCTGGATAAAGTATCTTGTTTTCTTGTCTGTTTTGTTGTTGTTGTTCAACTCAGGGTTAGATATGTGTCCAAAATGCTGTTGAGACAGAGTTTGCTAAGTGCTTTGGGAAACTTCAGGATAAAAGATACTGTATTATAAATATAATTATTATTAAATAATTATGCTTATATTTAATAAGCTTCAGGTTTATGGTTTCCCTCCTTTTCTTCTACCTCTATCAATTTTTTAATGTAATAAATTTATTATATATCAATATCAAATAGTTACATTGAGTAAAATATAAAATAAATACTCTTCCTTTTTATTGGATTATAGTTTGATCTACAATGTTGTATTAGTTTCATGTGTACAGCAAAGTATATGTATAATATACTACATATACATATACAGAGAGAGAGAGAGATTTTCAGATTCTTTTACATTATAGGTTATAACAAAATACTGAGTATCGTTCCCTATGCTATGCAGTAGGTTTTTGTTGGTCATCTATTTTATATAGTAATGTGTGTATGTTTATCCCATCCTCCTAATTTATCCTTCTCCCCTCTTCTCCTTTGGTAAGCATAAGTTTGTTTTCTATGACTGTGGGTCTATTTCTGCTTCATAAATAAATTCATTTGTATCCCTTTATTTCAGTTTCCACATATAAGTAATATCATATGATATTTGTTTTTTTTTTCACTTTGTATGATAATCTTTATGTTCATTCATGGTGCTTCAAATGGCATTATTTAATTCTTTTTCATGGCTAAGTAATACACCATTGTATGAATACATATGCAATGTATGCATATAAATGTATATATATTTAGTGCCTTAAAATACTAAAAATAGGGTTGCCATATGATCCTGCAATCCCACACCTGGATATATACCTGGAGAAAACTAATTCAGAAAGATACATGTACCCAATGTTCATGCACCCAGTGGCTGTTTATAATACAATAGTCAAGAGCTGGAAGCAACCTAAATGTCAATCAACAGATGAATGTATAAAGAAGGTATGGCATATATATATATACATATATATATATATATATATATTCCACTTAGTTCTTTTACAGTATTTCAAACAAAGAATAGCCAGTCATTTTAGGGGAGCCAAGAAAGATTTTGAGCCAAAATTGATTTCTAGGACCTCTCTTCCTGCTATTCCTTTCCTCCAAAGTGTGTAAATCAATTCCTTTGACATAAGTAATGCATATTTGATGTGATAGATGAAAATATGAAGGCTGGAACAATATGTGTATAGCTGTGCTGTGCTTAGTCACTCAGTCATCTCCAACTCTTTGTGACCCCATGGGCTATAGCCCATCAGGCTCCTCTGTCCATGGGAATTTTCCAGGCAAGAATACTAGAGTGGGTTCCATGCCCTCCTCCCAGGGGACCTTCCTGACCCAAGGATTGAACCCAGGTCTCCGGCATTGCAGATGAATTCTTTACCATCTGAGCTACAGGGAAGCCCATGAATACTAGAGTGGGTAGCCTATCCATTCTCCAGGGGATCTTCCCCACCCAGGAATCGAACTTGGGTCTCCTGCATTGCAGGCAGATTCTTTACCTGCTGAGCTACCAGGGAAGCCCATGTGTATAGTAATACAGTGTAAAAACATTTTAATGATTTCAAGCTACAGATACATTTTATACAGCATGAGATCTCAACTGACCATCCTATTAAATATGTATTTTATTTTAAAGTGTATGGCAAATATGAATCTGTATCTCTTCCATAGTTAAAACTTTTTGCAAAGCTTTTTTCATAACACCACCTTTCAATCAGATCTTACACTATACTTTGATTGTAAATATTTCCTTAAAATAAATGTAGTATTTAAAATACAATTTTTAAAGACTAAAATCAAGCCACTGAAGATTGAATAACATATCTAAAGTGATCTTAAGAATACGTATACTTACACACTACATTTTAATTTTAACTCCTGTTATTACAGTAACTAGTCACAAAATGGCTCCCTATTTATGCGATATGTTAGCTGTAATGTTACTTAAATTGAACAGACAAGTGCTTCTAATAATATATGTTTACTTCATGAACTTGTGGGCAATTACATTGTAATTATGTCTTTGTAGGTGCTTTTTACTGACATATAGAGTGCCAGTGCATTTTAAATGTAATTGCAGTTCTCTGTACCATTTAGCAAAGCTGAAAATTGTTAAAGGTTTGTAAATTACCTACATTTAGACCATAGGCAACTAGGCAAATTAAGTGACACTGTCAGTAATGTTACAACATAAATTGGTACCAAGTGTAAATTCAAGGTAGACTTTCTTTTCTAAATGAGTCTCACTTATATTAATAGAGTACCTTCTAAAAAAGATAAGCAAAAAAGAAAGAAAAGTGCATACTGCTCATTGATCAGCCTCTTAATGCACATGGAGAGCAATGAAAGTGTTAGTTACTCAGTCATGTCTGACTCTTTCGACACCATGAACTATAGCCCACAAGGTTCCTCTGTTCATGGGATTCTCCAGGCAAGAATACTTGAGTAGGTAGCCATTCCCTTCTAAAGGGGATCTTCCTGACCCAGGGATTGAACCCAAGTCTCCCACATTGCAGACAGATTCTTCTCCATGTGATCCACCAGGGAAGCCCTGAAAAGTGATGACTGACCTACAATAATGCTTTCAATTGTAAAACTATTTAAAATTAGGGACTTGGATTTGTTGTATAGTACTTAGGATCACTGAGTCTAGATGGCTCTGGAGAAGATCTCTTAACATAGAATTTTTATGAAACTATGTAGCAAAGTGGGAAAAACTGGCTTTCAGAATTTAACAGAATTCTGTCACTTTTTATTTCTATAACTTTGTTCAGCAAGTCACTTCATTCTTGAGCTTCAACTTTTTTTTTAAATTGGAGTATAATTACTGTACAATATTGTGTAGGTTTCTGTTGTACAACAGAGTGAATTAGTCATATGTATACATTATCTTCTCTCTCTTGAGCCTCCCTCCCACTCCACCCATCCCATTCCTCTAGGTCATCACAGAGCACTGAGCTGAGCCCCCTATATTATACAGCAACTTCCCACTGGCTATTTATTACACATGATAGTGTATATATGTCAATGCTACTCTCCCAATTCATCCCAAGTTTCAATTTTTAATCTAAAATATGAGAAGAATAATAGCTTCAAAGGACTACCATGAGGATTAAGATGGACTATTGTATTCAAGCCCTCAGAAAAGGTGAGTTCCTTCAGTCTTACCTTCTTCTGATAAGAAAATTTTTTTTCTTTAGATGCAGTGAAGGCTTCTCTGAGGCTGTGTAGAATCAGCCACGAAACTGCAAAGCTGACAAGGATTTACTTCAGCCCATGGGATTAAAGAAACCTAGCGACGACTGTATCCTGAAAAATGTTCACTTTTGCTTCTGAAGGAATATCCCATAGAGGAGACCAGTCTCCAAAGACCAGCAACGGCAGTTAAGGAAATTAATTGTGAAAGTATTACTCTGTCACTTTGTGCCCTCAGGCCAGTCGCTTATTGATGGCAAGGGTTTAGGTTCAGATAAAACCATTTCACCCATGCAAGCCCTCTCCATTAAATGGGAAACGAGTCTTTGAGCTTGACAGCCCAGAAAGCTCTGCTGCTCAGGAAACCATTCTTAACGGGTCATTTTATTTATTTAAGTGTAAGATTAGAGAGAGAGTCAGTGTCAGGCCATATTCTTAGAATACAAATAATGAATTAATAATATGATAGAATTACATACATTTTTTAAAAGTCCCATACTCATATGACATAGAAATAATCACAATTAAAGTTATTAACTGGGAAATCCTGTAGCTGTGGAGAGAGGCATTGAATAAACATCAGGCAGCCGCTAAGAGGGAGTTGTTTCTCACTGAGTAAGCCCAGGCACATCACTTGGCATTTGGAGTTCACAATTTCCTCTTTAAAAAAGTAACAATAATTAAGAACTGTCATCCCTGCTCAGATTTTAACTTTCTAAATGAGATAACATATGAGAAAAGACTTTATCTATGCATATACTACTTTATAGTGTACTAATTTTTTTTATAGACATTTGGCCTGGAAACTTAAAAGTAAAATATTTTTCTCTTTCCCATATTCTTATCATTATTTTTTTCATCTTGCCTAGTGAAATGGTTAAATATTGGCTTATGTATCAGAAAAGTAGAAAAAAAAAAGCCACCATCATGTTCCTACAAGCTAAAATAATAGTGCGAGAACTCTGTAATGTGTTCCATTTTCCATATAAATGAGACCAACAGAAGTATATCCATAAATTGGAAGATTTGGGGTTGATGTAAATTTATATATGTATGACTATACAAAATAGATAACTACTGAGAACCTACTTAAAGTGCAGGGAACCCTATTCAATGCTCTGTGGTGACCTAAATGGGAATGAAATCTAAAAAAGAGGATGTATGTATACCTTTACAGTATTCACTTTACTGTACAGCAGAAGTTAACACAACATTGTAAAGGAACTATACTCCAATAAAAAAAAAAGTTTTTTTAATTAAAAAAGAAGTGTATCCATAGATGGAAGTAAGACATCCTCCGTTGTCCACTCACAAAGGAAGCTGCTGCAGTAGAGTTGAATGGCAAATTTGACTTAAGTTTGGCAGTGAAGGGAGCTTCTTGGGAACTAGAGAGGCTGTTTAGAGTGGATTTGGGATTTTACAGGGCTCAGAGAAGGAGGCTCTCAGGTCCAGGGGCGCACAGTAGCATGTGTTGAGAAAGTTTTCTGGAAAGATAGAGGGCTAAACATGACAGGGATTAGCACTCCATGAAACTAACTGGCTTCCTGATGAGAAAACCAGTGAGAAGACCCCAGGCATGTTCAGAGACCTAGTGAGGCCAGAGTCTTTGTTCTGTTCAGTAGTCTTTGATCCAGCTCAAATTAGAATATTAGTACAAGGTATTTCAGAATCTCTAGAAACCTATGTCCAGCGAGGGAAGGATTTAATTTCTCTGAAAATGAAATGGGAAGTTTTCCTTTGGGTCTGATTCTTAGACCACTGATGCCAGAGAAGCAACACATGGGGAATGATAGAGCCAGGCTACCAAGAAGTGGCCTTGGAGAGCAAACAACAGTGTGTGAGAGGGAATTTGGAGAGGGAAGGTTTTACAGCATCTACAAAGCCTACTTCCCATTTTCACCAAGTCTGGCTTTGTTAGACAAACTCCTAAAATGAAACTGACTTTTCTATAGGTTAATTCTGCTGGATGTGAAGAGTAGACAATGGACACTATAATGTTGGTGATGAAAATAAAGTCCATTAAGAAATCATCTTAAATATATCTGTTTCTCTGAACTGCTTGATAATAAGAGGGATTGATTCAGCATATATTTCAACTCACATGTTACAGAAGGGGAAATCAAGATTGACAAAGGATGAATTACTTGAAAACAGATTGAGAGAGTGTTAGGCTACCTCTCAATGTTTCTATGTTTCAATGCTGAAAAACCTGAACCACTGGCCAGTGGTGATAATGAATTACCTTGATGGTTTTTAGGTGGTGAAAAGGCCCTGAGGCCTAGAAATGTGAAAAAAAATTGAATTTATGGAGAAGGCAGTTATATTAAAGACTTGGAAGAAAGGTTTCTTTCTTTCTCCTTTTCTTATTAGAAGCAGTTATGTCTTCCAGATAGGAGAGCATGTCATATTAGCATTATTTATTAACTAACACATTATTTCTCCACTGAACTAGGTAAAAATCAAAGTAATAATAATAATCAAAGTTAATAATAATTAACTTCAAAGTAATAATAATCCTAACATTTATTGAATGTTTATATCCTAGTGCATTCTAAAGTCTTTATGCGTTAACACTCCAATGAAGAAAGTGGTATTCTCATTTACATGTGTGGTGCATGTTCAGGTGCTTCAGTTGTGTCTGACTCTTTGAGACCCTATGGACTATAGTCCACCAGGCTCCTCTGTCCATTAGATTCTCTAGGCAAGGATACTGGAGTGGGTTGCTGTGCCCTCCTCTAGGGGATCTTCCCAATCCAGGGATTGAACCCATGTCTCCTGCATTACAGGCAGATTCTTTACCCAATGAGCCACCTAAGAAGCCCATTCTCATTTGCATACTAGGAAACAAACATGCAGAGTATAAGCATTTGGAACACGGAAAGTCATACATAGACTTGGGACTTGGAAAAGGTAGGACTCAAAACCCAAGTGGTCCAATCTGGAACCCCCTTTTAACCACAGTGTGATTTAAAAAATAAGAACAAAAACTAACAATGTACCTAACAAGAAAATTATACTTTTATATCAATAAAGCTCTAAAATCTTTTAAAAGTCTAAAGAAAATTTAAGCCATTAGAAACACCATCTTCTTGGGAGGGATTTTACTGAAGGCTTATTCTATACTTAAGGCTCATAGGAGGGTTATGACAGTCTTTTACCTAGAGCAGTAATCAAGTTCGTGCTGGGATGTTGGTCATGATTGGTTCTTTTTTTTTTTTTAATGTATATAGGTAAAATTGACCATTAGCTAAAATATGAAACCACTTCATGAGTCTGTGCTTCCTCATCCTTTCTCACTGCACAATATGATTCAGCCTCTTACCCACCTCCCCTCAGGGTTACTGCTGTGGTCTCTTGGCTGATCTCTTTCTGTCCAGTTCAGTTCAGTTCAGTCACTCAGTCATGTCCCACTCTTTGTGACCCCATGGACTGCAGCATGTCAGGCTTCCCTGTTCATCTCCAACTCCTGGAGCTTGCTCAAACTTATATCCATCAGGTTGGTGATGCCATCCAACCATCTCATCCCCTGTCGCTCCTTTCTCCTCCTGAGTTCAATCTTTCCCAGCGTCAGGGACTTTTCCAATTAGTCAGTTCTTAGCATCAGGTGGCCAAAGTATTGGAATTTCAGCTTCAGCATCAGTCCTTCCAATGAATATTCAGGACTGATTTCCTTTAGAATTGAGTGATTGGATCTCCTAATGGTCCAAGGGACTCTCTAGAGTCTTCTCCAACACCACAGTTCAAAAGCATCAATTGTTTGGTGCTCAGCTTTCGTTATAGTTCAACTCGCACATCCATACATGACTACTGGAAAAACCATAGCTTTGACTAAATGGACCTTTGTCAGCAAAGTATTAATATGCTGTCTAGGTTGGTCATAGCTTTTCTTCCAAGGAGCAAGTGTCTTTTTAATTTCACAGCTGCAGTCACCATCTGCATTGATTTTGGAGCCCCCCCAAATAAAGTCTGTCACTGTTTTCATTGTTTCTCCATCTATTTGCCTTGAAGTGATGGGACTGGATACCATGATCTTAATTTTTTGAATATTGTGTTCTGACCATGCTTCTTTCAAATTTAGTCCATGCTATACCCAGGGTCATCAAAGTGGCTGCTCTGCCTTCACTTTCCGTGGCTCTCTACTTTTTCTCACACTAAATCCACCCTTCCCTTTGCAACTTGCCAGGCCCAACCCAAGCCACTCCCCTCCCCCCCCCCGCCTCCACCCCTAATTCTCTGTGAATACATTAGCTACCCAGATATATTTCTGACCCTTTTCTATCAATCAGACTCTACTCCAAAAAGCATGTCATCTTCACTCCCAGCTTGATCATTTTGCTCTCTCTAAATTCCCTGCCATATTCTTTTCCTCTGCAAACATACCCATTTCTCATGGCTTAGTTTGTGTCTACCCTTCATAGTGATGCCTTCTCTGATGACCAAGTCTTCATTAATTTCCCCCTTCTTTCAACTATATGATATATCTTCTGCAGTATGAAATTAAACAGGTGCTTACTTATATATTACACTGTTTATTATTAATTCAAGGTAGAAGTCTTATCTTCCTAATTCAATACAAGCCTCTTTGAGGGCAAAACTGTTTTCTTTATTCTCTTTCAGTAGCAGAGATTCATCAAAAGTCTTGTCTATTGTCAAACCATTGATTATTTCAGTCAGAAATAAATTCGGCTGCAGGTATCAGAGATCCAACCATAGTGACTTAAACACATAGAGACTTATAATTATCTTTTCATGTAATTAAAAGTCTTGAAGGAGAAAGCAGTTGGCATTGGTTCAGTGGCTCGAGTGTCCAGTTGTTGTTGTTTAGTCACTAAGTTGTGTTCAGTTCTTTTGGGACCCCATGGACTGTAGCCCACCAGGCTCCTCTGTCCATAAGATTTCCCAGGCAAGAATACTAGAGTGGTTGCCATTTCCTTCTCCAAGGCATCTTCCCCACCCAGGAATCCAACTCATGTCTCCTGCATTGGTAGGCAGATTCTTTACCACTGAGTCAGGGAAGCCAAGTCTCTGCAATTCTTTCTGGTCTCTTCCTTACCATCTAGGAAGGGTTCTGAGCTCTAACCATCACGTCTGAACTCCAAGCAGGAAGAAGGTAGAGGGAGCAAGAAGTCATACTCTAAAGAGCTTTCCCTAAAGCCCTACCTCACTTATGTTTACATCTCATTGATCACATTGGTTACTTCTCTCTTCATGGAAAATCTCTATTTACTAAGAGAACAAGTTACTAAAAAAATGAGAAAGCACTAAATATTAAAGAAGTAACCACCAGTTTTTTCCACAACCTGCTTGACTGAAGACTTTCTCCTTCTGATATATCTGTTACACATTGGCAGTCTTACTCTTTATGCATAACTTTTCCTTTCAAAGCCAAATAGAAGAATCTCCTATGTATTACTATATTATTTGTCCTGACTTTTAATGCCTTTCATAGCTTGGCCCTTCATAGCTTGGCCCAACTACATTTGCCCTAACTGTACCTGCAAAGACCTTGTTTCATTCAGGTTTTTCTTTTCATGGTATTATTCCTTCCTATTTTTGAATCTGTCCTCATTACTGTTCTTTCTATCTGAAATGTATTAATACTTGACCATCCCATCTTTCTTCTTATTACCTTTGGGAATCTAAGACATATTCTTCCAGATGCTGTGAGTGCTGCTGGCAGGTAGCCCCTAGATCTTACTTATCCTTTTTCGTGGTTGGCCATAGATGAAAGGAGAAAACTTACCCAAAGCCATGCCTCTTCCTAGGTCAACCCACACTCAATACTGAACGTGGGGTTGTGAAGAGCCTATTCACTCAGGCCCAACTGGGGATGGCTGTGATGGGTTGTTCCCTCTTCAGGATACCTCAAATGGTTCCCTGCGGCTCCTAGTGAGACTAACCAGTTCCCTGTCAGCCTGCCTTCTCCTTCTGCTCACTCTTGCTTCTTCTTTCCCTTCTCTCCTCTAGGTGCTGATTCCAAAAGCATCCTAAGGAAAATCTCCTTCTCAGGTTCTGCTTCTGAGGGAATCCAACTCACAACCCTTCTCATTTCTGCCCTCCTTAAAACTGCCACTTTCACTGTCCTTATAATAAACCCCTGAAAAACTCCCTATAAGAGTTGAGTGAAGGGTCCACAAAGGTTTGTGCAATTTCTTCCCATTCTGAAGTCAGTGTCTCTTGTGTGATGTTGACAATGATGATAAGGAAAAAGAGCTGGTGATTAAAATTATCAGCATTATACAACTCAGTGGTTATTTGGTCCATGCAACTTTGTCTTTGTAAAATACATGCAAGATGATTAATATGATACACAGCAGGCACCCAAAACACAGAAAAGCAGGGAATACAATTTTGTCTCCATAGTGAAAAATATTATGCTACCTACACTATAGGAAAGATAGTTGTTGATTAATAGTTAAAACTCAAAAAACTTTGAAACATCCTGCATATACCAAGCTTCCCTACATGAGGAACAGTAGTCCCTGACATGTTCATAAAGAAGAGAAGCTCTCATGCTTGGAGAACCACTCAATCCTGTTGCTGTCCTTCTTGAATTAATCTGTCTTCTTCTCTCTTGCCCCCCACCCCCAGCTCTCCCAAATGCTGTGTAAGGATTTAGCTACATTCTCTGCACTCAACCCTTCATTCCAGGGATTCCTAGAGTGGCTTGTTTTTTGACTCTACCCTGGCCAATACTGAAGTGTTGTATCCACCCCAATCGCTTAATGATCTTTCTTTACCACACAGAAATGTTGCCATACCATGTATATTTCCTTCATCTGTTACTATTTCAACATTGACAAACATTTCTTGTGAACAATGGCAAAAAAGAACAATCATCATATAATCTGGAATCCATAGTTGAGAACACAGTTTTTTCAGAAAATATTATTTGAAAAATGCCTTTATGAATGCTATAAAGCAGAACACTGAAGATAAACAAATTAAATGTTGAGATGTACTTCTTCATGTAGATACAGAACAAAGAATAACCTACATTATGACTGCTCATAAAAAAAGTGCTGTGCAGCAACATGGGTTTCCAACAAATTTGATAACCTGTTTCTGTCTCCTCCTTTCTCCATTAAACTGAACTCTCTGAATTATTCATGAGGGCTATTTTAATGGGATAATTTTTTCTTGCAAACGCTGACACTAATACTAAGGAATATCTCTAGGTATTCATCTTGGATAAATAAGGCTCTTGATAACTAGTTTTCTTGATGCTTCACCTTATTCAAATGAACATATATGGAAGTAACTAATGTTGACCATTTTTTTTTACACTTAATGGTTTCAATATGTTTCTCTCCATATATGTATAGTCAAATATATGTTTGCTCAAGAATTAGCTAGGATGTTGAATTAAATGAAAGTGAAGCAGAAAGTCAAGCAATTCTCAGGTGAACTCAGGTAGAGCATTAAGAAGAAATTTAAAGTCCACATTTTCTAACTGTGAGAACAGCTCAGAGTGACTTTGGGAATTGCCCATCCTTCCTTAGTACTTGGGCCATATTCAGAACAGATCATTCACTTGAATGCGTATATTAGGGGTTCTTAACACAAGACATTAGAATTTTAGGGCACTGGTAAATTCCCTGAAGCTGTACACCAAATTGTCTGTATAAGATTTTTTTTTTTTCTGAAAGAAAATTGAGAGCATTCATCAAATTCCCAGAAGGTGTTCTTGACTGTTCCACTACCACCACCTCTGATAGTTAGAATTCTCAGTTTACAAAGAAATAAGATTTCAAAAATCAGGATTCTCTAGATTTCTCTGTGTGGAGGAGGAGGATTGAGAGGTTATTTGTCTTTCATTAAATTTAGTATTATGAAGATTCACATGAAACCTTTCTTGGACTTGGAGAAAATCGTATTTTGTAGATTAACTATATTTCATTACTTAAATCAGTTTAATTTTTACCAACAACTGAGAATTCTTTACCAGGTAGCTTATAATTCTGCTCCTGTCTTTCCCTAAAAATTACCCTGAATCATTTTGTGTCTTTTGTTTTGTCTTGTTTTTCTTTGCACTGACACATGTTAATTAAGAAACTAAGTTAAATTTGGGAATGATCATCTTTAACCTATTCTATTGGATAAATGTGCTAAGATAATAATAGTCAGATTGCTTGAAGATGTAATAGTATATGGAAAGGATGGTGTCTGTAACAGTGTTGAAAACAACGCAGGTCCTAGCATAATAAACAATTTTCTTTTAATCACAGTGTAAAATAAAGACTTTGTTTACCTATAAGGAAATACAATTCTAGGAAAACACACTTATTATCTTCCCCCAATGCAGCTTTTTAACGTTTCATACAATTCTGTAATAAATTCCATAGGATTTTAAGACACTGAGGTGACTGTCACTGCTGGAATGTGTCCCGGAGGCTTCTTCTGTCAGAAGAGATGATAGTGACTCTTCCCATGCAGATTAAGCTGGTGTTTACAGATTTGCCCTGGGTGTGAATTTTTATCCCGCAGTGATCAAGTAACGCCACCTGATGTGAGCCAGACAGATCTCTGGATAAAAAAGGCTCGTATGTGTCCTCGCTTTGCTCAGCTTGTAGCCTGAATCGGGTGCCCATGGCAAGGATCCACTTCTTCTCTCCCTTTACAATGATACCTGTTCAGTTCACTCTGCCTTAACTGGTTCCCTTCCCCTTTGGGTGAAGCATCGAGAATGAACCTACAAAGGATTCAACAGTGAATGTGCTCAAACTAAGATTATTCAGTGTAGAAGGTCAGGGGAAAAAAAGGTCAGTATTTGGATTCAATTTTTGGAGATGTGATAGAAGACCACATAGAAAACTTCTAAAAACACTGGAGTTATTCACGGTAATTTGAAAATTTTTGTTAATTTTCACACTGCAGAATTTTCCCAGACAAAACCAATGAGATAAGGAATCTTACTCTGCTGCTGCTGTTAAGTCACTTCAGTCGTGTCCGACTCTGTGCGACCCCATAGATGGCAGCCCACCAGGCTCCCCCGTCCCTGGGATTCTCCAGGCAAGAACACTGGAGTGGGTTGCCATTTCCTTTTCCAATGCATGAAAGTGAAAAGTGAAAGTGGAGTTGCTCAGTCGTGTCCGACTCTTCGCGACCCCATGGACTGCAGCCCACCAGGCACCTCTGTCCGTGGGACTTTCTAGGCAAGAGTACTGGAGTGGGTTGCCATTGCCTTCTCTGGAATCTTACTCTGGGCAAAAGCAAATCAGGCTTCAGATGTCATGAGTGTAAAACCAAGGACAGTGGAGCCAGAGCTGCTTGTGAGGGCCCATCCCTGAGCCCCCAGGGACTCCCACCTCCTGACTTTTCATTCTAAATTGAGCATGTTTAATATTCATAAAAGGAAACTGGCTGTTGTCATCAGACATTGATGCCCAGCTCACTATATTTTGATTTCTTACTTCATTTCAATAAGAACAGTCCATAAAGAAATGTGCTAGGTTATGAAAGGGATTATATTTTCTCCTTTCTTAAGCATACTTCAGTACACTGAGATGGAAACTTACAAACTGGCACGTGAAAAGGGAAACAATGTTAGGTTGAGATTCAAGTTCCTGTCTGCACTGCTGTTTAGTTTTGAGA
The DNA here is from genome assembly GCF_054371585.1 of Giraffa tippelskirchi. Taxonomy (NCBI): domain Eukaryota; kingdom Metazoa; phylum Chordata; class Mammalia; order Artiodactyla; family Giraffidae; genus Giraffa; species Giraffa tippelskirchi. The sequence goes on along the minus strand of NC_137276.1, from coordinate 86,082,931 downwards.
TTCTGGCAAATTCATTTACCCTCTCTGAGTGTGACTGACCTTACTTGTAAAACAGGAGCAATATGACCTTTTTCTCCCATGCCTCTCTCAGGACAATTGTAACCAGGAAGGACCCTAAGGGCCTTCACATGACAAACACCTCCCTCATATTCTCTGCTTTAGATCTGCTTTGAAGTACCTAGATAAGAGTATCTGATGGCAACCCACTCCAGTACTCTTGCCTGGAAAATCCCATGGACAGAGGAGCCTGGTGGGCTACAGTCCATGGGGTGGCAAAGAGTTGGACACGACTGCACCACTGAGCACACACACAGGAGTATCTGATGCACATTTCCTGAGTAGTTTTGCAGATGCTGAAACTCCCATCAAATGGAAGAAGTTAACTACCTGATGATCATGAGCACGTAGCCTCCATACCAACTGGAGCCTAAGGATGGATAATGTGATACCATCCTGGTACCTCACTATCAACTAGAGAATTGTGCATGAACTGATCATACACACACTCCCCTTCCTCACTTGGCCTTTAAAAATGCTTTGTTGAAACACATCTAGGGATTCAGGGGTTTTGAGCACTAATTGCCCTGGATTCCTTGCTTGGCGCCCTACAACAAACACTGCGCTTTCACCACAACCTGGTGTCGGTAGATTGGCTTTACTGTGTGTGTGTGCAAGTGGAACAAAGCTTCCTTCAATATCACAAACTGTAGTGTAACCAGTATAATACTAGAAAGATTTGTAATACCCCATAGACTGAGTACACATCTCTCATTCCTAAGATGCAATCAATCAATATTTGTTGATTTTATAATAATTCTTAAGAGCGAGTGATTTTAGTATGTTTAGTTCCTTATTTACACAGGAATAGAGGTAAGATTTTTTTTTATTACAACTAGATACTAACAGTTTGCTTTTCCTCTCAGCAAATGGTCCTGGAAAAACAATATATTTTATCATCTACTCTTTCAGATTAAGTTGAGAGCTGCATTTGAAAAATTATTACTTCTGACAATAATGAATATCCCATACCCAGAAACTATAAGAAAAGTATAGAGAAAATTCTAAGAAACAATGATGCAATTCTAGTCTCTCTGAGAATATCCTAAGTCAGCTGTCATCTCCAAAGCCCTGATGGTCTAGCTGTTTATCTACTTCTTGTTTTGGAACCATTAACTTCTAAAAAGGAAACCAGACCAGAACTCAAATATAACAAATTAAGCTCAAGGGAAAGCAACCGATGATTACGGCTCTCAACACTTATCTTTTTTCACACTGTCCCCATTTAGGGAGTGGAAAGGCTCTAGTTCACACAGCTGGTGAAGGAGGCAGACGTGGGCTTGATTCCAAAGCCAGTGCACTTTCTTCATTATGTTCCATCCCTAAGAGACAGAAAGGTCAAAAGATTACAGCAATTCTCTTCATATTTGCTATTTTGGAAAGCAGCTTCTATTTTCAAACTTTTGTTCAGAATATGTGTATGGTAAGAATTAGGTTATTCATTCTGTCGAGCTGAATGCTTTTCTTAAGTGATTAATTGACTTAATTTATTAAATTTTAACTTTTCTCTTTCCTTTCATTCCTTCCTTTCTTCCTTCTTTCTATCTTTTTTATCCTACTTTTTCCTTTTTAAAAAATTTAGGCACTCTTTTGTATTGGTTTCCTCCAGATGCTCACCTTATGACAAGGATTTGAGTGCAATTAGTTTATTTGGAATGTGATTCCAGAGAACATCTTTGTAGAGGTATATGAAGGTAAAACAGGCTTTCCAGGTGGCACAGTGATACAGAATCTGCCTGCCAAGGCAGGGGACACAGGAGACACAGGTTTGATCTCTGGGTCAGGAAGATCCCCTGGAGTAGGAAAATGGCAACACACTCCAGTATTCTTGCCTAGAAAATTCCATGGAGAGAGGAGTCTGTCAGGCTACAGCCATGGGATCACACAGAGTCGGACATGACTGAGCATGCACGCATGCATATGAAGGTAAAAGAAGGTGGTAACACAGGGCACTTTAATTAATGAATGCATAGCTACTGGCAGTCTCTGTGCAAACTCCGGGAAAAACAATAGAACCTATTCCAGAGTTGTCCCACCAGAGTGGTGAAAAACTAGGCCATTTATTTACCAACTCCTAAACCTCATCGCTGAGTCTTCCCTGGTGGCTCAGTGGCAAAGAATCTGCCTGCAACGTGGAAGATGCAAGAGAGGTGAGTTCAGTCCCTACGTAGAGAAGATTACCTGGAAGAGGGCACGACAACCCACTCCCTTATCCTTGCCTGGAGAATCCCATGGACAGAGGAACCTGGTAGGCTATAATCCATAGGGTCACACAGAGTCAAACACGACTGAAATAACTGAGCGTGCATGCAAACAAACCTCACTGCTGACTGCTGCACTTAGGAGGGTGAAAAGTGTTGATTGCTCAGTCGTGTCCGACGCTGTGCAATCCCATGAACTGTAGCCTACCAGGCTCCTCTGTCCATGAAATTCTCCAGGCAAGAACACTGGAGTGGGTGGCAATTTCCTTTTCCAGGGAATCTTCTTAACCCAAGGATCAAACCTGGGTCTCCCACATTCAGGCAGATTCTTTACTGGCTACCCTCTCCAGTATTCTTGCTTGGAGAATTCTGTGAACAGAGGAGACTGATGGGCTACAGTCCTCGGGATTGCAAAGATTCAGACATGACTGAACGACTAACACACTGCTGCTCCTAGGGGCTGTTAACCCCCTAGAGGCTCTGCCTGCCCTATTCAGAGCTGTGCATGCTCATGCCACTAGAGACCCCCTGGGGAGAGTTACAGCATTCACAATAGGAAGCCATGAGTATGTACAGAGAAGGTGACTGGGATATTGGGGCAGAATATCTAGCAAGACCGCTGCAGACACTGTCTTAGATTCCATTCTGTGGTGAGAGGAGGCCATTACCTGCTCAATGTTGTTTCAACAAATTTAGTTTAACAACGAACAACAAACATAACACAGTCAGGGAATGTGTAACCCTTTTTTTGCAGAGAAAAAGAAATGCCAGTAGGCAGGCAGAGAATAATGGATCTGGCCTGACCTACATTGGGAGGAATTTAGAAGTCTGTCCTCTGGGGAGGAAGGTCTTACAATGCTCAGAGTAGATAGGATGAGCCGAGAAAGCGAGAAAGCTTTTCACCCCTTTTATGTAAAGAACATTGTAAAATGGACTATAGACTTTAAAAAGCACCTGTGAGGCTGGAGTTAGCAAGATTGAAAAAAGAGCCAAGTTATGGGGAAAAAAAAAAAGATATTAGCTAACTAAAGTTTGGAACAGTTATGTTGTAAAGATAGAACTCAGTTTCTGCCTAGAATTTTATTTTGCATTAAACTCTTGCTCTTTCTGGAGCTTTATGCCACACAGAAAGCAAAACTTAAGCTTGTACATGTTAAATAATAGAGAGCTATTTTATTGGTGGAACAGTGAAAAACCACAACATTTATCTATGTAATTAATTCATCTTTCAAATAAGTGCAAAACCTGGATTTATATTACCCTGATCCTTCCATTTCTTGAAACTTCACAAAATCTGGATCCTGATATAGACGAAATTAATTCACATTCCAAAATCACACTTCACGCACTTTTTCTATCAGTCATGGAAAAGTCACAGTCCATCCATACGAATAAAGTTTTGCAATATGTAGGCCAATATTGACTCAATAAAAGCAACAGATAATTAATAACAACAAATTTCTGTGCATGTAACAGTAAGTATTTTACACAAGACTTCAAACCCAATCTCATAAGCAGTTTTCAAGACCTGACTTCAGTCATGCCTGTGTGCATGCTAAGTCACCTCACTCGTGTCTGATTCTTTGTGACTTTATGGAGTTTAGCCTGCCAAGCTCCTCCATCCATGGGATTCTCCAGATAAGAATACTGGAGTGGGTTTCCATTTCCTTCTCCAGGGGATCTTCCCAACCCAGGGATGGGACCTGTGTCTCCTGCATCTTCTGCATTAGCAAGTGGATTCTTTATCACTGACCCTATTTGTAACTACTGGGAAGACCTATTTGTAATTAAATATTGAGGGCTTCCCAGGTGGTGCTAGTGGTAAAGAACCTGCCTGCCAAAGCAGAAGCCCAAGGATAAATGGGTTTGACCCCTGGATCGGGAAAATCCTCTGGAGGATAGCATGGCAGTCCACTCCAGGATTCTTGTCTGAAGAATTCCACGGACAAAGGAGCCTGATCGGCTACAGTCCATAGGGTCACAAGAGTCAGACATGACTGAAGCAACTTAGCATGCAAGCATGAACGTATGTATTTGGCTTCTTGGGTAAGATAAAACCTGGTAAGAAGGGAGTCCTCTGGCTGTGGCAGCTATCATGAAACATCTGTACCTGCACCTCTAGCTGCCCCACTGCTCTAGGGGTAGAAAGTGAACTGACTTCTTTACATCTAGCCTTCTGCATAGGAATCATGCTCCACCTGTGAAATATACTCCTGTGAAATTTGGACCTGAGGTGGAATCCATTCTTCAGCTGTTTAGGGCTGTTTTCTGCTGTCAAGCTGCCAGAGTCCCGCTCCAGCTGGTCCAGGGGCCCCCACGGGATGAACGGCGTCCGTGAAAGGAAAAGGAAGGAAAAAAAGACACGGAGGTTTTTTTTTTTTCTGATCTCCCATGGCAGCCCACTCCAGTACTCTTGCCTGGAAAATCCCATGGACGGAGGAGCCTGGTAGGCTGCAGTCCATGGAGTCGCGAAGAGTCTAACACGACTGAGCGACTTCACTTTCACTTTCATGCATTGGAGAAGGAAATGGCAACCCATTCCAGTGTTCTTGCCTGGAGAATCCCAGGGACAGAGGAGCCTGGTGGGCTGCCGTCTATGGGGTCGCACAGAGTTGGACAAGACTGAAGCGACTTAGCAGCAGCAGCAGCAGCAGCAGCAAGGACCATAATCTTTATTGCTTTAGTCTCTATTTATATAGCACATGTTCTTCTATGTAATGATTCTTACAATATTTTTCCGCTCAGATCAACATCCCCTGATTCTAAGACATGTTAAAAGTTTTTTCCTAGTCTTTTGTCACATTTTGGTTACATGTTTACCCCAAAACCTGTTTTTATTCTACTAAAACATAGTCTATGAATCATATCATTCCATCTACTTATTCTGTACAGCCTGCTACTACAGCGAATAAAGCATCTTGCTTCAGTGAATAAGTACTATAGCGGTGTCTAAAGGCAAAAGTTTCTCATAGTACAGCCATTGCCAGTGGTGGTTTGTTTACCATCTACCCACATAACACAAAGCTATTTCTGGCAGGGACAAGTCTTTTGCAGTTTACCTAGAAACCACGTACAATACAATCCACATATTTCTTTCCATTTACGCTTAGATTCTAAGGTGCACAAACATCTCTAGTATCCCAATCTTTATGAGAAAAGGCAGTTAGCTTAGTTTCTGTAATTTTCCCTGATACATGACCCAAGTTTTCCAGTCATCAATAATAATCTCCTCATGAGGCCAGGTCATAATAGGCTCAAGGCTTGTTTTCCAAATGATCTTGGCCTTATTACCTAGCTGAGTGTTAGGGACCCACCAGCCAGGGGCCTCAGTAGGTTTAATCAATTTTGGAATGTTTCTCTGGTGCAAGGGATCATTTTTCTTTTTCCTGGACTCTCATGACCTCATCATGGAAGCCCCTACAACTCCAGCCATCAAAGAATGAAACAGAGTTAGCCACAAAAAAAGCATAGAAACAGGAAGGAGGGAAGGTTCCGATCCAGGAGAGAAACCGCTTTGCAGTTTCTTCTTGAGTGGTGCTGTGACTTTGTCATCTGGCCGTAGTTCCAGAATGGCTCCCAACAGAAAGAAAGAAACACAGCTAGCCACAACAGAAGCGTAGAAACAGGAAGGAGTGAAGGTTCCAATCCTGAAGAGAAACCACTTTGCAGTTTCTTCTTGATTGGTGCCATGACTTTGTCATCCGGCAGCAGTTCCAGAACGGCTCTCAACATCAAGCCAGAGACTGACGACATAGGTTTTTCTACAGGCTTGTCCCGGTGTCCAGTATCCAGCTTAGTGTATATTTAGAAGCAGGTGCAGCAAAGGTGGGGCCAGGATGCTAGCCATCATTCAGAAGCAGTTGTGTATGGTGAAAACCATCACAATATTGTAATGATCCTTCAATTAAAATAAATTAATTAATTAAAAAAAGAAACAATTGTGGTTGGTTGCTTCCAATTTACAGCTATACTGATGAATTAGATCTCAGTGATTCCAGGATGACCTCATCACTCCCCATCTTTCTGACTGTACTCATCCCTGTTTGATAGTGTTCTGGGAGATCTAGATTAGAATCCACTCCTCCAGCTTTCCCCACAATTTTGTAAGAATCAAAACCATTTGTTAAATCATTTTCTGCATACAACTGAGATTTCTGTTCTCTGCACCAATTACTAATATAACCAATGACAATGTTTGCACTGTTCATCCCTCTGTATCCACAGCCAAAGACAAGATCAGTCAAAATGTAACTGGGTATTGAGTGAATAATTGAAGCAGTTAGTGGTGACTCCATCTTTGGAAGTCTAACAATCTTTAAATTACAATGAGTTCCTAGACTTCATCCTTCTCTCCCAGTAAAATCGATTCATCTTCAGTTTTGTGGTAGATATTTTAAAAGCTCTCATTTAAAAAAGGTTTTGTGCAACATTTTTAATTTAATGACAAGTATTTGCTTATAGGGTTTCCCAGATGGCACAGTGGTACAGAATCTGCCAGCCAATAGAGAAGACAGGGGTTTGATCCCTGGGTAGGGAAGATCCCCTGGAGAAGGAAATGGCAACCCACTCTAGTATTCTTGCCTGGAAAATTCCATGGACAGAGGAATCGGGTGGGCTACAGTCCATGGGGTCCCAAAGAGTAAGACATGGCAAGGTACACACAAACACACACACACACACACACACACACACTTGCTTGTAGCCTTTAAAAAAGATATATTTTGAAAAATTCCTTCAAACAGACGTTAAAAATGTGTCAGTATGTGACATTTACTTTTATTTTCTTAGGCTTTTCTCTAAGCTAATGGATAGACTATAAAATAAATCAAATATGTGCTTTACAACTTGCCAGGGATATGCTGTTTTGCAGAGTGTGTGAGTCTTTGCAGTTTTAGAATGTATTAAAGTCTGTGTCCAGATACTTACATATTAAAATTTAAATATGACCTGGCTTATAATTTTTATTGTTTGTCCAGAAAACACACAGATAAA